>NC_143476.1:25984793-26602293 GCF_987193195.1 Phasianus colchicus | reverse complement strand
CTGAATCTATAGACCAACATATGCAAGACAAGACCCACTTTCCCAACTAGTCATTTCATTTCTTGCTTGTTCTCCTCCACTATAGCTAAAATACTAGATATGAAGTCCCTAATGAGATGCTGTCAAGTGATCACATTATGTCTGTTTATAGTGATGGTTGCTCTACTTCATTGCCTCTGCTCCAGGAGAGCCTGGGTATGACTTAACTTTACTCTGTGTACCCTTGATAAAGTCTATGAGCATCTGCAGGTATGAAAACAGTGCTTGTATCTGTGAGCCTTCTATTTAAATAATCTTGGTCCTTTTCTTACTAGCTTATTTGATTTCCACTGCTCCCTGACATTACAGGGTGACAACCTGGATTGGTGTCCCATCTGTGTCCTGTTATATCTGCAGACATATAAGCAAGCAGTTATGGAACAGCTGGACATTCAAGATACCTAAACTCAATACTTCATTTTTAAAACAAACAAATAAAAAAGCATTGCAAACTTAAAAAAACATGTTTGCAGTTACATAGTTTTAGTGCTTAGTCTCCCAGTTTGTCAAAAGAGAAGAAAAGATATTCCTGGAGAGAAATCCAGCTTGTCAGCTGCCTGAGGGCATAGGAGGGATCTCTCTTCTGTAAGTTTGAGTGTGTGCACACATATATGCACACTGGTGCCTATGTATACACAGAAGTAAATGCACACAGACTTGCATAGATTCACTATACTTCTAGCTACATAACCAAAGCTGGAAAGCAAGGTGCTGTTTATTAAAGAATAAATCCCACCTTGAAGAAATAAAACTGCTACCAACACTAGTGATTGGTAACAACAAAACATGTTCTTTCATTGAATGACAAAGTAAACAGCTGTGCACTTTATGCATTAAAACACTTTGATAATGAGTATTTCTTATCAAACTCTCCAGTAGCGATTTATATCAATTTCAGTTTTCTCTCACCTCAATTTTGAAAACATCCCAAATCATTAAATTTTTAAATTCATTTATTTTAATGATGAACCAGACTCTTCTTCAAAAAGAATGCCTGGTTCATCACTAAAATAAACTAATAAAGGCAACTGCCTTAGACACTCTAACAATCAAAGAAAGACTTTTTAAATTTTAATTAATTTTTTTTTCAAGATAATTTTTCATATTAAAATATGTTAATTTACTTTGATTCCAGGTTATCTGAAACCTTCCTAAAAATGTCTGCTGCTAATTCCAGCCAAAAGCAGTGTAATTTGAAGCTAGAAGAATCAAGACTGCATTTTTATTAACTTGAGCACAAGCTCCTAAATCTCTCAGATTGTTATCCTTTAGGACACATGTTGCATTCTTTAAATCTGTACCTCTTTACAGTATGAGTTTCAAAAGACAACAGTCGCATGAGCACATATTTGTCATTACAAAAATGGTCTGTTGATAGCATTCTCTGATACAGCACCTTTAGTGACAAGGCATCCTATTCAGAGATCTAATTTTTGCAGACATTTGTATGCCAAATTCAGAAAACCTCTATGGTGGTGGGTTTAATGAGGTACTTTGTTATTCTCTGTAATAAAAAATTAAAAGAGAGATAGAATTCTTCAGCTTAATTGCCACATCTGTTATTAGGCACTTTACTGTGATTGACTAGAGCGTATGTGTCAGAGATTATGCCAGAAAACAAGCAAACTTTGTAAGTAGAGTTATAAGTTATAGCCCAAGTGGTGTTAGCAGCATCTCTGTTACATCTTCTGCTGCTGCTCAGTTAAAATTACAGGAACATTGGCTTTGGTTCAGACATTCCTCAGAAAAAAAAAAAGAGAGAGTTGAGCTTTTTTTTTTTTTTTTTTTTTTTTTTTTCTTTTTTAATGGAAATACAATGCATTCACAATGGTCAGAAAGATGTGTGATGGTCACCTGAGTGCAGGAATATGTCACCTCTCATTAATTAATGAGATAGAAACAATCCATAGAACCAGACAGATCAAAATTTCACATTCAGTAGTATATATGCTTTTAAATTTGCTAACAGATGAGCAGTCAGCTGAGAGAGCAGTAAAAAACAGTGCAGAATTTGCAGAGGGACTGGACAGTCAGCTACAGTCAGGGAGCTTCTGGGTAGAACAGTGATGACATGGACACTCTCCTTCGATCAGTGTAAAAATTAGGGATAAAACCCAAACTAAGTCATGAAACTGTTTCCCTCTGAGATCCTGGTCAGCCCAACAGCTCAAAGCTTAGCCAAGTGCTTGTACAGGAGTAGCAAACCAGCCTGCAACTTCACAGGTGGGGAAAACCAAAGCCAATGTAAGTGCAAGCAATGAGAGGAGACACCCCAGTGCTAGGAGGAAGCCCATGGAAGTACACTGCATGATGCTGACAGCTAACTTCTGATGCCTGAAGACTCAGATTCGTGGTAATTACACCTGGTGAAAAATCCATATGCAGTTGGAGCATGACCACTATTGCACTGTTTTTACTACAAGCTGAACTCCTATTGGATCTAAAATCCATGTGGTTTGAATCTAACGGTCCTGATATAGTAGCAAAATGACTCTGAGCTTACTAAGGCATTCTCCCTCAACTAACTACTCTTTTTCAACTTCACCCTTTTACTAAGTGCACAGAAATAAATGTTGCTATTGTTAGCAAGGAAGATGGACAGTCCACCTGTCAAATTGCTTGAAATTACTTCCTTGATTCCCTTTCATACAGAAAGGAGCAAAGAATTATTTTACCTTTCTTACTGATTTTTCTTTGCCATTCTAGAAACTGAGAAGAAAGGTAGGAACACATGGAAGTGCAATGAAAACTCTACTGATATCCACTGCATCCAGTCCTCAAAAGCAGAAGGATGCCCTTGTGTTGAAAGCTAAAGCAAAGCTGTCTACCATGAGCTAAGGCAAAAGATAGGCACTTAGTTCAAACCAATCTATCAGCTGCCTTATGAACTAACCCATGAATAAATCTTTCTTCCCTCTGGAGAGCAGACTGAGATACTCAGATTCACTCCCTCCAGGAGTGACTAGTTTTTGGAAAGAGTATTCCCTGCCCTGTGAAATGAGCCAGGGCAGATGTTCTCTCACTATCTGAAGATCTTTGTTGTGCTCTCAAAAACCCAAGGCTGCTCCAGATTATAAGATGTTCTAGCAAGTTCCTGAGTCGTTTCCTGCCTTGGCGGTCTCTTTCATCTTATGTGACTCTTGCAAATAGCGCTGAATAGAAGTGCTATCTCCCTTAACTTCTTTAATTTATCAAAAGATAGGATTTCCTTTACTTGAGCACACTTACTTCTAGGAATATGTCAGTAAATTATCCCACATACCATAATTTTTTCAGCACAACTCTCTCCAAGAGCTAAAACATTTTTTTCCAATACCACAAGGCTTTTTGTTCATAAGGCTACTATCGAGAGCCACAGTGTATATGTAAAGCATTTAGACTCCTTTGTATTTAATTTCATAAGACAAATCAACAGCAGAGTGGAAAATAGAAGGGGATCCTAATCCACGTTGTCAGTGTACCCTTCGGTTTTAGTGCTTCCAGTTCACTATTTTGCCACACTGTGCTTACCTTAGCTGTAGTATCTTTGTTATAATCATAAAAAGCAGATTTGGGGGTCTTACACTTTCACAAAGTAATTCCCATATGGAGTCTCATGCCAGTTTGGTTTTTTTTTTAAATAAATTTGTGTCATGTCAGTAGAAGCAGATAATGCCTTCTTATCTGTCTGTTTTTTCACTTATTTTTCCCATTGACATTCCTTCTGTAAACTATCATGAAGAAAAACACACATACATGCCTAAGAAAAAAAGCTTCATGTACTAAAACTTAGGTATTTCTCTGGAGATAAGCAAACAGAAAAGCAAGTAATTTTTGGAAGTCTCGTAAGAGACTATCACAGGAGAGGAAGAGGAAGCCTCAAGTACATCTTAAGATGCAGCCTCCAGAGATACTTCTGAATGCCACTAAACATTTTTGGCATGACTGCAGTGGACTTCTACTTCATTCCAAAAAAATTTTTACCAAATAATAAGAGGCAGAAAGCTATCAATTACATCTTCTACCTTGCCAGACGAGAAAGAGCATTTCCTCTCTGAAACCCATACTACTTTAGCAAACCAAACCAAACAAAAATTTATTTGCAGAAGTTGATTCACTGTCAAAATACAAGTCAATTTATAAAAAGGGTGGGGTT
Source organism: Phasianus colchicus (assembly GCF_987193195.1). Classification (NCBI taxonomy): domain Eukaryota; kingdom Metazoa; phylum Chordata; class Aves; order Galliformes; family Phasianidae; genus Phasianus; species Phasianus colchicus. The sequence goes on along the minus strand of NC_143476.1, from coordinate 26,598,119 downwards.
TGCATAGAAAGCTTGACAATCTCCAAAGAAAAAAAATATATTTTTTACTATATCTTAGTGATAACAAGGACACCAAATTGGGGTGTTTATTGAAATCACTGCATCTTTTGATGTTCACTTACTGCCTAGGATGCAATCACTGCATCCTTTGAGGTTCAACTCCTGGCTGTTGTTACACATACATAATGCAAATAGATGTAAATTAACATCAAGAAAGAAAGAATGGAGCACATCTTAAAAGTGCATTAAAGTTGCAGAACAGTATCTTTTCAGACATGTAACCAAGTCTCCTGGCTCTCTGAAGTGGGTTACAGAGATGGAAAATTCTACAGACAGCAAGAGGAGTACTTACAGTGAAGAACTATGACTCTTGCTATGATTTTGGTTCGCTTTCTAACACTTACTGAACCAATCTTTTTACTCAGTTATTTAAAGTGCATTTTTTGTGAGTTCACAGTTTAGGTAGCTTGCCCAGAACAAGTGAAATGCACTTCTATTCACAGCTGTCTTATGTCTTAAAGTGGTGAAGCTCCACAGCATACCTGTAGAGGAACATTTACAGTACCTAGTGCTCTAGATCCAAAGTGACTCTGAAGCACAGGGGGCATTAATGATGCTATGCGTTCTCAGTAGAGTTCACCACTGACTTGTCAATTCGTCTTTTCCCTAAAAGAAAAATTAATAATCTGTTAAGAGACTAGTTGTTTTGGGTGTAGAGGCAGTGCTGGACCTCCATATGCTCACACACCCAACAGTGCATTACCCGAGCAACGCAGGAAGATGTGTTTGCACACCTCACCTCAGCTACCCCTGCCTACACTGATTTCACTTGAGTGATGACTTTATCCACTGCAAGTGGGAACTTCAGGCCCCCAGCCTCTGCTCTCAGGCCTTTTATTTGAGAAGAAGGGAAAACAAAATTTAAAACACATATGTTATATTAGATAGCATAATTTTTCATGACATCTACTCCTCAGTTTAAAATACGCACTTCAGACTCTCTGGCAGACACCCTTCAGTAACAGTTGTTATTTACAATATCAGTCTGGAGGAAAAAGAAAAAAAAAAAAAAGAAAAAGATTAAAAGATCGAGTTACTCTTCACTTCCAAACAAGCCTGGCCACAGCTGTACACCAGCTTCTGAGCAACTGCTCTGCAAGCAGACAACAGGGCTTCTGTCTCCCCGCAGGGTTTGCTCGGGTCACCCACCCTCACGCAGCATGGGCCTGGGCAGTGCCATGGCACTGCAGGAAGGACCATGGGTGAAAGGGAGCTCTGGACTCTGGGGAGCAGTGTACCAACAGCCCCCGGTGCTGCCCATGGCAAGGACGTAGGGGCAGAGGGGACTGAATTGATTTTTCTCAGATTTCTCTTGATGGCAATGAGGGAGGGCTGCCACTGGTGCCAGGCCCAGTGCAAGCAAGGCCCTGCAGGCTGGGTGTCACTGATCGGTGCAGCGCCTGTGCAGACTATCCACTCCCAGCTCAGTGGAGAACTCTGTACAGGCTGAGCAGGCCAAGGGGGTTGGATTTTGGCTTCTAGTTCTGCTCATAAACACAGCACTGGGAAACTGTAGAGTCTTCAGTGCTTTTTCTTTCCTTCAGTCCATGCCAGGAGGCAAGCCCAGGCACAAAGCAGCAGCAGCACCAATCCACAGGTGCCAAGGGCTTCATTGTGGCAGAAGAAACTACTTCTTAATTGGTGCTTGGAACAATCATTTCACCAACTGGAATCCACTATGACGACAATGATCATCACAACCAAATATATCATAATAATACGTTATCTCTGAAGAGACTGATAATGCCCTCTTATCTGTTTGCTTTGTCATTTCTTTATTTTTCTCACTGGTGATCTTATTTTGCACTATAATGAGGAAAACTACACATATATGCCTAAGAGAATAGCTTGATGTACTAGAAGTTTGGTTTATTTACATATCATATATATTATTTTATATTAAGAACAAATTTGTATTTTATATATTTTATGTAATTTTATATATTTTATATATATATATATATATAAATGAAACAATAGTCACCAAGTACAGTAATTTACAGACTTCCAATGCAACAGAAAATACCACAAGGATGAGTAGAACCCGACAGCACTGGGCAGAATCATGGCAGTTTATGCTGTGAGAGACAGAGATACTGTATGTGACAGGCAAGAATCATACAGCCCCACTTTAACATTATGCCATAGTCATTTTAAAATACATACTCAAATGTCTTTGTCTTATGTGGCCTCGGAAATAAACATGGTATAGGTTGACGTGATCTAAACATGAAAACATACTTTGGACATGAGTTCATTTGTACAAATCCAAATGTTAGTATTTGGAAACAATTTTCTCTCACTGAGAATAAAGGCCATGTGAGAAAACAGATTTCACTCTCAAAGAGGCTGCATGCTTTGCCGTCCTTTTTATAAAGGACAATTTCCTGTTTCATGTGATGTGCACTCATAAGACATTAGCAGTGACGTTATAATTGAAGAGACTTTTATGCACAAAAAAAGTAATTATATGGATAATTAAAATGCACTGCAATAAAATAGCTGTGGCCTACATCCTCTAGTGGCAGCACAGACAGACATCACAAGCATCACTTCCATAGTGCTTCCAGGAGAGAAGGAAGGCCTGGCTCCTACGCAGGCTGGCATATTCCTAAAAAGCTTTTAAAAAAATTGTGAAGCACTGATCTTTTTTCTTGAGGACTGTTTGACATATATGTATCCCGTCTAGCGCAGCCTTACTCTCAAAAAACATTTATTCACTTGACTCACTCAGAGATCACTCACTCCAGAAGGCATCTATTATCAAAGAGAAGAACATCTTAAACCAGCAACCTGGACTTTCTTGAACACAGCTGGGCTGTATCATCACTATATTTTTTTTTTCTATTAAAAAGATTTACTAGAATGTATAATGTAAACATTGAAGGAAGAAGCTGATTAGGAGTCTAAGTATGCCAACTTTGCTCCCTCAAACAAACATGTCCTGGTATTTCACTAGGAGCAATGAGACTCTTCAGTATCTTTCATGCACACTAAAGTTTAAAGAAAGAAGCAGCAACCACTAGAAAACATCCAAGCAACAGGTCAAAATTAGCTAGGATTTTTACTGACATACAAAATTCAGAGTAAATCATTAAGCTCTCTAATTTTGATTTTCAATCACAAGCAGCTTGGGGAAAAAATAATCTGTAAGCAAAAGTGCTGACTCCATACAGATCCTGCAAGAAATCCTGACAGTCATTGGTATGGAGTGCACAGGGTGAGTGGGGTGAGCGCACACTGGATGGACATTCATTGGTATAAGTGCAAGCAACAAAATCATCATTTCCCCAGGCACTTATTCATTAAAATACACCTATAAATACATCATGCTTTTTGATTTATCATTTGTACATCAAACACAAAATACAGCCTAAACGTCTTCAGTTTACTTCTGCTGACACAAAACTCTTAATACAGGTGTAAGTAATTTTGCCAATAGCCTCTCCCAATTGAACAGACAAAAAATCCTCTATAGAAAAACCTAATGACAGACCACTAAATAAATAAGATGTATTATTTAATGCAACTCTGTTACAAAGTTGCAAAAAATGCTTTCTGTTTCTCTTAGCACTTCAAAAGCTTTTATGAAGTAAAATATTCACTAGGAAAGTGGAAACAAAGTAGAAATGATGTGTCAGTCCAAGCAAAACAAAACAGCAGAACACAGAATTCCTTTGTATTCTGAATTTCTGTATTCCAAAATTTTATTAGTCATAAATGAGAAACACATATTTGAAAGTTTCAGGAAATTAAAGATATTGAACTTATAGTGCTTTGGTTTTATACGAGCATCAACACACCAACAAACAGCCAGAGACCACTCTATAAATCACATTTCCCTCAAGATGAATGCCTAAGAGCAAGCGTCAAAGACCAGTTTATTAATAGAGTTCTCAATCAGAACTCAAAACAAAATGGTAACATATGGTAATACATAGGGAATGAGGCAAAAGTACCTCTCAAGGCATCATCCCAGCCACTCTGGCTGGCATCAGGTGCTATGTTCTCCAGTGTGCTGGAGAAGACAATCCAGCCCTCAGGGCTCCACAGACAGAACAGTTGTTTTTAAACAAATACATTTCTAATTGAACAGCTTTCACTCCAGCTGCTGTATCCTATTTTTTAAGTAGATTTACAATGGCTGAGGCAAGTACGCTGCCTCTGGGGCCAAGACTGTTGCAGCTCACAAGTTGTCAAGGGCATTTCTTCATTTATCAACTATTCTGATTCTTGCCACTGGTCTTGAACACTTTCAAGACGATTTTTAAGTCACCAGACAAATGCTTCCCATAAACACACATGAGCATTATTTATGCATAACATCTAGCAACCACAACATGTATGTGTTGACACAGACTGGAGCAGTACAAAATTTTGCAAACACTTCAGAGGAAACTGAAACTCAATTATGCATGCTTAAAAGCACACTGTAGTAAGCAACCTTGTAGCACAGAGCAAAGGAGCTGAAAGATCTGTTTGAGCTCTTGATTTTCTCTGATTCCCACCATGTTTGTTCTCAGTTCTACACCACTTTTTTTTTTTTTTTTTTTTTTTTTGCTGATTCCTGACAGCAACTTAAAACAAACAAACAAACAAACAAACAAAAACAATACACAAACCAGTTATGTCATTTTGTAGTACTGAACCAGACTTTGGCACACACACACGTACACACACACATACATGTCTTTTTCTTCTTTTTTAACATGCAACTGCTTCCACTATATTCACATTCTCAGGGCTACCAAGCTTAGTTTGACTATTGGCTTTGGGAGGATCTGATGCCAGCCAGCCATGCATAATGGCCTCTTTGTCTAGCTGTCACATGAACAGTGTTGTGTTACAATTATTGTCACTCCCAGCTAAAACTGCAAGGCATGCTTTCACACAAAACGTTCACTTTGGGTCTCTTTTTGGCAGAGCCTCGTGATGAAGACTCTTTCACTCCTGCAGTTAATCAGTTTAGCAATTCTGAAACTTTAAAAATAAGGATTCAAAAGCTCTCATCCAAATCAACTAAAACTTCTACACATAAAGAAAGGGGCAAGTAACAAAAAACAACCATGACCTAAATCATTATGCATGAACCAAAACCAGACTCAAGCAGTCAGTAAAAAACAGACTATCATGATGCAAAAGGTTCTGAATGAGGCCAACAAAGTGAAAACATAGAAATAAGTTTAATTTAGTTCACCTTTGCGGTATGTGAACTCACAGTATACCACCATGGTAGTGGGATCCCCCTGAAATCCAGCTTAGGAGACGAGCACAGAGTCACAGCTGCAAATTCCTTCCCTTTGTTCCATCAGCTAACAACCTCATTGTTCCTGGCTGCGTCTGTGACACAAAGCAGATGCACCCTGCAGTCCTGATCTTTAGATATGAATTACGAACACGTCTCAACTGTACATCACAACAAGACTGCAGCATATGCCTCCCTCAAGCGCATGCTGTCTCCCCGTGTGAAGCCCCAGCATACAGGCTGAGCCAGGACTGAGAAGCTCTCAGGTAGCTCCCACCCCAGGGCTAGCACTGCAGCAGTGTACAGCCAGTGAACAGTATCACACTGCATAGACTGCAAACTATGGATAAGGATCTCATCACAAGTTTACCTAAGCCCTTTTGTTAGATGACTGTTTTGTCTGAAATAACTGCCAGAGACAGAGAAAACTCCAACTCAAAGCTATCTCCATTTTGAATATTTTTCTCCTGTACCTTCGAAAAATGCCCACAAAAAAAAATTATGTCAAAATAATGCTATAAAATAAATCCGAGTAACTTAGGTGATAGTGTTACTACATGTTAAATAAAACCTCCAGATTCCCTGCAAAATAGATAAGGAAGATTACACTTCAAAAGATGCCGTGAACATGCCGAACTCATTGAGCTGTACACAGATGTTTTTGTTTTCATTAATGCAAAATCTTCTCACAGGGCTAACAGCAAAATATTATGAACTACATCCTTCTTTCTTTGAAGAATCCTGTGCTGCACATATTTGTTTCATACTGTTACAGAATATAGTACTACTCACTTTGAAGAGGGCTTATGGAATCTACCCCTGAAGGAGATAAGCAGAGCACAGCAATAACTCATAGCTTAATGCTTTCAGTGTATGCAAAACTTTAAAAAGCAATGGCTTTTTTCCAAAAGATGTGGGCACATGCATGGACCAACAAACTACCAGCTTGCTTACTGTTTCCTATCCAGTTCATTTTTTTTCCTTTGCAGTAGTTTAAAGCAACATAACTGCTGCTAACTCTGGGTTTCATATTCCATCCTGCTATTGCTCATAGATGTGTCAGTCATACTAAACCCAACTTATCACTCTCTTGTTTGTGTTTCTTCCTTCAGATGCCTTGAGCAGGCCTCCCAACTCTTAACGTTCTCCCTTACTGTTTCAAGCATAACCTCCCAGAACAGCAGTGCCTTTGATAGACACCAGTATGTCCGGTCCAGATCCCACAATCACAGGCCTAAACACCTTCACCTGCACCACAAATCTCTGCTGGTCTTCTCCAGATCAGGCTGACAACATCTTCTGCATCTCTGTAAGGTCATGATTCCTGAGCCACTATACAGTCTCCAGCTATTTTACTTACTGCCCCCAATAACTGGTGAATCATCTTTGACATAAGTAATTCACGAAATAATCTGATGCTCAGAACTTAAATTTTCTGGATGATTCCTGCAAATGTCCAAATTACAGTTTTCTATCTACACAAAAAAATCTCATATATTCTGACATCCACCTGACCACTGTAGCCTTTTCTTGGTGTATCAGAAATCTGACCATTACTTTTTCATACTACTTCAGAAACCTTCTATAATGAATGTCTCCCTATTTCCACTTAGGAAAATATTGTACAGCTCACTGAAATAAATGCTTTCTCAATCGCTTCTTGTTCTTAAGACTCATGCCTCTCATGGCTTCTTCCCATACCCATCAATTCTGGCACTACATAAAATGTTGACCCTTTCTTTGGCACGACAATGGAGCCCGCTAATGCGCTGTTTTTTCCAGATAAATAGTTTTGAGCTGTCTCCTGCTTGAAGACCTCCACTTAGAAGGAACTGCTACTTAAGAAAACTAGCTTTAATCCCTTTACACATTTTCTTTACTTTTGTGAATAATAATCTGACAGCTGTTTTCATGATTTCACTGTCCTTCCTTCATTTCTATTGACTTTTGTCTTAGATTTTAGACTATAAAAGGCAAGATCACTTTTGCTATTGTTTTTGTGTTGTTGTATAGTTCCTGCTACTAGAGCTATATAACCCATAGCTGTTAGCAGTGCTAGTATTTCTGCTTTAAATATAATTTTATATTAGGTCTACATATTCAAGTAACTTTTCAAGTGTTAGCTTGCATTTCTGTATCTTCAAAAATAATTTGCTAGCCATAGAAGCAGTGATCTTTTGCAGCAGCACATTCTCTGAGGTCATACAAGTCAATGTCAAATTTAAAATTACACTTTTTAGTTCCCAATCTATATTCTTCCATTGTCTTGTACATTAAAAGGGCTCAGAATTAGTACTTCACTGCTGACTATGGGGTAATTTCTCTGACAACCAGATACAAAACACAGATAAGACATTAAGAGCTGGCTGTCTATATTTTAATATAAACCTAATATGTACATCCAAAGGAATGAACCACAAATCCTTACAGAAGCAAAACATCAATTAAAGATCAGACAGCTTGAATGGGTTAATTAACAAGAATGCTGACACAATCAATAAAGCTATTCTAGTAAAGGCAATCTCTGCCCTCCCATTTTTCTGACAGATGGCTTTAGATCATGCATACCCTTTTCATAAGAAAACATTTGGAATAGCAAGATAGAGATTCTTGTAATAGATGAAAAAAATAATGCAGTAACACAGCTTCTATTTACTAGAATGCGGTGGCACGGGTATCATTCATCAAGCAAGGTGCTGCTTCATGGGAACAAGGGTGTGAGAACCTTGACTGTAATATCACTACTCCTCACCACCCCACACGTAAAGAGCAACTCAGATTGGATTTTTAATGTTCTGTACTAGATTCTGTTTTAAATAATAATTATTATTATACATTGGATTACATCCATGGCACAGTATTTTCCATGTAAGAATCAACCTACCCTAACCTTTACTAAAATTGTAGCACACAGATAAAATAATCTGTCCATTTCTTTCCTTCCTCAAATGCCACTTACTTTCCCTAATGAGAAGTAAAAGTGCTTAAACAAATAGGTATGTGGAGACATGGTGCAACTGCTGCCAAGTAATCTGAATATAAATTAAGGGACCTTCACCAGCTGCAGTAAACATACTCCAAACTCCATTAGATGTTAATCAAACTTAAGTACACTAATGTGTGGTTCCTGTGCTCTTTGCATAGCTGAGTTAACTGCTCTTACTGAAGTGCCTTTGCTTTCCTAGGTGCATCCTCCCACACAGTACAATTCACCCTTTTATGGAAAACATGGTTATGAAGGCTCCTGGTGGACTGCTCATCAGCCAAATTCCTCTGCTAGTCTGCAAGGCAGGAGGCTGCTCACTAAAAACTGAGACCCCTGGACACAAGAGGACACAGCCCAAACTCCCAGTTGCCTTTCAGGTACACATGTCAGCCGCATGCTGAAGTTACAGCAGCTAAGGGCAAAACTTAGGGGCATAGAGGGATAAAACATCACATCACTAGTGCAAAGGCAGCACGGCTTCAGTACAGTGGTGCTGCTTTTGGAGAGTCAAAACTGGTGAACACAGCGCTGTCCATGGAGAACAAGTGCAACTCTAGTAGATGACTTCCAAGGAAATTACACAGACGTAATCAACTTACTGCACACAGGTCATGAGCAGCAAGCTGCTGGATTATTTTATTTTATTTTTTTTTAAATGCAAGATAGAGATTTGAACTAGTGAGTAAGACATGGGAAACTTATTCCTAGCCCTGTGAACTGCTCATCTCCTACCAGGGATCTCTTTAAACACATAACACTACAGACTAACAAATACATCATCCAAAGAAGTCAAATGCAAAGTTGAGCAGCCTGCACAGCATTATTAACAATCAATATTAACATGATGCAACCGATCTACCTCCTGTGGGAGCGATCCGCATTTAGATTTGTTTGTGTGACAAGAACATATGGTGATTGCAATTGCATTTGCAAGAAAAATTAAATAGATTGTTCAAGATTAGGTTCTGTGTTCTGAAGCTGTGCAGGCACATGAGTTATATGAATAAACAAATTGAAACAAAGGCCTAAATTGTATTGTTTGTCCAGATTATTAAAAACTCCCCAACACACCTGCCGAGTTGGCATTTCTGACATGATATCAGTTCTTGTTTACCACTGCATTTCATCTGCAGGGCCGAAGAGTGGCAACAAATACAGATAATATGCACCCATCCAATCTGCCATTCTCCTAAGTTTTGACTCTGGCTTGGCCAGTTTCAGCCTGCTGCATATCAAGAAGGACACACAGAGATAATCATGTATGCCTTCCTCTGTTATTGTGCTATTGGGCACCAGTGCCATTTAGGGGTGTTGACGAGAAAACTGCAGCCTGAAGCCAGCTTTCAGTTTCAGTCTCCCATCAGACATGCTGCTCAGTCTGAGCATCCAAAACTCTCCAGCATCTCTTGCAGCTTATCTACTGGGAGATAAATGTCAGTCTCCAGACTTTTCTTTTTCCTTCTAGGTTTCTGGATAAAAACACTTTTCCTAAGTAGAATCATTATATTAATCTGCTTTCTAAACTGCTGCTGCCAAAGCTCAGTTACAAACCTGAGAAAGTACTGATCCCATCAGCACTAATAGCATATCCAAAACAGAGGCTTTAAATTCTGTGTAATCAGAAGCTGGTACCCAATAAAAACTTCAGAGCTCTAAATGATACTGGGATTACATGTCTGCTTTGACTAGAGGGAAAATACTCAGCAATCGGCTGCAGTATTTAAGCAATTCATAAGATTACAAATAAGGCTGCACTCCTGGCTCATTCTAGGAAAAGCAGCTGTTTTGGGGTGGGTATATTTTTTTCCTAATTAATTTGTGCCTATATTTCTAGTTTGAGTCTGTTTCTTAGCTGAAGCAAACAAACAGAAAATGGAAATATTTACACTGCTATGGACGCAGACAAAAGAAAATATGTAGAGAACATCACACAACAGAGTTTTTCTGGGCAGCTAGTGCTGAATGACATACGCTGGAACGAAGTCAAGCTGTTAAGCAGATGTGCACATTTCCATGTGCAGGTCATGCTTATTTACATACATAGACAAACACCTCTGTCTCTCAGTAGATGCCACAGTTCCAGTCCCTGTACAGGATTGTCAAAAACTTTCCACGAAAACTACGATGACCTTTAAAAACAAAACACCACCCTTTCGTTCACATAAAGTGTGTGCCCGAATTCTGAGAAGTGTGTTGTTCTTACTAATTCTCACCGCACCCTGAAGCGTCCGCACGGGAGAGAGACAGGACTCATCCCCAAGCCCCAGAACCCCTCCACGACCCAGCTCACCCCACAACCGCAGCGCACGGGGTGCTGCCTGCTCCCCGCGCACAGCCGTGGTACCGCGCACCGGAGGCACAGCGGGATGCGCCTCGGCCAGCGTAACGTCCGCCCCGCACCGCACCTGCGGGATGGCCGAGCCGCTGCTGCCTACCTGTCCGCGGGCGCCCTCCCCGTCCGAGCGGCCGCTGCGAACCGCCGCTCCACCGCCGGGTCCCCGCTGCCGCTGCGTCGGGCGAGGGGCGGTGTGTGCGGCGGGGCACAGCCCCTCCCTCCGTCTCTCTCTTTCTCACCCTCCCTCCCTCCATCCCGCCCCGCCGACGGCTCGGCCCGGTCCGCCCCCGACCCCTCCGCCCGCGCGGGGGGCAGCGTCCCGGCAGCGCCGAGAGGAAGGACGGAGACGGGCGGGTCCCCACGCTGCTCCCCGCGATAGCCCCCGTCTTGCCACTCTCAAGCGGAGTAAAACTCAGGGAGCTCAGAGGGTGAGAGCTTGCAGAGGATGAGTGCCCTCCAAGCGAGTGCTGGAGGGATTTAGCTTTCCCGGCTCCCTCGAAGGTCGCTCACGGGTCCCAAACGCAACAGGCAGACGCCCGTGCCCCTCGCTAGCACTGCTCGGCACTACGACTTTCTCACTCCTCTGTATATGGATGTGTGCTTGTTTTTCAAGTACTTTGGGTAACTCCTGCTTGGTGACTGAAGTTGCAGCTTGGAGAGATGGGAGGAAAATGTTTCGTGTAGCTGCGCTTGCAGCAAAGAGTCTCGGAAAGACTGACAAATGCAGTTCTCCCTTTCCTCCCCCCCCCCCCCCCCCCCTCCCCCTCCCCTCCCCAGCCTTCTCCTTGCGCGGCTTCTGTAGGACAAACAAACGCTGATATGCTTTCAACATTGAAAAGGAATCCTAAATAGCGAGGACAGCCGATAACCTGCCCAGTTAGCTGACGCACGAGGAAGCCCGCCCGGGATAAACAGTGAAGGCTATCACTGCCCGCGGCTGGGCGCGAGGCCGCGCAAGGAGCGGCGGGTTTGGGTGCAGCGGGCGCGGCTGCTGAGCTCCGGGCTGCGCGCATTTCCCGAAGAGCAGCGACCTCTGCGGGCTGCCGCGGGGCTCCGCTTTGCGCGCACCGGGACAGCCGGCACGGAGCGATCTGTGCGTATCCGCAGCTTGCAGGAGCGAAAATAAAATATCCATAACCCAGACGTTCGCCTCCCGTACATCTCTGTTCCCTCTATCAGGAACTAGTGGTAGTTTTGCTCAGATCTCCTCTCAATCATTTAAAAAATGAAAAAATAGCAGTGAGCATTTTTCTTTTTAACAGAAAGTTTATTTTCAAGTGGATTCAAATTAATTACCCAGATTCTGTGCAGATTTTTAAGACAGACCGGAAAAAAAAAGGGGGGGAGGTTGGGGCGGAGGGGTAGGGGGGGCAGAGGAATTGTCTGCCAAGGAAGCTGATCTCACTAACGGAAGGTCATCGGTCTTCTTTCTGTGATTGTTGCTTAGATTTGTTTAACTTCATTATATCCACTTGCTTCTTATCAATGCATGTGCCTTAGGACTGGTTAGTGTTTTAAAACATCACAATTTCTCCAAGTAATGGTAAGTCCATAATTTAGTTGTACAGTGCTGTTCCCTGCTGTTGTGCTGTCAGAAAAAAATATATCTTTACATATTCATTCTCTGACTTCAGCAAAAAAAAACATTACGTCACTTCTGTATTACTTCTTGACATCTCTTACAAGCTGAAGAGGTTTCCTTTCATCATCTGTTCACCTCTAATGAATACATACAAAATAGTAAGAAAAGAGCTTTATATTCCTCATCCTCTTTTGCAATGTGAACCACATTCTTCTGTGAACTGTCTCATTTTCTTTAAGGGAAGTGGCAGAAGAATGAGGAACTGTGCTGTAAGAATATGGCCCTAAATGCTCTTCTGAAGACAGCTTCCTCTTTAACATGCTTTTCATGGAAATGTAAAGCAATATCATGTTTTCACTTCCAACGTCTGAACCTGACCTGCTTATTAAGACAAAGATTATAACATTGTTCACAGAATCACAGAATCACAGAATCGTAGGGATTAAAAGGGACCTCCAGAGACCATCTAGCCCAACCCCCCTGCCAAAGCAGGATCCCTACACCAGGTTGCACAAGTAGGTGTCCAGGTGGGTCTTGAATATCTCCAGAGAAGGAGACTCCACAACCTCCCTGGGCAGCCTGTTCCAGTGCTCCGTCACCCTCACCATAAAGAAGTTCTGGCGCACATTTGTGCAGAACTTCCTATGCTCCAGCTTCTGTCCGTTTCCCCTTGTCCTGTCTCCGCACACTGCTGAAAATATTCTGGCCTGGCCACTCTGTCCCCCACACCTTAGATATTTATAGACCTGGATCAGGTCCCTTCTCAGTCTTCTTTTTTCAAGGCTAAACAGACCCAGTTCACTTAGCCTTTCTTCACAGGGGAGATGTTCCAGGCCCTTCATCATCTTTGTGGCTCTCCGCTGGACTCTTTCCAAGAGATCCCTGTCTTTTTTGTACTGGGGAGCCCAGAACTGGACACAGTACTCCAGATGAGGCCTTATCAGGGCAGAGTAGAGGGGGAGGATCACCTCCCTCGACCTGCTGGCCACGCTCTTTTTAATGCACCCCAGAATGCCATTGGCCTTTTTGGCAACAAGGGCACACTGCTGGCTCATGGCCAACCTGTCATTCACCAGGACACCCAGGTCCCTCTCCGCAGAGCTCCTCTCCAGCAGGTCATCCCCCAACCTCTACCAGTGCATGCAATTATTCCTCCCTAGATGCAAGACTCTACACTTGCTTTTGTTAAACCTCATCTGGTTTCTTACTGCCCAGCTCTCCTTCCTGTCCAGGTCAGACAGCTTCACAGCTTATGTTCAAACTGATTTGTCAGTTCAAGCATTGCTATCAAAATCATGAACCTGTAGAGGATCAAACATTATGCCACAATGCAGTTCTTGCTAAAAGTTGTGTTAGGTTCAGCTGATAACACAAAGTGCAATTAAACTTAGCTGTGATAAGACACCTGCTTTGAGGTGAGGTGAACTGGCCTCTGAGTCTGTTTGACCATCGCAGCTGACCACCGATGACTTGGAGGATCCAGAGGAGGGTCACTAAGATGATCAGAGGGCTGGAGCACCTCTGCTATGAGGAAAGGTTGAGGGAACTGGGATTGTTTACCTTGGAGAAGAGATGGCTCCAGGGAGACCTCATTGTGGCCTTCCAATACTTGAAAGGAGCTTATAAACAAGAGGGGGAACAGCTGTTTTCAAGGGTGTATAGTGATAGGACAAGGGGGAATGGTTTTAAACTGAGACAGGGGAGCTTTAGGTTAGATATTAGGAGGAAGAGGATGGTGACACACTGGAACAGGTTGCCCAAGGAGGTTGTGGATGTCCCATCCCTGGAAGCATTCAAAGCCAGGCTGGTTGTGGCTCTGGGCAGCCTGGTCTGCTGGTTGGCAACCCTGCACATAGCAGCGCAGGACTCTTGCAGGCCTAAGAGGCAGAGGGCCACCCCACTGTGCTGGCACACATCAGTGCCTGTCAGTTGGTGCACAGATATCTCCATGTCGCAGAGAGAGCCAAAGCAGCCAGACCAGGTTCTGCTCTTCTAGGCCAGCAAGGCACAGACTGACAGGATGACACTCTCCACTTTGGAAAACGCACGGTATACTAGGGAAATGCTTGAAGTATTTTGCTGGCTTTCATTTTTTCTTTTCTTCATAATTAATCATTTCTGAATATTTATTGTTCCCTATATCAATGAAAGTGCTGTCATGGTTTGACAGCTTATGTGGCCCATGCACTGGAATGTACCTCCTCTGGCATTTTAGCAACTCTCACTTTTTGTAAGAGTCATACTTGAAAATACTTCTCCTTGGTTGCTCTAGCAATCAGCTTTCCTCCTTGCAGGCTTGTTTGGGGTTGATGGTGTCCTGTGTCTGAATGTGTAGCTCTTTGATAACTACAACAGCATACAGCAAAGTCTGTGCATTGCTGGTGGCTGTGCTACTCTGGGAGATGAGATTTCTGGGTGATATGGAGAAGAACACAGAAAATACCCCAATAGTAGGAAATTGAAAGTAATTGTATTTTCCTTGTACCTACCTTGTAATTGGTAGGTGAAGGTGAAGTATTAGGAAAATCTGAGTGGTTTACTGAGCAGCAAAACTAAGCAGTTGCTTTCCTTATATGTTTTTATCATATTGTCTGATGCTGTTGTTGGTATGAAAAGGGATGAAGGACTGAAGGAGTCAAGAGTGTTTTTTTCTCATTGGGCTCATTTTGAAAGTATTGTCTGAACAGAGAATGTGACCATGGCACTGCAAGTGTCACATTTTTGTATGATTTGTGAGCAAAGAGATCTGACCTAACTTTACATGGACCTCAGTCTTGACACTTCAGAAATACTGTTTGAAAAAATACTGCTTTCTACAAAGGACAGGTTTGGGGGCCTTGGTGTGGGTTTTGTTTTTTTCTCCTTTTCTTCTTTTTATTTGTCTTGGTATTAACCGCGTCAAGTTATGTACATATTTGAGGTTCATTTCATGTCCTCCTTCACTGGCTTTTGTCTCACAAGCAGCAACGCTTTGGTGGGTTTTTAATGTAACTTCGCAGGAAAGAGCGCTTTTCAATTATTTGCTTTGGTTGTGCTCAATTCAAGTGGTGGTTACTGTGGTTTATTTTTCTTGGGTATTTCATCTGGGCTGTGCTTTCCTTAAAAGCATATGTCCTGATGAAGAGAGGTTTTGTTCTCCTTTCTCTGAAAAGAGCTGAAGATCATACGTGGTCAGATAGGATGTTAGGCATGAACACAAATATCTGAGAGCCTCTTTGGTCCGCTGGAGAGGAATAGGGCAGGAAGGGAAGAGCTGAAGTGCCTTGTGGCATGTTGGGTTCATGAATGATCTGCCTGTGAGCGATGCCATCACCTTCTGCCCACTGTCGCTCCTCTTCTTGAGAGAGCAGGACATGGAAGTGGTGGGTGTTCCTCGCCCCATGCAGAAGGAAACGGCTCAGCTGTGATTGGCTCTGAGTTCCACACACTTGGGTATTTTGAAGTGGGCGCATTTATAACATTTTCATCTGTGTTCCCACCAGTTGGGAAATCACTTATAATGCTGAAATTTCCTTTCAAACACTCCTCTGCTTTCATGCCAGCCTTAACACTGGGTTCCAGGACAGCTATTGTTCAGCAAAAAAATGCTGTATTGAGATTGAATGGATCTTATTATTCTGTGGGATTCTTAGAAATAGCATTTTCTTCCATCATGTGTTAATCAGGAAGAGGAATTTTGGTCCATGCAGCTAACAGCATGTCCAGCAGTTAGTAGGTGTGCCATGCTAGGAGCCATCCCAGTGAAGCTCAGCTCTGAATCAAGAGCAGTTCTTTCCGACCATCCTTTTATGCTTTGGTTAGTGTAACTATGGTATACACTGGAGGGATTTCACTGTTAGGCAGACTGAAACCAAAGGCTTAAAATACTGTGTACTGTGTGCCTAACAATTTACTGTATGATAGAGAAAAGTGCTTTCCTACAGGTTTCAGAGGCATGTTGGACAACAAAGTGCATTTTTCAGTGATACAGCACTGTCTGGTGATGCTGGTTGCCTTGTTTGAGAGTGAGAGACATAAACCTCAGGAGTGAATTTAACCTTAAATATATTGTTTTGTTTTGTTTGGCTCATCTTTTCTATGCTGTGTGGTTTTTTTATATTTCATTTCCATTTTATTTAAACTCTTGGAATAGGAAATGAAACTTGTTTTACATCTATTTGCATTCAACTCTTTTAAATCTTTTGGTAATATCAGGCATTATTAAATTCATAGATGGCTGTGCATTGGCATTAGGTCAGTATTCAAGATTATTTTTCGATATACATTGTAAAAGTGTTTGTTGATCCAGAAATAGAGTCCTCATCACCATTTAAGAAATACTTTTTCCAAAACTTGTTTCAAAAGGTGTGGATTAATTGTACCATTGAGTTGGATTTCTTGTTACATTGATCTGTATGAACACACTGTTCGTAATTCAACTAGTTTTCCTTTGTTCCCAATCAGTAGACATTTCACAAAATAATACACCTGTGGAAGTGAAAAAGGGAAGAAGCACGTACTCTTCCAAATCAGTTTTATGAGCTCAGTACTGTTACATTAATAACGAGACCGTGTGTAGTATTTTACTTGGGAAATGCAGACAGAGACTTAATCACTGCGGTAGGAATGGTGCCACTGCAATCACGCTCTGTCCCCATCGTCCCAGTTTAAATGCCTCAGCATATTCAACTGCTATTCGCATGAGTGACTGGAGTTCAGACCCCGTTCAGACAGGAAGAGGCCTGTATTTCTCATTCACTTGGCGTATGTTCATCGCTTCTTCATTAAGTTCTTTAATGTATCATCTGTAGGAGTGGTTGTAAGGTCAGCTGGATGTGAGCTAGCTCTGGTTACTGCTGTTCGGGAGATGCTGTGATATAACATGGACACATCTTCGTGCATGACAGCACTGCAGAGCTCCTGCATTGGCCCTGGAGCTCAGAATTCCAAACCTCCAAATCCATTTGGGTGACCGGTGCTTCTGGGGGCTTCAGAGCGACGGCACAGATCAGCAGTTCCTGCTGGAGTCCCTCGTGTCTCAAGGGCTGGCTTTGGCCCCAGGCAGAAACAGCCTGTACTCGATGCACCCAAACAGAGCTCATCCTGAAGTGATGTCCAAATGCACTGGTGAAACATTTCCGCCATCACCCACTCTGAAATACAGAGTAAGGGTGGATAGATTGTTCTGTGTGGTTTGGGAACAAAGAACACGTGTTCTCTTCCTGCTACAGCAACCCGGTGGGGGTACTGCTCAGAAATAAATACCAGGTGCTTAAAGTTAGCAGTACCCCCAGCAACTATCCCCTGTCTGTAGAGCTGGAGGGGAGAGGAGAAGCCCTACAGAAGACTGTGCACAGCTCTTACTCACTATGACTCCTGCAAAGAGAAGAAACACCACAGCATTTGGAGATGGGAAAAGAGGTGTGTGTTTCTTGACAGGTGTAGTAAGGCTATGGGAAGATGACAATGAGCAATGCTGAACTTCAGTGCTTGCACACACACAGACCTCGAGCCGAGGGGATGAGTCCTTAAAGGAAGGTGGAAAAGCGCAGAGAGTCTTTCCTCAAAAATTAGCGTTAGCCTATAAATTATTTTCATATATATACATATATACACACACTTTGAAATGCTTGTACCTAGGAAGTAGCTTAGTAAGAGAGATATTTCATTGTGGAAAATGGACATCAAATTACTGTAAGCATGTGGATAAAATGGATGAGTGACTTCAAAAGGCATTAGTTCCTTGTTTAAACAGGTGAAGGAGTGAAATGAGTGCTGGTATGCTTGTGGAAAAGGTCTGAGTTGGAACTTAACACCAGTAACTTGCTCAAACAGCAGAGCCCTGTGGCAGGCATGTCCAACCAGTGACCTCCAGACCACATGCAGCCTGGCCCTGCCTGCTTTATGTTTGCCTGCTGCCCACGCCATCATGGTGGAAGCTCTACCTGGCCCTGGGCACACACCCATCACTCACAACAATCACACCCTGGTGTGCAATCAGCACTGTCTGGGCTGAAACCAGGGCATGGGGAGGGCATTCTGCAGTGCTGACTTGAGTGATGGCAAATAATTGTATGCATTGTGATACACTGGCTAAACACTGTCCTATGAATGACAAAAGATACCTTGCTGTGCTTCCTATTTTGAAAGAGGAACTTGAGAACAGGTGTCAAGTCTGAAAAAAATAATAATAATTTAGTAGATTAGTCAAAATTATCATCCATCTTAGTCAAAATAAGTCACCTACGAGTTTTCAAACAAAATATTTGGTGTTGCAATCAGACATTCAACTCAAAGAGGCAAATATGTTTAAATGAAGACACTATTCAAAGGCAAAAGTTTCTCTTGAACCCTCTGGATGAATATAGTCCTTCTTCTGCACGTTTTAGTACTTCATAAGAAAATATGTGAAATTAATTCTCATAGAATTAAACTTTCCTGTTCATTTTAACCTCTTAATAAGGTAAATCAAATTAGCAAAAAGAAGCAAAGGAAATTGTTGGTTGCAGAGGTATTCAAGTAGAAAACTCAACACACAGTCTAGCTAAGATCGTGATGTCGCTATGGTGTGTGATTTATCATCAACATAGAAACATAGAAAATAAATAAATGAGGCAAAGGCATATGGAAATTAGCTGTTAAGAATTCTTCTGTTTCTGCTTTTTTTCAGTCTAGTAGGTTTTGCAGAAAACCTTAAAGCTAAATAATAAATTGTGCCTATATATACAAATCCATCCTCAGAGTTTGCAGCAGAAGACTGAGGTGTTCAGAGCCTTGTAAAACTGAGTGCAGCATAGATCAGTCAAACCTTATATATGCAGGAAACAGAAGCAGCTTATCACTAAGTTAGGTCCACAGTCACTGGAATGCTACGTTCTGCTTGACACTCACTGCTGACATACTGGTTTGCATTGGGAATAGTCAGAGGTGCCTTATGTATATATTTCAGTGTTTAAATATAACAGAATCTATGTTATTTGGAATTGTAGTGGGTTTAATTAACCCTCCTTAGGATTTAGTGCTTTTTTATTCACTTAAAAAAAAAAATGTGTTGTGGGATTACTCGTTCTGAATTGCAAATTTAGGTTAAACAAATGATTGGCCTTCCTCACTACTGGGATGTTACTGAAAAATAATGCAAGCTATACTTATTACTACATTTCCAGAAGAGTTGGGCATTTAAAAGTCAGTAAAAGGCTGTCAGTCTAGGAAAGAAAGAAAGAAAGAAGGAAAGAAGGAAAGAAGGAAAGAAGGAAAGAAGGAAAGAAGGAAAGAAGGAAAGAAGGAAAGAAAGAAAGAAGGAAAGAAGGAAAGAAGGAAAGAAAGAAAGAAGGAAAGAAAGAAGGAAAGAAAGAAGGAAAGAAAGAAAGAAAGAAAGAAGGAAAGAAAGAAAGAAAGAAAGAAAGAAAGAAAGAAAGAAAGAAAGAAAGAAAGAAAGAAAGAAAGAAAGAAAGAAAGAAAGAAAGAAAGAAAGAAAGAAGGAAAGAAAGGAAGGAAGGAAGGAAGGAAGGAAGGAAGGAAGGAAGGAAGGAAGGAAGGAAGGAAGGAAGGAAGGAAGGAAGGAAGGAAGGAAGGAAGAAAGAAAGGAAGAAAGGAAGGAAGAAAGAAAGGAAGAAAGAAAGGAAGAAAGGAAGGAAGGAAGGAAGAAAGGAAAGAAGAAAGAAAGGAAGGAAGGAAGGAAGGAAGGAAGGAAGGAAGGAAGGAAGGAAGGAAGGAAGGAAGGAAGGAAGGAAGGAAGGAAGGAAGAAAGAAAGAAAGAAAGAAAGAAAGAAAGAAAGAAAGAAAGAAAGAAAGAAAGAAAGAAAGAAAAGAAGAAAGGAAGAAAGGAAGGAAGAAAGGAAGGAAGAAAGGAAGGAAGAAAGGAAGAAAGAAAGGAAGAAAGAAAGAAAGGAAGAAAGAAAGGAAGAAAGAAAGGAAGAAAGAAAGGAAGAAAGAAAGAAAGAAAGAAAGAAAGAAAGAAAGAAAGAAAGAAAGAAAGAAAGAAAGAAAGAAAGAAAGGAAGAAAGAAAGAAAGGAAGAAAGAAAGGAAGAAAGAAAGGAAGAAAGAAAGGAAGAAAGAAAGGAAGAAAGAAAGAAAGGAAGAAAGAAAGGAAGAAAGAAAGGAAGAAAGAAAGAAAGGAAGGAAGAAAGGAAGGAAGGAAGAAAGAAAAAAAAAAAACACACCCAAAATAAACAAACAAATAAACAAAACACACAAAATGCTTCCACATTCCCTCCAATGAAATTCCATAGCTTGAAATCCTATTATATGCTGCTCATTATTTGCTACATGCACTCTGCTCTAACTCAAGTCCTGGACGCTCATATTCCTGATGTAGTTGTGCATTCCCAGTGTTTAACATGCTGAATATCTGAAGTGTTGCCACTGCACTGATGCAGCATGTATGAGATGGTTACATTGCAAACAATATATGGAAACAGGATTTCACAGAAAATATACTAATATTGCCTGTAACTCCAAGACACTGCAGATGTGTCTGTGTTCAGCATAGCTCTTATTAACAACTGCACACATTAATAACTCAGAGGAGAGAAAATAATAAGGCAATTATATTTGCAGCTATTCACTGCAGAATCCTCATGATTCTGAGTGTAATAAAGCAGGCACAGAAGAGTCAGAATGGATCTCAGACTGGAAAGCAAAAACATGGCACTCAACGTGCATTTACAGTAATATTAATTACTTTTGTTGTTGCTGTTGTTGTTTTTTCATCTATCTTTTTTAATTCTTTTTTTTTGTGAGATAGACTACCTTCATATCTCACTGGAAAGTAGGCCCTTATATTTGCTTTCTTCTGTATAATAAAGTACCCTTTGTTTTGCTGAGAAGTATTACTTTGGTTATAGAAATGACTTCCACATTTGAAAGATGCAGAAGCTGTAAGGTGCTTATTAATGTGTATTTCCTTAGTCGTGTTACAGATCCACAACCAGAAGAGTCATAACACAGCAGCAGAACACTTGCAGGGTATTTTATTCTGTAGTTCAGTGTACTGTCTCACAAAAAATTGCAAATGTTCCAGACACGATGATGTGTTACAGTACATTTATCAAGCAAAGGAAATACAAACCACAAGTCATAGGAACAAAGAAGGCTCTTTCTCTGTGTCTTCCCCGGAAAATGGAGTTGAGGCTGCTTAGTGCAATTCCAGCCACTTCAAAGAAAATCACTTCACATCCAACAAAGCAATCAAAAACATCTAAGAGGGAAAATAATGACTTGATGAATATCTGTGTCCTGTTTTTTAAGTTCAAATGATATATGGTTAAATTCAGACTTTAAACTAAAGACTCTGTTCTGCATCTTGCAGGTCACCATTAACAGTGAGCTGGCAGAAAGCCAAAAACAGTCATGAAATACAGACACTGTCTCTATACAAAGCTAATGTAAGGCTATTCGGTTTAAGTCCAAACTACATTTTTAAGCATCGTATAGATGCTCCCCTTGTACTCTGAATTTACGGGTCTACATCTAGAGTACTGTGCCCATTTATGGGCTTCCCAGTACCAGAAAGACAGGGAACTACTACAGAGTTTAGTATTGTCCACAAAGACATTTAGGGGATGGAGGAAAGAAACCTAGGACTATTCAGCCTGGAGAAGACTGAGGGGGGATTTTATCGATGTTTCTAAAAACCTGAAGTGTGGGTATCAAGTGGATAAGAGCAGGATCTTTTCAACCACGCCCAGCACCAGGACAAGGGACAACGGGCAGATGCTGGAACATCAGACGTTCCATACAAACATGAGAAAGAACTTTACTGCAAGGGTGACTGAGCAGTGGAACAGGCTGCCTCAGGAGGTTGTGGAGTCTTCTTCTGTGGAGATGCTCAAAACCAGCCTGCAAACTTTGCTGTGCAAGCTTCTGTGCAAGAACATGCTTTAGTGGAAGTCGGGGTGGGGGGTGGATTCATTAATCTCCAGAGGTCCCTGATTCTGTTATTCTGTGGATGTAACATATGAAAAAAAGCACCTCCAGCATCCCCAATATGTAAATGCAACAATTATTAGATATTAATAAGTGTTTCACAGGCTAGTCTGGTTTTGAGCAATATTATTAATCCCTTCTTTCATCCATATAAACAAAATTCCACTCAAACACAATCCAGCCATCGTCCCTAAGATTCTTGGGTGGTTTAGGTATACTTTACTGATGAAGAAGTATGTCTTATTGCTCATATTGCATTATTAATACCTGGCTTTATAAGTTTATGATTCTGGAACAAAATTCATTACTTCTATTGTTTAAACCCCTTTAAGCACTGAAAAATTTGTAGTTATTCATGACAATGTTTCCATTTCTACACAAGTAGAGTACCAATCTCTTGAGTGATTACTAAGACTAGCATGCCATTATATCACTTGTGAAAGAAGTGAAAGAAGCTGTAGTGATTTTAGGAGTGGCTTACACAGAATAAGCAAGGCAATAGAGTAAGAGCATAAACAACTGCATCCTTTGTCATGTTTCACATGAATTTGTGAAACATAATGCTTTTAAATAATTTTTCTAAGTTAGAGTCATATTCTTTCCCTTGAATACACTCTATCTCATATGCAGAGAATCAAGGTTGCTAAAAGGAAATCCAACTTCATGAGGTATTTTAATGTATTTAATAATAACCAGCATGTACCAGGTAATACTGTGAGATTTGAAACAGACAAGCAAAAAAAAGTCAAGCAAGGTGCCACAAGGTGCCGCTCTTCTCACCATCAAATAACCAGCATTTTTCTGCTTCCTCTTGCAGGACAAGAGAAAATGCTGGAAATCATAACTAGAAATGCAGTTAGGGAAAAAAAAATTGTTTTGTATCCTGATGACTCTCCTTGAGGAATGAGGTGTGTTATGATTGCAATTAAAACCATTTAAAAGTCAAAGCAAAAGTCAGAATAAGTGAAGCAACAGAGGAGTGGAGTACAATGTAGAGAGAGACTCAGGCAATTTACAGGCTGCTTTTTTCTTCTTTTCAGTCCATCATCATACAAAATTCTGATCACACACATTAATCCATGGTAATTACTTTGTATCACGTTCAGGCAGCCTCTCAATATTCTGGAGAAGATCTCCCAAGACCATGGCACTGTACCCATTAGGATGTCACATACAGACTTCTCCTTAATTTAATATTTGTCTCATCCTTCAGCCTCAAATGCCTTCTGACAGTCTTGTCTTGTCTTTCTGCATCTGTGAACTACATAAACTTAAGCTGTTATACTTTTTCTTTCTATTCTTTTGAGTGCTTTTCTTCAAGATGAACTGGTCTGTAGTAACTGGATTTAAATCCAGTTTTAAAAATGTTTAAAATGAAGTGGTCTTGGCAGGGAGCAGCTCCCTTTGATCAACACAAATTATTGATTCATTTGTTTTTGAAGAAAATTTGCAGACACCTTGTTAAAGGAATTATAACCTCTGATGTCATGAGCCAAAATAATCAAACAGGTACCATTACTTTCAAAGAAGCCCTCATACATACAAGTTTAACTGCAAAAATGTAATGTCACAGAACTGGAGTGGTTACTGTATCGGCAGACAGGTTCCAGGTGTTACTAAAAAAGGATGGAATATAGATAATATAGATTTTCTATTAAATTTTCTTAGTACTTACAGTATAATATTCAGAAACTTTGTTATTTGGCCTTATAATGGCAAGCATTTTCAGCCTTTAGACTCATAATTTCAATTTTTAAATATCTTATGTGATGATTCTTACCAGATATTTATCTCCTTATAGCAAGTAAAGTAAAAATAATAAGAGGATTAACAACAACAACAAAACCCCACAAACTCCTAACTATATCCATTATGGCATAGTTTTAAAAGGGTCTGATTTTCTGACCCTTTCTCATTACTTCTGAGAAATCATCCTTGGAAATGTGTGATCTCTCTTTGGAATACAGGAATTTCTTGTTGTGACATGGACAATTTTCTTCAAATTCATGATTAATATTCATTTTTAAAATTTTATTAACTAATAATGATTATTGATTTCTTGTCACATGAGATATCCTCATGAACATCAAGAAGATCAGTGCAGTCAGAGAAATGTGTCCAATCAGTATGATCAAGCAGGCCATCATCACAGGAAACTGAATGCCAGAATACATATCAAAATGTTACACTAGATTAAAAATCAGATGTGTCAGCTGAGTTTAATGGCTGTATAAATAAGGAGAATTAATTTGTATTTGATTTGGCAGGGAAGCAAGAATCATGGGTTGGATGAAATCAGAGAGCTTATATGATGAAAGTAAAAGGACAAGATTTTATTTACACTGAAGTAAGAAGAGATTCACACTGAGAAGAGATAGATAGGAGGTAAGACATATTTACTTTTCTTGGGGATGAAGAAAGGCTTTTGTAGCAACACAAATAATAAGCTGTGACCTCAGACAATGATTAGTCAAGATAATTAGGAAAGATCATGGACCACAAATGCTGTACAACCAAACTGAGACAGGTCAGCAAAGTGACCACCAAAGGTGAAGCCTGAGTTGAAGAGTTCACCCAGTTGTAAGCCTGGATAACAATCATTACCATGGTCTTCCACAAGATACAGAGGAAGAAGAGGTAACAGTGGAAAACCAAGAGGAAGATTAATGTTCTGTTTTACTTCTGCAGAACTAACAGCTAAACAACAAGGGGAGTAGTGGTGTGGGCGGAAATACCTACTTTTGGATAGAAAGGATAAAATGTCTATTTTGTGTACATATGTGCTCTGCTTTCAAGATTGAGAATCTCCAGTTGCTCTTAATTGCTCAAAGAAAATACCAAATGGAGTCAAAGAAATACTGTGGAATCAACTCATAAAGAAAGGCTATAGGGTTGATATATCTGAGTAGATTATGAAGAAGAAAACAAACAAACATATCTGATAACATCTACGCATTATCATACAACTGCTTTAATTGGGAAATGCTGCTGAAATAGAACCATTGTCATTTCCAGTTATTTTATTAAAATCCCAGGTCTGTTTGCAAAACATGATGAAAAGCTTCATGACAGTAACAGTAATGAAGAATCACCACCATTGATATCATACACATTGTCTGCAATGTGATCATAATTACAGCAACACCCAAAGTACAAAGTAGCCCATCATGTGTCTGTTTGCAGTACCAGAGGCAGTGCTGCGCAGTATTTTAGGAAACCACGATTAGTGCAGTTTGACAGCAGATTCAGTCAGTGGTCCATGCAGTATAAGAGAACTGAATTTTGCTGCTATCATTCCAAATTCGTTTGATGTCTAGCTAATAAAGATTGTACAATGCAACACATTTTTAATAGCTAGTTTTATATAGAGAATCAGAGACCCTCAACTGTGAAGAAATTGTAGTAACACCATGTTCAGCTAGATCACATTATTTTGGAAGGTGAAAAAATATTGGCCTTTTCATCTTGGCAATTCAAATTCCTTAAACACAAATAAGTCTATCTATACAGCTGTTGCCAAAGTCAAGGAATAAAGAAGCACAGGCTGAACTCATGGTAATTCTAATACAAAAGACTCCACAAGAGCTAAATGATGTGTTTAATGATTGTCTGGACATTGTCAGAGCACAGAAACCATTGCTGTGCAGATAGCCCCAAAGACAGATACATCCACTGACCTAGAAGATAACTTCCTCCTTTCTAGTCTTCCCTGCCTGAACAATGAACAATGCATTATTTGTCCCCTAGATGTTTGCAGTGAGGATCAGGGACCACTGCAGTCTTGGCAAACTAAGGCAGGTGCTGTGGAAATCACAAATTTTACAAAGGAAGGTCTAGGTGAAGGGTCCAGCAAACAATGATGAAGCCATCAATTCCTACCTTTAGGAAATAACTTAAGAAGCAAATAGTAAACCCATTGTTTAACCATTCCTATCCCTTCTAATACTTCTACTGAGAAGACAAGTTGCATATGGATTTGAAGACAAACCTTTTCCATTTGTTTATCTTTTAGTCCTTCTACTAGGAGGCAAAAATTTTTGCATAAATAAAAAGACATGCCCAGTCATGGAAATTTCTTCTGCAGTTGAATCACCATGACTAACAAAGTTTTATTACCACTCCTTCACATGAAAACAAAGACCACAATTAAGGTGTTTATGAGGCCCACATGTAGCCAATAGTATGGCCATGACCTCCCAGCCTTGCATGGAAGCATGAGCAGGGCTGGCAGTGAGCCATGTCCCAGCAGCACAGACAGAGCTGAGTGATGCATCCAGACATCAAACAGTGAAGGGCACGGGAAGGAGACGGTTGCAAGCTTGTTCAGCCTCAACAAGAAGAAAATGAAAAGTGCTTCTGTTCCCTTCTAAGGAGCAAGATTCTAAGGTTTCTCTGACAGCTGCATGACACCTTAGTACTGTAGCTTGTATACATAGCTTTTATTACAGTGAGAAGCTAAATGGGATTATCCAATGATTAAAATAAAGCATACATCAGATAAGTGGTTAGCCTTACTAGAGCTAAATTGTTTTTAAATCAGGACAAAATACAGCGTTATCACAGTCATTATATGACACAAAATGCTTATCCAAAATATCCGTGGCATCAAAGATAACGGGTTACAGTATGGATTATGCCACGTGGATAGTTACCACGTGGCAAAGAAAGAAAGAGTACTGAGAAGTAAAATCTCTCTGAAAAAAAATAAATAAATAAATAAAATGAGGTGGACAGAAGCATTTTATACTATGTATCATTTATGATCAGCATTTAAATGACTACAATTTCATCTGTAAATACATTGCTTTACTTTCAAACTCAGATTACATTAAAAATAGGAGAGAATTTTAATGTTTTACAGCATTTAGAAATAGATTTTAAGTCAGGAATGGGATATGATTTCCTTGTGTTTGATTTTGAAGTGATAGATTGGAAATAGCAGCAATAATCAGCCTTGCACAATGTTGACAAAATTTTGTGTGAACTGGAAAAAGAGATGGTAACAATGATATGGTATTGGGAAAAAATACATTTCCTTTGAAGTCTTGTATCATGAGACAGTAAATAAGAGCATCATATTTTATAACAGTACATCATCAGTTAATATATCATTTCAAAGTACATCACTAGGCTGAGAAATAAACTGTCTTTTCTTGTTCATTTGACATCTGGGAGAGGGATTCCAGAGCCTCACATTTAGCCTTTTTTCTCATTTTATTTTAAACCAAAAATATTTATTAATTTACAAAATTGAACTGTTGTAATACAATACAAGGAGAAGCTCTTTCTCTTTAGCAGATCAATACAGAGAAAACATAGGAAGACATTCTTAAGGAAAAAGACAGGAATGTATAAGAGAAAAGCCAAATCTTCACTTAATGCCAGACAACTGCTACTTGTTCAGATTGCATTTATGTGTAGTCAATGAAATAGTATGGTTTTTTAGTTAGAAAAATGACTGCTGAGACCATTATATAATTTACTGAACACACGTGGACCAAAATGACAAATATTATTTCACTCCTCACTTATTCAGCTGTGCGATCTTGGAGACGAGAGCAATGTGACATTTACAACATCTATTTATCACAGCAGACTCACAATTAATTGAAAACAAAGCTAGTGCATATCCTAGATTTCATAAAAAAAACTTCCTACAAACACTACCCACTAATATTTGAGTGAAGGAAATGTTACCACAAAAAAACTTGTTAAACACAAACATGTTGGACTCTTCTTAGCATTCCAAACTAACACTGCATTTTTTTTTTCAGTACTATAAGCAAATGAATGGGCTGACCCAAAGCTCTGTGAAAAGGATGAAAAGAGTCACATTGATTTCCAATGGGCTGTGGCATGATCTGTACACAAGTGTCCTGGTGATGCTCAGTAAACTCACAGCAGTCATCACAGCATTGCTCCACTAAGGATTATTAGATGTAAGCTAAAATTTAAGTGCTATCCCAACCACTAATAGGCAAAATGTATTTTATTTGTCACTATACTCAATGTTCAGATGATTAATGGATTAACAGGTAGTGGAAGCTCATATGCAAGTAGACCTTTAACCTTCACTTATGTCATTAAAGCAAATGAAAATGTTCTCTAACTGCTGTTCATACTTTAAAAGCCACATCATGTTTTTTAAATACATTTCTCAAGCTACTTTGCCTGATGCTAAGATATCTGTCATTTCCTGCAGTTATAAATTTATTGCAAGAATTTGCTCTAATCTTACAGCCAAATACTTTCTTGATGTTCTTCTAATCTTTATTTTAAGTTAATGAATCTGTGACAATGTTGTTGTTCTTTCAGTCTGTTATTTTTGTAATATTTGAATCAGTCAAGCCTTCAGAGTTTAAAGCAGGGTAGGTGTTTCATAGATCTGATGGCTCATGGCATCACGTAGATAACAATGTCCTCCCAAATAAGACAGCAAAACAGACAGAGATTCTCCATGACCTACAAGAACAGGCAGGTGTCAGTGCCTTGCCTTTACTGTGGCTAGCAGGGCTGACACAGTCCCAGAGTGCCCTACAAGCACAAGAGTTGCCATTTTCAGGAGAAAGCTTTGGGAAACCCTGGACAACAGCATCTAAAGTACTAGAAACCTTGTAGTGAGAGGTATAGAGGGTCACATAGAAGGAAAAATTATATCCTTTTTTTTCCACAGTGGCATAAGTTTCAACAGAGAGTGCCTCAGCCTTAAAAAAACATTTATGGATGGCGTTTTCCATATTAAAAAAAAAAAAAAAAACCCTATGTTTTAGCTGCTATTGTTTTTACTTTTAATCTTTGGTGATTTTCAGGTTAGATGATTGTGTGCTCGTTGGGTACATTACTTGCAAAGCAAAAATGGCCCAAGATTTATATATAAGATAAACTTTGAAGTCAAAGTAATTCCTAAATCCCTTCCACAAACACTACACTTGTTAACTACCTTGTGTGATGAGAGGAATCATTTAAAATAGAGTAATTATTAAACATGCAAATACAAACAAAACATGCAAAGGTAATGAAAAGTATACTGTGACATATGTCAGATGTATGGAGTAGCAAAGATGAAATCAAAATACTTGAGAAATAAATATAAAAATCAGGATGCATACCTAATTGAAAGCCATTAGGTATAGCAATGCATTACAGTATGAGTTCTTTTTAGACAGAAATCATGAAAATAATTCTAGACATTTTTTAAGAGATTCAGTAAATGATCAAGCAAATACGTAAATCAGAAGAGCTTTGTCCACCATAGCAGGACACAGGTGCAGCATATTTAACCACTGAGTTACAGCTGCCCTTAAGATCTAAAGACATTTTATGTGCTAGAATGAAAAACAGGATGAGTTTCCACTACTTCCAGGTCTCAGAACATATCTCATAGTAAGCTGCACAGCAACTCATCATATTCCTAAGCAAAGCAGTAGTGACTCACATTCTGTAGTGTTAAATCTTTCCTCATCTGTAACATTTTGCTGCTCAAATAGCTATAAACATAAAGGAGGATTTATCACATAACCAATATATTAAAATCAAAAGTCACTTTGTACTGAGCTATCCACAAGAAAGTACCAGAAATCTGCCAAAGCAAAACTGGTCAATCACAGCACCCCAATCTTGTATCTCTTTACACAAGATGTAGTATAGGGAACTGCCCTTTTTTTTTTTTTCCATACCTTTATCCCAGATTAAGGATAGTCCAAATTAAGTTTGAAACCAGCCCACGCCAGATATGCCTAAACACAGAATAAATAAATACAAGAGGCAGTGCAAGGCTGAAAGCTGTTGAAAAATATTTTTGTCTTGAAAACAGCACACAGAATCAAATGAATGCTGTTCCAACATTTACTGCAGCAAGGTCAGTTAGTGATGTAATAACTGATTTGGGAAATATGGCAAGCACCATGGGTCATGAAAGGATCTCACTGGAGAACTACCTGGCTTCAGCAGCAATTCTGTTTCCCCCAGACTAATCTGGGGACTGTGAGCCCACCTCCTTCAGGTTCTTAAATCCTGTACATAGACCCCAAAGTAGGCTAACCTCCATTCTGGAGTGAGAAGGATAAAACCAGTCTGTTACCTGCGAAACCAAGAATACATTTTCCTCTTTATTTACTCCTGCTTTTCTACTAGGTTCTGCTCAAAGTATCCTCTCCCCAAAGAGTCTTCCTTCCATCCCTTCCCAGCATTTAAAAGTCCAGCCCTTTCCACTCCATCCATGACTTAAGGTTTCCTAAATAAGTATTGAAGGCACAGATCTGCTCCTTGAAACACGAGCTGGGCGCAGACCAGAGGCAGAACTGCCTGGGAAGAGCCAAGGGAGGGCCATATCACTGTATGCCTTGTGGCAAACTCGAAAAGCCTATCTTTCGAGCAGAAACACCCAAACCTGACACTAGGTTTTCTGATCCTGGCACAAAAATGAACAGCTGCCAGCATTATACTCCTGTTCAACTGAAGGGATTAAGATAGTGTCTGAAAACAAGTCACTGGGAGCTGACTAATCCTCAGCAGGCACATTTGTTTACTCTGCTCATTAATTAGGTATGTCATGGTGGCC
The DNA here is from genome assembly GCF_987193195.1 of Phasianus colchicus. NCBI lineage: Eukaryota > Metazoa > Chordata > Aves > Galliformes > Phasianidae > Phasianus > Phasianus colchicus. The sequence continues at coordinate 26,567,444 of NC_143476.1, read as the reverse complement.
GGGTAAGGCAACTCTACTGGCAGCTTTCCCACTGCAGAGTGATATGCCTCACATGCACAGGCATACAGGGCAAACCTCAGACTGTACTTGCAGAAGATTTGTCTCCCACTCCCTGGAAAAACTACAAAAGCACTAGCAAGGCACGGAAAGAAATACAGCAACAGAAAGAACGTGAGCCCACAGTTCTAATTTCCCAGCAGCAAACACTTGCTGCTTTTTATTTAGAACACTTCTCTGGAGAAAGGAAAATCAATACACTTGAGAACTAAAAACACTGCAGATTTCTGTATGCAGATGGATTTCAAAAGATCCTGAAGCCCTCTCTTTAGGCCATATAATCTAAATGGAAAGGACAAAAGGCTCATAGTTTCAGAGGAGAATGAAACAATTTCAGCAGAGAAAGATCCCTCCATGTGGGTCTGTCAGATTGATGTCTTCCCTAGATTAGCATCTTTTCTACTCTTACTGCAACTCATCGTGTTATTTTGAGCCCATTTCCAATCTCATTTGGATTTACTCAGGTACTCCAAAACACCCCAGCTTCATACCGTCCACCATTACGGCTAGCAAACATACTGTGTAGTGCTTCAAGCTGTTAATAGAGAGGAGTGCTGTTTTAGGAGGAATCTCTGTGTTTGACTCTTTTTCCTCATTTTCCACTCAGTTACGAGTACAGTTGCTGCCTGCATTCAGTATTCAAAGGTTAAAAAAAAAAAAAAAAAAAGCAACATATCACACCTTTAACATTCCATTCTATCTACGTGGCTTCTGCTTGAGTCACAGGGAACCGGACATTTTCCCTCAAATTCAATTTACCACTGGGAAAAAGAGAGTTCAGGCCCACTGCTCTCTCTGATTTGCTCAGACTGAGTTCACCTTCAGAGGTGAACCTTCCCGCAGGGCCGCCAGCAGAGGGCGGCGGAGCGGCGCCGCGCACGCCGAGGCCGCGCGTCCTCCCCGGGCGCGGCGCGGAGCTGGGCCGTCGCTCGGCTTCTGCCAGCTGGGAGTCCGCAGCCCCGGCCCGCACTGGGTGAGTGCGGCGGGGGCTGAAGGAGGGCGGCGGGAGGCTTGGCGTTGCGGGGCAGCCCTGCCTGGGGCTGCTGTGCTGCCCGCAGCGCAGGCAGTGAGCGGGGCAGGCCGCGGTGGTTAGCTCGCTGGGCGCCTTTCAGTCTGTAGACAGATTTGGCTTCCTGGTGGCGGGCGGTAGTGGGAAGACGTGGTGCGCCGTGGAAGGTTTGCAGATGGAGGCGGTCCGTACAGGGCCGCGTGGCCCAGCTCGCTGCCTTGCTGCCTTGCGGTGTCGCCGTGTTTTGTCGTGTCACGTCATCCTGATCGCTAACAAACCGAAACCCACAGCCGGTAATTCTCTTTTCATGGCTTACCATCCCTGCTTTTGAGTCAGGAGCTGTAGAAAAAAATATGGTAAGCCCCCGCTGACGTGGGCCATCAGTCTGCATCTGAATGTTTTGTGTCGGAAGGGACCTTAAAGCCCACCCAGCCCCAACCCCATGCCGTGGGCAGGGCTGCCCCGCAGCAGCTCAGCCCAGGGCCCCATCCAACCTGGCCTGCGGCACCTCCAGGGATGGGGCACCACAGCTTCTCTGGGCAGCTGAGCCAGGGCCTCACCGCTCTCTGAGTAAAGGATTTCCTCCTAAGATCTAATCTAAATTTCTGCTGAAGCCATCATTCCATTGTAGAAGGCCACCAGATTGATGAGATGTTATCTCCCTTTGTGAAGCCGTACTGCTTGTCTCAGATTACCTCCTCATCTTGCATCTGCCTTAATATATCTTCCAGGAGGATCTGTTCTGAGATCATCCCAAGCACAGATCACCAAGCTGCTGTTTCCCAGATCTTCATTTCATCTTTTCTCAAAAATGGGAGTGTTTCCTTTTTTTCTGGTAACTGGGGATTTCACCTAACATCTGTTTCTCTTTCATATATTATTCCTTTGTCACACTAGAATGAGGGAATTAGTGGAGAGTCAAGTCAGCAGAACAGAAATTTACAAGATTCCTTTAAGACAAACAGCTAGGAGGTATTTAGGACTGGGATCCATCTTAGGCAAATTTAGTAGTCTTCTTGTTGCTGATATGTTACTGTACAGAAAAAGATTTGATTGTTCCAAGCAGTCATGACTGATGAAACCCATGCTAAGGTTCCAGAATGAAATACTGCATCATTGTGCTTTGCATACAGACATATGCCTGTCTGGTCACAGTAATTTCATTTTCAGGTCTACATATACATTCATAGAAAGAAAACAGTATTCAATGCCTAATCTTATCCAAATATGTAGGTAATTTTGTGTATAAAACAACCAGGAACACATGGCAAGAATCTGTCAGTGATTTGGAGCTGAGACTCAGAATATATAATGTCATTGACAGTACAGAGTTAGCGAGAAAGCCATATTTATCTTTCAATGATTGATACTAAGCTAAAGTTTTTACAGCTAATTGTCTTGTCCAAATAATGGCTAGTTTTAGTCTCATATTTTTCCAGCATCCCAAGATGTGGATAGGAAATTAATTCAGTTTGGCTTTGCAAAATACACCATGGGCCAAGTTTGAACTCTGAAGTATCATCAGTTCAATTATTGTGTACTGTTGTAGTATAAGAAAGCAAGGTTTTTAAGTCTGCAAGCATCCTTTCTTTTTACATTTATGGGTTAATTTTGTCTCTCAAACAGGTCTGTATAATTGCCTGGAGGCAGGAGAGTGAAAGCACAGAGTTGAAAGATTTTATATTTGCTTTTAGCATTTTAATTTTTTCATGACAGAAGACAAGTACAACACAAATATGAACGGATGTGAACACTGTGTGGCACTTCCCTGGCTTTTTGTCAGCGGTGAAACTGTCTGGAAGTGACCTGTGAAGCTGGTCTCTGCCTCTCAGGAGCTATGCTTGGCTCAGTGACTGCTGGCACTGGAAGCATGCTTCTCCCATGCTGTTGTGGTGTTGGTGTGTGTGTGCTGAATGCTGCTCAGGTGAATTGTGCAGCTACAATAGGTTTTCCTAGTGTACTTTTAGATATCCCCTTTCACTGTCTTCTGATAAGAAGCAGCTATGCTGAATCCTACATAACAGTAGAAACCTCCTGGGTTCCTGCACCACCACAGCTCTGGGGTTTTACCAAAACCTTAATCTTTTTACTTAAAAGATTATTAACTCCCTCCTGATTTATGTGCAGATTTCTGTAGGAACAGAACCATGGTTACACTTTGGTAAAGCTCGAGTTGCTCTTTGCTAGCACCTTGCTTTATTGCAGATTAAATGCAGCTGTTCTGGCCACTGCACACATACAGATGCTGTTCAGCAACTGTAGGCTTCAGAAACATAAGAAGTCAAGCTGCATCTTCTGTATCGTGGAAACATGACACTGTCTGACACTATCTCACCATCCCTCCGGGCAAGGTGTCTTGGGCTGCTTTGTGCTGGAGGAGCAGAGCACGTCTGGAGCTTGGGCTGAGAGTGGTGTCATTTCATAAATCCGATTAGTTCTTTGAGTCATTCTGCAGCTGGTATTACAGCATGGCCTTAGTGTCATTTTCCAGGGGTGAATAATTTGGCAACCAAGATTATACAGTCCTTAGATGTTTATGAAAACATTCAACCAAAGTCTGTAATCTCCTGCAATGCTCTTCCTTTAGTAGTAGTACTGGTTAATGAAGATTTGCTCCTGAACTCTAAATAAAGCATTGCTTATGATTATTTGAAATTGTTGGGGGAGTAACACGCTGGACTGTTGTCTTTATTCTTGTGAGATCCTAAAGCTCAGTGTTGATAGCAGCATATCCACTTGTGTTTAGTTGGTGTTTTGTTAGTGTCGTCCAAGGTCGGATTGAGATGGAGGGGTCTAAAAGCAGGCATAAAGGAGAGAACCAGAGTCATTTTACATACATCATATGTGTAAGTGGCGGAATAAATCTGTGGATATCTAGGCTTTAATCATTCTGCTGTTCACAAAATAGTATGGGGACAATTATCCTTGTTTTGAAGGAACAAAATTTGCCTTACTAGGCTGGCAACAAAAGCATTCATTTAAAAACTTGCCAGAATGCAAACTATTTGTTTTTTGACTTTTTATCTTGCATGTGAGCAAGCTGACATAGTACACTTCACTGTGCCAAAAATACATCCTCTCTGAGCAGTTACTTAGTGCGGATGTATACATTTCTAAGTGATTGAGGCTAGTTGCCATCATCCAGATTTGCATTTTTTTTCAAAGCGTTTGAAGTTTATTTTTCTATTTGCTGCATAAGATTCTGGACAATGAATTTTCCACCCAGCTAATAAAACAAGAGTGCTGCCGCATGGCGCAGCTGGCAGCAGTGTGACAGCAGGCACTGCTCTGTGCCTGCGGCTGGTGCTCCTGCTGGTACTGAGCCTGGCACACGCAGCTGAAGAACCCTTCTTGTCCCAGGCTGAACAAGAAGCCCCAAGGCCTATTCACTGCACAATATTCCATTTTGGACAACGTTTTCTATGTAGTCAAGGGAAAAAATATATATATATTCTTTCCTAGTATCTGAAATGTGCCCATTCAGGTTGTAATTTTTAAAGGGTAATAGTTTTTATTTGTATTTGTTCTGTTGAAACTTCTGGAGATGTGGCAGATCGCCCTTGCCTGAGTCCTCTGGAAAGACAGGTGTTTCTGACAGCACAATACAGCAGGTGAAGCTGTGCCAAGTTGCACCTTTGATTTTTCTTGTGGTTGTTGCTTAGAAACATAGTTGTTCAACAGGCTTAAGTTCCGTTTCTGCAGTATTTTGTTTTCCTCATTGGGTGTGCTGGCTAAACTTTTCTGTCTTAAAGCAGAGCAATGTAATAGTAATACTTGGAAGTGCAGTGCATACACTGAGCACATCCTAAAACAAGATTATCAATTGCAACTTAGTCCTGCTTTTCTTCTCTGTTATCCCTGTAAACTGTAAACCGACTTGATTGCCGCAGTGCATAATCTGATGGTAAATATTGCCTGTGCCAATGTTCTCTGTGCACTCTCTTTTGTTTCTGTTTGTTGCTTCCAAGTCCCAGAATGTCATTCAAAAATTCCCTTAAGATTAAGATGGGGAGGAAGCACTGTTGTTCTTGTCTTGCTATAGTTAGATGACTTCAAGACTCCAATTTGCCACCCTTCAACAGCAACACTTTCTATGAGTATTTAAGAAAAAACTTCCCCAAAGAAAGCAAGAATATATCAGCGTCTTTCATAAATTAATTTGCTGTTGCAGGAAGGACTCAGGGTGATATGCATGCTTTTATTATACTTTTATTAGCTTCTTATAAAGTTAAATTGTCTTGGCTGCAGCATTTTATTCGCTGCAGGAAGCATTATTTTAATATTCTGATTAGGTACAGATTAGTCATTTGATGGAATAATTTTAACTAGAATATGTCAAGCACTGCAGCAAGATTACTGAGGTTCAAAGCATAGCACTTCGCATTTGGTTAATATCACGTAATTCTTACTAGCATATATCAAGTTGAAACTGTTACGCATTTATGTCAGCGTTTGTATTACAGAATTTAAAAGGGGCATTTCAGCAAGGAAATATATATTTCTTAATGGAGCCACAATTCTTGAGCTATTTCAAACTGTTTCTGGTCTGTCACAGTTTTTCTGATTCAAATGTTGATATGTGAACATAAAAGTGCTGGGAAAATGGTATGTGTATTTTAGAACTGTTACTGAAGAACCACATTAAGCTTAAAATTGAATTTCTTTACTTGTACCACAAAACAATTAAAGTGTATGTTTTATTTTTGCCTTAGCAGGACAATGATATTTTGTTTTCTGAGCAGAACAGTGCAACTAGCAAGTACATCCAGTATACCAGGAAGACAGCTCTGTTCAGCTCGCGTGAATAAGCCAGTATTGACTCTGTTCACCAAGGTAAAAGTATTTTTCAGAATAAAGCATCAATATACACAAATCTTAGATGAAATGTCTTGACCTTTTGTATAGTTTTGGTCATTTGCTTTAAGGGTGTTTTTTCACTCTTGGCTTTTCAGTGCTTTCCTCTCACAAGCAAGTAGTTACAAGCAACAAATGGAGATTTCAGGACTATTCAATCTCAATGACACTGTGGTCCATTTTCTAGTAGAAAATTGTTCTCTAACTGCTAGTGTTTCATCCTGGAAAAGGGCATCAAAGATGAGTTTTCGTACCTAATCTGTTCAAGACAGGCATAAACAGTCAAAATAGGCTCTTCAAAGCACTCATTTAATTTCGCTGCTATATTTGAGGCTGAAAATATATCAGAATAGTACTGATAGTATACAAGGAAAAAGAAAAGTCTGCTATCACCCTTTCTTTTGCTTTACTGGCTCTGTAAAGCTAACAGGAATAAAATAGAAATAAACCTTTGTCTGGGGCATAGGCTGTTAGGATTCTTAAGCACATGTAGGAAACAGGTGTGATGAATGGTCATCTGTGAGCTACTGCCTTCCACAAATTGTTATTAAGAATCTGCTTTCTCTGCAGAGGTCTTTTTCACTTTCAGATGGAATGGCACACTGCAGTTGACTGCATTTATGTCATTACATAATTTCTGAGGTTTTTGGTAGAATAACATTAAATGCAAAGCACTGAGAATGTTGATATCAGTATGGCAGTACTTGTTGGTGTTGGGTGAGGTTCACATGATTTTCTCTTCCTGAATAAAGTTTATTCATTCCCTTCCTAGCTGTAAAGGAGTGTTTAAACTGTGTAACAGAGGAATAGATTTTAAAAGTCCTCATCAGTTGTTTCTTAATTAGTGGAATGCATTCTTTAAGAAGGACAGTACTGACAACTTTCTTCTCTCCTTGCCTGATTCAGCATGAATTCATTCACAAAGCAAATGTGATAAGGTAGAGAATAATGAGCTTAGCTTTAGATTAATAATTGGAAAAAAGCTCCTTTGTATGATACTGTGTCACAAAATTTTAAACTAGTAATACTGTATGAAATAAAATTTTCTGGGAGCAGAGTTCAAGTAGCTCTCTAAACTGTCCTCTTTGGCTGAATGTGTTTTTAATGTAAAATGTTTTTCATGTCTCGTATCACTGTCAGTTGCAAAGAAGAAGGCATACTGCTTTAAAACTAATGACTGCTCTTAGTTTATACTTATTAATTGCTCCTTCCAATTTTTAAGAATGAAAAGAGAAGGCAGGAAGGAGCTATGGCTTCTGTGACCACATCAAACTAGTAGATGATAGCATTGCCAAATGCACTTTTGGGTCTCTAGTATATTGCTCTATCCAAAAGCCACAACATAAACCCAGAACTGTTGATGTTTAGCATCTTGCATAGGTTTTCAGAGCATAAGGATATGTCTCTGCATGAAAGACAGCTTAGATTGGATCTGCATTGAAAGTAGAGTTTAATCCAGATGAGTTTACATATGGGAAGTAAGAAATAGCTACTTCAGATTAACTCTATATTTAAAGAAGCCATAGAAGGATTTTTAAGTGGGAAGGAGTAGGTCTTTTCCAGCTGTAAGTGATGTTTCATGACAGAGGAACCCCTGTATGTTTTGCTGTGTGAAGTATAAGCCAAATTTTGCTATTACAGATACTGAGGCAGCATGCCTTCATGTGAGTCACTGTTCCACATGAGCAGTGCTCTGACAGTCCTGATACATGATCAGCAGAAGTCAGCTGATAGCTACAGAGAAAGTCTAGGGAATTTTCAGTAAGGAGAGGTTTTCTTGAACCCCATTGCAGGTCAGAGCTGTTTGCCAGTTCACTTTGCTGGAGGTTTGTTGCCCTCCTAGCTGTGCAGGTTGGGAGGGAGTATCATGTTTAATTTCCATCAGACATTGTCAGCCTATGTCATGCTATTTGAACTGACACTAGTGACTTGATCTGAAGCGGAACAGAAGTCACTCATGTGAGTCCCTCACTTGCTCCACTTCTGACTGGAGCATTATGGGCAGTTGTTTCCAACTGGAGATGGCAACACTTTTACCAGCAGCTGCTAACCAAAAGAAGGGATGTGTTTATGGCCTTATAAACCATTATGACTTTCTAAACCTTTAGAATAGCAGTTGAAAAATGTTAATTTGTAAGAAAAATAACAGCAAATGTATGGTTTTTGTGGGTGAAGCAAGAGTAATTTCTTTTTGTCCATGCTGCAAGGATAAAAATTTAGAAAGCCTTAAGACATGAGAGAAATGGGGGAGGGAAACAACGTTTGCAGTAATGATCACACCTGCCTGTTTTGTACTTTACAGTGCCGCTAATTTATGTGTTCTACTTTGTGCTATATGATGGTCTCAATTTTTCCCCTTTAGAAACCTTGCCCTCTTTGTGATGAAGCAAAAGAAGTGCTTGAGCCATATAAGAGGAGGGTAATGTATTTCAATACTGTACACATTTTATATAGAGAAAAAATAGTTCATGAGGAGTCTTTCTTTCTTTGAGAAAGAAAATTGCTTGGATTTATTTGCATCCATTATGTTTTCATGGGTGACCTCTTCAAGACAATTTCAGCACTGATTTCCATAAAATTCATTATCCAGAAAACATTTTGAGACTATGCAGCTCAAATAAGTATTGGCAAACTAAACCATCATACACTTAATTGCAAAAGTTTTTAAAATCACTGTACTTGCAAATACTGTTCCCTGTCTAACAGGAGTTTATAATTCTTATGGGGCAGGTGATGATACCATTTGGGAAGTATTTCGGTAAATAGGCCTTCCAATGTTTCAACTGTATTTAAGGACAGTTTTTATTGTTCTTTGCCCAGGGAAGAAATTGTTAATAGTAGTGTTTGAAAGGTATTGCACTATACTGCTTGACACTTTGTTGTAGCTAGTACTCAAAGGAAAGGGGTTCTGTAGAAGGAATCAAAAGTACCTTTCTGGATTGGAGTGAGTCCTTTGCAGATGCATAGCTAAGGACTGTGGCTGCATACATTTTGTTGCCACAAAATGGGCAATTTTTGCAATATAGAAGAATAAATCCAAAAGCACAAAGTGAACCTTATTTCATTTCTGAAAAAGAATCTTGATAAAAAGACAAGCCAGTTTTCTTTTCCACTGTCTAGTATGTACTGACATATTTCTTTTCTCTCACAGTTTATTTTGCAGGAGGTGGATATTACCCTTCCGGAGAACTCAGCATGGTATAATAAATACAAATATGACATACCTGTTTTTCATTTAAATGGAAAGTTCTTTATGAAGCATCAAGTAGACATTCAGAAGTTTGAGGACCAGCTTACAAAGCTGGAGATGCATAATGATGGAAACCACTGAAGAAAATACAGTTGTTCCGGTGTAGTTCTGAAACAACTGTGCAAAATAAATGGTATGAAGAAACAGTACTCATTATCTGGCCTTACTTTTCTTAGAACTTGTTGTACCTATGTTGTTAAAAAAAATTGGGTGATTCATATTCTGTTTTGTATTAGTCATTCAGTCCAGCTGCCTCAGTAGCAACTGTACAGTGCATCTGCTGTCTTCCTAGACTGTGGCTTTTCATTGATAGAATAAATGTTGCTCCATAGCAGCAGAGAAAATGAAATGTGCTTTGAGATTATTAGTATGTGTAAACTGCAGGTCTGTAAGAGACAGGAAGAAGTATAGGAGTCTGTCCCAAGTGCTCATTTTGAAACAGAGAAGAAGGCTGTAAATGTGCTGTAAATGATAAGGACACTTGATTAAAGGTGGCATATTCTCAGTGAAGGAAAGTTGTACCTATAGAATAATCAGCACAATCTGATGAAGCTGTTATTCATACATAAACAATTGAGTTTTTTTCTCATGGGTTGAACATGTTGCACATAAATACATTCTATCTTCTACTGCAAGCTTTGAGCTCCTCAGTACTAGAGCTACTCCCAAATACATTCTGTCTCCTACTGCAGGCTTTGAGCTCCTCAGTACTAGAGTTACTCCCCATCACAACTGAGGACGAAAGAAGAGAATGAAGTACAATAGAGCCAAATGAACAGGATCTGTAATGGAAGCAATATTTATTAACTCCAAATTAATTTCTACTAATGCCATTAATTTCAGACTATAAAAAGGTAAGGGACAAACCCAAAGAGTTTATTTTTAATTTTTCTGGCTTAAAATAATAGGATTTCTCCCTTAGTTTCCAGTTACATTCTTAAAAAAAAAAAAAGAAAAAGAAAAAGAAAGAACCCATAAGTTAGTACACTGTCTTTTGCTCTCCTTAGAGATACTTGTGGCATATTTGTCCATCATTATAAACCAAGTGAGCAGAAAACTTCTTCCTCCAATTGTATTATGGGATCACTGCTTGAGCCTATGGGCTAGGGTTCTGTGGTAATTCAATCCATTCTTTATACTTTCTGACAGAAGGGAGTCAGATTTCTTTCACTCTACAAGACAGCTGTAAATCCATTTATCATTTGGCAACAGTAGCCTTTTGTGAAGGGTACTGCAGTTCTTTTAGTGCGTCATTGGCAATGAAAATATGTATGGTAAACAGAGAATGCCTGTGTTGAATATATTTTCAGAAGCAGGAGAAAAGCAAAAAGTCAGCTGTTCTAAGGTGAGTGGTGTGTAATAAACACTGAAAAAAAGTCAGCTTAAGATAGAACCTTGATAGAACCTTCTAAACTCATACATATGTGCTGCATTTCTATTCTTTTGTATCACATGTTCTCTCTTTATTAAAAATGTAAGCAAGGATGCTTAACAGACACAGTCTTCAGAGAGGGAAGAATCCAGACAAAAAACTCAGTAAGAACAGCAAGCTGAAATTCACTGAGATCCATTACAGGCTTCACCTCTTAGGGTACGGTTGAATAAGAAAGCAGCTAATCCACTGCTGTGAAGATGGGTAGTCCACTATGATACCATCCTGCAGTGTCATCTTCTATTGACTACCCAATTCTGATGGATTCTGCTAGAGGAAAGCTTTCTGGGCAGCAAAGGGTGAGAAAAAACTTTTTTCCAGTTCAGCAACTTGAGTGCACTCTGCGAGGGATTTGAAAATATCTGAGAATTGCTAGACGAGAGAACTGTAAGTTGTGGAGATTGTTAAAAAAAAAAAAAAAAAGATGGAATTTCTTGAGAATAAGTGACAACCCAAGTAACGAAACAAAATATTAAATGTAATGTTTTCACCAACAGGAGAAAAAAAAATGTGGAACCTGTTACAACAAAATGCTTCTTTCATTGTGTGCTGCGGCACAGTGTTGCCCTACCCACAGTGCTTTTCACCATTAAAATGAGCACAGGTCCCTAGAGACAAAATCTTCCACACTTTCTGCAGTTTATAATGCTGTATGTTTGCCACGGGGTACCGTTAAATAATATGTCTGAATTATCTCTTGTGTCAGCAACCAAATGCCAAGATCTTTCTTTGTAATTTGGGATGGTTTCAGATAGCCTGGATTTTTCCATGCTGAGAATCTTGTAATGAGATAACTGACACACAGTGCTTTTCAAGTATACATCAAACAGTTTTCTAAAATACACCATTATTATCTCAAAGATACACAGGACAGAGGTCTTGCCCCATTTCTCAAAACACATAACTGACAGAGGCTGGAATAGCCATCAGAGAGCAATTTTCCTTTAGTTTTAATAAGCTCTGTTTTTGTGGGGGAAAAAAGGAAGCCAAAAGCAGGTTACTTCATTGTCCTTATTCATCCAGGCTGTGGAGGTTCTCTTCTGTAGTCAGTGGCAGATTTTCTTCTTCTTTACTTTGTGACATGGACGGTAACATGAATTTTATAATAGCTTTTGACTGTGGCTTAGCCTTTATCAGTTGGATGGAGGTTTTCTATTTTTGCTGTGGGTACTAGTGGTGTATAATACGGAGAGGAGAGGCGACTGCCTCTTCCAGCTCTTCTTCCAGTTCAGAATCAAGCGCAGCCCTGTCTTACGCACACCTCATCCTATTTTTCTTGTCAAGGAAAGGTAGCCATAGACCTCTCTGCCAGCAGCAGGCCTTGACTTCTGGGTAGGTGTGGAAAGATCAGTTCCAGCCACCCAACCTAATCACCACTGCATCCTTTCAAAGCCAAACATGGGACATAATGCCAGACCTTCCAGCAGTGTAGGAAAAAATGCTGCTGTTCTTCTGTTTCAAGGGAGCAGAAACTCTTGGACACAAAGATGAAAACGGATCATTAATGTGGAGTGCAGGCTTGCACATCTCACAGGAGTGGACCTGCAGTCATTTCCAGGTGAAAACCCCACAGGACAGGGTGATGGGCAAGAGGATGGTAGTTCATTTTGGACCACATGTGCTGCAAGGTTCTCACTGCATGTTTAGGTTCTGTCAAGGTTGCAGATGTTAGTAGAATTATATTCAGGCATGAGCACTGGAAGCTATCAGCGTAATAAGATGTCTATATTAATTTTAATAATATCTCCATTCATTTTAACCAGCTAGAACAGTTTTTTGAGAATGGAATTTATTCTTCTGGAAACACTGTTCTTCCAGGCACACAGATTTAGGTTTTTCCATTTTTGTTCCACAAAAGGAGATTGAAACCAGTTTTTGTGTCTGAAAATAGCTGTGCATTTTTATGGATCTTGTCAAGTAAAGTTTTTTCACTTCTCCCTATGTTCTTGAGTGTATTGCCAAAAATGATTATGTTTCAAACTATGCTTCTCAGAGTAGTTTAAGAAACATCCTTTTCTTCATTAAAGTCATAAGGTTGGATATCAGGAAAACGTTTTTCACCAGAGGATGGTGGACATGGAAGAGGCTGCGCAGGGCAGTGGGCATGGCCTCGAGCTGCCACAGTTCAAGAATCATTTGGATACTTCTCTCAGACACAGGGTTTGGGTGGTGCTGTGTGGAGCCAGGAATTGATCCTTATAAGTCCCTTCCAAATCAAGATATTGAGAAGAAGAGTTAAAGCAAACTATCTCAACTACGCTTCCTTTGCTTGCTGTATAACAAAAACTCCTTCCTTATCTTGCCCAGAGGGACTGTGGATGCCCCATCGCTGAAGGTGTTCAAGGCCAGGTTGGATGGGGCCCTGGGCAGCCTGGTCTAGTATTAGATGTGGAGGTCGGTGGCCCTGCATGTGGCAGGGGGGTGGAGCCTGATGATCCTTGAGGTTCCTTCCAACGAAGCCATTCTATGATTCTATGATCTTTCTTCATTTTATGTCCAGCCATCATATCAGAGGCAGTCTAACCAAAGAGTACAAGAACTTCATTTAATTTGTATAGTCATCATTAAGCCCATTATATAAACAGCGTTAAAATGTGGTTTCTTACTGAATGTTGTCCAAAATGGCAGATAGAGGAAAACTGATGGAAAGCAAGCAGGTTTTCTGAAGATGACTGCAGCCTTGACATTGAAAGTGTAGACATGCACAGTGACTTCAGACTCAACATAGACGCCTACACTTTCACATCTGGTAAGATGGCCTTGTGAAGTTTGGTGGTAAGGCGTATTTACTCCACAGGCTGTGTGGGTGGAAAGCAGATGGGCTTATAGAGAATGTGTAACAGAAGTAGTTGCAATTAGAAAGATGCTATAATGGTGACACATAACTGAAATACTTCTGAAGTAATATCAGCGATTCTTCTCTACTAAATCCAGAGCTGGGTTGGTACTTTTCTGTGTGTGAGCAGTATGCTTTGAAACCTTTGTGATTCACCAAAGCAGCTGCTTTATGGCTGAAGTGGCTGTAGGGTTTTTGAAACCTACATTTGAATAGGTATACTGCATGCTGCTTCCATCTGTTTGAAAGATTTCAGGGAGTGGGGTTTGGGAATGCATTTGTTTGCTGATAGTAATGGCTTATGAAGCATGTTATTGTTCATTCATAGTGAAGTGGCCCCTTCTCAGCTCTCTTAATGTCTGCTTGTCAAAGAGAGAACAAACCCAAATTTTGAGTAGGCTTTGCTAGATCAGTCTAATTTTGACTAATGTTCAGAAAGGTAATTTTCATTAAAGCAAGTATTAAAAAAAAGGGGAAGGGGAAAGAGATTTTTAAACTGCAGTTCTGTGAATAGCTCTGATAAAAAATATTAGCATTTAATGCAATATTTTAATCCCAGACATTAATTAAAATAGTTTTTAATCTCTTCATTTTGTTTTCCAGGACTGTATCTATTCCTTTTCATTGTAATTATGTCCCTTCAGATTGGATTTTGCTGTCTGTGTTTCAAGAGACTGCGTGAGGAAGTTTGCTTTCATGCAGCCATGGCTGATGTAAAACTGAGGAGCAATTTTAGGACAGTTTTGAACATTGTGACCATAATGCTTTTTAATCAAAACCACATGGGAATTGCATTTCTGCTATCTCTGTGAGGATAATATTAGCCAAGTTTCATCTTCTTCACACTGTGCTTACTAGAGTCTTAGCTTTGTGCTAAGAGCTCCTGTGGAGGCATTCTGTAAAATTGAATGGAGATTAAAACTAATTGCTTTCTATATAAGTCCTGGTAGAACTTTGAATAATAAGTTGAAGAAAATGTCTTTTTGGTAAGGTGGGTTTTTTTTTTTGTTTTTTTTTTTTTTTTTTGCTATTAAAAAACTTTATGTCACAGAAGAGGTATTTTCCTCTCATGTCCTGCAATATTTTAATAATAGTAAAGATTAGGCATTGTGTGGTTTGATTAAAAAAATTTGAGAACAGTGGAATTAAGAAGTGGTGTGATTATTGAGAAACATTTATATCCCCAAACTTTAATCAGTTCAGCAGCAAAATTTGGAGCAGAACTTCCAGATGAAGATTTTGTGGACATTAGTCACAGTAGGTTTCTAGCCAAGAAGAAGGTAACTGTAACAAGCAGATTTCAAATTTCAGATCTGAGCTTCGGGTTCTGAAAATACCACATATAAATTCAACAGAGAGGTCACTCAGTAGTGTGACATGAGACAAGCCAATATCACAATTTTAGAAGCCAATCCAGTGCATTTTGCCACTGTGCTATTGTCTATTGCGCACATCTGAAAGGTTACATGAGCAGAATTTCTTAGCTTAGAAGAGCTTTAGGAAGAACATTTCTGTCATTCGCCATTGCCTCCAGGCTATTCGGTTCCATAGTGAGAAAGGGTAAGAGTTGTCTAGACTCATCCTTTCCTGACCTGCTCTCTACAGCTGTATTGGGTACATATGCGAAGCACTGGTTCTGAAAACGAAACTATACAAAAAAAGTACCTTGTTAGAAATACATTCTGAATGAAGGAAGAAGTGGAGGACTTGATCATTCAAACTTTTAGTCCCTCCTCTGGTTTTTAGGTCTTCTCACTTTTGCCTCTGCTTCTGGAATGGCTGAGCCATAGTATTCCCACCTGAGAATATTCAGTCGGGGCTGCTTAATGAATTGAAGTCAGCACAGTATTGAAATGCATAGCATTGCCTGATATAATTCTGTGCCCCTGCTTTAATTTGATCTATTGATTATATTAGGTATGGAATACGCTATCAAGGGGAAAAAATACTTGTATCTAATGAGGTAGAACTTATGTTGCTACTTTTACACAAATTCCCAAGTTGCCTGGGAATTTTACTTAGCTGTTAGTCTTCTGTTGCCCATTCCAAGTACGTAATTAAAGCATTTAATTTAAACATGTCAACTATAAATGATTTGTCAGATTTTTGCTTCCTGTTTAATTAGAGAATCCCAATTACTATTTGGCTTTAAAGCATATGATTCTCTTGAATGAAATGCTTGCTAAATAACTATTTTTGTAAAGAATTTCTATAATGCATTACAAATCCACATGTGAGCCAGAAAAGGAAGAGGCAAAAGATCCTTGAATCCTCAAGCTTCTTTAAGAAGGCAGAAAACCCTCCAAACTTTGAAAATTGCAATTGTTAAAAAAAAAAAAAAAAAAAGGAAAAAGAAATGAAAAGAAAAAGTGAGTATGCTTGATACTAATTTAAGCAACATTTTAGAGTGGCACAGAAAGCTATTCTGCATCCAGTCTGCTTACGTTACTACATTTGCTTCTGCCAAACTGAATCTAGCTTTGGTTAGTGATACAAACCACTCATGTTAGGTTAAGTGGTTGAATATCTGCCCGAAAAGCCTGGAGTTATTTGGATGAGTAGGCAGAGTCATGCGGCGATGATTGAATTTGAATCTGTTATGTGAGCAAGTATTTGTTCACTCACAGAAAGTCCTGAGCAAAAAAAAAACTAAGCTTATGAATACAGGGTATGCTGCACAGATGGTTGTTGCAATAATTTGCAGAAACCTCTGTAGGCAGTTCTATGGATTAAACTCTTCTAACTCTAGAAAACAGAATTCAGGCATGTGACCCTTCAGTTATATTTCAGATCTGTGATCTTTGTCAAGCCTGTAGGTGTTTCTGGAATTCCCTCCTTTGCCCAGGAACAGTTTTGTTTTAGGACTGTTAGAAGGGTGTTGAGTTCACTGGGCAACAGTGGGATTTCAATATTTGTTTGTAATAACCAGGCTCCTCCAAGAGTAAATAGGATGGTGGTGCTCTGCCCATGAGAATTTTGTATGGACTGTCACTACATTGTTCCGCTTCCAGTGTGGTGTTTTTAGCTGTGGTATGTAGTATTCTCTGGAAGAATGATGCTAATTTGAGTAGGGCCAGGCAGTTAACTGCGGGATTGTAGATACCTTAGCACAGTGATTTTCCTGTCAGTACTGGTGACATGCGAAAACAAATTCTGTAACCACAGAGTAGTAATAAAGCAGGTATGTTTAATCAGCACTGCACACACGCCAGATGCAGAGAGGATATTCCCACCTAGCCTGCATACTGGAGGGCAAGAAAGGCACATACTTAAAGAACCAGCTGCTTACATATGCGCTAGATGTCCAAGAAAAGGTTGGGTTATTACAGTGAGTCCCCAGAATGACTGACATCCCCTCCCCACCCCACTGCCCAAGTCTCAGTTCTTTTACACGTGTGTCTCTTATTTGATGGTCTTTCTGATGAAGGCTGTCATCTTATTTTTCTTCGACCTGGGTCAGGTAGGAAAACACTTGGCTGGCTCTAGTTGGTCATCTCATTGGCTACAACTCTGCCCACCAAACCACTGCTTCCTTGATAATTTGTGGTTTACTATCCTAGTCTGCTGTCTCACATTCCAGAGACAGGAAAGTTAACAATGTTATTTGGAAAAACAGGAGACCCACTGTCTTTACTGTCTAAGTCTGTAGAAAAAGGTCTGTTACTGGAACCAAGAGGCTGGCTTAGGAAGGTCAGATCTGCAGCTGCCAATTCAGCACCCCGTGAAGGCACCTAAATTTTAACCTAATTTATTTTCCTTAATTTACTGGGTCTGGACATGATGGAGATACTTATCTTCATTGTGGCCCATGTAGTGCTGGGCTTTGGTTGTTGATAGCACACCAGTGCTTGACTGTTGTTGAACAATGACTGCACAGCTGTGAGTCTGTCTCTTATCTTTCCTACACTCTGCCCATGCAGTGAGCAGGTTGTCAGTGACAGCAGACTGGTCCCTGGCACTTGGCTGCTGGCCAGAAACATGGAGTCATAGAATCATCATAGGTCATAGGGTTATCTAGATTGGGAAACATCTTCAAGATTATTAGCAGTTCAACCATCAATCCACTCTACTAAGTCCCATAGCTAACCACTCCTTCATGCCATATACACACACTTCTTAAATACATCCAAGGATGGGGACTCAACACTTTGCCTGGACAGCCAGGCAGAGAAGTAATGGAGCTCTAGTAATCCAGTAGTGAAGTGCTAAGAAAGATGGACTACCCAGGGTTATGTGTGCTGTTTATTTCTAGAAGACAGCACACTGAGGTGTGGTACAGAGGAACTCAGGAACAGCAGCATTGGGTGCTGATTGGGTTGGTATCCTGGGAAGATGCCACTCTGTCTGGAGACATTTTTTTTACAACATGAGACAAGATGGTGTGGATGATCTTTTAATTTGGGTATGGTAGCAGGCTCATAATTTTTTATATGTGTGCAGAGATGAAAGTAATTAATCATGGGATAGGAAGGACATCAGGTTTCTTTGAGACCTGTTGGGTGATCCACTAGGGTTGCCTTGGATCTTGCTGCCCAGGGCAGCATCTGGGAGTGATGCAAAGCTTTCTTTTTCTTTGCTTGAAGTGCTGCCAGAAAATGCAAGCTCTTCTGTTCTGATTCTGTTGTTAGGTGAGGTGAATGGATGACAATTAGTTAAACAGTGAGTTAATTTGAATGGAGTTCTACTTAATGTATTTTCTAACAAAGAATAACTAACTTCTCCCTTTGATGTACATTACGGTCACATATACTACAATCACACTATTTACAAATGATGCAACAATTCAGAGTAACTATAATTATCTAATA
Organism: Phasianus colchicus; assembly: GCF_987193195.1. Classification (NCBI taxonomy): domain Eukaryota; kingdom Metazoa; phylum Chordata; class Aves; order Galliformes; family Phasianidae; genus Phasianus; species Phasianus colchicus. Next base: position 26,549,198 of record NC_143476.1, on the reverse strand, counting down.
AACTCATTTTTTTAATTCCCATATTACAAATTGGTGCAGAGACAAAAACCAGAGCCCTAACTCACATACTTAATAAGCTGCAATGAAAGAGTGCCCAATGTGATCTATCTTTCTGAGATATCTAGGGAGATGTACAGCTGACCAGGGAGATGTACAGCTGATATTTATTTTAAGATATGTCAATGACTTCATTTTTTCTCCATTTATGCAGTGGGACATTTCTTCTTAATAAGTTTGATTTTTTGTGCTCCTAAAACCTTTGACACTGTCCCCACTCCTAAACACACTTGATATTTTTAGCCAGAGGCATTTCATGCTGAAAAACTTGTGCCACAATAGATGTGGTTAACAAAATAGGAAATCTTCTTCAAAACAGCTCTTTTCCCTGAGGCAAAGGAAGATGTAAAAGTCTGAAACCTTCTGCGTTTTGTGTTTTTTTTTTTTTAAATACGTAATAAAATGAGGTATCAGTTTGGTTAATCCACTGGGAAGAAGACTCAATTGCTACTTTTTGATGTTGGTCTCAAAAAAGCCTAAGAGAAATCACTCCATTCTAAACCAAAATCCTAAACGCTTTTTCTAGACAACTCTTCTCCTCCCGTTTTTCTTGCTTCTTTGAATGACATTTATTTTTCTCCTTGATACCATATTGATATAAGCCTCTTGGATCATCTCCAGACATCCCAGTGTCATCCAGCCATGAGCCAGCAGTATGCTCTTGCAGCTCAGAAAGCAAATGGTATCCTGGGCTCCATCAGAAGAGGGGTGGCCAGCAGGAACAGGGAAGTGATTGTCCTTCTCTACTTTGCTCTTGAGGCCCTGGAGTACTGCATTCAGGTCTGGAGCCCCCCGTACAAGAAAGAAAGAGAGCTCTTGGAGGGGGTCCAGAGAAGAGTCACAAAGATGATCAGGGGGCTGGAGCACCTCCCCTATGAAGATAGGCTGAGGGAGCTGGGCTTGTTCAGCCTAGACAAAAGAAGGCTGCAGGGTGACCTCATTGCAGCCTTTCAGTACCTAAAAGCCTACAAACAGGAGGGGAATCAACTCTTTGAAAGGGTAGATAACGGCAGGACAAGAGGAAATGGTTTTAAGTTGAGGGAGGGAAGATTTAGGTTGGATGTCATGGGGAAGTTCTTTACAGAGAGAGTGGTGAGATACTGGAGCAGGCTGCCCAGAGAGGCTGTGAATGCCCCGTCCCTGGAGGTGTTCAAGGCCAGATTGGATGAATCACAGAATCACAGAATCATGAATCTCCAACCCCTGATCTAGTATTAAATGGGGAGGTTGGTGGCTCTGCATGTGGCAGGGGGGTTGGGGATTCATGATCCTCGAGGTCCCTTCCAACCCTGGCCATTGTCTGATTCTGTGATTCTGTGATTTCTTTTTCCTTTGGCTGTATATATTTGTCAGCACCGAAGGTGCTGTCTTTGAAAGAACACTTTGGCTGCAGGCAGGACTAGTGCTATGGTGGTCTTCTAGAGTGACTGACAGCGTGGTTGGATTGTGTGTGGTGCCTGATTCACTGTCAGGGTGCACTGGTGTTTGTGCAGTGGCTGGGGCTGCAGAACCCAGGGAAGAACACTTCTGCACTTATGCAGTCTATTTTGAGTCTTTAGTGATCCTTTTTCTTTACCTCTACAGTCTAATTTTAGGTGACCCCTACTGTCATCATTAATGTGTCACAATTAAACCCGACTCTCATTTCTTAGCATTTATCTCTCTACCCATTTTCCATTAGCCCATCCCTCTGAGCCTTTCTGGATGAGTAAACATTCTGGCTTTATGGTCTCAGTAAACTTGAGCATAAAATGTTAGACAGATGATCTTTTCCCTTGGATATGAATTTCACTCTTTTTTTCTTCTTGTTCTCAGCCCAGCTTGTCACACTTGTAACCAATATGTGTAATTTCTTGCTCAATTGTGCTGCCTACAAAGAACAGTGTTTTTAATTATTCTTCTGTGTTATCTATGTGGCAGTTCATTTTCTTTCTGACCCTGTCCTCTGTCCTTCTTCAGGCAATTTATTGTAGGTTGCTCTAATCTTGTTCTTCCCAATGGCCACAGTAGTCTTCAACGAGGACTCTTTGTCACCCTTCTGTAACTGCCTCCACAGAATTCAGATCCTTTCTGAAGCCTCACATAACTTTTCCTTTTTTACACTTGCCTTCTGTAACATGTAAACCCCTTCTATTATCTGCTTGACCATTGATCTGTCATTGCATTCTTTGAGGGAGTGTCTCCTGGCCAGTCCCTTGTTTTCATTCGTGTGTGGGACACTCTTCATGACATTGTCCTCTGAAAGTTCGTATCTCCCCTTTCTCATCCCTTTCCTGGGGATAAACGCCTGCCACAATGCTTACAAGAGAAATTATTGACTGTTAATGACACAGGAAGGGTAATTGAGAGTGGTTTATATATTCCACTTAAAAGAGCTATCCTTGATCTCCTGCATAGTAGTTCTTAACATTAATTGTATATCTTTAGAGCAGACAGTCCACTGTGGTTGAACAAAAAGGCTCTCTCTTAAGTAACAACTGCATCAATATAAACAATGAGTTACCTGAATGTGAGCACCTTTTACCTAAATAACTTATCTCGTTCTACTCTATTTACCCTCTGTTGCATTTTTGGATTGGGAGTATAAATGTTTTAGGGCAAGGACTTCACCTGCTTGGGAAGTACTTCATACATGAGCAAAACCAAAACCAAATAAGAAGCAGATCATCGTTGTAACACCATTATTAACACAGAAGAAGTAAATGCAGCATTCCAGAAGAGTTCTGCTCTAATTCTTCATGTGGTGTACTCATTATCACATGCTGCCAGATTCTGGAAAGCTGAAACAAAATGTAGCGTCAGAGCTAATCAAGGCTGAAGGTCTGCACGTGCTCTGTTACTCATTACACTGTCAGATGATAAATCTGCTTCAAACCAAATGGGTATTTTGAGACCTTGACTTCATATGTTACTAAGAGGAATGTCAAAGCTGACACAGGCTGATAGGCAGTTCTGCAAAGGGTAGTTTCCTATTTTTGTCCAAAAAACATGCAAATTCACTGAGAAAAAAATAAAGCAAATGGAGCGCATGGTTTGGGAATAGGAGACTCAAATTAATGTGTATGTCCTACCTTAGGTGTCCAATGCTTTGGATTGCAGACCATAGACTCACAACTACAAGACAATAGACTCATTAAAACCTGGAAAAAGGATGACTGAATTCTCACAGAACTGCTGATTATTTCCTTTAATATTTGAGATGAATGAGAAGGAACATAGCATTCTTGAGAAACACGGCTGTCTGGGTTGTAGTCTCAGCTTTCCTGCAGTCTGTGTTCAGTAACTGCTTGAAAAGGATAAGAAGAGCTGAAGTTTGTTCACTGAGGGAGTTTGTAGTCCAGTGCTTTCGCTAAGTGACAGATAGCAATGCATATATTCTCTATTCCATATATATTTTGTAAAATGTATTTTTAGAATGATCTGTATTGTATTGCATACTATATATATAAATATAAATGTATATTTAAAAAAAAAAAAAAGAAAGGAAATCATTGTAATTTCCCTTTATTTCTGTAGTTACTGGTAATGCTAAAAGCAATTCTAACTGCTGTGTGTGACTAGATTCATTTCTGGAGGGAAATTGCTTTGAACTGAATTGGCACTGACTGACCAGTTAGTACTGGCCCTAGGATTCATTATATTTCACAGTGAGAATCATAGTGCTAATGAATATTTGCAACACCCCTTGACTTGAACTGTTGATCCTGGGCATGTTTTAGACCTGCCCCTTTATGTGAGCATGGTCAAAGAATGATCAAGCAGAACGGCAGGTTTTATGGGCATTTGTAAATAAGACAGGAGGGAGTGCTATTTATATCCAATAGGCAGCTGGCAGTACACCAATATGTGAAAAATCTGCAAGTATCTCAGCAACAAACTTTTACAGCAGCATTCTCCCTCCTGTGCATAGACTGGTTTGTGGTCAGGGATGCAGATATGGAATTTACTGTCACAGCAGCTGAAAGTTAAAATACAAATAGCGCGATATGTCCTGCCTCATTAAATGAGCAGTTTGGTGGTTATGTGATACAGATGGTCCATTAAGAAAAACTGTAACGCCTCCCCTTTCCTGTCTGTTCGTTTTTGTGCTTTGCATGGAGCAGTCACCAAAAGCCTCAGACAAGACAATGCAGGCTTTTGAAGGGGGATGGGAAATCTTGATCAGAAAAGTCTTTCAAAAAAATGTTGATTAGTATAAGAAGAGGTCTGTGAACAAAACCACACGATCCTTTTAGGAAAGATTAAATTCTGTCTCTCTCTGATCTTTCCATCAATTCATCATGGCCGTATGGATAAACTGTGGGAAATGGCAGAAGATAGGCATTTCTCCCCTAAGTGGTGGCATGCACAACTATTGTCAGCTCCCTCTCTTCATGTAACAGAGGTTGCCAGAACCAAATGGGAGTCTTTGCACATTTCCCTCCTGTAAGAACAGCAAAATGCTGGATACTGTTCTTTCTCTAGCTCCTTTCAGTTCTGAAACTGACAAAGGGCTTCAGATATCAGAGACTTGTGGCTTCATTGCAAAAGTAAACAGAGGAGGCTGGTAAGGGCAGATGAGCATGGAAACTGGCACTGAGCCTTATAAACAGTATACATGGACTGTGCTCGGCGAAATTCCGGATGGGAAGCAAGGCACTAGAAAATATCTAGATGATCTGGAGATGCTCTGGAGTTGATCTTCTAACATTTGTTTTACCACTGATCTCAGTGGGAGTCAGATCAATTGTTTCCAAGTACTTCAGATGTTATCATATTGGATAGTGTGGCTGGGCATTTAAACCTCACAGTGGTTTTGATACTTGTCTGCAAAAAGATATTTGAAATTCTAATAATTTGTCAACCTTTGTATTTCTTAATGGTTATATATTTAAGGCACTAGGTACCTTATCTTTTGAGTATCCTCCTCACAAGTTTTCCCTTTCCTCTTAGACTAATATTTTTGCAGATGTTGACCTTGTAACCTCTGGCTTCAAATTTATCCTTTAATGCTTGTCCCCTACACCAACAATGTTGTAGAGATAAATCTGCCTAAAATACACTGGAAATATCTGTGATTCCTGGGGCTTGACAGCGAATTCCTAGTTCTGAGTTTCTGGCATGCTGCTTTTATGCAGTTTGCTATTTCCTCTCACTACCTGAAGCTTTTATGTGAGGCTCTCAGCACCTTTTGCTATAGCACTGGTAATTGTTAGACAGTTAATTCTCCAAACAATTTTTGACATCTTTTTAACATTTTTGCTGTACAGGTATAGATGGTTGATCACCAGTAGTCAATCTTCCTACTATTCTGTCAAGAAAAAGCTGAGGTTAAGATATAGCCTCACCCTGAATGGTGTATGATCCTGCAAGATTCGGGCAGTACTATGCTATCATTTGATCATGATGTTTGGACATATGCAGTACCACCTATGAGATCAGTAAGCTTATGCCTATGATATCAGTAAACTAGGCAGTGTTGCTTCTGCATGAAGGCTGAAGTGCCAAATCCTTTCAAAATATCTTCAAAGTCATACTAGGTGTGCTGATTTCCTTCAGATAACCTGCATTACACATCTGTTGGTAGATTATTATCCCTTTTTCCAGAGACCACCAATCAATCTCTAGACTTTCCTTAATGGTAGACAGAGGGAAGGGGGATTCTTTACTTCCCCTAGCTGTGTTTTTTACTTTCCTGTGCTGCTCTGTTGTACAGTTCCTTCCTCTTCAAAATTCTGCTGTTGCTTCGATCTTCTTCCTAAAGTGGTAGTGATCAAAGCTTCATTTCACAGATGAATTTGAAAGGATCATTTGCAAGTATAGCATAACACGTCTTGATTTTTAAACTGCATCAAGCCTCAGTTTCTTTAAGTCATATAAATGTATGCCTTCCTCCAGAAAAAGCACATTTTTTTTTTTGCCAAATCTGTTTGTCTTTTTTAATTGCAGAGTTGTTGCTAGTTAATTACCCTCTTTTATTGCCTTCCTTTATCCACCTTGCTTCGTTACCTGCTTTCTCTTCTGCTTTTCTTTGTCTTCTTTTTCTCTCCTGTACTTGGAGGTCTTCACACTGCATTTTTCATGCTGACAAAGGGATCCCTTCTTCAGAGGAACACAGTGCTCACCTGTAAAGTCAACAACAAATTCTGTAAATAACAGGAGATAATGCTGTGGTATTATTAACTAGAACTGTCATAGGCAGAGCTCTTTAGCAACATACAGAGGCTGTCTCAATTACACCCAGTTAAATAAAAAAAAGTAAATTGAAAGAGCTCATCACTTACCTTTGTTCTAAGTGACAAGAGGTCTTTGAAGGCTGAGACAAATCTGACAGTGAATATCCAAGATGGGTGGCCTTGGTCTGTATCTTTAAGAATTCAAGATGCTTGTGGAATGTATTAATGTGTTTCTTTGGTTCAGTGTGGCATTCTGCAAGAACAGCCTGACAAGCACCTATTCTGGAGTCTGCTGTTGAGTAAGCTTTTCTGTAGTATTTGCTTGGGTTTCTTCCTGTTAGATACAGTGCGGTAGGCAAAATCTATTTCATTTCCCACCTGCAAACAAAAAGCCCTCCATGTCTGCTTCTCATAAAACCTCGTTATGGATCTGTGGTCCTTTCCAAACTGAGGAGCAGAAATACGAATGCAAATATGTTTGCAATTAAGATGTTCATGAATCCAGGCTCTGCAGACGTCAGTAGTACATAGTGCTACTGTGCAACTGCACAGTGATGCCAGATGAGACTGTGTCATCACAGAGCAGGGATTAGGCCAGCTAGCATGGAAGCCCCCAAACAAACAGAAATTCTTCGGGCAACTCTGCTTCTGCAAAGAGGGCTGTGAACCTGGTTGACTAGCTTGTCATGCTAGGTCTGCTCAGACATTCTGGTTGACTCCAGAGCCGAGGTTAGATATTTAAGCCCTTTTACTTGAAGAAAGAAACAAACACTGCAAGCAAGGAAGTATTCTCATCTGTAAGGCTGTCATGAACATGAATTGAATACTTATATGTGATGGTTCTCTTCTGGCTCTAATTGGAAGGTTTAATAATTTCTGCTGAGCAGATGTGTAATGTGAGCTCCAGATGGACATGCTATTAAATTTACAGTCTTGTTGGATTGAGTGTGTGGAAAACCTGGGTCATAAAAGCAAATTTGGCATGTTTTCAAGGCTTATTGTGTTCTTATATTGTAAATATACACTGATATACATTACATCTAATAGAATCATAGAATCATAGAATCACCAAGGTTGGAAAAGACCTAAAAGATCATCCAGTCCAACCGTTCACCTATTACCAATAGCTCCCACTAATCTATTTACCTTGTGCCTCCATCATGATCATATTAGCATGAGAAATAATGGCCTCAAGTTGTGCCAGGGAAGGTCCAGGTTGGATATTAGGGAAGATTTCTTCTCAGAAAGAGTGGTGATGCAGTGTCATGGGCTGCCCAGGGAGGTAGTGGAGTCACCATCCCTGGAGGTGTTCAAGAATGGTGTGGATGTGGCACTGGGGGGGTGTGGTCGAGGTCATGGTGAAAGATCTTAGAGGTCTTTTCCAACCTAAGCAATTTTGTGTTTCTGTTTTCCAGTACAGAGGACATGAGCAGAATCCTCTGTTTTTGGAGATGTGAGCAGATCTGGGGTACTATTGCACTCTGATCCAGCTTGGGTAATGGTCACTCCACACAAATTGTTGAATAAATGACTGACCAATGAAAGTGAGATAAAGGTTCTATTTGAAAGGGGTTTTGAGTTGTTTACAGGAACAATACTAGCACTGATAAATCCTACATTTTAGAACTGTAATTTTAAGACAAATAAACAATAGCATGCATGAAATGCTGCTTGGTTACATCTGACTATGGATCTCTGACTGGAATTTCATAGTGGATCTATAAGGAGCCAAAGGTGGAGTAAGTAGCCTTCGACCATATAGAGAGGTAAAAATAGTTGCATGCTTGTATTGAATACCCTGGCTTGGTAGCGAAAGTAAAGTTACTTCTGTGAGTGTTGGACAGACAACCAATGTTCCTCTTTTATGCTTAGCAAATGTTTTTTCTACAACTGTTAGTGTTTTCATGGGAAGTTAACTACATGGCATATCTGCATTCCACGTAGCATGAATAAAACACCGCTGGCAAAAACTATAAATCAATTTGGAAAGGCTGTTAGAACATGGAAAAGTCTAAGAAGAGTTTTGTTACCTTAATGTATTAAGCATGCACACTACTAGACACGTTTGTCACTCTGGGGAATGTTCTTAACAAGGAATGTCAGACAGCAATAATGAATACGTGGGAAAGAAGCAATAATGGAAAAAACTGTCAGATGTTAATTTTTGTTATTCAAGATAGACAAGTTTAAACTGTATTAAAGAGTTTTAAAGTGTTATGCAGTAATGTAGGGGTGTTTAAAGTTATATGTGAGGATGCTTTGTGGTTGCTGACAGCTTTTTCTTGCCAAAATAATTTTGTTCTTCCCCGCCGTGTGCTAGATTTTATGGCCTGTTTGCTTTAGCAGTGCTGGCAGCTCTCCAAACTGCCTTCCACCCGAAAGCAGCAGCCAAAATAGAGCTATGCCAAACCAAAAACTAATGCAGAATCGGTTTGTTCCATTTTTTAAAATGTGTGATTCACAGTATTTAGCAGGTTGTCATTTTCTGATACTCACAGCAGTAGCTGAGTGTCTCATTATATATGCTGAAGCAAAAATAAAATAATAATAATAAAAAAAAAACAACAGGAAGGGCTCAAGCAAATCCTGGGCCTTAATACTCTCTGTGTCTTAGACAGGAGCTGAACCCATTTCTGCTTTGGAAGGAAAGAAAACAGATTCTGGAACTTCTGCTAGACCTGTCTTATTAAGAAATCTTATTTTAGTGTGTTTTGCAACATAGTGTCACTTGTAACATAGGGAAAAAAAAGTAATTCCCTTAAGCAATATCTGGTCTTCCGTGTCCCCATTGCACTGGCTGCTGCCAAAAAAAAAATCAGTGAGATAGGAATGGGAATCAAAGGTGACAAATTGTAAATGTCTTTTGTAAGATATTTATTTTTAATAAACAAAAACACACAACAGATTTTGTCAGAGTTTGAGAAACTAATCATAATATTTGTATGTTTACATTTCAGTATTTAGCATCTGTGGATTATTCCATTTATGTGAAGTTCTTGGACATAGTTCAAGAAAGAAAAGAAATAGGCTAAAAAGAGATGCGTGGAATTAAAAAAAAAAAAAACAAATAGAGGTATGAGACTTAATTCACAGACTGCCTGCCTCTTTGTAATCATTCTGACAGGTGCTAAATGGAAGTGTGTTACTCCTACTGCTCACAGAAATAATTACACAGAGAAGTACCACTGGTGGCTCCAGTACCGTGTTTACAAAGAAAGCAGCAAGAGGAATATGAATAAATCAACAGAACACCTTCAAGCAAGGTGAATTATTTTTTAAATACTACTCAAGATGGAAATTGTAAATAAATATTTCTTTCATGTTTTCAGATTAAAGATATATAAGTAACTCAGTTATTTTTCCCCTTGTGCTTCCCAGTTTTAATTTTGAGCATGTAAACTTCAGTAAAGAATGAAATAACTAATCAAAGCCAACAGTGGCCAGTGCTTCATTGTCTTATGCTCTTTGTAAAATAGTTTGTCCACAACTATTAAGTATACAAAAGCAGAATTGAATCAGTGTTCCTCTGTCCCTGAAGCTGCATGTGAAAATGGCTATTGGGGTGATTTGTCCAAGGAAATACACAGAAAACCAGAACCTGTCATTCAGGATGCAGATGTCTATGGCCTGGTTCTGAACTCCTTCTGCTCCTGCGCAGCCACCTTCATTTCATTTCACAGAGCAGTCATGAACTGGAGTTGCAAGGGAATTTGCTTGGCTGTGTCTTACAGCTACTGATGGTGTCCACTGGAGTCCTCAGGACGGTAAAAAGAACATAGTGGAAAGAAGAAAGAAGAAAAAGAGGTGAATGAAATTCAGATAAAGTGTACCGTATCTTTTATACCAAACTACAGATGTATGCAAAGGCTCAGACTGAATTTCCTTCGTCTTGCTGCCTCAGGAGATACTGACTTCATTTTGACTGGATGTATCTGCCTATGTTAAATATGTTAAATTACTTGCAGCTCATTTATAGGATGCTTCAGTGAACTGGGAAAACAGAACTATGCTACAGTATGAGAATGTTCCCCAGGAAAGTCCTGATTCTCACTCAGCTTTGGCAGAGAGGGTAACAGGGTTCTGATAGCTGCCAGATAGTAAATGCATGTTATCAAGTGGAGTTCTCTTGCTCAAAAGAGGAAAAAGGATATACTTTGAGACTCCGCACTTTCCATTTAAAGTCTGAAAAGATTTTTATGAAATATTAGGGTGTGAACGTGGTAATTGTTTTCAGTCTCTTATTCTCTTAATTTTCTCCAAGGGTTCATTGAAATAGATATAAATTTGAATAAAAGAAGGACAAGGAATAATGCCTTTCACACAACTCCCTACGCACTTTATTTCTTATTAGAAGCAGTTTGGATTTAAGAAGTCCAAACCCCGTGTTTGAAATCTTTTCCCCTATTATTTGTCTGCATTCCTTCTTTTAAAGGTAATCTTCTCCTTTCAGGATTTCTGATTCAGAAGCAGATAAGTCAGATGTCTAATAATTCCAAAAGCAATGATAAATACTGTAACAATGATATTGATGGGTTCTTCTACATGATGAGACACTAAATGCATCAGCCTTTTTCAAGACTGTAATCCATGCTGGCAGCCTTGCACATCAGCCCTCAGACTGGAAATTTCAACCTTGTCTTCACTCTGTTTCCCCTGGAAGCATTAACATTTTTTTTTTTTTACCACAGTAGAAATGGGATGAATGTTTCAGTTTTACTCCTGACCTTCACATCTAGCTTTTGAAGAAGAAATGTTAGTGTTAGGGGAGAAGGGGTGTGGAATGAGAGGAATAATTTTTAGCATAGATTTAACATGATGCAAAGACTGCTTTTTGTATATGATAAAGACAGTCAGTTACATGTTGCCAAGCCCAGCTCACACCTTCTTTGTCTCTGCATGTTACTAATGAAGCATCAATAAAGACTTGCTGAAGTTAGAAACACGTTGCCCACATTAGTCTTTTCTATTTTTTTCTCAGCACTTTATACCCTGTAGTTTTCTTAATGGATGTCACACATAAACCCATTCAGATAAAAGAAAAATTGAGACACTGATGACTAACAAGGAGATGAGACTTGGTCAAGCATGACTTGCCTTTCATGAAGCTGTGCTGGCTGGGCCTGATCCCCTGGACACCATGCACATGCCCTGTGATCTCACCCAAGATAAAAAAAAAGTTTAGCTGCTTGCTTGAAGAGTGCTAAGATAATGCATCACACATAAATTTGTTCTTTCATCTGCTAGTCTAATGATACATCAACCTATAACAAAACACTGGTTCCCAACGCCTTGAAATCTTGTGCTCTGTATTACTGACATTATAATCCATTTCCTTCATGCATCCAGTCAGAGTGCTCTGCAATTTTGTAAAATTGCTGCAAGACTGATGTTTCAGGTTTCAGGTTTTGTCCCTTTCAGTTTCTTTTTTTTTCTTTTTTTTTCTTTCATTTTTTTTGCTTTCTTTTTCCATCCTTTCAGCACTGTAAATCAAGGAGTGTGAAATTGGTGCTCTCAGAATGGAGGTGTAAGTGCACACAGAAGGTTGTACTATAAATCCTGCCCACAGGAAGAAAATTGTTTCTTTGTAATTCACTATATAAGTGAATGTCAAGGCATTCAACTAATGATCTTTTGGTTCCCAGAGAACCAGTTCTCATTTAAAAGTTTCAAGAGTTGGAGGCAAAAAAAAAAATAAAATCAAACCTGATAATAACCAACTGGTAGTCCTTTTTCTTTAAAAGACCTTTTTCAATGAACTGCCAATACATCTTTCTGTGTGCTTCTGTGAACTGCTGAAGAGTCCCTAAGTGCCCTAACAGCAGATAGCTCTGTAAACATTGCTTTTCCCTTGGCACCTTATCCTTTTCCTCAGCAAGCTTTCCTTTCTTCCTGCAAAGACTTAACCCAACTCAAGACCTTGGATCAGAAGCAAGTCTCACTGCACAGAAGTTCATCACCCAGTGCTCTAATAACATAGCACATCTTTTCCTTGGCAGTTTTCGATTTACTGACAACATCTAACCAAACCTACTGAGAGATTCTTCAGAGAGTATCCACATCTTTGCCATCTGCCTTCGGGGCATTGTGCCTCTGGGAAGCAAGGACTGGATCTGCTTAGTCTGTCCCAAACAACAACAGTATCAGCTGAGAGGATAAAGGCAAATTGCACACACTAAGAAGATGTTATCATTTTAATCTCACAGATTAGTTTAGTCTCTTAAGACCTTTTAAAATGCAATAGCACAGAGTACTGGCAGATATGCTGAGAAGCAATTGGTTCACCTGCATTTGTTTCTGCCTTAGGTTTAGGTGTCTAACATTGAAATGGGTATCTTGAATACTTTTGAATTCAGAAGCTAAGCCAATGTCACAGACAAACTTTCTATATGCAAAAAAAGTCAGCCTCATCAGTCTGCCTAGAAGTGATATGATTAACTACTGACAGCATTTGGAGAACATGTGCAGTTCTTTATTTGCCTGGATGTACAGTTGAAGCAGTGATAAATTCCTTTTCAAAAGCAAATGAAGAATTGTAGGTATAGCATAGCATAGCATAGCATAGCATAGCATAGCATAGTATAATATAGTGTAGTAGATGCCGACTTCCTGCCTGGCAAGTGGCTTGTGAATATTTACATTCTTGCCTTTACGTGTGTTCCTTGATTACTTCACTGATCAGATGCATTTGCAGCCTCACTTCAGTAGTCTCACCTGTCCCTGTTGTTTGCAGATGTCACTGAAATGTCTTCATAGCAGAAAGAACAAAAAGCGGAATTTGAATAACTTTTATGGAAGACTGGTAACTAAATTGATATATATCAGCTCCTCTGTATAACTGAGGAGATGCAGCAACTAATCTGTACTTCATTTGCAGCATAACTTTAATTTTGGCATTCTCTAACCCCACTTAAACTGTGAAAGGAACTGCACAATCTGCCTCACGACTGGTATAAGCCACTTCTGGCTGACTTGGAATTTCTAAGTCTTAAAACAGTAAGGGTAAAACTACACACAAAATATTTGTTAACACAAATACATAAACACCAAGAAAAGAATCTGGGAGAAATATCATGATGTCAAGCTAGAAAAAGGAACTAAATTTAATTGTTGAAAATTCTTTTTTTTTTTTTTTTTTTCTAATTAGCAGTTTTTCTAAAATGTGTTTCCAAGACTGTTCTAAAAGTATCCAGAATATCTGATCTTGCTGATGTGTCCTATTAGGCCTGATGCGTCCCATGTAATGGGACACTTGTTTAATAGCAAGGAGATCTTGTCACTGTGGAGGTTTATTACAAACCTCTCTTCAGAATCAGTAGATCCAGAGGTCAGTTTTAGATTCACAATTGTAGCTTGGATTTTCTAACTATTGCAATACGAGAGAAGTTTATGATATAGTGATGTTTTATATAGTGATATAGAGGCTGAAAATTTTAGGAAAAAGAGATATACTACATAGGAAAAAACAGTGAAAATTAGGTACTGTGTCAGAGGCCAGATTGAGAGGAAGGACAGGGAACTAATGACCTTCAATATGGATATAGCTTTATTTCACCAGTCCATTGCCTTAATTACAGGCAGTGGTGATACAGTGATGGCAAATGTGTTCGCTGGAAGAGGTCCTATTTCAAATGTTCATAATGGCAGACATGCCAAAGAGTAACAACAGGGCTTGCCCAGAAAAGTAAATGATGCACATCTTACAGCCTTGGTGCTTAGACCGCATCTATGCAAGGAAGAATAAACACAAGACTTACTGGAAGTAAATGGAAAGATGCTGGTAAAATATCTAGACTTTTCATTCAGGGTTAGTTACTGGAAAAGGAAGGATTTATTTGTTTGTTTCTTCTGTTCACATTATTTCATTGGATTTGTACCTGACTGATGTCTTTCCAGCTGAGCACTCCTCAGTGTCTGCAGCTATACTTTATTCCTGCCACACACTTTAAAAAAAATCTGTGTTTTTCCCAGTCTGGAGCTTTAAAAAACTGTCATTGTTTTCAGGTGTTATTTGCCTCATGCTGTTCTCAGGCCAGCCCCGCAGTATGTCAGGGGATCAAGCTGCTGGTCTCTATACAACTGCAATAAACTTTGGGAGAAACGTACCTGTTATTCTACATTACATATTGTTGTATGGTGCCTAAGGATGCAGTCATTAAGAATTTTAAGTCTGCAATTAAAAATAGAATTCTTTTTGTTAATTTCTGTCCTTGTGGAAAATAAGTAAATACTTCCTTATGCAGTCAGATCTGAGACTTTTCTTTAAAAATACACCTGCTTTTTAAAGAAGAGCATAAAATAAAGTAAATTTAAACCTTGTGCTTGGAAAAAGGACAAAAGCAATGGATTATGCCACAGTTCTACACAGTTCTAACAATAAAATTTTGATGGATACAATATTAACAGTAGTCCACTATACACCAAGCTTTTAGGGTGAAAGATATTGATAACTCTCAATGAAACTGAGCTGCTTCACACAGCCAAAGCTCAGGTTATTTCCAGCACTCACCCAGAGTATTGAAAGATGTCCAAAATGCACAGAGGAAGTACATCACTAAAAATAGGTAATATCTTTAAAAATATTTACTACTTGTTAATAAGTTAGGTACTAAGTTAGGTACTAAGCTACAACATTTAGCAGTGATGAAATAAAGTTAGCACCTCGTTATTAAATATTAAAGGAAGAACTGTATGCAATAAGCTGTAGTCCAAGTTAGCTATTTGTCTGCAAACATATCTTAACATTAAATGGTTTTTGCTTTCAAAAATCCTCAAATACAGAGGTTCCAGAAAGGTCTTCTAAAATCAGAGTGAATTAGTAACCTGATACAACATCAATGTCTCCAGTTCTCCAGATTAACTTGACTTTTCCAGGAAGCCTATCTTAGTTTGAATACAGGCACCATTTTAGCTTCTAAAATTACTGGAAATGAAATGTAAAATAGAGTTTGACACAAGAAAACTATCTTTCCTCTTCTATTATTACTCTTCTAATTTTAATGTCAATTTCCACTGATTAGTATGTTTCAGAAACAAATGTTTCTGTGCTTTAGAAACAAATCTGGATTATATCAAAAGCCCATTGGCTACACCCTGTCTGAAGACTACTGTGTAGAACAGCAGTGTAAGCTGAGATAATGTACACAAACAACTTGGACAAAGTTTACTGATTCCCAAACTCACTCATTAAATGGGTAAAAAACTCAAACAGTTTAGACACAAACATGGTTTTTAAATGGTTTTCCAAGGCACAGAAGCAGCTTTACAAGTGTCTAAAATGCTATTCCAGGCTTATTCAGAAGCAAGTTCTTTCATGGGCACCATTGTTAGAAGAAACACAGTGTTAGGGCAAGAAAGCTGAGGGGTCTGGAGCACAAGTCTTATGAGGAGCAGCTGAGGGAACTGGTACTGTTCAGTCAGGAGAAGAGTGGGCTCAGGGGAGACCTTGTCACCTGGAGGTGTTCAAGAACCATGAGGATGTAGCACAGAGGGATGTGATTAGTGGGAATGGTGAGCGTGGATTGACAGTTGAACTTGGTGACGTTAGTGGTCTTTTCCAAACTTAATGATTCTGGGATTCTATAAAGAATAAAAGCTTGATAGATCCAGGATTTATTCTTTAGAATAATGAGGTGCTCACTGAACTGAGAGTTCAGCTATTAGTATCATCTGTTCTCTGTGGAAAGTTGGTGATAGTTGCCATTCTGTTTTATGTAATAGAGTTGTAAGGGTGTTTTGTTAACAGAACTCAAGAAATGAACAATCTTGTTAACATGACCTGCTCTAATTTGTTGGCTGTCATTGCAACATTGCTGTGCCAGGGACAAAAAATTACTTAGGATAATCTAGTCTATAAATTACTTTTACCTGAAGAGTTAGCATATTCCTATTCTGAGCAGATCCTAGAAAAATTAACATTAATTAACTGACTGGGGGCATTTGTTTTAAAGAAAAAACATACCAAGAGAAAATACTTTTATTAAAAGAGAACAGAAGTATTACCTTTTTTTAGTTATTGAACAGTATTTAGTGGTGATTAATCACTGATGGCATTGCTGCCACAGAAAGGAGACAAAATATTCAATCCATATAAAAATCTTACAATGCTTCAGTCAGATCTTGGATGGTTTTTAGTAAGTTTTATCTTACCTATCAACATTGCTGGGGAAGTTAGAAGGTCAACGACCTGTGCAGGAGAGAAATCAGCTGTGATAGTATCCTGTCATTACATATTATTCTCATGCATAACTTTTCCTTATCATATTTGTTTTTCAAAATAATGCACTGAGTGATTTATGTAATGATGTTTCTGACACACTATTTCCCACAGTTCCTGCAACAAATGCTCACTGCTGCTGCTCAAGGATTGCCAGCTACTTAACAATGCTTTATGTCTGCTGCAGTCTGAATGACTCTTAAGACTTACGAACCACTTTCAGAATAATCATGTAAAGACATCATATTCTGTCTGAGTTCACATAGTTTGACTAATCTGTGGAAGCTAAGTGAGCATCTTTTTTTTTACTTTTTTTTTCTTTTTAAGAAAAAAATCTTAATAAGATTGCATAAATTTTATTTGAATTGCTGCATTTCAAGAAGCAGACATCCTCACATGATGGCATGGGTACATGGAGGAAAGCACAATGGCTTGGACAGTGCACTCGGAATCTTTCTCTTCTGATCAATTTTACTGACTATTTTTATGTTGGCTGTTCTGCAGAAGACATAGAGATACATCATGCCCTGTAAGATCAAAGATTGCCAGAATGTCAAATAGTCAAAGCCATGAAATAAACATGTGCATCATGTAGGTTGACAGAGAACCTTAACAAGCTGCTACTCAAATGTTGTATTTTTTTTTTTTTTTTTTTTTTTAGGAAGAACAGCTTAGAATGAAACTGTGCTTCCCTTTGTGGTGGAAGGTAGTAGCAGCGAGGACAGCTGTTGTCACTTGGCCCAGCTTTCAATTTTATGATCAGAGAAAAGTCCGTGAACAGATTCCCTTTTGAGAACAGAGGGAAGGGCTCCATTAGATTCTGCTGATCATTGCTCTTTTTCAGTATTCTGTCATATTGTTATCAGTCTGCCCAAGTGTTGCAACAGCTGATGGTAAAACCACTGGGCACATGTTAACACATTAATGCATTAAAATTTTCTGCATAGAAATACCCATGGTGAAAAAGTAAGAGCTACTGCTTTCTGGCCTAACTGTGATTGTCAAGAATATGAAGGCTTTGCAGAAAGTGAGCCAAAGAATACAGGCAACTGGCACCAAACCTTTACTGGCTGTAATATTTATTAGGATATGACAGTAAACACAAATAAATAAACACTGTTATGAAGCTGTTACAGCCTGAAATATTTTAGTTTTGTTCTCCTATTAAAACTAGCACAAAAAAGCATGCCTTATTACAGCCCTTTAGTGGGATTTTATCGTGTATTTTAACTGCTATCTTACAATCAGGATATAGCACCACATACTGACAGCCAGTCTTCACTGGGGCTGTCTTCATCACCCCTTTTGCTTCCCACTGAATTCCCTCTGTAAGAAAACGAAAACAGCTGATTCTCTTGATATTGGGGAACCAAACATCTCCATGAACACCAGGGTAAAAACTTCTGGGATACAAGGTCTGAGGACACTAAAGATCATGATGCAGCTGCAGAGACAGAGACAGTTGTCATTTTGATTTTTTTTTTTTTAAATCAGAGAATCACTGTGTTGCAATGGGATTCCTACAGGCAGTGTGTGATTGAGAGAGTTAGCATGAAGTAAAAGGATTTTAAACTGTGCGCTTCAATAATGGTTACTGTCACTTTGGGATGGTCATTGTGTGGTGCCCACCTGTGACTTGGTGTTCCTCACTGAGGATGCTGCAGACATGCTTAATTCTTCCATTAAGATACCACCAGTGAAGTGAAGAAAGAGGTGGTAGTCCGAGATGCTTGGACTGCAGTTGAAATGCAAGAGATCTTCGTCTCCTTTTGTTATCAAAACTGAGTGTGTTATCCTAGTTATCAGTGTAGTTGACCAAAGCTTTCTCTCAGGAAAGACAGCAGTGGGAGGCAAGGTGAAAGCTGCACTGGTCTGCACTCTCCGCATAGTTCTGTGTATTGAACAGTGCATGAGCAGCAGAAGAATGCCTTTATCACCTCTGAGTCATTTTGAGGCCTTTATGAAATTTTTTTTTTTCTTCCTTATCTTATTCTGATAGAATGGCCCTTGGCTGAAGATGAGTTATCTTGATTGCATAAATCAGTGGTCTGATTCATCATTCACTAGCATCTGTGAAATTCTTGGAAAATGCAAACTATAGCGCAACGACTGTGTGTTCCTGCTCTTCCATAATACTCCAGCAGCAACTCTGGCTGACTGGTGAAGATTTGGTTGGTGGATTTAAGTAGTTAAGTTTTGCCAGGGGTGGGTGGAGCGACAGTACCAGGAGCAGCTTGGTCTGTGGTTGCCATATCAGCATACGGCAAGGCAATCTTGTTTCCCCATTAGTCCAATGCTTTGCAAGCCTCACTGGGCTGAAAACTGGCAGATTTGTCTTGCATAAGTATCTTAGGCTTTAGGTAATCAGTTCTTTGAGGGTTTAAAAAAGAAATCGTAACTGACAGAATGTCAGTGTTAGTTGTTTGCTTATCTGTTCTAAACTGTTCGGGAGAAGTATTAAATGCATTTATCAATAAAGTGTTTGGAAATAAAAGGCTGTAGCAGCTCATGTTTGTAGCTAGACTTAGTAAACATACAGAGCATGTTAAAGCTTCTCCTTATCAACACAGCCATATCATTACATGCAGCAATATCATCACACAAGGGCAGTGTTACTGCCTCATCCTTTGGGCTGTTTAACCATTAAATAAATTTTTAAGGTCTGATTCTTTTTGAGCTCAGGTCTCCATGGAAGTGAGGAAAATAAGTTCTGCTGCTGGAAACCTTGTAAACCAGTACAGAAATACTGATTTTTCGGGCTGAACCAAAGGGGCCAGGTGGGGACTGAAGCAAATGCTGGTGCCAGCACTCAGCTGATGGAGCTATCCTGAAAGAGGCCCTTGCCCAGGTTATGGAGGCTATGGAAATTCACGAGGGAGTAGTTGCTGAACATGACCATGGGCACTTGGTCTGTTAAGCTTTCTGGGGAGGTTATATCCCTGGATCCTTCACAAGAAGTCATGCTGATTTGAGGCCAGGCTTCTATGCAGGCTGGTGCTAAGGAATCAGGTCAGGGCCCGGTGCGGTTGGAAAGCTTTGCCCTGGGACAGATTGGTGGCCATTGACCAGAAAAGTTGAAAATCTTCCCTTTCTACAACACGCATAAGAAATAACCATTTCTAGCAATACAGCTTAAATCACATGGGAAGGAAACTGATGCAGCAGGGGAAGGAGAATTACTTAGTGTGAATGGGAGCATTAATAAGACATTATAGATTTTGTCCCCTAAGACTGGCCCCTGAAGATGATCAAATTTTAAGGTGTTGGAAATTGAATCCTATCTCTTTCTTCTCCCCTTCCAGCAAAGTGAGAAGTCATTGTTTCGATACTGCTGAAGCTGTAGTTTCTCTGACTTATTGCATGGGCCTCTGCCAAGGCAGACAGGAAGATGAATGCAGTAGCTAATTTTCCATTCCTACTTTCCTCCTTGTATCTGTAACCTCTCAATCCATGCAGTTCAATTGCAGCATGAAAGGATCACTTCTCTCATAGCAGCTTATTTTAAATTTAGGCTGTACTAAAATCCAAGAGATCAAAGTATCTTCAATAACACAGGAGGAACTGATCCTTAATAAAGCCCTTAGAGCTGACTTGGAAGTTGCAAGCTGACCTCATTGTACAGGAATGGTCTGTTGGCCACTGCCTGTGATTATAGGGTTTTGTGGCAGAGGAATGATAATCCTACTTTTAAGGGAACATTTTTGACTGGAAGTAATTGTTGACTGTTAGGCTACTGTGGGACTTCAGCCATGGCCTACAACACAGAGGTAATGCTTAACTGTTATGTTGCAACATAAGGCTCCAGTGCTGCCTATGCAAACAGCCAGTATGTTACATGATCCACAAAAAATACATCAGGGTAGAAGAAACAGAGGTACTTCATTTGACGTTACTATTGTAATCACATCAATACCATTGATGAGGCAGCTCTCACAGTCCTTTGAAATATTTTGCACCCAAGTGTGCAACTCTTGCTTGCTTGGTCTCACTCACCCACTTGTTCACACTCTCAAGAGTTTGATCCGACTGGCTTGATTTGAAAGCTTCTCCCAACTAAATCAACTTGGAATAACAAAAAATTACAAACCTGAATGACTACTGCATGGGTTTTGCCACAGAAATTGATGTCTTTAGTCTATTAAAACCAGGCCATACAGGGACATCTTCACCTTCACATCTGTTACCAGTGGCTAGCAGACCTTCACCATTTGTTTGTTTACAGTTGGTTAGTAGCACAGTGTGTCAAGGAACATTAAGAAGTCCATCTTTTCTTCTCCCAAAAGATTCAGGTGGAGATGAGTCAATTACTGCTTTTCATTTGCACAGAAAATTAAACAGGTGAAATTTGCTAACATCTGGTCTCCCTCACTGCTTCTGCACTGTTCCACTGTCATTAAATATCTTATTTGAACATTAGGCTCCTTCAGTTTTTCTTTGGATAAATTACCTGAGCTTTAGAGAACAGCAAACTTGAGTATTTGGGGACTGAGAAAAGGAATTTTCTCTTTCCATTTTGCTTTTTCAGCTATGCTTGGCAGGCACATGCTGATGGTTTTATGTAGGAGATAGATAATTGAATGTTTCTGGGAATACTTATGTACAAATACCTATCCATGATTAGTTCATCCACAGACTGTACCAGCAGCCAGAAATGTGGTATGCATGAAGAAGACACTGGCAGTCTGAAAGGACCAATATCACAAACATTAGATGCACATATGTGTTTTAACTGAAGTTAGGCTGTGACAGTACAACTCCGGAGAAGAGCTGCAGAGAGGAGAGGTGTGAAGATGACTTTGACTTAATTTCAACTAATTTTTGTAACTCTTTTGAATCAATGTTCTTTATTAGAGCTACAGATATGTTGTATTCCTGGAGGGTATTGAACAGACAATATGGCAACAAGTGTGCCAAATCATTAAGATGAATTTTCTAGAACTATGTGATACCAGGATTCATTCTGCTTCCACAGCTGTGGTAAAAGATAAACTAGGAGGTGGAAGGAAAGAGAGTTGTTGGAGGATCTCATCTTCCAAACAAAAACAATGGGGATGCTTGTGATGGAAAATGGAACAAATTTCAGAACAAGTATGACTGAGAGCAATGCCCAGACAGCATGGGAAATGTAATTAACCTTTGGCAATGCAACATTCCCAAAAAGATGAAACACAAATTCACTAAGCTGTATTAGACTAGAGAGATGTTTGTATATACAGTGATCTGTTTCCGTCTTTCAGTATCAGTGCTATTATAAAATATGAATGAAAAGTATATCAAGACCCAGAAGCAACCACTTAAAAATACAGTAGCCAAATGGAAGAGAGATAACAAACAGAAAAAAGACTGACCAAATCTGTGGCATGAAAAATTACCCTTCTGGCAATGCTGAAAAACTAGGAGACGTGGTACTTAATGAAGAAATTTGCTTCAGTGCTTCCCCATCAGCCCCATGGTGTACTTTCTCCCTAACGTGATGACAGTTTGATAAACCTCAGCATGTCATTAAACTAATAATGAGTAGCTATACTAAAAATAATCTTTTGTTTGTTTGTTTTGTTTTTTTTACCCCCTGGGTACCAGAACTAGTTGAATCATCTTTGTAATCAATTTATTCTTTATTTTGATTTTGAGATATCACTGTGTGTAAGTATCCTGGGATAAGAAGTGCCATCTACTTTCTGTAGCTCAGAGCAGCATTCACTGCCCATCTTGTATTAAGTAAGCAGATAGAATTGGAAACTAGACAGTTGGTCCTGTTTGTTTGCTGGCCATGTTTGGATTATTGTTGAATGTGTTTTAAAAACTTAAGCCTGAGCATAAATTGAACCAAAAAAATGCCCTTCGTGGATAACGTTGTGTGTTTGTTTATTCTTTCCAAATGCTGACCAGTTATGTACAGCCCCTCTGAAGCCATATCCTCAAACTTCACACTTCATACACCATGTAGGTACAAATGGGCTTCCATTAAAAGACAGAAGAAGAGTACCTCAAAGCCCACCTATAACTATTACCTAGGACTTTCAAGGTTTCCATTTTTAGATTTCATTGATAACTGTCTCTAACTACACTCAGCTGTTGTGTGTGGTCCTTGGGCCATAGGCATCATGGCAGAAAATACCACAGTTTTGATGTGGTAAGACGGGCTGAAAAGAAGTTGTCACCCAGAGGAAGTGGAAGCAAAAGGATTCATTAAATCCTGCTTTGTGGAACATGGAAATTCATCAACTGCCCATAGAAATCCTGCATCTCAAACCTTTGCCAGAATTTTCCTCTTTTCCTACTTCAGTAAAAAGCAATAACCCCAAAGCAGTCTTATTCTGCTCAGGAGCTACACAGGAGCATTTTAATTACTTGTTTCTTAAGAATGGATGTATTGTTTAGTGAAGTGTGTTGACATAACATATTGCTGAAGAGTCGAGTAGTTTTATCTTAGCTTTTACTTCTTGCTGTTCACAACATTTTAAGAAACACCATGCACTGAAGCAAAACATGGAGCTCTTCAGTTCTGTTGCCCTTTGGCAATGATTAACTTTTCTTCACCTAAGCTGACTTGCAACAGAACAAAAATATGCTCAGTCAACTTCCAGACTTCATGCTTTTATGCTTTCTGTGTCACCAGTGACTTTACAATATGCAGAATGGTGCTATTTGATGAGATGTAAGCAAAACTATAACGAGACTGATTTAAAAGGCTAGCTGAAGGAATTTTGTAATGATCACAACCTCAGACCTGATGAGATTCGACCTTTTCATGGAATTTGGCCGGAGACCCTTCACCATATCCACATAAGAAGAATGAACTCCAAACCTGAGCATGGTGGTAAGGTAACAGCTCTTGCACCTGCCTCTAATACTGTTTTTTGTCCCCACACATATTAGGCTTGACAGGCATGCTTCATCTTCAGGAAGGAGAAGCTTAACTTTAAAGTGATTAATAAACTTCAAAAGAATTTGTATTAGGTATATATTAATTATTGGACTCTATATTTGTTCTGATTAATGTTGTCCCTTGAGACACGGACAAGTGTTGATTTCTTAAACTCATTCTGCGCAGAATAAGCAAATTGCTTCACTACTGTAAACTGGGATGTATTTCTGTGAAATAAGAATATGCCTATGTTCTCAGAGACATTGGAAGAGTAGGTTCAAGGCTATTCAGAATGGACAACTAAATATATCTTATTTCATTATCGAGAATTGCCTGTGATGCAAGTAAACACAATATACTTCTCAAGGACTTGCTACTGCTGGATGCAGTTTCCTAGATTAGTAAGGCCACCCTCCAAATTCTTGCATTTGTAGTATTTAGATGAAGATCACAACTTTTGTTATCTTAGTGATGGGGCCAGTCAGGCTTCAATGGATAGCTATCATAATCATCAGTTAAGAGAGCTATATATAGAGTTATAAATCAAGAAACCATTATGTATATGTAGTCTTCTAAGGAAATAAATGGCGATGTTACAACTTGGACAGCACTTATTAGACTGCTGAGAGGTTCTAGAAGCACTGGTACAAGATGAGGTGCCATCATCAACCTGTTTTTGCTGTTACAGTCTTGTGCCAAGTTTATAATAGGCACACAAGAAAATCTGCATGTCAGGGTTAATTTCAGTGCAGAAGTCGAAATAACACTCAGAGATCAGAACATTCTCCACATTTGGATTGCCTTTATTTCTCATAATGTTAGGGCTAAACTTAACTATTCACTCTTTTTCTTATAATTTGTACATGTTAGTATTTTTTGTGGCTTTGGACAAGGAGAATAACACAGTCAGTTAAATTCTACCTATGCTGTTTCAATTAAATGTTGTGATTTTCATGCACTGCAAGCATTTTTGTAATTTGCTTGAAAATTGTTGAGTAGAAATCGGATTTTATTATTTTTGTTTACATTCTCAGATCTACATGTCAGGTCTGATTTATTTGAGCAGTGTCAAGCTTATTTGACAATCACTAACCACTTTGTTGGTGTTCTTGCTCCAGAAAACAGTATGCCACTGCCCAGTTAAACATTTAGCATTATGTAGCACAAGACATATACAACTAGTAAGAGTAGGAAATAATCACTTTTTTATTACCTTGTAGTACTCCTGTAGGCTTGTCACATCTGGATTGATTTCTAGAGTGCAATTCATATAGCTTGCTAAAAGGCTTTTCCCCCAAAATTCAAGCTCAAAGGGAAAATTTCATGTAAACCACTGAGCCTACATTTTGTTCCTGCTGAAAGGAATAAACTCTTCTTGTTCTCCTTTCTTTTCCTTTCTTATATAGAGGAAAATGCAGTTGGAGCATTTTTGCTGGTTTTGTGTGGAGGGTAAGAATGGGAAGGGGAAGAGGAAAGGAAAGGGGAAGGGGAAGGGAAAGGGGAAGGGGAAGGGGAAAAAACAAAACTTTTGGAAGACTAACTCCCTCATCCCAAACATCAAAAACTCAGCTACTGCCAACTAAAACACAGCAAGATAAAATAATATGAAGTAAATGAGCTTTATGGAAGGAGAGGGGCTTGTTAGATGTCACCTTCAGAAGGACGTGGGAGGATCACAATCTCAGAATAAGAGAAGACATATAAATATGTAAAATTATCTGGAGTATGCTTGACAAAGCACCACTAACAAGGTGTTTCATATATTTGCAAGGTGTCATTAGGTGGTTCACCACTGAATAAAACTTTAGAAGACTTGAAAATCTCCAAGTAACCTTCAGTCTCACTGTACTGACAAATGCAGTGTACAGGGGAGAAAAGGTGTTGGCACTCCCTTCCTCTGGCTTAAATTTCCATTGTAGTTAATGCACATAAGCTTCAGTATAAGGTAGAGATAATGCTTTTACTAATGCAGTTTTCTTGCATAGAAAGGCTTTAAGGGCAAGATTTTCTGGACGCATTAAATAAGAAGGACTGAAGTGCTCAGTACAGGAAGTAAATTTTAGTATTAAATGTATTTATGCAGATTAAGTCTAGGAAAACAAAATGTACAGATATCTGAATGATTTTTATTTTTAATTACAGTGTAGCAAAAGAGCAGTATTCAGGGTAAGATAATCTTTATTTCAAAACTGAGGTCTTGAAGAGAAGTCATATTCATGAAGCTTCTATTAAGTTTTGGTTAGCAAGCAGAAGACCGACACAGTTGGTATCAGTGGAGTCTGGTACTAAAATGTAAAGCTATTAAATTGAGGAACATTTTTAATTTTCTAGATATTTTTTTCTAATTTTGAAGTGCTTGTAATGAACATTTTTTAATTTCATACAGTCAGTATTTCCTATCCATAGTCAGGACTCTGATTTTGATGTTTTAATGAGATCATATTTGAGTAAAATCATCACTGCAAGAGCTGAAGCTTGAAGAATGAGATATGTTAAAAATTGACACATAATTGAGTTAGCAACAATGAACAAGAGAATTAACAGTTAATCTGTCTGTGGGAACTTTGTGACCATATTTCTCCAGATATTCTCCTTTAATAATTAAAAACACTTTGCTTTTAGCTTTCCATTTCTGGCTGTATTGGTCCTGAAGTTTTCCAGTGCCCATCACCTTTGCTAACAAGAGCTACCTATGTTCTTAATCTTGCACACTGTTACATGAAGAAGTTGCTCAGTTGTGATCCTGCTCAGGAATTACACTGACTAAAGCACTGTGAGTCACATAAAAACACAGGTTTCAAACTGCTCCATCCATCAGAGAACTCATGTACACACGCTGTGCACAAACAGAACTTAATAAAACCAAGACATGAGGTTAAGCAATATCTACAACATTTGCAGTTTAAACAAGACATTTCCAGTGTGACATCCCCAGGAGAAATCACTTGACCTCTGCTAAAATTTACCAGTGTGAGAGGATGAAGCACAGTTAGGAACTTAATATATGGGACAGGGATGTAAATAGGTTGCTCCAAAAGTAATACGTGCTATTTATTTCCACAGAAACGACAACAGATGCAAAGAGCTAAATAACACTGACTGATAGAGCAGATTCTCAGCTACAAAACATATCATAGTCACCACCATTAGCTGTGCATTTTCATCAGTGATGAACAAGAGCCTGTATGCCACACATAACAATTTGCATCAGTGGAGGTAACCCACTGACCCTGTCACCACTGCTGAAAATCACCACTCACTGCCTCACTGTGCTCACACCCACCATTTGGTCTCCATCAGTGTTCACCAAGCATCGATGCATGTCAATGAGTGCCATTTTTTTTCCACATGGAAGAAATTAATTTCACATCTTTGCTCCATCCGTTCCATCTTTGCTCCATGTCAGACGCCATTCTGTCAGACTTCCCCTCTGCTGCCATCTGTCTCATGGCAGCAAAATGGGATATTAGTGGGAAGGTTCAAGCTCTACTGTCATACCACTAACATTCACTTCTGACATTGAGGGCCAACATCATAAGATAGGAGGTATTAATTTTGGATCAGCCTTCCTTTCAGCCTTACAGTGGCAATGATGAGAAAATGATGAGAACTATTCCTGAGCCCTTACAGGGGAAAACACAGCCTTGGTTGGACATGAAGGTTGAACTTTGTTCTCCCTTAAGATTTAGACTAGGGGCAATGAACAGTAACCACAAGTCCAATATAAGACCTCAGTGAGGTCAGTGGCAACTTTTCCATCAAGTGAAGCCACATTTGGATCAGGTCTAGCTTGGCTTGTTCCCTTTAAGACTTAGTGTTTAACAAGTAAATGTTGGTCTCACGCTGTATTGCTGCAAAACTGAAGAACAGTCAGCTTTAAAACCTCAGTACATAGCAGGTGCAATTTGTGTACATTTTCCAGCCATCCCAATCTGCACAAATGCAGTCTAAGTGATTAGCTTGGAAATATGAATGCTATGCAAGGTGTGTCCCAGAGGGCAGGAGGAGGTGTTCTGTGTCGAGGAAGAACCCCATGCTTTTGGGTTATAACTGTTCTGGTTAAAAGAGCAGCAGAAATGAAGGATCCAAAGACAGGAGAACCCAGAATCTAAAGAAGTTGACTGATTAGTTAAAACTGCTACTGCTGGAAGGTGTAACAGACAAATTTTCTGGAGAAATGGTGGGTACTTGCAGAGAAAAGGGTAATTGAAAATTTTGCGGGTTTTGTGCTAGAGAAGGAACACTGTCAGTAATATATATTGTACTGAAAAAAAGAGAGATGATTTTCACACCCACGTGTTTACTGAGTGATTTTTACAGCTGAATCCTGACCCTAAAGGACTGACTTGTCCTTTGGCTACTCTTGAAGAGAAGTGAAATCTCATGGTGCAGGTCTCATCTGGCAGTTATAGGCCAAGACATAAACATGCATCTCTGATATTAGGTTTCAAAATCTACTTTACACAGCTTTATAATTTAACCTGATTTGGAAAAATGAAAGAAATCAAGTATCTACTTCAAAGCAAAAATAAGCTTCCAAGTCTCTAACTTGCTAGCTTTCCACTATATAACTAGATATTAATTCTGTCACTGATTTTTGGTGCTTCAGGTCAAAACAGTATAAATTGTGCCTGACATGACTTAACGTAAAAAGTAAATCACTTGGAAACAGTGATTCTGTGCAGTGCCAGCCCAACTTGCAAGCAGCCACACTTTGAGCCACTCCATCAAGCGCTGATTTATTCACTAAGCTACATGATTTCTGTGGGAAGCCAAACTATTGAGTTCATGACATCTGATCAAAACGAGCGGGGAGGGAAAGCACTATCCTAGCATTTAACATAATTCTGGAAGCAATTGTCATTTTGCAGCCTTGGACTTGGTCTTCTTGCAAAAGTATTTTGGGGTCTCCATCTGAGCAGCAACTACACATGTGATGTTGTGGCCCCAGGAGGGCTGGCAGGGGTGGTCCCTCAAAGGAGCGGCCCTTGGGAGACCTTTGACCAAAAGAATCTGTAAGCAGATGGTGTCTATTGTCCCAAGCCTTGGCCATGTGGCCTGGAGTACCAGGAAGACTGTTAGAGGGAGTGCCTGCTAGACAGAGAAAGGTGGTCTTCAGCAGAGCTTCTACTTGCTATGTGGTGCATGCTCCTGGCAAATGCCAATTAAGTGTACATTTTTGGAGTTTGGCTCATAAGAGCAACCACTGCCAGGGATTTACAAATGCAAAACTGGCAACATATACAGAAATGTTAGTTTATATCCTGTATTATTCATAACAGAGTGCAGCTAGACACGTTAAGCTGTTCCATTCATGCCTGTGTTCTACCCGTTTCTGCAGGTGCACGGAGCCTATTCATGCAAAGAGCGGTTATGAAATATGAGTTTTCTGCAACCCACATTACCCTGGAGAGTGTGGACATAGCTTGTTCATCTTGCTCTGCCTGCAGCACTCAGAAGTTATGCTGAATCCTATCTTTCCCTTGTTTTTCTAGTAATCCAAAATGCTTCTAGGAAAAATGAGACAGACTGGTTTTGCATTCTGACTTGTGAGAGGAAAGGCATCTCCGCTAGAAAATGCTGGTAGGAAAGAAAATGTACATCTTTCTCTATAACTTGAAAGAAGGTATCACTGCTATTCCAGATTGATTGTAAACTACTTTTGTAAGATTAAAATGCCACCCAAATGCAGTATCATGCTTTCTTAAATGCTTCAGCTAGCAAATATTATAAGCTCTACTTCTATACTGGTGACATCTTCTATTTGACAACTACTGAAAGAAGAAAAACTTAAGCAAAAGACTTCAGTTAGCATCTGTGGAGACATAAAACAATGTATTAAGTTCTGCAGTGCCAAAAATGTTCGCTGCTCTTGTGGAAAGTAGTTCAAGGTTCAATAAATGGGAAAAAAAAAAAAAAGAAAAGAAAAGAAAAGAAAAAAAGAAAAAAAATATTGATTTCTGACTGGGCCGTGAGTTTGGGTGCATGGATGGATGGTTGTTAGAGACTATTCATGCTGAATTGCTTTGGGCTACTGCCTGAGACTAGCACTCAGTTCTTTCATGTGCATGTTTATAAAATTGTATTTTACATGCAGCATACTGCATGGTTGTTTTTAAGAAGCCCTAGAGCTTTCTGAAGTCAGTACGACTAAGAAGAATAGCATGAAGAATTAGTAAACTGTGGGCTGAAGCATCCTGCCTGAAATTGCCGAGTGTTGGTAAAATTCAGTATTGCACTACTTATTATTTTTTAATATTCTCTACAGTGAAATCTTGCAGAGAATGTAATGGTTACTTGCCCTCCTCAACAGGTAAACAAGCATAACATCTTCCTTTTGCAACACTCTCAATTGTCTCTCATGGCTCCTGCGGGGTCTTTTGTTATTGTTGTTATTGTAGCTGCTACATAATGAATGCTATTGAAAGGTTGTAATGGTTGTTCTTCAGTTTTGTTTCATCCTCACAGTGTTCCCGAACTACCGTGTACAGTCGTGCACTTCAGTGATAGCTGGATCCATCTAGCAGTTTAGATGAGATTTTCTTACATGTCATCCTCTACCCTATGCAACACATTTATCAGATGTAGGCATTTCATTTTCTCAAATTGTAGAAATGAATTTTATATAATGAAGGGCCAAAGATTCTTGTGGGTGTCCTTCCTGTGGGATTCAGATGTTTTTGAAGAAAGTTTCAGTACCTCATTTTGTTTTCTTTTTGCTGTTATTTCTGCAAGCAGAACAAAGTCTATTATTTATAATAGCACTTGCATCCACTGAAGCTGCAGGAAGGCAGGCCTTTCCCATTATGCATCCTGGTCTTAGTTGCTCTAGGTCTCAGTTATTTAAAGAACAACACAGGTGTATACTGCATTACACAACAGGGCTGAAACTGAGTCCAGGAGGAAAAAGAAAGAGTAGCTGATAGGCTGGGATCAGGAGGCACATCCAAAGGCATGCCACAGAGAATAGCCCCATCCCTGAAGACACTCAAGGTCAGGTTGGTGGGGCACTGAGCAACCTGACTGACTTGTAGGTGTCCCTGTTCATTGCAGGCGGTTGGACTAGATAGAAGATCTTTAAAGATTCCTCCCAACTCAAATAATTATATGATTCTACAATTTTACTGTTCTATGCTTCTATACTTTTATGACTCTAGTAGCTGGTTAGGAGCCTGGGCCGTGTGTGCCCTTCTGACAGCTTGTATGGGACAAGGTTCTTGTCTTCCTAAATCATCAGATGGTTGCCAGATGAAAGAAGTATGGATCACGTACCAAATGATATAATCTACAGCTACAAACACTGCTCAAATAATCACAGCTAAATCCATAACTGTAGTTTGACTGAAGCAGAGTTCTTCTGTGTGGAACTGGCTAATCTCTAAAGGGATTGTGCACAATAGGAGTAACTTGAAGAGGCACATGTTTTGTAATGAGAAATACTATAAAAAAGAGATTGTCTTAAGAAGCAAAATGGCAGGCAACAGCCTAAACTTCAGAGAGGGAAAGGTGTGCACCTGTTGTCCACGATCACCTAATAAAAGTATCACAGACAATCTTTTGAGCCAGTACTTTTTATCAGACTGCAACAATTTGCAATCCAACGTATTTAACTAAGATTGCTAGGAGAAATAGAAGCAAAAGACGTTTCTATACAAACTGCACCTTCCAGATTGCAGTGTGATGCGGAACTGTATCTGCCATCCAAGTCTGCTAATCGCCAAGAGCCATCCAAGAACACAAGTTGCTGTTCAGTCAGTGCCAGACTCCACTGGCAGTCAGATTGCTCAGACAGTGCAACAGAGTGGATGGGTTTGTTCCTGCATGACCATCGGGCAAGATGAGGTGCAGCCATGGGCCTTGGTAGAAGATACAGCCCCATCAATTCACACAAAAACAACGTGTGCTTTGGTTTCTCCTTAATCACAGCTTGTATGCCATTCCTCCTTGATACTGGCTGTTAATTTTATTATAGAACAGTGGGTTGCAGCTACGTTGGAAAGGGAAATAATCTTCTGGAATTTAATAACATAAATGGGAAATAAAAAAGATACCTCCAAACATTGCATCTTATATAATGCTGTATTTCTTAGAAAAAAAAAAAAATCTCCAGACAAGAATGTTGTGTTTTTCTTAGGCTTCTAAGTCTTGAAGTTGACTGATGCATGCTTGGGTTGCACGTCTTGAAACTGTTTGAGTATAAGATAAGTTAATGGATTTCCAGGAGCTCTGTGTGAATATTTATTTAGCTTTTGCATCCCACCATTTGAAGTGTAAGATCTATTTGCATTGTGCAAATCAAAGTCACTTGCAGCTTTAGTGGAAAATCTCCACTGCTTAAAAAAATCTGTTATGATAATTTAACTCATCAGCATGATAATGCTTTAGGAAATGAGGTCAGTTCAGATACAATAGGATAAAGTTCAGTACGGATTCCAGTTTTTGTTGCTAATTGCAAATGCAGATGTTTTCTTCTTAAAATTCCTTTCCAGGGTAGTGATGGTAGTTTTCAACATCTTCTATTTGAGTGTGATTTAAAGAGTGGCAGTGTTTTGCTCAATGGCAATTTTTTTTAGTCTTGTGGTTTTTCTTGATACATAAGTCATAAATTTCTTACAAAGAAATATAAGAATGGGAAAGTAGGTGCACTAGGCAGCATATAAAGGAGTATTTGATGAGCTCAGAAGAGGCATGCTGTTAGCAATAATCGGCAGCTGACAAAGCCCAGAAGCAGCTTGTCTCTGAAACAAAGATTGCAATTGTTAGGCGACATTTGTTTAGGGGGCTAAGCCACTTCTCCAACGTATTTCCATTAATTCATGTAATGCCAAGAAGAAAAATACTCCAGATACCTCTGAATAACTACTACAGCCCTAGAAAGCAGCCCAGACTTTGAAATTATTTAAAAAATAACAACCAAAACAAGCAGCAGGGGAGAAAATGCAGAGTGTGGCAAGAGAGTAAGATGCTGACCTGTATTTTAACACTGGAGGTAGTACCCAGTGGACTGGGACTGAAGAAGGAGAATAAGTTATCACTGACGTTCTCTGGAATGATATCCAATAAATCATGATGTGGAGAAGGATGTAGGTTGCACTTGAGCCTTCTACCCAGTTCCAGCAGCGACCTCAGATAATTTGCTGGAGCACACTGCATCTCAATTCCCTGCTGCAGATCCTTGCTTCGCAGTGATGGCTGACTTTAATTTACTGACTATACATGTAGTGCCTGCAGGGTTGGTGGGGCTGCAGACTACTGTGATCACCTGAATCTGTAATTGTGTGAAAAAAAAGAAGGAAGTGGACTTCATTCCGCAAGTTGCACTTTCCACTTTTGCAAATAACAAAAGTGGATGCAAAAGTAGCAGGAATATACATTAAACTAGCCAAGAATGAAGTGGATGGAAAAAAAATCACCACAAGGACATTTTAATTGGTGACCAGAAGAATGTTTTCCTAATGTGTACTTCCTTCAGGAGGACATCCACTATTTTATTTCAGACCAGAAATTTCAAATTTCAGAGGACACAGAACAGCTCCAAAAATTTTACAGCTGCTTTTTTTTTTTTTTTTTTCCTGCCCTTGAATTTCACATTTGTAGTACAATCAAAATACATCTTTACACACATATATAATATACAGCCTACATATATATAGATATAACACAGCAAGATGTCTCAGTTAGCGATCATGAAATGACCTGGGATTTTTAGATATTAAAGTGATTGTACAAGAAGGTGAAGAGACGAAATACTCCATAAACAACATAAGCATACAGCCATAGATGGAAGACAGGGCTAAAACAGGAAGGTCACTCTAAGAGACAGCTGGACTTTGCCACTCTCACATTTCATCTTATGGAGGTGAGAAGAGAGAGTCAGAAACTGGTAGCAAAGAAAAAGTAGGAAAACTAAGATGAGGAAAAACGGAGTAAGTATTGCAGTCTTAAAATAGATTTTGGATAGACAAGAGATGTGCAAGGGGAGTGGGTGTAGGAACAGAAAAGAAAGAAGAGCTAATTACTACGTATCTTCAAACATCCAACCAGATCCAACCTCTTCTCAGTTTTCTGGCACCTCAAATAACACTTGATAATCTGGCTTCTGTCGTTTAACACTGCATTCTCCTGAAATGTTTTTATAGGTCTCCAACATTCTTTAACAAAAAGAAGAAAAAAAAAAAAAGGAAATAGGTCAGGTATATTTGCTATTCCAAGGTTGGGTATTGGTGCAGTTCTGCACTCAGAGATTTGAATTAACATCATTGTTGGGACGTTAGACATGCTCTAAAGCTCTGCATTTAGTAGCATCAACTGATGCTTTGGCAAATTCTCACGGACTCATGAAGTAGCTGATAGATGTGATTGTAACACCTCAGGCGGTCACTTTATACGCAACGATAAACCCGCTGTTGTGCTTAATGAGGTCAGTGAGGCATCCAGAGAAGACATACATAGTACTGCAGCGTGGGTCTGCACTGCCTGGGCTTTTTAGGCTTAATGAAGCAGATCCTCAGCGGCTGGGTATTCTTGTTGAACAGTCTCAGTGCGGATTTTAAAACTAGTGTTGCTGATAAAGATGTTCCTCCATTCTCCTTGGAGCACTATGGCTCCTCCTCTCCTACAAAATCTGCATCTTTTATGTGTTAATAGTTTTGACATCAACCATTTGCCTCATTTTCATTTTAAATGAGGGGCAGAGTCTTACTGCCTTTCTTGCCTGTTCTCCGAATGCTACATCCACTGTAAGCTGGCTCATCAGCCTGCAGCTTTCCCTCTAGGTTGTATACAGTCTGAAAATACCAACAGGAATCCCACGCAACGTGCACGTTGACGGACGCTTTCCTATTTTAGACGCCTTTCTAAGAATCCAAGTCCCCAAGGGAAAAGTTGCATCTTGCGAGCTGTCTAGCGTCCCTGTCACATCCTCACGCATCACACAGACTGCCCGTCACAGTCTCCCGCTCAGGAGACTGCAGGAAGCAGTGCCATTTGCTCACATTACAGGATTTCTTTTACAGGAAACACCATCGTTTAAAAAGTGAATGAGCTTTTAGTTTTTGAAGGTTTTGCTTCCCACTGCGGTGCGGTACAAATAGGAGCGGTGCCTGAGCCTGAACGTTTTCCTGAAGGATCAGAGGCAGCGCAGACAGGAACGTGCCCAGTTGCAGCGTGACTGTCACAGCGGTAATCCACGACAGCCTGGCTCAGTGGCACGCGTCCCGAAGCCGTGCTCGGAGCCTTCTCCCCACGCAGGCAGTCAATCCGCCCGCACGTGCAGGCACGCAGCCTCCTCGCTGTACATCTGCGAGCAGCGACACACGAAGGCACCGAGAGTTTCACTTCCCAGCCTCTGTGCTGACCGAGCAGTCGCCACTGCTTCCCAGCTGCCACCCGGACATCGCAAAAAATACATTCTAAGCGATGGGGAAAGGAGCAGAGAGGAGAAGGACCGAGGCAGGCCGTGATTTCCACCGCACCGCGTGGCACGGCTCACCCCCGCACGCTGTTTCGGCGGCTCCGCGTGACGGCGCCGGTTGCGGGCAGCGGTGCCGCGCTCCGGGCGGCCGTGCGGGGTCCTGGCGGGGTTGAGCGGCCGCTTCTCCTCCTCGCACAGCTTCCCCTCCCCGCACGGCTCCCCGCGCGAGGCCGGGACAGCCCCCAGGTGCAGGGCACGCACGGCAGAGGTTGTGCGCTCCTTGCAGCGCTCGGGTGGGGAGAAGAGGGAGAAAGGCTCAGCCCCCTGAGCACAAAGGTAAAGTGCAAAGTCGAGATCACCTCGCTGCCGGCTGCGGTTCGGCGGGGCCGGGGGTCGGCGCGGCGGGGAGCGGCGGGCGGGGACGTGGTGTGACCGCCGCCCCCCCGCTCCCTCCGCAGATGTGCGCCCGGCGCGGCGGCCGCCCTCCGCTATGACGAACGGCCGCGGCAGCCCGCCGCCCGCCGCTCCGCCGCTCCCCGCCGCGCCGCGCCGCAAGAGCCCGCCCCGCGGCGGCCCGGCTGGCCCGGGCGGCGGGCGGCCGCGGTATGTCATGCAGGTGGCGGCCAAGGACGGGCAGCTGCTCTCCTCCGTGGTGCGGACCCTCGCCACGCAGAGGTAGGGAACGCGGGGAGCGAGCGGCGGGGTGCGGGCGGGGAGCGGGGTCGCGGCTGCGCGGCGCGGAGCTGGAAAGATGCGTCGGACGGGGGTAGCCCTGACGGGACGCGACCCGTCTCGCCGCTGTGGGGTTGCTCACTGCTGCCGCATGGGTGACCCGGAGGCCCGAAAGGGCTGTTCCGCCTTTATTTGCAATAACTTTTTCAAACCCGGTGGCTCTGCACGTCCCCGTGGGAAGCGGGCGGGCGCAGAGCTGCGCGCTCCGCCCCGCTTCGGTGCACCCCGCTGTCCTCTTCGCCCCGCTGCCGCGAGGAGCCGCGCCAGGCACCGCCAGCAGCTGCGGCGGGGGGAGCCCGAGCGTGGGGAAGCCGCCGTGCCCCCTGAAGAGAGATTCTTCCGTAAGAAAGTTGGTTAAGTTCGGAGTCTCCAAGCTTTCTCTAGAAGGAGGAGCGCCCTTTGCACATAGAATCACAGAATCACAGAATCACAGAATCTCAGAATGGCTTTAGCTGAAAGAGACCCGTAAGCCCATCCAATCGGCAGGGCCGCCACCCACCAGACGAAGCTGCCCAAGATCCCATTCAGCCTGGCCGAGTGCCTCCAGGGATGGGGCACCCACAGCTTCTCTGGGATGCTGAGAGAGAATGCAGAAGAATTGGCCGCGGGAGGAAAGTGCTGGACACGGCATTCCCTTCCCAGGCTGCTCTTATCTACTCTTGGGCAGCAGGTGGGGGATTGTCCCTCACAGCAGATGAAGCTGTTCCCACATGACCCTCTCATCTACCAGCGCTGTATGTTTGTTTTCTGCCCTTTTTAACACCCACAGAACAGACACTGTAAGTAAGCATATGCACATGCCTGTGGCTGTAGCCTGGCAGCCCGCTGCATCGACCACAGAGCAAAGCATGCACCCCGCAAACATTTCCTGCGTCGTGAACTGGTGGTGTCCCCGGAGGCAGGGCTGTTGCTGACTGGCAGTGTGTCTCTCCTCCCACAGCAGTCCCTTCAATGACCGACCGATGTGCAGGATCTGCCACGAGGGCAGCAGTCAGGAAGACCTGCTTTCTCCTTGCGAGTGTATGGGGACGCTGGGGACCATCCACCGCAGTTGCCTGGAGCACTGGCTGTCCTCGTCCAACACTAGCTTCTGCGAGCTCTGCCACTTCAGATTTGCAGTGGAGCGCAAACCCAGGCCGCTGGTAGAGGTGAGTATGAGGGGCACATCCTCCCGAGCTCAGCCCCAATGAGCACATCGTGTCTGCTTTATGTGGCATCACAGAGATGCTCTGCTGAAGCAAGAGCAAGCTGGAAGCCTGAGGCTCTGCAGCGTGAGGGCAGGAGCTTAAGGAAAGGGCAGGAGCAGCAGAGCCTGACTGATGGTTTTGCTTTGCTATAAACATAAGCGAAGGTTTGGGGTGCGGTGTGTGGGGAGTACAGAATACAGCAGCCAGGGTGGTGATGGTGAGAGGTGTGCCATAGATATGTGGTAGTTTCTGCTAGATGTATTCAGAATATTTGATATATCAAGAACTATTTTCTCATTGCTTCTGAGAAAGACAATACAAATCAAGGAGCCTAGGAACCTGGCTTCTGTATTGAGCCCACAAGAAGTAATTGTTTTTGTGCAGTGTCTGGCATTTTCAGCCATTCTGGAATGACCTTTTGGCCTCCTCTTGTCTGGGTACCAGACCAGACCATGAATTGGTAATTGTTCTTCCCATATCAATTAAAAATCAGTTTTGATGAACAATAGATGTTTTAGTGGCTGCATGAAGCTTGCCAGATTTTTTTGCATCTCCAGGAAAAGAGAGGAAAAAAAGCCCAAATCATTATCTCTACCATGATAATGATTTTTTTCTTTCTGTTTTCTTTTGGAGGAAAAATATATATATATAATTTACACTGAAATTAAAAGTAAATTACAAATAATAACTATTTTCAGAAACCATGTGAAGTATCAGTGGTGACCCAAGTACTTGCATGCTAAAGTTGTGCTGAGGGCAAAGTGTCCTTCTTGCTTACCTTATTACCACAAACTGTAGCAGAATAGGTAGTAGTTACACTGTTGAAAATGAGGGAGAGGATGTTCTGTTTTGCCCTTGTTCACAAGTAGGAGGATACAGGACAACACTGACAGGTGGGATTTGAGTCAGGGCATGGGCAGTGGTGAGTGAGCAGTTCTCACTGAAGACCACCAAAGCTGCTCCAGGCTGGGTGAAGTTAGGTGTTCGCACTTGTGTCCGAATCCGAGAAGATCTTCATTCTTCCTTTGGATCCACAAAAACAGAGATGTGGGAGCTCTTCTTACAGCCAGATGCCCTGAGCTGGGCCTGAAATCTTTTCTTGCTTGTTGGTGTGGTTTTGGTGCAAGTATGTTGCTATCCTGAACTGTTCTTCTGAAAAGAAAGTTGCGCAGTCCTGAGAGGGTGCTAAGCAGTTTGATTTTAGAGTCTGTCTTCATCTAGCTGTTCCCTTACAGTGGCTGCTCCTGAGCTTTGCTTTGTACAAATAGAGCATGACTTATCTCAGAGAAGCAAAGAAGCAAGCCTCTTTGTGCTAAAAATCAATTGTATTGTTACGATATGATATATGGTCTGATGTATATCATGCATATAGTAACCACTTAAAAACTGCCCTTTTTTTCCTCAGCTGGGGACAGGTGGGAACTAGGTGCAGGGACATTTCTGAAATATGGCACACGTTGCTCACTGAAGTTTTTCTCTTTACTATCCAATCTTTTCTTGCTTCTCAGCCACCACATCCACATCACAGTATTTTAATGCAGTTATTGGCAGTTGCAGAAAGGCTTGTAATAAAGCAGCAACTGATTCTCTTACATTCTTTTGCAGTCTTACAGAAGGAGTGTGTGTCTGATTTAGAAGGGAATCAAACTTATTCTTTCAAAGCTGAGAGCATCAAAGACAAAAAGTGACTGAGATGGGCTGTTTGCAAGGAGACAAACCTAAGCAGGAACATGTCAGCCAGACTTCTTGATTTCTATTACTGTGATTTAGGTTTGCACTCAAAGTTTGCATTAATCTATTTCACACAGTGCTTTGTATTTCCCAAACCTCCCCAGGCAAATAATTACAGCCAGTCTGAACAGTTCCCAACATTTAGCTGCACATTGCTGCTAAACCAGGTTCAGGTTTCCAGATCCTCTCACTAGCTGTACCCTCCAGCACCATCTTATCTGCCTCCCTGTGTTACCTAAAGTAACAGGGGATGGAGAGATGATTATCAGATCGATCAGGACAAACTTTCACAAAAACCTGCTCTAAATCTTGGACTAATGACAAGTCAGAGTGACCTGTTCTAATTACATTATGTGTGGATAAAAGCTGTGCGTGTATGTCTGGGTAATGGGATGACAAATAAGGCAAGTACCATCAACTCTCCACACTGTTTCTCACTCACGAAGTGCTGGCATAGCTGACATTGTGAGGCACAACCAGAGTCAAAGTTCTCTTCATTTAGTAGAACAATTAGTTCTCCAGAGGTTCCTTGGAAATAGATAATGGAAGTAGTAAATGGTCCTCTCAGTGGAGATGAATGATGAGTTTACCAATGCATTTTGGAGGTCAGGAGGGATAGATGTACTCATAAGGTCATTTATAGAGCGTAGCCAAGACAAGCATATCCAGTAATTCCTCATCAGGACCTGTCTCGTGCAGAGACTATATCCCATTCATTGGTCAGTAACAAGCAGGACAAAAATGCTTGAAGCAATCAGTCATCATATTAATCTTTTCTCTTAGAGATTTTTCTTCAGGGAAAAAAAAAAAAAAAAAAAGAGTTGTTTTGTTTCTGCCTATTGAAAGAAATATCATTCACTTTCTTGAAAGGGACAAAAAAAGAAAAAATTCCCCTCACTAGTTTGATTGCTGCTTCTAATGGGGCGTAGCCATAAGTGTGTGAAGAAGATCTCAAAGGAAACAAATTGATTTACTTACTTGCTCTACCCAGAAATGTCATACCCAACAAGCTTTCATGCTGTTAGCACCCAGGAGATGCTGCCTCAGTAGTGGACTTGAAATGAAGCGAGCAGAAAATGGCATGGCTGCCTGTTCAGCCGTCTTCCTTCCTCCCCTGTGCATGTTCTTATGGAAGCAGCAGAACATTTCGTGTTGCACTTAGTTATTTGGACAGAGCAGTTTAGTGGACCCATTTAGTTTCTCTCTCGACCATGGTGTCAGTTTGTCATTAGTATATTATTAAATGAGAGCAACTACTCCATGAAAATTTATTGCAAGTTGGCTTTTTGCCTTCTTTTTAGCAACTGCTTACGTTCATGCTAAGGATGTGCACCCATGCCCTTGAATAGACCTTTAGCTCAGGTTAAGGGGACATCTCTACAACTGTGTCCTGCCTCCTGCATTATTTGTGCACAGGATGCAAAAATGCAGGAATCGCTTTGCTTTCTCCTCCCAGCTTATGAGCAGCAGCCTTCTTTTTTTCTGGATTTTTTGTTGTAAGTTACAGCAAAAGAAATTTGATTTTGACCTTTGTTTCGTTTGTTATATCTTTTCTCCATCCTAAGTTTCTATCTGGTCAACTGAGTTCCAAGGTATGTATTTCTCATAGGAGACTTTCCTTTAGCTGTGATGCACTGCAAGCTTCTGTTTGGTTGAGAAACACTTCTCTGTGAATGTGCAGTGTGCTGAAGTAGAGTCAGGAAAGTCCATCCTGCCAAAATTGTGTTTGTGAAGTTTTGGATATTCTTGATGTATATTCTCTTAGCCCAGATTCTTTTCCTTAGAAGAATTGTGTTTCTTAACTATGTGATTGGGACAATATTTATTCAGTCTTCAATGAGTATGAGTTGCTCTCCACCTTTTCTACCTTAAGGCATCATGCCATGGTTCTGGATGGTAACATATGAAGGCTGAGGTCCTGTGTTTTTCTCTGATGCTGGGACATACAGAGTAATACAGGAGGAAAACAAGTTTGATGTTGGTTTTGATTCCTATTTACCACACTCTCATTTTGCCTTTTACACTGGGAGAAGTGCTCTGTGTGTTGTTCTTCACCAAATAAAAGAAGTATGCAACAGGGGTATGCAAGTATTTCATTTCCATGGGTATTTATCAAAGCTTGTTTGGCAGAAAGCATTGTTCTTCTTTACATGCTTCTTTGACTCCATACCTTTGGTCTCCTTTGTATCAGAAGTGCTGCCCTGTGTGATTTTACAGTCACTGGTGAGAACCACATGCTGCTAGGCACTTCTCAGGGTTAGTTATACAAGTGGTTAGTGTGCAGCAGGTAGGTGTGCAGTGATAGGGATCGACAGCCTACCAGGAGCTGTCACACTCCCTCCTGCTTCTGTAGGAATTTTGGCTCAGTGGATGGGCTGGTGCTTCTCTGCCTTGGACTTTTATTTCACAGCTACTCATGAACTTGTTCACAGCAGCTGCACTGTAGATAACTTGGTATATAGTTACAATAAAATAAGAGATGGGATGTGATAGAAAAAGTGCTTTTTCAGTACATTTGGGACATCAGGAACTGGCTATCAGATATGGTAAACCTGGAGGACTACTGTCCACTCCTGCTCTTTCAAACGGGTCACAAGAGGCTGCAAGTAGAAAATTACAAAACACTGAAAAGAACTTTATATCCGTTGGGCAT
This sequence comes from Phasianus colchicus, assembly GCF_987193195.1. Taxonomy (NCBI): domain Eukaryota; kingdom Metazoa; phylum Chordata; class Aves; order Galliformes; family Phasianidae; genus Phasianus; species Phasianus colchicus. Next base: position 26,508,189 of record NC_143476.1, on the reverse strand, counting down.
GGCCCTCCTCTGGATTCACTCCAGCAGCTCCACATGTTTCTTGTTCTGGGGACCCCGGGCCTGGATGCAGTACTGCAGATGGGGCCTCACAAGGGCAGAGTAAATGGGGACAATCCCCCCCCTCTACCTGCTGCCACCACTCTTTTGATGCAGCCCAGGATACTGTTGGCCTTCTGGGCTGCAAACGCACACTGCTGGCTCATGTCTAGCTTTTCATCCACCAGGACCTCCAAGTCTTTCCCAACAGGTCTGGTCTCAAATAATTCTTCTCTCAGTCTGTATGCATATCTGGTGTTGCCCCAGCCCAAACACCACTCCTTGCACTGTGCCTTCTTGAATCTCATTAGGTTCACTTGGGCCCACTTTTGAAGCTTGTCTAGCTCTCTTTGGATGGCATCCCTTCCTTCTGTTGTATCAACTGCACCACTGAGCTTGGAATCATCTGCAAAACTGTTGAGAGTACACTTGATCTCACTTTCTGTGTCATTGGTAAAGACATGTAAGAGCACCAGTCCTAAGATGGACGTCTGGGAGACACTGTTTGTCACTGACCCCTTCCTGAATGTAGAGACATGGACCACAGCACTCTGGCTGCAACTATCCAACCAATTACTTATCCAGTGACTATCCAACTCTTCAAATCCACATATCTCCAATTTTGGGAAGAGAGCGTGGGTGTGGGGTCTTATCAAAGGCCTTGAAGAAGTCCATTGAGATGACATCTATTGTTCTTCCTTTGTTTATGGAAGCCATCACTCCACTGTTGAAGGCCACTGGATTCGCAAGGCAAGATTTGCCCTCGGTGAAACTGTGCTGTTTGTCTCACATCACCTCCTTGTCCCTTAATGTGTGCCTTAGTGTGTCTTCCAGCAGGATCTGCTCCACGATCTTCCCAGGTACAGAGGTGAGGCTGTCCAGCTTGTAGTTTCATAGGTTTCCTTTCCATCTTTATTAAAAAGGGGTGTACAGCATGAGAAGGTGGACATGGAGGTGTGATGCCTGGCATGTGCCTAAGGGTGCCTCATCTCAAAGGGAAAAAAAGCTGCTGTGTTTGTCCCCCACTGCCAGAGGGAGCCTTATCACAACTAACCCAGAACTCTAGGCTGAAGCAGCAGAAACTCTAGTTGGTGGAGGAAAGTTGAGTCTGATAATGGGGTTGGTACAGGTAGATCTGACATTGTGACAGACAAAAACAAATAGAGTGGAATCAAACTGCAAGGAAGTTTTTGGACCTTTCATGTTTAAGTAGGATTCTTCTTTCAGTAAAGCCAGTTTATGGTTCTTGTGACCCTGGAAATGTGTGACAATAGTCACATGGATGTTTTTGCTGTGTTTAAGCACAAAGGTTTGATAAATTTTACATGAGTATTATGTATCATCTTCACTTTGATTTCCACATTGCTACTATATTGTTTCCCATGACTTTCCTCCAGAAATGTATCCAAAACATGGCACTACAATGTACTGAAGTCCAACAAAATGTTAGAAAAAAACAGATGCACCGTCAGTGTGGCGTAAGAACTTCTAAGACAAGCTAGTAATGCTTATAAGTTATTTACATGTTTTAAACCAATCAGGATTTGGTATCTATTGGTTCATTCTTTTTTATTATTATTATTTTTGCAAGCAAGCAAGCAAACAAAAAGCACTTCATTAACAACATAAAACCCATAAGTAAAACAGCATGACTAGGAGAAAGAATAAAGTCAGAATAAACATAGCAATATTGAGTAGAAATTAACTACAGTTTTTCACCCATCTATTTCTGTCTCCAGAGCTCATATTAGAAAATAAAGAGTGGAAGCAGTTAAGTAAAGTGTGCATTCTGATTTAAAACTTCCAGGATCTTTGCACTGAAACATGAGTTTATTTTTTGTGTAAGGCTCTGAATCATACTTTTTTATCTGTTGTATTTCTTTTTATTTATTTTTCTTCTGCTCAGTGAAGCAGATCATTAACAATTGATTTGTTGCATGCTGTTGGTAGAGAAACTGCTCTCCAAATCAGAAGGAAAATGGTGACTTGGTGTAGTCCCCACTAGGAGTTGAGCTCAGTGATCCTTATGGGTCTCTTCCAGTCAGGATATTCTATGATTCTGTGAAATCTTCCATAAATCTCAGAGCACAGAGGAGCCCCAGCTTTCAGTGCAGCATGGTTGTGCAAAACAGGTTCAGCTCTTTTGCCTGCTTCTGTGGGGAATAAGGGATGCACTTGGAATTGCTGTAGCACGTTTTAAAAATGGGAACAGAGTATTGATCAAGCACTGGCAACAGGGAAAGTGCCCATGATCTACTAATATAAATAGTTGGAAAAAGAGCAAGCAAATTACAGCCTTAAACGAATGGGTAAAGGGACAGCACTTTAGAGAAGAGAGCGCTTGAAGATCTTGGGGGTGTCACAGGGGCCTCTCTATAAGAGTGGCATACATACATATATATGTCCTACCTCCCTTCTTGACCCTAAAAATACCAAATAAGAAGGACAAAGTGGGGGAGATGCTTTTATATCTACTTGTTCTTAGCTGCTTAAATGCTCCCCTAAGGACAACATAGGCAGAATTTGAGGCAGCCATGCAGCCTTCTGGTAGAAGTGTGTTTGAGTTAAAGTGTTACAAAAAGAAATAACAATTAACCTTGTAAAACATAGAGTTTTGAAAACACGACCTTTTCAAGACTGCCTTTCTGCCCCTAGAATGCCCTACTGTATTCATTTCTAGTGGGAGAGTTCAGAGATCAAAACAAGCTGCTCATAGTCCTTTAAAATAAACAAAGTAGTTAGTGTTCTTTACAGAAAAGCTTTGTAGTGGTTCTTGACTCTCTGAAAAAGAAGAGGTTCGGGGGAGATGTTGCTGCTCTTTGCAACTCCCTGAAAGGAGGTTGTGACAAGGTGGGAGTCAGCCTTTTCTTCCAGATAACATTGATAGGATGAGAAGGAATGGCCTTAAGTTACACCAGAGGAGGTTCAGGTTGGATATTAGGAAAAACTTCTTCTCAGAAAGAGTGGTGATGCAGTGGCAGAGGCTGCCCAGGGAAGTGGTGTGGTCACCATCACTGGAGGTGTTCAAGAGCTGAGTCGATGTGGCACTGAGGGACGTGGTTGGCACGGTGGGATGGGTTGGCGGTTGGATTTGAACATGTTAGAGGTCTTTTCCAACATTAATAATTCTGTAATGCAGCTCTGGGCCACCAGGTCATCATCTCTGTCCTGCAGGCAGCATTTCCTACCTGCAGGTAGCAGATACTGCCCACAGAAGCCTGTCAAAGACTGCTGCTTCTACTGAGAAAATTGCTAAGACGGAAAGTTTCAATGAATTCTGGAAGGGCTATCAAACTTTTATTGACTGGATCGTGGTATTTGCAGTGTGCTACAATATGTGTTGCAAACAGTGAATCTGCTTCACTTTGGATTTAAAACCTAAAACCATAATTTTTGTTGATGGATTTTCTTGATTGCTTTTGTTTTTTTGCCTAATTGGGAGGACATTCACACAAAAATGTAATGGTGACTTTACAAAACACGCAGATAAAATGAAATACTGCTTCTCTCCAGTATCACAGAATCTTTTTTCTTGACACATCTTGGAATCTTTTACTTGTTAGAAGTATCATGTGAAATATCATTAAACGAATTAGAAGTTGGTAATAGGGAAACTGAACAGCAGTAATGTTACAAGATTCAATATTGTTTAATTGGACCTCCAAGAAACGTCATTGATTTTGTGAGCTTAGCATGCTCTGTTGTTTGTTTTTGCTATCGTAAAATTACTAATCCTGTTTTTAGATATTAATGTTGTATAATCCAGAAAAAGAACACCACATCTGCCAGCTACTTCTATTATCACAGCTTGATGAAGCACTGTGTATCACACTCCTGCTTTCCAGCTGTCAGGCTGAAAGGTCCAAGTGGCAGAATCTGCTGTGGTGTGATAGCTACAGCCCGCAGTACTCTGCTTCATGCTTACTTCTAGCCCAGAGTTGGTTCCTGTCTGCACTGTTGCTTATGTTTAGGTTTGTTTGTTTTTGTTTTTGTTTTTTTCCAAAACACAATAATTATAAATTGTATCCTATACCACCCTTATAATAAATCTCTTATTCTCTTCGTGTATGAAAACATGCAAATGAGATTGTTTTCTTATTTCAGAACAGTATCTTTGGCTCGTTCATACGTCAGCAATGAAAATATTCCCTAAAACTTTAGTTAAAATGAGGGTTAAGTGCTGACACAGGTATGAACAGGCCATAATGTTGGCACAGCAAACTACAGAGCTCAAATCTTTAGTTTTCAGTTGTCACATATCTAGAAACTCTGTCTCTAGGACTGAAGGAGCATCTATACTGGCTATCACCAAGGCTCTTCCAAGAGCAGCCCACTGAAGAGAGTAGTGTTGTGCCAGTAACTGATAGTTGACCTAAGAAGGAAAAATACCTGAAATAGAAATTCTTTTTTTCAGTTGAGAAATGTTTGTTTTCTTTGGTAAAACATTTACCTAAAAAAGTTTTGAGCGAACCAAGATGTTTAATTACACATTAATTAAACAAATACAGGTACCAATCTGGTCTAGAAGACATTTTTAGTTACAGACTGGTAACTTAATCTGTTTCAAAACATTCTGTAGAATAAAAAGCTTCAAACAAAAATTTTCAAGTAAAAAAGTATTTGAACAGAACTACCTACATATTTAAATTAAATTACTGTGTATTTCTTGTACATAACTGGTCATCTTGGTATTTAGAAATATCATAGAATCATTAAGGTTGGAAGAGATCTCCAAGATCTTCAAATCCAACCATCATCCCAGCCCACCGTGCCCACCAACCACATCCCTCATTGCCACATCCACTCAGCTCTTGAACACCTCCAGTGATGGTGACCACACCACTTCCCTGGGCAGCCTGTGCCACTGCATCACCACTCTTTCAGAGAATAATTTTTCCTAATATCCAGTCTGAATATCTTTCATCCAAGAGAAGCGCTCTTGGAAAACCAGGCAGTATTGGCCTTTCTTGACTTAGAGCCCAAAAGAAAACCCTCCCACTGGGCACCGCCAGAGTGACACCAGAGATGACAATAATTGCTCTTAGTTCTGCTTGCATGTAGGCTGCTTTCACTGAGATTCACTGTGAAGTCATCAGCCTGAAAAAATGGAATGAACTGGCATGTAATAAGCTATTTTTGGCTCAAAGGGAAACAATTCCTTCCTGTCTTCTCCCCCAGCCTCAGATATGATAACACTATAAATATCTTTAACTAAAAGGCAGGGTGGAGGATTTTCATCATATTTTGCCGAATCTCCCTTGCTGCTGATACAACTCAAGCAGTATTTATGTAAAATCAATTTTCCAAGCAGAATGTATTGAACAAAAAAAGGGCTTCCCAGTAGAAACTGTGAGTGGCCTTAGGATCTGACACAGAAAACACTAAAGCAAATACTTTAGTTTTTGTGTGTCATTCAATTGGAGTCAGACCGATGAGATGAGTTCTCCTAGAACTGGGACCTTGGTGAAATACCTCTGACTCTTGGAGGTGCTTTGAGAAAGTTTGCTGATGCAGCTCATTGTAGTTGGGTCAATAAATGCCAAGGCAGAGCCTCTCAAATGTGCCCTCAGTTTCTTCTTGTTAATTCCTTCTTCAGATGGAAGGCTTCTGCCACATCTTAGTACATGTGTATTAAAAGGGTTTGGGGATAGATCTGGCTTTGTGTGCAGTTTTAAGCCTAAGTGAAGTTTGGGAAGCCAGTAATTGGCTTACAGGCCAAAAGTCTTCCAGGAATTGCTGCAAATCCACATCAAGCTCTGAAGAGCTGGAGTTGGCATTCAGCTGAAAGAAGCAAGGAGATGCTCTGATGAGGGTGAGGAGCTATGTTTTGTCTTTCTGGGATGAGCGGTCATTCAAATTCAGTGCTGCCTGGTGATGTAACTGCAGTAGGTCCTCTGTGTGCACTATGATGTGTGTGAGGTGAAGGTACTTTGGATGTTCAAGCAATGTTTCCTTCTGATAACTGCATTACCTCTGATATTCTTTTCAAAAGATAAACAGCTTCCTTCATGATCTGCAGACTCCTAGGAGGCTGTTCCAGAGCTTGAACATCTGAAAGCCGGGAAGGTTTTTCAGTTTCTTACCCTAGACGTATTTATGACCAATTATTAGCCATTTGTTTTCATGCCAACATTGTCCATTAGCTTAAGAAGCCCTTTTCCTTTGCTGACATCCCCCATCAGTTCTCCTGTTTTCCTGGCCACCCCTGAGATGCACCCATAGACATGATTTTGCTGGAGTAATTGAGAGAACCTCTGAAGTCTGCTCTTATGACAAAGGCTCTCAGTCCCCTCTATGGTCCTTCTTTGTTCCAGCCAAAGCAGAATCCTTCCTTGACTGCAGGAGACCAGATCAGGGAGCTTTCCCCAGTCCTGCAGTCTTCAGCATGTTTCTTAGCAAGAGGCTGTCTGCCCAGGGATGTTGCCATGCGCCACTGCTGCCATCGCTGCGCCTTCTTTCTCTGGCACTCTGCCTGCATATCTGGAACAGTAGTGGACGTTCACTTCAAGATGGCACTTGGTGATGGCAGTGACTGCCAGCTGGGCCAGTGTTTAGCTTCAGACGTGACTCTTTTTACAACCTGTCTTTTTTTCAAAAATTGAAATTGTTGTTACATCTTAATTTATTGCAGATGCAATCGAGTGCATTGACACATTTTAATAGGAGGGGTTTCAGAGTGCCATAGTGCAGGTCTGACAGTTGCATCTAGTCTTGCACCTTGTTCCTTGCCAGCATGGCAGTCCCAGCTGTGCTGCCAGAGCAATTAATCAGCTCAGCACTTTGCTGGAGCTGTTGCACAGGTTTCACTTTCACTGAACGATTTGCTGACTTGGCTTTTTAGCTATAAAGTAACTTTACAGTGCACATTTTCAAAACAAAAGACTGAAACCTAGAATCTAAACAGGAGCATGTTTGAAAATTCGCGTGCGCTATTTCCAGATTAAAATGCATGCTGTGACTGAAATCTGTGTAGCCATTGAAATTACTGTTCACGGAATCACAAACCACAGGGATGGGAAGGGAGCTCTGGAGATCACCTGGTCCAGCTCCCTGCTGAAGCGTGTTCCCCTGAGAACTTTGGACTTCCATTTTAGAAACAGTCAGTGAAATAACTTCAGCTTTTAAAATTGGACTATAAAAATTTGAGGTTTTAATTTATTACCTAATGATTTTATATAACTGTTATTTACTCGTCTGTCCTGGCCTCTTCTTGTATTTGAGTTACTTAGTTTTCATTCTTTGTTCACGTGGGTCAGACAGACAGAAATGGTGCTGGGAGCCATTGGATATGAAGCATGCTCAACCTTTCAATCAAGTTAATCTGCAGACCACCAAATGCTGTCTTTATTCAGGTGCACTGTATTGTACATTGTGAAAGTCACAATGGAGTGGGGGAAACAACATCTGCCCTAATGTGTGTGAATCATGGAATCATAGAATCATTAAGGTTGGAATAGACTCCTAAGATCTTGTTTGTATTCCTGTTTCCTGAAGTATGAGAAAGATGTGTGCTATGGAAAACTCATAGAATGATAGAATCATTAAGGCTGGAAAGACGATGAAGAACATGAAATCCAACCAGAAGCCCATCTATCCCCAGTGTACCCACTAAACACATCCCTCAGTGCCACATCCACACGGTTTTTAAACACCTCCAGGGCCAGTGACTCCACCACCTCCCTGAGCAGACTGTGCCACTGCCTCACCACTCTTTCTGAGTTGAATTTTTTCTTAATATCCAACCTGAATTTCCCCTGGTGCAACATGAGAATATTTCTTTTTGTCCTGTTGTTATTACCTGCATGAAGAGTGTGCCTTAACATGTCCTAGGAGAATCTGTTCCATGATCTTCCCAGGCAAAGAGGTGAGGCTCACTGGCCCGTAGTTCCATAGGTCCTCCTTCCTCCCTTTCTGGTAAATGGGAGTGACATTTCTATTTTTCCAGTCCCCAGGGACCTCACCTGACAGCCACAGCTTTTCACATATGATGGAGAGCGGCTCAGCAACCATATCAGCCAGCTCACTTAGGACCCTGGGGTGCATGTCATCTGGTCCAATAGGCTTGTATACATTCACTCTTATGAGGCAGTCTCAGACTTGCTCTGCCCTTACAGCAGGAGTGGGATTTACTCCCCCAGTTCCCACCTAGAAGCTCAGGGATGTGAGTTTCAGGGATGTGAGAAAATATGAGAATCCTGTCCGCCAGTGAAGACCGAGGCAAAAAACTCACTTCATACCTCAGCCTTCTCCATACCTGTTGTAGCCAGGTCTTTTTTCTCATTTACCAAAGGAGGTACACTCTCTTTGTGTGCCTTTTCTGGCCATTTTACCTATAGAATCCCTTCTTGTTGCTCTTAACATCTCTCTCCAAGTTCAGTTCCATCTGCACCTTGGTTTTCTTAATCCCCTCTCTGCAAATCCGGACACCATCCCTGTATTCTACGCAGGTGATATGCCTGATTCCATTGGCCTTGGCCATGTGAGCATTCTGCTGGCCCATGTTCTGCTGGCTGTAGTGTTGCATGAGGCTGTTGTGACTGAAGTGCAGGACACTTGGTCTTGTTGAAGCTCGTAAGTTCATGCAGTTGGCCTTAGCTCATTGATCAAGCCTTTCCAGACTCCTCTAAGGGGCTCTTCTACCCTCATGCAGATTGACAGTTCCTCCCAACTTGTTGTCATCTACAAACATACTGAGGGTGCATTGCATGCTTGCCACATGGACACATTCCTGTCTTTCTCCTCTCCTTTCCATAGATGCATGGCATTTCTTGCTCAGCTGTGCTGCCTGGGTTCTACTGGCCCTATGAATGTAACCATGCTGAACATGCTTGGGGAGCAGCCATGCCTCTTTCCTGCCTGGCACTGGGTATGCAGATGCTGGAAAACTGGTGCGCAGCTGCTGCTCTGTGGAGACTGAGATGCAGAGCAGGTGCTCAGCATTTTTCTGCCACGTTACCTCTTAAACAAATGCCACAAACCCTTCTGACAGCTGCTTGTAAGAGCAAAATCCCTGCTGCCAGGCGTGTTGAGTTCCTCTCATTTTCCTGTCAGTTTCTCATTACAGGAATTCATGGAAATTGAACAAGGAGAAGTTGCAATCAGTCATGTCTAGAATGTCTAGAATATACCCTGAGACTGTTATGCATGCACCCTTGGTATAGTTTTTAAACACATGGAACAAGACTCCAAGGAAAGTGTTTCCAAGTTTTTCGCACATGGCTTTATGGTGTTCAAATACTATAAACTGCTCATATGTGGGCCTAACCCTCCTTCCTACACACACCCTGGGGGTGAGCTGGGTGTGTTGCTCCTGCCCTCTGCCTGCCCTGCTGTAGTCGTAGGGTGCATTCATTAATGTCAAATCTCTGGCACTGCTTGGAAAGGAAGGAATGCTACTGCACAGTCCTCTTGGAAGAGTGCCTTGCCTTGCATCTGAAGTTGCTTGTGGATGTACAAAGTAGTTATGAAGCTCTTTATACTTAAGATTTTGTTCTCTTCAACATCTATCAGCAGTGTAGATAGCGGAAGCAAGTGCCCCCTCAGCAAGTTTACTGAAGGTGGAGTTGGCACAATAGCAGGAAGGGCTAACATACAAAGGGACGTGGACAGGCTCAAAAAATGGGCTCACAGGAACCCAGTGAGGTTCAACAAGACCTAGAGCAAAGTGCTGCACCTCGATCAGGACAATCTTAGATATGTGTACAGACTGTGAGAAGAACTCATTGAGAGTAGCCCCATGGAGAAGTATCTGAGGTTTCTGGTAGATGAAAAACTGGACATGAGTCAGCAGTGTGTGCCTGTAGCCAACAGTACTCTGGGCTGCACAGAAGAGGGGTAGCAGCAGGGAGAGGGAGGGGATAGCCCCCATCTACTCTGCCCTTGTGAGGCCCCATCTGCAGTAGTGCATCCAGGCCTGGGGCCCCCAGAACAAGAAACGTGGAGCTGCTGGAGTGCGTCCAGAGGAGGGCCATGAAGAATACCAAAGGGCTAGAGCACCACTCCTTTGAAAAAAGGCTGCAGGAGCTGAGCTTGTTCTGCCAGGAGAAGAGAAAACTCCAGGGAGACATCATTACAACCTTCCAGTATTTGAAAGATGTTTACAAGCAGGACAGGGAACAACTTTTATATGGTCTGACAGAGATAGGATGAGGTGGAATGGTTTTAGAATAAAAGAGAGGAACTTTAGATGAGATATTAGGGGTAAATCCTTTACTCAGAGGGTGGTGAGGCACAGCTGCCTAGAGAAGCTGTGGTGCCCCATCCCTGGAGGTGCACAAGACCAGGTTGGATGGAGCCCTGCACATCCTCAACTGGTGGGGGGCAGCCCTACAAGGGCATGGGGTTGGGTAGTCTTTAAGGGCTCTTCCAACCCAAGCCATTCTGTGATTCCTGTTATTTTAAAGTAAGTGACTTGAAAGCCTGTCAAAAATTTGTTTAAAAGTATATTTTTGCGTTCCTCTCAATTCCTAAGTTATGCTGAAAAAAATGAGCCTGGTCTGTGGCCACGTGCTCCTGGATGCACTCACTTCTGTGGCTGCTGTTTTACCCCATATTCAGCTGAAGAGACACATGCTGCATTTATTTTCCTGCAGTGGGCAAAGCAGGAAAAGGTGAAGTGGGGCTTGAAAACAGCAGGTTGGGACACCTGGGTGAGCATCATTGCTGCAATGGCCATGGTTCCTGCTGCACTGAGAGCAGAGGATGAGAGCACACCAGCCAGACAGGGTGCAGTGCAAGGCCCAGGACTGGTGTATAACCCTTTGCTGGCTGTGGCTTTTGGGTGGCACCACAGCAGAAATGTTTGATACCTTTTGGTAGTACTGTGCATATCTGTAGAGAGAAAAAGGAAAACAAGGATGCTGCAGCTGTCACAGAGAGTAACCTGCATCATACAGTGGCAAAGGTTGCATGGCTCAGTAGTCATCCTGTTTAAACACTGACTTGAATGATGAGGTTTTTAAATTAGAAGGCCTCAGTGTGCTCTTCCAGGCTGAACTTTTTCACCTCTGCTATCTGAAATCCTGTTTATAGCAATGGAGGTGTGCAGGACTGATAACTGTTCAATCAGCCTTCACTTCAGGCATTGACTTTCAGGCACTCTGTTTTGCAAGATTAATATCCTCTTAATAAAAGTAACCTTGTGTGCATTCACCTCTGCTTGCATGCAGATACCTGAAGGCAAGTTAAAAATGGCTTTGCTAGTGTTACTGGCAGATTTATATATACATATATATATATCTTAAAATAGGACAGAAAGCAGTAACGAGAGTTACTGCTCTGGAATTGCAGAAGGTGCACTCTGCTGGCTGACACTTGCTTTGTCTGTGCTTTGCCTGCAGTGGCTGAGGAACCCAGGTCCCCAGCATGAGAAGCGGACTCTCTTCGGGGACATGGTGTGTTTCCTGTTCATCACTCCACTGGCAACCGTCTCTGGCTGGCTGTGCCTGCGGGGAGCTGTGGATCACCTGCACTTCAGCAGTAGGCTGGAAGCTGTTGGCCTCATTGCACTTACTGTTGCACTCTTCACCATTTACCTCTTTTGGACCTTAGTGAGTATGGGTATGGGGGAAAGAGTAGAGCAGGAAATTAATTACACCTCTACCACTCTAGAGTGCTGTAGAGTGGATGAAGCATTGCATAAAGCATCGTTTACATTCAGAAATCTCTTCATTCCATGTATATTAAGTTCTTTGGAAATTCAGAAAGATGCAGTGCATTTGAGGTCTGTACTTCTCAAATCTCAAATTCTGGGCAGGAGAGGGAGGGAGGAAGCAGTGAGGAGGAATTCAAAGCAGGTGCTGCAGCATGGTGATACCATCAAAGAAGGCTACAAAGTTGGTTGAGGCACAATTCTCCCTTGGTGAATCCATGCTATTCCTGATGACCTTCTTCTCTTCCAATTGCTTGAGATGGCATCCAGAACAAGCTGTTCCATCACCTTTCCAGAGACAGAGGTGAGAATGAATGGCCTGTAGTTTCCCCAGATCCTCTTTCTTGCCCTTTTTGAAAACCAGAGCGACACTGGTTATCCTTCAGTCTTCAGGCACCTCTCCTGCGCTCCAAGACCTGCCAAAGATAGAGAGCAGTTCAGCAATCACCTTTACCAGCTCCTTCAGCACACGTGGATGCATCTCATCAGGGCCCATGGATTTGTGCACACTGATCCCAGCTAGATGCTCTTGGGCCATCTCCTCCTCAATCAGAGGGAAGCTCTCAATTTCCTGGACTCTCTCTTCCCTCCAGAGTCCAGGAGTCCTGAAGGGGAGTCTCTGAAGCAAAGATGGCATTCAGCATCTCCACCTTCTCAGCATGTCCCATTACCAGGACGCCTCCCTCATTCAGCAGGGGATCAACATTATCCCTAGTTTTTCTTTTACTGTTAACAAAAAAAAAAAAGATAATAATAAGGGGTTATCTCGTCTGCCAGCTTCGGCTCCAGGTGAGCTTTAGCCTTCCATGCTGCTTCCCTACAGGCCCTGACAACACTCCTATAGTCCTCCCAAGGCCCTTTCACCACATTCCATAAACCTTCTTCTTCCCTTTGATCTTATTCATGAACTCCTTGCTCATCCACACAGGTCTCCTGATTTCCTACTCTTAGGGTTGCACCAATCTTGAGCTTGGAAGAAGTGCTGTTTAAATGTTGCTCAGCTCTCACAGGCCCCTTTACCTTCAAGAGATGAGATGCCCACAAGATACGTCCAAGTAGGTCCAGGAACAGGTCAAAGTTGACTCTCTGAAAGTCCAGAGTAGCAATCCTACTTGCCTTACTTCTTCCACACAGGATCTTGAACTTCACCATCTCATGATTGCTACATCCCAAGCTGCTCTCAACCTTCACATCCCTAACAAGCCCATCCCTGTTGAAAAGAAAAAAAGAAGAACACCCTGCCTTGTTGGCTCTTCCACCACCTGTGTCAGAAAATCATCTTCAACGCATTGCGGGAACCATCTGGACTGCACGTGCCTGGCCATGTTGCTTACATAACAAATATCTAAATGATTAAAGTCCCCCATGAGAACCAGCACATGGGATTGTGAGTCTATTTCCAGCTAAAGGTAGAAGGCCTTATCAACCTCATCCTTCTGATCTGGTGACCTGTAGTACACCCCCTCAGTGATGTCAGCCATCCCAGCCTACCCGTTAATTCTCACCCTCACATTCTTCCCCCCTCCCAGATGGAGCTCATTACATTCTAGTTGGTCTCTCACATGAAGGGCAACTCTTCCACCTTTACTTCCCAATCCTATCTTTCCAAAGAAGGATGTAGCCCTCCACGACAGCATACCAGTCATGCGAGCTGCCCCACCACATCCCTGTGACTGCAGTGAGATCACAGCCCTGCAAATGCACACAGATCTCCAGCTCATCCTGTTTACTTCCCACGCTGCATGCACTGATATACAGGCAGTTAAGGGAAGCAGCGGGTTCAGTTACCCCTGGAGGGACACAAGATTTTGGATGCAGTACTGGCAATATGACCTTCTCTGAGGAGGCCTTGCACGATCCCACGGGACAGCTCGGAGGTTTTTCCCAGCAATCCCCAACAGTGACAACATCCCTCAGCTCCAATCTGTCTCCCTCAGAGATTCCCGGGAGCCCCTCAGGCTGCTGATTTCTTGTGGCAGCCCGGCCATCTGCTCAAGCACCTCCTTGAACAGGGCACACCTGCAGCCATGACAGCCCTCTTCTCCCTCAGGACCCAGGGAGACCTCGAGATTATGGGGCAATCCAGAGTCAGCATTTTGGACTACCGCCTCACCCCACGGGTGCCCACCTGGGTGCACGCATGAGCCCAGAGAGGCTGTGTCCCCTCAATCTGCATTGCTGCCTCAGCCCAGCTGCTGCGACGGGTCCCCACCACGATAATGAAAGAGGCGGTAACATCCCAGAGTTCCTAGAGCAGGAGCGGAGAAAGAAGGCAGGAGGCTCCTCCCGGCCCTCCCACCCTGCCCCGCGCTACCTGACGGGCGCGCCCCGTTCGCACGCCGTGTTCGCGGCGCTCCCTACGGGCAGTTTTTATTCAGGCGGGGTTGGCTGCCCTCATTCCCGGCTCCGCCCACACAGCGTCGGCACCCGCGGCGGCGCAAGCGCGGCTCCTGCCCGCCGGGATCACTTGTTGCAGTCGTTACACGCGAAGTCTTCTCTGAAATAGACTTTAAATTTCCCCTTGTCCTGTCACGACAGACCCTGCTGAAGTGTCTGTCCCCTTCTTTCTTGTAGCCCCTTTTTAGATACTGAAAAGCCATCAGTTCTCCCCGCAGCCTTCTCTTCTCCACACTGAACAGCCTCAGCTCTCTCCTCATAGGAGAGGTGTTCCATCCCTCGGATCGTTTTTATGGCCCTCCTCTGCTTGTGCTCCAACAGGTCCATGTCTCTCCTGTACTGAGGACTCCACATCTGGATGCAGTACTCCAGGGGAGCCTCACCGGCACAAAGCAGAGCAGCGGGATCACCTCCCTCACCCTTCCGACCACACACTTCTTTTGCTGCAGCCCAGCATACAGTTGGCTTTCTGGGCTGAGGGCACGTTGCTGGCTCACGTTCAGTTCTGTCTACCAAGTCTTTTTGGCAGGGCTGTGCTCAATCCTTTCATCTCCCAGCTTCTACTGCTAGTGGGGATGGCCATGACCCAGGTGCAGACCGTACACTTGGCTTTGTTGAATATCATGAGGTTCTCCTGGGCCCACTGCTCAAGCCCATCTGAGTCTCTGAATTGCATCCCTCAAGCAGGTAGTAATTTCATTTAATTGCTTGTGACATGTGGACACATCTGACGTTGCTCATTAAGATTTCAGGAGCATCTCAGATGTAAGCTAGCAACATCTACTGCTACTGCTTTGACAGGGATGAAATTCCTTCTAATTCACTTCATAATGTTTCTCCTTTCAGAATCCTACAGAGAAATGTATGCGCCCTTTAGAAGTTACTTAGTGCTTGGAGAGTATGCTAAGAGTGATCTTGATACAAAGGCACACCTCAGCTGGTTTAACGGAGGCACAACATCTTTAATGCCCACTGAGCTGTGCAAGATGTAATTGAATCGGAGCCATCGCACAGCCCAGCAGGAGGTGGATGGGCAATGAAGCACTGCATCCATCGAGCAGGCGCGGGGCTTCCTGCCTTTGTGGGGTGGAAGGACCTCCTGCTCAGCACCCAGTTAGCTGAGGGTGGAGCGGTGGAGCAGAAGGACGCGGTGGGGAGGATGCTCAGGCGCTGTCCACAGTACTGAATGTGCCCTCATTTCGCTCTCAGCATTAGTGCTGGACGAGTTCTGAGCAGATTCACGTGTGTTTGTAGATTAACTCATCAAGCTCAAGAGGTGGTGTATTCATGCACCTCGCCAGAAGGCAGATTTATGAAAGCAAAGTAGAGATTACAGCAACTACCTTAAGCTGGCAGAGGGCACACTCTACCTGTGTGCTCAGCAGCTTGAGGTGCAGTGCTCCTGCAGGAAAGCCCCAGCCCGTGTTTGCCCAGGTATGTGCCAGATGTGCAGACCTCCCTTCAATTCTCAGTGCTGAGGAGATGGGAGAATCCTGTTCTGCTTGCTTAGTTATGGCTATGCAGAAACATGTTGAGAGCTACTGTGTAAATTACACATGACGTGTGATATATCGCTTCTCTAGGTCCTGGGAAAATTAAGAAAACTAATATTTAACTTTACTTCCCATAAATCAGCTTATTCTCTTGTAGGCAAAAGCAGTAAGCACCACAGTATCCCAGTGAACAGAAAAAGGGGGAGAGGTAATTTTTAGCACCCAAGAAGCTGTCTGATCCCTTCCCCTGAAAGGGAGGTCACAGCCAAATCCTCCATAAAATGCTTTTACCTTTCCTCAGTTAATCACTGCAACTGATCTATGCTCCCCAACACACACCCCAAAGAAAGAAAAGTTCTGCTCTGCCCAAGATGAAACCTTCAGAAAAAAAAAACAAAAAAACTGATTTCTGTTTAAGGATTTAGGGCCATGTTCTGCCTCTCCATGCACTCGCTGACCTTTCTGTGAGGCTAAGAAGGGTGCAAGAGGATTGGCCACGTAGCTTCCAGTGTAACATAACTGCTGATTAAACACCAAGGGTAGCCTAAATGAACCCAAATTAGAGACACACGCTTCCCCTCCCTATAGTATTGAAGAGGTGAACAATGCCCAGTGTGGCAATGCCCAGTGTAGGAACAGGCATTGTTGGTGCAGTGTCTGAGTTCCACCCCAGAGTAGCAGCATTGGGCAAGGAGCACTGGTCTGGATGCTCTCAATGAAATTGAGCAGCTGACATCACTGGGAAACCACCTCAAGGCAAGTGCCCACTGAACTAGGATATTCTGTGAAATGATGTAAGCAGACAAGTAATTAAAGCCTGGAGTAACAATTTTGCTCTTTCTCAAAGAATCACATATGATACTACAGAAGAGCTCAGCCTGAACTCCTACTCACTTATCTGAGGTGGTTACAGCACTCTGCATAGCATTCATCTTTGTAGAGTTTTTTTTTTTTTTTGCTGTTTTGTTGTTGTTTTTTTTTTTTTAATTGCTTCCTCTCTCTCTACCACATTATTTCTGCTGATACTACAGTGACTACCAGTGCCTTTTTAAAAGAGATTTCTCATATTCTTACATATGGGCTGTTCCTATATGAGGTGAAGACACAGACTGCTTTACCTTCAGGGGGAGCAGAGGAGATGGAAAAGTGAGGAATTAATTCATCTGTGGAAAGAGCTGTCCTTGGGCAACTTCTCAGCAAGCAAAAGCTCTGTTGGTTTTCCTCAGGATAAGAACCTAATAAAAAATATTTTTTTTTTTTGTTTTTTTTTTGGTCCCTGTATGATTTTACAGATGGAAAATCATTTATTTAGCTAAAAGCACTCTTTTGCAACTAAAAGGGTTTTGAAGGATACATTCATAGGCACGTAGATGGCTAGTGCAGGAGCACTGTGCTCTGTAGCCATCCACACCACCAGCACTGCATGTCAGGGAACCAGATGCAGCACCTGCATAGCAACCTCTGCCCTCTGAATGGTGGTGACCTAGTGAAGTGGCACAGGTGCATAAAAATCAATGACAAATGACAAGTTGTGTGTGAAAATTGCATAGCACTTCGGTGCTTGCTGCTTGGGTCCCTTCCTGCCTGCAGCTCAGGAACACCATCCTTGTCATTTGGCACAGCTTACCAACAAGCCCCAAGCCAACTAACAGGTGTTTGACATAGCTGTGTAAATACAGCGCTGCATACAGACCTAACTTGTGCACTTGGCTGTCACTAAAATAATCAGTAGACTACTTTAAGTGATCTGGTATATATTCACAGCAGTCATTGCCCTTCCACTATTAGCAGGCCACATTGAGTTTGCAATTGGTTACCTGCGAGCAGTAAAAAAAAAAAAAATTCAAAAGACAACCCTGGCTGAGACACCGATTCTGAGAGACAGTGCATGCTGGAAGTCAGTCACACTCATCTTGTGGTACCTATCCAATCCTGAATTCAATACATTTAGCAACAAAGCATTACAAGGTGGAACATATGGTCCTGCTAATGCCTGCACGCGAGCCAGCTACAGAAATCATCAGCTTAACAACCTCAAACCCAAATTCATCTAGTTATAAATGGCTACTAGCTCTTGGGATAGATGGGCAGGATGTCTGGTTTTTCATTTCATTAGAAGGGAATGAGAACTATGTAGCAGCAGAAAGTAGGGCACGAGCTGCTCTTCTCCTCTGCTGTGGAAGCTTAGGGAACAAGCCCCCTATCCATTTGGTTTCATCTTAGTCAATTTTATCCTAACAAGTGAGGCTGCTTATAGGCTTTCTGTCCCACTCGAAGGTGTGTTCCCTAACCCCTCACTGATTCCTTAGATGAATGAAATGATTCTGAATGTACCTGTCTCCTTTCTCGGCAGGTATCATTTAGGTATCACTGTAGGTTATACAACGAATGGCGTCGGACCAACCAGCGGGTGATACTCCTCATCCCCAAGTCTGCCAACATTCCCTCCAACCAGCAGTCCCTGCTAGGCCTGCCATTAGTCAAAAGGAACTCAAAGGAGACAATTGTTTGATTTGGGCCATTCTGCTCTGAGGCTGTGCACTAAGGACATTTGCCTCACTGTGCTCAAACACCATACAGAACCCAGCAGTGTGCTATCCTGATGCACAAACTCTTCATGAAGAAGGAAATTGCCATCTGAATTCAAATGGTGGATGCTGCAGTCATACGATATTTGCTAAGCTGCCAAAAACATTTATTTAGCAGATACTGTGTGGAAGCTCATGTTAGTACTTGCATCATCAAGTGATGCAAACTTTTCTATTATTAAAATAAACTGAAAATTAACAATGCAAAACAGATGTAGAGTGCTTTCCTTTTATTGTTCTGTTCCTACAGTAGTATGGCTAGACAGCCAGATAGTAACCAGTCCTGAATCACATCAACAGCACTGCATGGTTGTTGGGTTTTTTTTTTTTTTTTGCCCCAAATCATTTTATTTAACAGATGTTATTCCAGCATTTTGGATTATTAAAATACTTTTGTGTGATGAATTCTACATGCTGGCATGTTATTTAAACATAATGTAATGAGTGGAAGACTTATTCATTTCTTGTTTTATGGGGAAGTTCCCTGTAGGAAAATTCTTCAGGAGTACATGGAAGAACAAAGTAACACAACCTGCAATAATCTTCCTATTTTGAAGTACTCTATTAAGTAACACAACAAAACTCAGGGAACAAAAATTGTACTTTTTCCCCTCAGAAGCATCAAATGAGGCACTGCATTCTGTACAATTGTGCCAGTGAGCATTCCAGTTAGCCAACCTGCTCTGTTTACATCAAGGTGAATTTAACCCTAATTGTATAAATTAATTTTGCAAGGCAAACTCCACATGCATAATGAATGAGATCATTAGGCATGTCTCAGGAAGCAGGAATTCATCTTGAATGATAATGAGCATTACTTGAAAGCCTGCAGAGCTTTGAGTTCATCAGGTAGGATTCAGCAGAGTTGATGTAAACCCTGCCTCTCATAGAGACAGTGGCTTTTCTAGAATATGTAAAACACAACCTACAGTGGTAACTGAACTGTATTTGGAGTCTGAACACTAGACTGTATTGTTGAATAGTATTATCTATTTCCCATTTGGTTTCACATCCAATTCACTCAGCAATTCTGTGCTCTTAGAGACCAAACACTTACATAGACTTTTTTAAAATCAAGAAATAGTGAAATAACATTTCATTAACAAATTCTGCTAGAATTAGAAATTGATGCATAGTTTCTTGAATATATACATTTCTAAATGTAGATAGTAATGCCACTATGTGCACTGTTTTTGAAACTCTGCAGTGATAACAAAAGGAACACAAGTAAGAAGTTCACCATCAGAAGAGCTTAGGGCTGTGCTTTAGGGAGAGATAAACTTAGTACACCAGGACAAATCCATTAACACGACCACAGCTAGACTTGTCCAAATAATTCCATAAAGAAGCTGCTTATCAATACTCCTTGAAGCTGTCAATTTCAAAGTATAAAAAGAATCAGTTATCTGAACAATAAATCTCAATTTTATTCAGACATAAAGCCATAGTTTCATGCCAAGAAACAAACAACTCTTCATGTGAGAAAGTTATGAACCCACAGATCTGTATCCTTTAGTTTGACTGTAAAGTCAGGAGTTGATCATATATTTGGCAATGGATACCTGCTTCTGTTCCAGAACAAAACCGTAGGAGAAATATTCAAAATTCTGAAGTGACTACTGAATACAAAAGTGCGACTGCTTAAAATGTGTTAATACCATATCTCTAAAGAACAGTAACTATCTGGGTAGAAGATTGAAAAGGATATGAGCAGAGTGTTCCAGGTTACCAGAAAACCTGGATGCTTGCCCATGAAAAACTTCAGTCAGAGGTATTCTTTTTGTTTTATAAAACAAAAAAATTGGGCTGATTTGGAATTCCAGAAGTAACAAGGAAAACAGTAATTCAAATCAAGCTGCAAGTCATCTGCACACAGATCAACATAAGGACTTGAAGCAGCCGGCCTTTGTTAGATCAAGTTTCATTCTGGTTTCAAGAAAGTTATTTAAGCAGAAGCATTCTGAAGCAACCAGAGAAAGCATAATACGTTGCTACACTAGTTTCTGTATGTCACAAGAAAGCAGGGCAGAAATGGCAGGCAAAGACTACTCATTGTCTGCTGGGGATTTTCTTGAGAAAAACAACAGAAAAGACCAGACACACATACTAGCCTTTTCCACTAAACCTATGGAAATGCTGTGTACTTCACATTCTTCCTTGTACTTTCATAAAACACAAAGAAGGTGGGTGATGTTAATATCTTATTCGTACTTCTGATCTGCAGTGAAGACTTGCAGTCAAAAGGCTTTCCTGAAACTTTTCTGCCATTGTTGCCACATCAAATCCAAATTCTAATTAACTATATCAAAACTGGATTTCAGCAGATGTTCCACAGCAGTAGCAATACATTTATTGATCAGATACAGCAAGCTGTATCTACAGCTACCAGAACTCCTGGTTGTACGGTAGTGTCTGTTAAGCAAAAATCCACATTAACTAATAAAAGTTTCAGGAGGTTGTTTTTAATAGGATGTCACTCCTTTTTCTTTTTAGCAAGGTTCTTCTTTCCTCTAATGCAGCTGACCTTGCTTTCACACTCCTTTTCCATGAGAAAAATGAGAGGTAGTACATTCAAATCAGTATTTTGAGCCAAAAGGGATAAAACCCAGCAACTTAAGTCATCAAAAACCAACAAAACAATTAAGATTGTAATGATTCACACAACATTGATCTATTCCTTCCTTTCACACCCTGCCTGCTGATGATAGACCACTATCCCCATATATACGATTAATTTCAGAGTCCACTACAATTCAGTATGAGTACAGTGCAAAAAGTTAGGTTTTCCTTCCATGCAAACTTTTCCCTGTAAGCCTGATTTATCACTGAAACAACAAAAAGACAAAATTAAGGTGAGATTAAAGAAGTAGTGTGTGACAAAATTATGATGCTGAAAAGGGAAGAGGTTCAATAGCAGGCAGCTATGTAACCTCTCACTCATGCTGAGGAGAGTGAAGCAGTGAAAGCAGCAGTATACATCACTGTAGGCAAAAGGAGAGGAGAATATATGCACTGGGTAGCAGAAATTTATATGTATGACTATCGCACTCTTGTAATGAAGTTTTAGAAATACCACAGCCTTTTGCATGGACATCACAGCATAAGTAGGATTAATGAGTCTTCAGGTTTTTTTTGTTTGTTTGTTTGTTTGTTTTGTTTTTAACTTGGCTCTATGGTTCCGCCAGACTGAGATTTCAAACTGCCATTTACATTTTATTTAAAACAGCTCTGCACTGTTTTCCAGAAGGAACTCATGTAGGGCAATTGGACAATTTAGCACATAATGGGCATTAGGGCCAATACCCACAGACAGTCTTTGATGCAGAGAGATACCAGGGACCTACTGTCAGAAAAAAAAAAATAGGAAAAGCTACAAGAAGGACCAGCTGTGCACTGAAAGAAAGCTCTACCCTACAGAACAAAGGTAAGATTAAAACCTCCTACTAATTACACTTTTCATCTGTTGATGAGATCAAGTTCCATTCAAAACACATCTGCTTCATTAAAAAAGGATTTTCTGAGCAAGCAGGAAAATACCTATTTATTGCCTAATACTGTTTGGGAGCATCCAAAGTACCTCTGAAGCTGACTGACAATACAAAGTGCACAGAGGGCCTCTACCTTTATAAACACCTAGCAAGTCTGTAAATCTAAGTCTGAAATATGGATAAGCACTACAAAGCACAGCAACTGTAACACTATATTACGTACCAACTCACTGCTGTTATTCCATACTTTTTTTGTTTATCCCATGAAGCAACAAGAAAGCTTTTTTAAACCCAAGCTAACATGTCAACAGCTGCCAAGTCTGTTAGTACCTGCTTTTAGTACCTGTTTTTAGCTTTTACCCAGCTTTCACTGAGTCTCTTACACCTCACTGTGGCAACGATACAGAAATACCTTCCTTCCTTTGATGCTAAAAGATTATAGAACTGGTAACTTTTCTCTCAGCTGTATCCTGAGCATACAAAATACTTTCACAATAAAACTTAAGGATAATGCTGATATGCTATCAGCAGCATTCCACTCTGTTGAAAAGCAAAAACACCATCTTCAGGGGGAAAAAAAAAAAAGAAATGCTACAGTTGCACAGAAAACCAATGCTGTAACTGCATTCCTGGACTTAAATTAAGTCAGGCTTGTTCACCAATAGTCTTTTCTGTTCATAAAACAGAACAGCCAAATTAGCTACAATACTTTGCACCCAAATGTTTTTTTTGGCAGCTAGATGAAAAGCAACCATACAATCAGTATAAAATACAACATACCTTTACCAATGCTATCACACCTAAGTTTTCTTCCTTCAGAATTAAGCACACTGAAAACAAGTTCTGTTATCTATACAAACTCATTACAAGAAAACTAGAGAGGCTGCTAAATGCACACTAAGCAAAAACAGAGATAAAAAGTAGCTACTTTTGCTCTGTTCCTGTATCTAGCTGAGAATTATAAATAATTAAGTGCCCCACTGTTTCCTTAATATTAACTGCTGTGCTCCAAGAAAGTCTAAATAAATATTCTCCTTCATCCCATATAGCCTCTGTTTCTTTTATAAAATGCTCTATAGCATTTTATATCAAGAGCTTTAAAAGTTTTTATTCCCGTCAACTACTTACCTTCCCTGCCTGGAAAAAAGTACTTCATAGTCAATTAGCATATTGCTTTTTCTTTAAAAGCAGCAGAAGGACAGATAGTGCTTATAGTGGATATAAAAAGGCACCACTTTCTAGACTAGGAATTTCCCGTAAAACATCTTTTTAACTCCAGAAACTCTTAGATCAGTACAAAAATGTTGGCTAAGACAATTAAGTTTCCTTGTGAGATTTTAAGAACAGCATTAAAACTGCTTCTACAGAAGTCAACAAATGAATCCTCAGCTTCTAATGAATAGAATATGCAGTCATGAACAGCTACTAATTTACATGTTTTAATGTCTACTTGGGAAAATATTTTATTGGCATACACTGCTGGACTACCTAGGTTAAGGAAAACCTAGGTAGGTTAAGGACTACCTAGGTCTGGAAAAGACCTTCAAGATCATCAAGTTCAAACATGAGTATGGCCTAACAAGCCCCATCACTAACACCACTTGTCTCAGCAATATGTCCACATGTCCCTTACACACCTCCAGGAAGGGGACTCCACTGCTGGCTTGGGCAGCTTGTTCCAAGACTTGACCATTCTCTCCACAAACAAGTTCTCCACATCCATTCTAAACCTCCCTGGAGCACCTTGATATCACTTCCTCACATTCTATCACATACAGAAGGGACAGATGTTGATGAAACATATAGCAATTTGTAGCCTGCAGCTAGGACTGCTTACACCAGCATTTATTTGTGAGCTTGTCCACTACAAACCAACCATGACCTAAATGGTAGTTGCTTTTACTATGACCAGACCTAAACTCAATCTTCTTCTGAGCTAGGAACAGCTGATGGGAATACACCTTGCTTCACGTACACTCATCATATAGTAGCAGTGCTACAGAAGGCAAAAGACTTGCTTATCAACTTTTTATTCTGGTTTTCACAGGAAGAATATATGTTAGCAGATGTATTTCTAGCACTACTGTGTTGTGTTGTTTTTTTTCTATTGCATGCAGCAAGTCACTAAGCAGCTTTCACCTGCCAGGTACAAAACAGATTAGTATCACATCTTGATCATCTGTGTTGCCAATTCTAGAAGTGTACCTAGAAGCAATCTTTACATGTTACTCTAGAAGTAGAAATATGAGCCGGTCTACCGAGCTAACTAGGACACTTTTTCATTCTTCTCCAGCTCAATAGCTAACTAATGACCTTCAGAAAAATGAAAACACATTTTGCAAAGCATTACATTAAAAACTAACAAGCTTATTTTCCAGTGGTCTGATACCTTCAAAGAATTCCACCCACCTGCCTTCTTTTACCCAAAATGGTAAATAACAGCAGTAACTACAACAGTTAAGAGGTAGGAAAAAGGCAATATTGACAAAATCATATGTTTCAAGCTTGAGGTCGGTGCGAGGACTTTGTTCAGTCTAGCAGGAGAAACTTTCTGAAGTTATTATGGGACACACATGAAATGTAGGAAAAGTATTCGTGGCTTTTGTTTTGCTTTGAGAATATAGTTCAATAGCAAGATCTCCATCTGGTGGCAGGATGTTTCCACACTAAATGTCAGCAACATCCAGAAGGCTTACCCCCCACCCCTTTAGGCTAGTACTGCGAGTACTCCAAAGCACCTTTCTAAAAATCAGCACTTGTCCACTGCCATCTATCGCAAGAGTGCTGACTTACCTGAATATTCACAAGACTCAAGCAGCTGCTCCTAGGTACATGCTCCCATAAAGGTTAAGGCACTGTTCATCATTCTGCAGTGACAAGAAAGGGTCTTCAAAAGCTAGAGGCAAGAACACTGATACATGCAAAATAATCTCTTATCAATGGTGAGGAAGAGTAACAGTCCTATCTAACAGAATTGTATTGCTAGTCTGTGTTATTAGTTTTGAAAACAAATAAGAAATGGAACAAACAGTTTACTACAATGTGTTCGTTTATATGGATAATGCCTATAACACCAGTATCTCAGACTATAACAGAAAAACATTATTCTTAGGAAAAACAATTAGATATGAGAATATTACAGGATATGAAGTAATATTGAAATTATATGAAAATACTACATAAATACAAATGCTCACATTTAAATAGGAAATGAAATCAAGTTTTACTTCACGGTCTAATGCAGTTGTTTAAGCCAATGTTACTACCAAAAGGAGGAGTCCCACCAATCTCTGTCCATCCACATAAGCCTTGGCCACCTCTAACTTCTGCTAGCAAAAATTCAGAATGTTATGATGTAGTTCATCAGGATAGAAACTGATTTAACATGAAACACCCTAAAAAATTCTGTTTTTCAAGAAACTGATAGCAAAAGAGCGCAATGAATTCCCATGATTAAAAAAACCTTTAGATCAAGACAAAGATAACTACAGAAACAGTTATGTACACTTTGAATAAAGGTCCAAAGAATTCATTTTTGAAATGTCAATTTGTTCCTCATTATTTTAAGAGAAATCTTTACAAATCAAGTGCCACTGTTCTACTTACATGAAGGTTTTTCCAAGTTCAAATCCTATCAGTTCTAAGTATCAAGCAATCATTCAACTTATCTCCATTTTATCACAAAACAAATTTCAAAACCTTAATCTGAAGTGTCTATACAGAGATACTCTTTATTCAAAGCTTTTAAACAGCAGGTAAATGCAAAAAGAATTGAAACTTGACACGCTGACAGAATCACAGTTGTTTTCCATAGAAACATAGACTAGATTTCTAAAAGACTTGGATTTGTTCCTAAAAACTGTAAACAAGCAAAGCAATCAATATTAAAATCGACTTTGTTACAAAAAAAACACGTAAGCAAATTTAAGCTGTTACACTATCTTAACAATACAACTAACACATTTAACATGAATCCCCTTTTCAGAATAAGAAACCTAAGCAAAGTAGCAATAGAAAGTTTTTTTTTACTGCATCCTTCATGAGTTGAGTGCTTACATGATTTTATGGTTTATCCCCTTCTTTTTTTTTTAAAAAAGTCTATTTTCTATAAGAAAGTTGTTTATCTTTGATTGCGCTGTAATACGAAAATGTCTTCAGTACAAAAAGAGTTCATAGTATTGAAAATGCCTTTCCCTTCCCAAACAGCACCTAAATATAAAGAAGTCAACAGTAGATGGCTGGAGTGGTGTTGTCCGAGAAAAATCAATCCCTGGAATGCAGAAACTTCTGAAGTTTCTATTTAAAAAAAGACTGGCATATAAAACTAGGGGTAGGGAATGTCATTTTCAAACAGTACACAGAGTTCAGAATCACCAGTTTCTGTCCTAACAGCAAGTTACAGATACAGTTTCTTTTACAAAACTTCATTTTCAATGTCAGGAAATTAAGGCCATTAGACTTTCAGCTTAAGAACTCACAGAAAGAAACTACAAAAATACATTGTGCTTCTGAGAAGGCTATTCTGTAGACAATGATCACCATTATTTGAAGAACCTGGATGACTAGAAAGAGTTTACATGATCGCACAGCTTCTGCCAGATTTCCTTGGGCTCCCCTGTTACAAACAGAAAAGTCATGATTGGAAAAAATCCAGCAGCAAGAGATTCAGAAATCAAAAACAGTATAATTATATATATTATTAATATAATACATACATATTATCAATGTATACAATTACTAGCCTGGTATGGTCTAAGCAAGCTGTAATACATTGTCTTACCCCATGAAGTAAAGCAATGCTAGGTAAACTGTTATGTGAGGCACCACTGTAAGAGACTGAGAAGCAAGTGAGAAGCAAATACTTGGTAGAAGAGTAAAAGGAGACCATCACAGTAATGATATGAGGAACAGTTGGAGGAAGGAGCCTTGCAAGGCAGGTATTCCTCCAGACTGATTTCCTTATCTTGTGAGATTACACAGACCTGCTGAATTGCAACAGGCAGACTTAGTGGGGAAAGAAGAGATGTAGCAAACTACACCTGTACTCACTTCAGCAGAGGCAGAAAGACAGCCACTAAGGTCCACCCAGCCCATTTCCAGAGTACACTAAGTCTTGAACTGTGCTTGTGCAGGGGTAGAGCCATACCTCAATCACAAGATTAGAGGAGGCCTGGCAACCATCTGAGACCCCAGACTCATTTCTGAAACATTCAGAAGTACTTCTCCTTAAGGGCCACACAGACAAAGAAGGCAAAGGACTGCCCTTTCAGGTGTGCACATTCTCCACAGCAGGAACAATCACTGCTGGATCCAAGGGTGAGAACCGTCTCTTTGTATCTTTATTTTTGTCTCTTTCTCCCTCTTTTCAAGTTATATTAGAACAGATGCAAGTCAATACATCATAGCTTACCACTACAACTGCATTTCTTATGTAGCACCAATAATCACATTCCCTAGGAAATTTGAAACTACTCTTGTTTGAATAAACTCGTTAGCCAATGTTGTCATTTCACCTTACTGTGCCCCAAGGAGATCTCACACCTTACAACTTCCATACGTACCCAGGGTAGCTTGAAGTCAAGTCATGACAATCAGAAATAACAAAGGTCATATTGGACTTTATGGCTAAAAGCATCATTGAGATTACACAGCTGGTGAATACAGTAGTGAGCATATACAAATACCTCAGAAGTTTTTATTTAAAAAAATCCACCCTAATATTTCTTTTGCTGAAGAGCTAACAATGCTTTAGCTGAAGAGCACACCCCAGAAACCACAGGTGCCACAGGAAGCACTTCAATACTGAAAAACCGTAGTAAAAGCTTGCACCTATATTCAGTGCCACTAAGATACAACTCAGTTACAGGCCAAGAACATGCCTGGCAAAAAACATGATTTCTCAAGCAGTCAGCTCTCTTCATTTTTTCCTGCAGATTTACTACAAAGCTTTAGTTACTGTTCTATGTTCACTCTCCTGACCGACATTAATACCCATACTAACTGAAAAGTAAGTTTTAGCTGAAGGAGCAAAATATCTATAAGATGCGTGACCAGAGGCCAAGGGAGGTGATCCTGCCCCTCTGCTCTGTGCTGGTGAGGCCACACTTGAAGTACTGCTTCCAGATGTGGAGTCCTCAGTACAGGAGAGGCACAGACCTGTTGAAGCACACCCAGAGGAGGGCCACAAAAATGATCCAAGGGATGGAACACCTCTCCTATGAGGAAAGGCTGAGAGCTGGGGCTGTTCAGCTTGGAAAAGAGAAGGCTGGTCAGCCTGGAAAAGAGAAGGGAGACCTGAGAGCAGCATTTCAGTATCTAAAGGGGAGACAGGAAAGATAACGGACTCTTCAGCAGGGTCTGTGGTGGCAGAAAAATGGAAATGGTTAAAGAGGGTAGAATTTGGTTAGATGTTAGGAAAAAATCTTTTACAGCAGTGAGGCACTGGAAAAGGTTGCCTAGTAGTGTGGTTGATGCCCCATCCCTGAAGACTTTTAAGGTGAGGTTGGATCAGGCCCTGGTCAACCTGAACTGGTTGTGGTATCCGTGTTCATTGCAGCGGAGCTGGACTAGATGGCAATCAGAGGTCCCTTCCAACACTAAGGAATCTATAATTATATGACCTTGGCCTTAGAGGAACTTGTCCATTATAATTACTGTCTTTTTAGAAAAGCTACTTGGTTAAAGCAGTAATACAGAACTCAGAATGCAAACTACTCAGTACACTGTATCTGAGTATTCTCTGTTTCCAAACATTTTATACTGTCACTGCAAGTTCACACCTCTGCCTTTAGAGCTGCATTTTTTCATCATGCCTGACATTTTCTGTCCTAGAGAAATGAAAGATTTAAGTTCCTAAGTAAGCAACTACAATTTTATGTGAACTGACTGAAGGCAAACACCATACATTTCCCTCAGTCCAACTACATCAGAAAGTTTAAAAGTCTAAAATTTCAAGATTTTAAGTTTCAAAAAATTTTTGAATAGTCTACCATCATGGGAATACATGAAGAACTCTTCCTAATTTTAATAATTCTAAACACAGTTATGTTTTAATTCAACTACTGATTTAACAAAACAAAAACAAAAGAACACTCATGCTCAAACAGTTATGACACTTGTATTAAAAAAATCACTGCTTATATATGTCTTTTCCTTTTCAATTTAAGCAAATTTGTTAAGACGATAGTCTTGACAAGTCTTAACAGAATACCTGTTGGTGGATAACATCTCCTTCAAGAATTTCTTCACCTTCCTCCTCCTCCTCTTCCCCTTCATTTACAGTTGTTTTAAAGACAGTACTTCTCTGAGCAACTTCCTGCAAAGGAGTTACATTTTTAATAATTGACTCTTCCAAAGAGCTGATGATTATCTACTTGTATTTTGAGAAAGGGAAATGCCACTTTTTCAGACAGCTAACTGTACAGTTTGTCTATGCACTGCAGCACATGGAAAGTATATAAAACAGCATTTCTAACACTTCAGTTTTAAATCCCTTAACAATTAAAAAACTTCCTAAAAAAGCACATCAAGCTTTTTTCCCCATAACTGTTACAAGAAATTTTAGTATTTTACTTCAATTGCTACATGTCATAGTCACTGATCTACTTAAAATTAACACTTTTTTTCTAACTCCCCATTAACACAGTTTTCATGGAAACAAAATTAAAGCAGAGCACTGAAAAGTTCACTAATATCTTTTACCTTCAAAATTGAAGCACTCCCCATCAAGGCAATGTCAGAAGAAATCATTCTATTAGCAAACAAGGGAGTATATAAAATTCGTAAGCTTTCTCAACACTGCACCCCTAAACTGCTATTAAGTTCAAGAAAAGTGCATCGTATGCTTGGCTAAAAGCAGCAGGAGAAAATTTTACTACAGTCTCACATGCACTGAAGTGCAAAGAATTAACAGTGGTTCTACCATTACCGCTACAAGGCTAGATGCTGGAGTGGCAATATAGTCAAATGCAAGTTTGACACAGTTACTTTACCTCCCCCTGAGAATTTTTCAACACAACTTTCACATCTTCACCAGTGCCCCAGGAATTCTGGTTCTTCCAGATGAGGTCAGTGGGAGGGCTAGCAGTTACTCCAGCATTTGCAGCCCAAATCTGTTAAAAGTCACAAATGAACGTTACTTGCTAATCTTACATAATTCACTTCCATTTTAGGCAACACCACTGAATCTCTTCCAGTTAAGAAAAAATAAAGTCTCACTCCAGCTACTTTAAAAGATTTTTTTTAACATTAAAATATCCTTAGTTTAACATGAACAGACACTTGAATATGCAAATGCACCTACTTACAGTCAAAATTATTGTTGCATATAGAAAATAAGTTTAAGAAATGTGGCTCTGTTCACGAAAAATTACCCTTC
The DNA here is from genome assembly GCF_987193195.1 of Phasianus colchicus. Taxonomy (NCBI): domain Eukaryota; kingdom Metazoa; phylum Chordata; class Aves; order Galliformes; family Phasianidae; genus Phasianus; species Phasianus colchicus. The sequence goes on along the minus strand of NC_143476.1, from coordinate 26,478,160 downwards.
CCAACAGATGATACAACGAATGCTAAATAGTAAATATAAGTGATTTTTTTTTCCTGAACTTCCCATCTGTATGGGAAGGACAAAACCAAAATATTACTGACTTACTGACATACACCTCACTGCACTCTACAACTTCCTGAAGGGAGGTTGTGGTGAAGAGGGGTTTGGCCTCTTCTCCCAGGCAATGAACAGGACCCGGGGAAATGGCCGCAAGTTGTACCAGAAGAGGTTAGACTTAAGGAAGAACTTTTTCTCTCAGAGAGTGGTCAGGCACTGGAATGGCTGCCCAGGGAGGTGTGGAGTCGCCATCCCTGGCAGTGTTCAAGAGCCGTCTGGATGAGGAGCTGCAAGATCTGGTTTAGTAGCTTGTGGTAGCAGTGGTAGTGTGAAGATGGTTGGACTAGATGATCTTATAGGTCATTTCCAATCATGTGATTCTATGATTCTATGATACACAAACTCATCTAAATCCAGTTTGAACTGAACAGTTGAAGCTTGACTACTTACTGTAACAGTCTGTCCTGCCTTCAGTACATATCTTGAGGTATATCTGTAACTAGCAGAAGTGTCTCCTATTTTTCTGATCATCTCCCAGCCTCCCATAGGTTGATCCTAATAAGAAGGATAATAAGTTTTTGTCAGCAGTTATTGTGTTAAACATGTAAGGTATTTTACACACATGGACATGATGCATATAAAATTTTTTACTTCCCTTCAGCACATAAATAGCTACAGTTTTAGTCAAGCTGATCTTTTCTTATTCCAGGTTAAATTTCAATACATTCCACTTTTCCATTTTGATATCACCTTTTTTTAAATTAGTGTTTATTAGTTTGCTTCAGTTTTTTTTTTTTTATATATCTTAGTCTACATAAATGCACAAGTATTAAACCTTACAACACTCTGTCCAGCACTCCTGATCACTCTCACATACTATTTAGAACACTGACGACAGACTGTTGCTCAAAGCACATTTATATGCCTGGCTAAGCGCAATAACTATGAATAGTATGTGACTACTTAAAGCTGATGGTTCAGCTATGGATAAACAAATGTGTAGCTAGAGGTCACTCATAATAAAAGGGAATCCCATATGGTACAGTGCAGAGGGAACTTGCTGAAAAAAATGGTTAGGGAAAAGTGGGAGGTCTTAACACACTAGGGAAAGTTAAAGTTGTCTTTACAAACATTTAAACATAACACAAGATTTTTTTTCCCCTTAAACAGAAGTTAAAAGTCATATCTTGGGAGGGAGTGATTTAATCTAACAGCTAATATCCTTCAAACAAAAGCACAATAGTCAAAACATTATTTTATTTATTTATTTTCAAGTGAAATGCCTTTAAATATGGTTCCACTTCCCCACTGATGCAAACTGCAGCCTATCCACAGAAAACTAATCTGGAGAGGTTTTGGCATGAGAACGTATTGCTCCTTCCAAAAACTGCAGATGCCACCAAGGAAAGAAGGAAAACTGTAACTTAAATAAGACATACACAAGTATTAGAGAGTATCTCTAATTAGTCAGTTAGACGTTCAGAGACATTTAGATCTTCATTCTGCATAGGTGCTATTTCTTTTGGACCTTCTTAAGGCACAGAGAAACTTCTGAAGATAAGAAATAGTGCAAATGGACTTTAGGCTGTCAATGATAATAACTGTAAAGCCAGATCATCTGGCAAAGCAGAACTCTAAAGAGTTTGGCACCTTGAAAACCGTTAAAAACAATCAGGAAGTTGTTACCAACCCAGAATACTGGTGGAACATTCTGTGACACACTAATTTCTAATGGCCTTCCTTTATACAGCGCTAGTTCCAGAGTCAACATTAAGCCTGAGATGTGATATGGTGCTGAGAAAGCTGTCTACCTAATCAGCCCTCTGTAAAGACATGTGATATGAGCACTTTCAAACCTGTTCAGAGGTATTCTTCAAGCGGATGAATTTTCCATCAACATCTATCTCCTCAATAGAGATATTTCCAGTGGCAGAAGCTGAATGGGAGATGCTGACACTACTGCTGGCTTCAGATTCTTCCACATCAATTCTCTTCCTCTTTCCTCTGGTGGTACGTACACTACGGCTTGATGAAGCTCGTGAAACTGTCACCCGAGAAGAAGGGCCTGGAGAAAGTCTGAGCCTAAATTGAAGAAAATCAGAATCACAGAACTGTAGGGGTTGGAAGGACCTCTGGAGATCACTGAGTCTAGCCCTGTGCAAAGCAGGCCCCCTTGCAGCAGGCTGCACAGGTAGGCATCCAGACAGGTCATGAAATCTCCAGTGAAGGAGAATTCACAACTTCCCTGGGCAGCTTCTTCCAATAATCCATCAGGAAGCAAAAGGAAACAAAACAAGTTATTCTACTCTCATTTAAAAACTTTCTTCATATCTTCTCCTGTTCCCACTGAATTACATAGCTAAAGGTAGAGGAAAAATGTAAACAAAAAACATTACATAAGAATATGGTAAATATGGTAAATATGTATCAGACAAAATGATGCAAAGAACAGCATTTTGTTAACAGTAGTAAAGGACTTAACGAATGCACACCCAGTAAGAACTGTCTTTTAACAGAGTTAGACAAGCAAGCACACAGAGTAACCACATTGCTATGTTCTTTCATACCTCTCCTCTTCACTCTCCAGCAATTTTCGGTATGCATTGATTTCCATATCAAGTGCCAGTTTAACATCCAGAAGTTGTTCGTAGTCACTGAACTGCTGCTGCATTTGATTTCTCATCTCTGCCACTTCTCTCTCATTCTCAGCCAGTATTTTGCGACAGTTTTCCCGCTCCTTGGACAAGGCGTCCTCAAGCTCATGCACTCTATCTTGCCATGCTCTAGACTAGAAAGCATTGAAAAACAGTGGTCTAAAGGATAGCTCACTATCTGAAGTTCAAAATACCAGGCTAAGCATCCTCTTTCTCTCTCCAAACTCAAACCCATCCACATTCATCATCTTGCTCTCCACATTTTCTTTAACACCTTAAGTCCCAATGAAATTTGCAACATACTTTAAAGGCAAGCATTTTCATGTTTCAGAAAAATGAATTAAGTGTTACCACAGCTGAAGAAGAATGGAACTAAAAAAATCAGTGTGTTTAAAGATAACACTGGGTAGGACACAAAGAAAATGAGCTTGGTGAACTTAAAAGCCTGTGGTACATAATTGTTTTTCAGCTCTCAGATGTATGTTCCTTGCCTCAGTTTACTGCTGCCAATTCCAAATTCTTGGAAAAGTTTATTTAAAGGAATAGTGAATGCCTACCTGCTGGCATTTTCAAGGTCTGCTGAAATTGCAGTGGCAATTGGTCCACAGGGAAAGCTAATTTGCAAGGCACTGGCACAGGCTGCCTAGTGATGTGGTTGATACCCCATCCCTGGACTTTCAAGGTGAGGCTCAAACAGGTCTTGGGCAATCTATTCTAGCTGTGATGTCCCTGTTCATGGCAGCAGAATTGGACTAGATGGCCTTCAGAGGTCCCCTTCCAACTCTAAGGATTCTATAATTCTATGATCTTAATGTTGTGTACACAGAAGGGAATACTTATCAAAGAATCACTAAATCACGACACCTTTAAGATCTACTTTCCCTGAGTGCATTTTTTCAGCCTGATGTTCTCAGAAATATTTTAATTGAAAGACAAAAAAACCCAGTGCTTTAGAATCACGCTGTCTGGTTAAACCACCAAATTTGCTGTGAAGGCACACTACTCAGAAAGTCACCATTGTACAGCAACAGCAAAACAGGCAGCCTACCAGGCTCATGCAGAGGACCAGCCTAACTAGATGCTACTCTTAAGACTCAGATATGACTTAGTGTTACACAGAAGACCACAGAATTTGCTGAAATTCACAGCACATACCTCTGCAAATTTAGAAGTTTTCCAAATGTAGTAGCCACTTTAAGTTAGCAATATGTCACCAATATTGTCAAAATTTGGAAGGAAAAAAACAATGCATTGACTGAGCCATCAGAACAATGACAATCACAATGTAAAGGCAGATGCCTTAACCCAATTCTTGTGCAACCTCATGCACACTGATTACACAACCTGACCTATTTTAGAAAATAATTTTACTATATAACAGGAAAACCGGGGAGAGTCATACCCAAAGTTGTTTGGAAAGTGCATGAATATTCTTCACCTGAAGTATACTGAATTTTGAAATTCTACAAGTCTGCTGTATACAGTAGCAATACAATTCAAAATTCATCACTAATTGGAAGGATCAAAACTAAAAATTACTATTTATTTATTGGAACAAAATACAAAGTCTTTGTTGTATTCAACTGATAAGTAAGGTTCTGAAATGAGCTTCACTAACAAGTATTAATATCTGTCTAGCTTTTCACTCCAGATTTTCCAGCACACATGACTGTTTTGGTCAAGTAAACTAGCACTGACTACATGACTTGTCTTAGGTTGTGTCACACTTCTATAAGCATGGTCTATATACTGTGACCTGACACTACATTCATTTAGCTTCAGCTCTACAAATCTCAAGTGTAGCTACTTGATGCATTTCTTCCTCTAATATCATCCCAAGCCTGGCACGATCATTCAATTTCAACATTTTTAAAATAGATCTAGATAATAAGTGGGTCAAATATGGAAGAAGATATCAAGCAGACTGTTATTTTAGCTCTGGCTTGGAATCTTGCTTTGCTGAATACTGCACTAAAACATTCAGATATTGAAAAAAAGAACTAAATTGTTTAGAATGTCAAGAACATACAGCCTGTGCTTAATACTGTCTTATCGAGAAAACAGAGAAAGGTTTTTGCACAGTTCTCACAAGACCTCATGTAAGAGGATCAGATCCTTACTAGTACTATAAAAAAATTTTTCTCTACATTTGCTGGTACTAAATTGAAATGAACTCTTGACTTCATAAAGGGTGGAGAAGTGTTGCAGAGATCTAGACAAATTAGAGAGCCAGGCAGTCACCAGATGCACAAAGTTTAACAAGAGCAAATGCTGCAAATTCTGTGAATCCTGCACTAGGGAAGGGATAACCCTCACTATACATATGGACTGGGGGATGAGTGCTAGACAGCAGCCCCACAGAAAGGGATCAGGGTGTTCTGACTAATGGCAAGTTGAACAAGAGCCAGCAGTGTGCCCCGAAGCCCAAAGGGCCAGCCCTGCCCTGCAGTGCAGCAGGCTCAGTGCTGCCACCAGGAGAGGAGAGAAGCTGTCCTCTCTGCTCACCTCCAGCACTGCATGCAGATTTGGGCACCACAATATAAGAAGAACATAAAGCTATTAGGAGTGTCCAAAAGAGGGCAACAAAGACTGTGAAGGGTCTGGAGGGCAAGGTGTGTGAGGATTAGCTGAGGTCAACTGATTTGTCTAGTCCAGAGCAGAGGTAGCTGATATGAGGCCTCATGGCAGCCTACACCTTTCAAATCCTCTGCTGATCTGTAGAAGATCAACCTTGTCTAAAGAAGACATTACGAAAATAAGTTCATACAGAACAACAAAACAGAAAACAAATTCAAAACACAAAGATGAACATACTTACAAAGTAAGGAAAAGAATGAAGTCTTTTACATTAAAAATCAACAATTAAGACTTAACAGACAAAAAAAGCTTGTTACCTCTTTCTGAATATCAGCGATATGGGAAGACAGTGTTTCAATTCGCATGCGACTTTCATGAAGTTCTTCTCTTACTGTGTTGGCTGTACAACTGTGCATCTCAGATGACTGTCTAATATTTTCAAGCTGCAATAGATAAGACATGGATTTCAAAGTATCTTTAATTAAAAGAAAAAACCCTGTCTCCAAATAAAACCATACATAATATGAAGATGCAAAAGTTCCTCTCTCCAGCTCTAATATATAATAAAACATCTCTCTCTTCAGGGGTTAAATGCAGTGGTTCAATTACCATGTTGGATTGCTCTATCTAAAAACCACAACCATCCAAACATTTATTGTAGGATCAACTCAACTCATTAAAAGTTTCTCTTGAAGACATTACTAAGACTGGAAAGCTGAGTTCAGTTTTTACTAAAAAAACAGTATGCATCTTTATATATTTAAATACTGTTTTTTTAAGTATGTCTGAACAGATACTAAACTGAAATCATTGATTTTCTACAGAAGCAAGTAAATATCTGATGCTGATTATCACACAACATGAGCACATTAGTTAAGTGCCTTAAGATTACAAGTACCAGTGCCATGAGTCACTGCTTGTTCGTTTTAATTTTGTTTTACATAAAATTACATTAAGTTCAAATTTTGTTTTTAGACTGTTTATAACATCCAAAAGGAAGCCTCAATTAGAAAAGATTTTTCAGATTATAGGAAGATTTTTGCTAGATCTTATTTAAAATAACTTCCTTTCTCTAGTTTTCCCAAGTCAGACTGAAGCCCTGAAGATAAGCAACTACACAGTTCTCCAACTTTGTTTTTAAAAATACTGAAGTTCTGAAAAATGCTCACTGCAATAAGAAGCCACAAGAATCAGGTTCAGTTGAGACATCAGGATCCTTCCTTACAAAAATGCTGAATTGTAGTAGAGGAAGGAAATGATGAAGTATAACTGATCTCAGTTTGAGAAAGGTTTCACCCTTCTATAGATGCAGAAATGACTGGGTGTGGTCAAGGTCTCCACATAAGAATTTTGATACAGGGTCTGAGGACTTGGGGTGCTGTCTTCTCAGCAAGCCATGCTACAGAAGAAGCTTTACACAAAATATGGAACACTATGCTTATTACTAAGATTGTTCTATTACATTTATAATAAACACAACTTTCCTTGAATTCAAAATAATCTCAGTACAAGTCTTCTTCCACAGTTCATTTACACAGTGCTTTCTATACTTATTTTGTAGTGCTGTTTAAATTTTAACTCTGCCTCCAAAATGAGAAAAACATGATGATTTTAAGCCAAATGCCAAAAGGAAATCCTCCGAAATCTAAGTAATTGTGTTAGGATATCCCTCCATTAAACAAAGCAAAATAAAGTAAATCAGATAACCGCATGAAAGAACTTTCTCACTTTGCTACTGTAAGTCTGTTCAAGCTCCTCTTTGTACAGTTTCACTTGTGCATCATGCTGCTCTCTTATTTCCTTTAGTGCTTGGGCCAGTTTATACTCATATTCTATTTGACGCCCAGAGTCAACTTCAACTAAGCGAGTTTCATGTTTTCTTCTTGTCTCCTTGATTTCCTAAGGAAAATAAAAAGATAAAATCACCATTCAGTAAATGAGGAAAAGCGAGTTTCAGAATCTGACTATCCAGTGAGAAGATGGTAACAGAAATTTCAGCTGGTCTTGTGAGTCTTTATTGGAGAAGTTGAGGACTTCACACTAGGTATGAAGGGGGAGGGGGGTTAAAACTAGGCGCACTAGTGATGAGGCTGGGGGAATGACGTCCGGGTTGGGAGTGAAGCCAACAGCTGAGCTGAAATGCATCTACACCAATGCACACAACATGGGCAACAAACAGGAAGAGCTAAAAGCCATTGTGTGGCACGCAAACTATGACTTAGTTGCCACTACGGAAACATGGTGGGATCGTGCACATAACTGGAATGCTGCAACAGATGGTTATAAGCTCTTCAGAAGGAACAGGCAAGCAAGGAGGGGATAGTGGTGTGGTTCTCAGTATTTGAGAGTGTTTTGATGCTGTAAAGCTTGGGGCTAGGAATGATAAGATCAATACCCTCTGGGTAAGGATCTAGGGAAAGGCCAAGAGGGCTCACATCTTAGTGGGGGTCTGGTATAGACATTCTAACCAGGATAAAGAGACAGATAAGGCATTCTACAAACAACTGCCAGAAGTCATGCAATCACCAGCCCTTGTTCTAGTGAAGGACTTCAACTTCCCTGAATTATGCAGGAAATACAACACAGCCCAGAGGAAGCAGTATAGAAGACTTAAGTGTGTGGAAGATAATAGCCTGATACTACTGGAGCCTACCCAGGGAGGTGCTCTCCTAGACCTGCAGTTCACAAACAGCAAAAGACTAGTGGGAGATGTGGTGACTGGGAGTTGTCTTGGGAAGAACTACCCTGAAATCATAAGACTTCTTCACTCTTGGTGAACTCAGGAGCAGGGGGTCAGCAGAGCTCCTACCCTGGACTTCCAGAGGGCAGATTTTGAGCTGTTCAGGACATTGGTAGAGAGGACCCCTTGGGAGTCAGTCCCAAAGGATAAAGAGGTCCAGGAAGGCTGGACACTCCTCAAGCAGGAAGTGCTAAAGGTGAGGCAGTAGGCTATTCCCCTATGCCACAAGATGAGCCAGCAGAGAAAATCAGCATAGCTTAACAGGGAACTTTTGCTGAGATTCTCAGAGAAAAAAAATTACCTCCAGTAGAAAAAGGGACAGGCAACTCAGGGAAAGTACAAAGTTGCTAAGATACACAGTAAGAATATTAGAGAGGCAGAAGCCCAGTGTGGGCCCAACCTGGCCACTCTAGCAAGAGACAAAAAAAAAAAAAAGCTTTTACAAATACATTATTATTAACAGGAGGGTGAAGAACAATCTCTGTCCTTCACTGGATGCGGCAGAGAACAAAACCACTGAGGATAAGGAAAAAGCTGATGTTCTCAGTGCCTTCTTCGTATCTGTCTTCAACACTCAGACCAGTTATCCTTGGGGCACTCAGCCTCCTGACCTGGGAGTCTGGGATGGAGAGTAAAAAAAAAAAAGCCCCAACAATTCAGGAGGAAACAATTAGAGACCTACTACTCCATCTGGACTGTCACAAGTCCATGGAGCCAGATGAGATCCACTTGAGGGTGCTGAGAGAGCTGGCAGAGGTGATTGCCAAACTGGTCCCACAAACTAGCAGGGTTCCTGGTCAACTGGAGAGGTCTCAGAGGATTGGAGGCTTGTCAATATGCAGGAATGAGGTGGATGAGGGAAAGGCTGTTGATGTAGTCTGCCTAGACTTCAGCAAAGCCTTTGATACCATCTCTCTCAGTATTCTCCTGGAGAAGTGACAACTATGGCTTGGACAGGTACACTTTTTCTGGGTTATAAACTGGTGGAGGGTCGTGTCCAGAGGGTAGTGGTGACTGGAGTTAAAACCAGTTGACATCCAGTCAAGAGCGGTGTTCCCCAGGGGTCAGTACTGGAGTCTGTCCTGTTTAATATCTTTAATGATTATTTGGATGAGGAAATTGAGTGCACTCACAGTTGCAGATGCTACCAAGGAGTGGGGAGGTGTTCATCTATCTGAGGGTAGAAAGGCCCTACCAAGGGATCTGGTCAGGCTGGATCACTGGGCTGAAGCCAAAAGGATGACATTCAACAACATCAAGTACTGGGACCTGAACTTCGATCACAACCCCAGGCAACTCCTCAGGCCTAGGGCAGAGTAGCTGCAAGAGGAAAAGGATCTGCGGGGTGTTGGTCAATACTCAGCTAAACATGAGCCAGCAGTAAGCCCAAGTGGCCAAGAAGGCCAACAGCATCCTGGCTTGTACCGGGTAGTGTAGTCAGCAGGACTAGGGAGGTGGTTATCCCCCCGTTCTTAACACCGGTGAGGCCACATTTCAAGTTCTATGTTCAGTGCCGAGCTTCTCACTACAAGATAAAGGCTATGGAGTGCATCCAGGGAAGGACAATGAAGCTGGTAGTGAAGGGTCTAGAGCACAAGTCTTATGAGTAGCAGTTGAAGAAACGAAGACTGTTTAATGTGGAGAAGAGGAGGTTTAGGGGAGATCTTATCACTCTCTAAAATGACCCAAAAGGAAGCTGCAGTGAGGTGACATGACACACAAAGCTATTTCACCATTTATAAGAGCTCTGAGTTAATGTTATTTGCCTGTAATAAAAAGATGAAAACCTTTCAGATACAGAGAAGTAAATTCTGCTTGGAACGGGCGTTCAAAAAACTGAAGGGTCATTCAGTTATCCTCTGTTCTTTAAAAATACAAATATTATACACTAAGTAAATTTACCTCCTCATACATATTCTTACGGAATTCCAAATCCTCAATGAGGCTCTGACAACGATTTTCAAGATCCACCTTCTGTAAAGTTTCATCTGCAAGCTCTTTCTTGGCCGCAGCTAAAGAAACCTCAAGCTTTAGGAAAAAAACACAAAAGCTCAACATGATTATGTAGCAAAAGACACATAACACAAATAACTCATCTGCTTACTGATACATTAAATAGATATAAAGGTTGAGGTTGACAATCAAGTCTAGTATTTAAAAGCAATGATTTTTTTCTCCTTTGTGATTGCTTGCACAAGTGAATTATAGATTCTGCACACTGATAAGATTCATGCTAATGATAGTTACTAAGTGTCCTAACAAGCCTTCATTTTTTCAATTTGAAAAAACTGCTTCCTGGTTTCAGATGCCTCCTAGACTCATGCAAGGCATTTTTTTGTTGGTTTTGGTTTTCTTTTTGCTTAAAATCATAGTTAAGATACTTCAAAGGCTCAACAAAAGTTTAAAGTCTTTTAACTTGCTATCAGATGTCCTGAAGACAGAGTGCCACAAATAGAACTATAAGGAATGAAGAGAATCACAAACTTAAAAGTAGGAAATACTTTCAAGTTCCAGCATTCCGACTCAACTGCTTTCAGGAAGTATCTTCAGGAAGAATTCAATATATGTTCTCAGTACATTTTTCATTACCCACTATGAAATACAACTACAGCTTCTTTCCTCCAGCCATCTCTCATTGCTTCATCAACTTTTTTTTTACTAAATAATTATTCCAGTCGTCTTAAGGAATCTTCTTTGCTGCAATTTAAAGCTATCAATTTTTGGTTGGTTTGGACTGGCACAAACAACTGACTATAGCAATCCTGAAAGTGAAGGCTACAGCTCCACTCTCTACAGTAAGTCCAAGGTCCATTGCACTTTTCAGATTCTTTCCTGAAGAACTGAAGTACTGAACCAGTTACTCATCTATATTAGTGACCTCAGTCACCCCCAAGAAGTAGTTCTCCAGTTTTTTAAGTCTATTTTGAACTCCTGACATGTTTGTCTACAGAAGCATAATCCTTTATACTCTGCCAAGCCAGGAATTTTAAAAGCACTCTACCATGCATGCTACTAATAAGCTGAACTACACCGAACATACACCTATTCAACACTTTTGTTAAATTCTGACAGCAAACCTTAAGTTCTAGATTTGCGTTCATGTTTTGGCTACAAAGTTGCATTTTACCACAATGACATGCAGTTCCTTAGTTAATTATTTCTTCTCCTCACCTGCACAATTTGATCTCTTAAATCCTCCAGTTCTTCTTCCTGACTTCTCTTATCACCAAGAGCTGTGGCCAGCGCAGCTTCCTTAGCATTTAGTGCTGCTTCAAACTCTCGAAGTTTGACTTGAGCTGCATTAAGATCAGAATCCTTTTTTGCGTAGCTGGAATAAAACAAAGCAGTAAGGAAGTACAGAAATGCCCCAAAGTAGACAAGCAAAACAAGGTGCAATCTAAACACTTTATTCGTTTAATTTGCTTTTGTTTAAACAAACTACTTAGCTCTGTTCTCTTATACTACAATTACTTAGTACTTCACTTGAACTGTAGTAATTTTATTATAGAGGAAATTGTGTGTCAAAGGATTTTATAAGTGCTGTATACATGAAAAGCGGAAACTGGTTTATTAAAGTTGCCTTTCATTTTCTCCTTCACATGGCCACTCTAGAAATGTCCTATCCCCAGAGTTTTAAGAGTTTTAATAGGTAGAAATAAGTTTTTCCCACCGATAGGCCCTTTCCATATGGTGGAAACAAATCTCTGCAGCCCTTTTTACCCATGCAGGAACTTGTGCAGATCTACAGTCCAGCCTGCAAACAGTCCTCTTTCAACTAACAAACCAGCTTCCTAATGAAAATTGAAGTTCATATGTATAAGACAACACTCCATGAACAGAAGCTGTAGTACATCAAGTTATCTTGCAACACCCTTCTAATCACACATAATGGCTAAATTCCACAGGTCAGAGGAAAGATATGCAAGTATTTTTTACATAAAGGTCTGCCATCAACAAAACTGCACTGGTGATGAGGTAGAAGTGCCTTTATTTTTAAAGAGGCCAACATTGTTTTCAAATCATTATTCAAACTAGTTGTCAGGTCTATGTAGGTGCCCAAATGGGATTATTCTCTAAGGCATATGCAAACAAAGCAACCAAATGAGAAAAGTAAAATAATTCTAAAAGTTGAAATATTTCCTCTCTGGGATATCCATGCTTCTCAGGTGAAGGAAGCAGCACACAGAAATTCTAAACTTATAGTCAAGCCACAAGCCACACTACAGGAATAAATGGATTTAGGACAACAGGTAGCAGATTTCAGTTTCCATGTTTCTTTGGGGAAAAAAAATTAGAATTCACAGCACTAAAAAGAGGAAGCTAGAAACCAGTAAAGACTCTTAAGAGCTAGATCCTAAGGGCCAGAGAATGAATATAGCGAGTACTTTTCAAATCCAAGCACTGTACTTACAAGCATCAACAGCAAAGCTTCTCAGAAAAATGAGACTAGCATCAGATCAACACAATTTTGAAGAGGAGAAGCTTAAATGTAAGTGGCTTTTCCAAGATTACATGCAAGTACATGCAATTAATAACAATTTCCAAGAGAAAAGGGTATGCAGAAGGCTTACCAAGAAGTTTTATGAATCATTTTGGAGGCAATTTAGGCCGTACAGCCACCAGATGGCGGGCTTTATGTAACAGACTTAGCCTTAAGCCAAACCCATCTCCTCTGAATGACACAACACACACTGATGTAGTACACAGCACAAAAGACATCTGAACTCAACCCTGTTTTCAAGCATTTATTAACATTTCTGCTTCTCAGTGCTATGCTCAATGGTGTTTTACATATGACTGCTTAGTCCCAATAGTTGGGTTCATCAATCAGTCAAAGAAAGTAATTTAGGTTTTGGCCTCATAGGTTCCCTACTTCCAAGCTCCCTTTGTTATTCACAGAATCACAGAATGGCCAGGGTTGGAAGGGATCTCGAGGATCATGAATCTCCAATCCCCCTGCCACATGCAGGGCCACCAACCATCCCACCTAATGCTAGACCAGGCTGCCAGGGCCCCATCCAACCTGGCCTTGAACACCTCCAGGGATGGGGCATCCACAACCTCTCTGGGCAGCCTGTTCCAGCACCTCACCACTCTCTCCGTAAAGAATTTCCCCCTGACGTCCAACCTAAATCTTCCCTCCCTCAACTTAAAACCATTTCCCCTCATCCTGCTATTATCTACCCTTTCAAAGAGTTGATTCCCCTCCCCTCTGTAGGCCCCCTTTAGGTACTGAAATGCTGCAATGAGTTCACCCCACAGCCTTCTTTTCTCCAGGCTGAACAAGCCCAGCTCCCTCAGCCTGTCCTCATAAGGGAGGTGCTCCAGTCCCCTGATCTTCGCTGCCCTCCTCTGGACCCTCTCCAACAGCTCCCTGTCTTTTTTGTACTGGGGGCTCCACACTTGGATGCAGATTCACCCAAAGGCCCACTACTCTGTCCTTCCTCTCCTACTCAGGCCTGTTAGAACACCTGTATGGCACTGGAGGCAAAATAAAAAAAAGGGAAAAAAGGGAGAAGTGTTCCATGGTGGTATGAACACAACCTCTCCATCTTCTGAGACTGATGAGGGCCCATATCAAGCCTTCACCGTCTGAGCATCACTGGATAACACTGTACAAAATACATGCAGAAATGGCCTCACTCAGGCTCTCACAAAGCTTCAGACTGAAATCAAGCCTGTAAAGTTGGATCCTAAAACTCCAAGTCTGGTACTCAAAGCAGGGCATGTATACAAGAGTGCAATCCCATCTGAATTATCCTGGACTCTAAAAGGAGAAGATTCTCTCTGTGACTGAGGTCACAAAAGGGAAAAAGGTAGAACTGAAGTGTTATTAGTTATTAATGTTTTAAGTTGTCTTAATCAAAGAGCTCATATGAACATACTCTCAGGAAGAAAACAAATGAGAGCTCAATACTTCTAATGCTGAAAGCCAGACTAAATCTCAGCACCCCATCAGGGCCTTCCCAGCCCTAAAGGAATATGGAAAAGGGCAACAAGATCAGAAAAACCTCTCAGCATCACATGTATATCTCACACACCTAGTAATTTCTGTCAGGAAGAACTTCAGAGTCCCAACAACAGCTAGCTTCTTCCACCACAAAAAGCTGAAGCTGCATTTCAAAACAACAATAAAAAAGCCCAAACCCCAAGTACCTTCTTGCTGCCATGTTCAGCAATTAGCTAGAACTGTGCTCCAAGTAGTTTCACTCATGAAAGCAATAAAAGCAAAGAATTAATTGCTACCCTGCCTCTTCAAAGAAGAAACTTGTTTTTCTCTTTGGACTTTGAAGTGCATGTATCTATTCATCCAAGGAATTACAATTTATTTTGAAATAATGCAAAACTAAGATCAGACCAAAATCAAGCCTGTCGCTCTTTATTTTCTCTGTACTTCAGGGAGAACTTGTGCTTCAGAAATGTAACCCGCATCATTTCACTCATAAACACACTGCAGAGAGACTTTCAACTGGTATTACCTCACTGCTCTAACAGAAGTTGCAGCCAATAATACTTTAGATAAAGCCTTGCACAAAATGCCCTTCAGAAAGTAATGCCTCCTATTTATTTCCTTGGAAACTACAACACATGCAAAGATCCCAATATCACTTTATGATAGAACAAATTCTCACTGCACCCTCTCTTCTTCAACATAGTAACCACTATTAGCTAGTCATGAACAAGAGCCTGCTTTGCCACACATAACAATCTGCATCAGCGGAGGTGACCCAGTGGTGCAGCTGCTGCTGCTGAAATGCATCACCCACCTCATTGTGCTCACAACTAATTTGGTTTCCAAAAACATTCAGCAAGAGTCAATAAATGTCAGTGGATGCCATTTTTTTCCCCCATGGAAGAATTTAACGCCTCACCTTTGCTTTATTCACACTTCCATGTTGTACACCATTTCAGACAGCTCAGTTCGCTCACCACTGCCACTGTACACCTTGTAAAGCAGAATGAACAAGCACACAATTCTAAGGTACCATGGTTGTGTCTGGTTACCTGTGACAGCTCATTTAAAACTAACAGAAAGCTCCCAGAATGCCACTGGTGCTATCACTGCTCTGGTGAATTACCTAGAGAATGTAAGTGTGCAGATCAGAGAAACAGACACTGCCACTGAATCTCAGGGAAAGAGGAAGGCTCCCTTTTCGTGCTCTTGCAACCACCCTTCCTCTTTCACAAACCCTGAAGTTCATGAAACATCCTAGAATTTCCTGCAATTTCCTTGAATTTCTTACTAAGCTAGCTGAAAAGCTACACAGAAAGCAAAAATAATTTTATACCAATTTATACCCCCGGGGTCCAAAAAACCATGCATGTAGAGCAGGAGAAGCAGTCAGACTACTCCTTTCAGGCAGCAGATAGACTTCAAGCTGAGCCTGGGCATGATGAAAGTTCCACTGAAGCTGACCAAGTGTAAAATGCCAGCAACCTTGGGAAGACCCCTTCTTTGTCTTCCAACATGCACCCTGACAGTTCATTCATGACAGTATTTGGGCAGCCACATTAGAGGTAAGTGCTGCCAGCAGTAATTTCAAGGAACATTCATTTTTCAGACAATTCCAGAAACAACTACGCAAGTGTAATTAATGATAAAGCAGCTCACAGCTATGTCTATATAAGGTTACATGGTAGCACACATTGTGCTGCTCTCCACTCAAGTTGGGGAGGTGTGTGTGCATGTGCAGAAACAAATCTAGCCATGCTAGTTAAACATGACATCAAGCACTGCTTTCCCATGTTTCTTCCCCTAAGACATAGAATACAGTAAAGCTGTATCTCGAAAGAATACAATTTACAAGAACAGAAGGGGTAACTGTCTGAAGGTATTAGTGATTCTGTATACATATCAACATGACAATAAATGCCACTGGTTAAGCTCACTCACCATTTATGTAAATTAATATATGAACTTGGTTCCAACTTCTTATTTCATCAGCTTTAAACAGTTGGAAGTGGTGACTGTTTGAAATCATGGCTAGACATATGACCACCCCCATCACTCAGCCCTTTCTGAAGAGCTCAGTTGACCATGTGAATTCAAGAACTGTAGGCATCAGTTTTAGCAGATCCTCTGCACAAGAACTATGTACATCAAACCATTGCTCAAAATTCATTATTTTTACAGGTTCAAAAAGAAGATTCAAGTATAAGCACTTATGGTTCAGTGAAGTCTGATGTGTTTCCATACCTAATTATTAGATAACTTGAGATGCAGACACCTGTGATCAGTTGATTCAGTCCATGAGAGTGGTGATATCACAGATGCACTGATTCCTTTACCAGAT
Source organism: Phasianus colchicus (assembly GCF_987193195.1). NCBI lineage: Eukaryota > Metazoa > Chordata > Aves > Galliformes > Phasianidae > Phasianus > Phasianus colchicus. Next base: position 26,461,838 of record NC_143476.1, on the reverse strand, counting down.
GTATTTATACACATCATAATCTTGATCAAGCAGATCTTAAAGCAGGAGTAAAGAGTTCACAGAACTTCAAAATGATGAGAGTACAGCTCCAAAATGCTACCACATATTGAACTTTCAGTAAAAACGCCAGATTACAAACAGCCTGTTTATTCAGTGTCCGTAGTAGTACTCACAAAACTTCCGCAGAACACACTTAATGAGTTTATTTAATAAACCCCATGGAAAGTAAAAAAAACCCACAAAAACAGGCATCAGAACTTCAAAAGAGATGAAGAATAAGCTGTGTAGAGTTGCCTATACCAGGGTGGAAACATACAGCAGGTATCTGATAAAATAACATTCTCATAACTTCACTATATTTGGCAGCAATAGATTTCACACTCCATAACTAGCTGGAATTTATCACTACGGTTTAATTCCCAAATTTACTGCTTCATCACTGCAAGTAGACACATACTTGTAGGATGTGGTTACATCCTACCCACATGGAAGACATGCTCCTAGATCATTCATTCATTCCTACATTTCACTTGTTTAAATTACAGCGCAACAAGTTAATTACTCCTCTCCTTATTTTCTTGGGATGACATCATTATGGTAGACATGAGAACAGTGACAGGATTCAGATTAAAGCTCAGCTGCTCCCTAGCCCCCAGCCTTTATTTCACTTCTCAACATCACCCACAATAACAGGAATCGTAGAATGGCTTGGATTGGAAAGCACACCAAGGATCAAGTTCCAGTGCCCCTGCCACAGGCAGGGCTGCCAGCTGCAAGATGAAGAACAAGGTCAGCCTGCCCAGGGCCTCACCCAACCTGGCCTTGAACACCTGCAGGAACAGGGTATCCACAGCTTCTCTGGGCAGCTTGTGCCAGTTCCACACCATCCTTCCAGTGAAAAACTTCCGCTTGACATCTGATCTAAATCATGCCTCCTTTTGTTTAAAACAATCCCACTGCTGTCCTGAAACACACCTTGAAAAGTGTTACATTAGCTGCCCAAGATTGTGCTGTGTGGTAATGAGCTAAGGATATATGTGCACCACAGGAAACACTGGAACAGCTGTTAAAACTTGGCTGGCAGGAACAACATAGGGTTCTTCTGAACAGTTGCTCAGGGTATCAGCTGCACACTTGCAGCGCAATTCAAGCCTACAAGGCAATAACAGGTGTAATCCTAGCTACCAGTATTGGTTAGGCTATTACTGCTTAATCTCACCTCAGAAATCCACTTCTCTGCAAGGATGGAGAAAGTAGACCAACTGAAAGCAAAGCTAAATAATTAGAGAATTTAGCTCTTTAATATTAAAAATGCACAGAGCTAGCTGTCTGACGAAATTACCTCCTCATAAGTGACTGTACCCTACAACAGCTGATAATCAATGACCATTAAATCCTCTACCAGTATCTTTGATAAATCACAATTTCTTTCAGTGAAAATTTACCTCTAACACATTGTCTGCTTTTACAGGAGAGTGTACTTCAGTACTGGAAAGCCACCAGTGAAACCTCTGGAGGAGTTTCCTAAATTAGCTATTTAATAGTGTTATTATGCTCTCTGTAGCAGTTTTAGTTTTCACGGAAAATGACAGAAGGCATTACTTTCAGAGCAGCTCATACACTTTTATAGTGTAAGTAAACCACTTCAGAAATTGAAAAGTAACCTGTAGCTTTAGTTTTGTGCACTCATTGGGCAGAAAGTCAAGAAACAGAAAGATTCTTGGAATTTAAAAAGAAAAAAAAAGAATGAAGCACACCAGAAGAACATTCTAACAACTAAAGAAAGCACAATTATGAAAACAACTGGGTTTCCACAAAAAAACAAAATAGCAGAGAATGGCTAGCTGGACTGTGACTCCCTTCGTCCAGCATCAGACAACTGAACAGCCAACCATCTGTGCTCCTTGGATGAGGTGAATCCCACTTCAGCATCCAGAAGTATTCTGTAAAGCCAAAATGCTTTTTTTTTTTTTTAAATGTGGATTGTTTGCACCCCAAGCCCACATGTAACGGCCATCATCTTCTGAGAAGTGCCCATCCTTCCCATGAAGTTACAAAAGGGATGGCAACCCCTGCCTGATCTTCTACTTGGGTGCCCATCTGTAGCTACAGTGCACCTCCCCTTTCCATCTGTGTTTTTTTTTTTTTTTTTAATTACAGTGCAAGTTAATTACTCTTTATTTTCTTGAGATGACATTTTTAGGGTAGACATTAGAACAGTGACAGGGTTCAAATTAAAGCTCAGCTGTTCCCTAGCTCCCAGCCTTTACTTAACTTCTCAACATCACTCACAATAACAGGAATCGTAGAATGGCTTGGATTGACCCCAAGGATCAAGTTCCAGTGCCCTGCCACTTTTTTTTTTTAAGGAAGTGTACCAATGGTCCCCAAAGAGTAACCAGAAGGACCATGCAATGATCAGAACCACATGTTATGCAAAAGCAAAGAGCCCCAAAGGCACTGAGCTGCCTGCAGACATGTGGAAACAGCTGTGTGTTGGTTTACATGAGTGTCTTTTTCATTATGAAACTCAAAACTGAGACCAGATTTAAGAGAAAATCAAAACTAACAGACTACACAAGATTCTTTTTCCCAAGCTTTTTACATCAGTGTAATCAGAGCAAGATAAGCAACTGAATCAAGTCTGATTTTCAAGAACCAACACTTAGTGGAAGAAATCAGTTCTTCGTGCAGATCTTTGGGTTGCGCCACAAAACTTGCAACTCTGAGATTATCACAGGATCCCTAAGGCTGGAAAAGACCTCTAAGATCACAGAATCCAACCGTCAGCCCATCCCCACCCATAGCACTGCCCAAGTCCCTCAGTGCCTTGGGACTTTTTGTCCCAAAATGTGTAGCCAATTGCTACACATTTCCTGAACACCTCCAGGGACGGTGTTCATCACCTCCACCACCTCCCTGGGCAGCCCGTGCCTCACCGCGGTTTCTTCCTACTACCTAGTGACAGAGCCGGCCTTCACCTGAACATCCATTAAAGCTCAGCTCCATTAAAACTCACAGAAATTATTTATTCGGGGCTTTAAACAAGCCCTGCTTATCACACAATCGTGCCTTTCCGTTAACACCCAACGGAAAGCGGCTTTAGGCAGAGGAACGCCCACACCGACGCTCAGCACCACCGCGCTGTCCCCGAGCCCGCACGGGGCGCGGGGGGCGGAACGGCAACCCCCCGCCCTGCCCAGGGGGCCCCGCACTGGGCTCTACGTACGGCCGCGGGCTCCGTACGGGGCGGCGCTGCGGCCGCGGCGAGGCGGAGCCTCCGGCGCTCATTCATTCCGTGCCCGGCGGCCGCCGGCACACAACAGCGGGGCCGCGGGGGGTGGGTGGGAGTAGAAGCGGGGGGTGCTCCGCGCTTTGCCCGCGCCCTCCTCCCTCTGCAGGAAAGGAGGATCCGGCGTCCTCCAGCCCGCTCACCTGCTGAGGACCTGCTCGTGCTCGGCGCGCAACTTGCCCAGCTCGATCTGCAGCTTGGCCCGCTCCCGCGCCGTGTCGTCCAGCGTCTTGCGGGCGTCGGCCAGCTCCGTCTCGAAAAGCTCCTTCAAGCCGCTGATCTCGCGGCCGCACACCTGCTCCCGCTCGGAGACGCGCCGCTGCAGCGCGCTGTTCTCCGTCTCCAGGCTGCGCACCTTGTCGATGTAGACGGCCAGCCGGTCGTTCAGCTGCCGCAGTTCCTCCTTCTCCTGCAGCCTCGAGATGCGCGTGGGGCTCAGTACCGCGCTGCCCACAGCGCCCCGGGGCTGCGGCGACAGCGGTGCGGCGGCTGCCGCCATGGAGTACGGGGCGTTGAGCTGAGGACGCGAGAGGGCCGGGCGGAAGAAGAGCGCCGAGCGGCAGGAGACGGAGAACGGGCAGCCGCGTGCGGAAGCCGGGAGGTTCTTAACGTACAGCGGCAGCCGCGAGCGACACTGCACCCTCGAGGGCCCCCTGCAATATGGCCGGCTCTGCTTCTCTGCTCCCCCCCCATCCTGGGACATCGGGTCACGCGACCAACTCTCAGCCAATAACGCGCTGAGAACGGCCGCGCGCCTCGGGCTTTGTAGGCGGAGGCGCGATTCGAATCCCGCCGCCGCCGACATATAGACGAGCCCGCGCGCCAGTGAGGTCCCGCCCCTCCCGCTGCGCTAGGGTCCGGAACGCCCTGCATCGCGCCATCCTTTGTTGTGGCGCTGAGGGACGGAATCCCTGTGCTGCTCCGCTCCCCGCCTGTTTGCTTTTCCCGATAGCGTGGGAGCTGCGAGCTGCAATTTGAAAACAACGCTCTAAGCCGACACCAGTTTTAGCTGTCTCCTCATATTGTAGTACTCAAACCGCGTGAATTGGGTTCAGCTCAGTCTAGGCGTTAGCATTAGCATTTGGATGTTCAGTAGCTGGAATTTGGCTATTGAAGGTTTGCTGTGAGGGGGATGCTGTGTCCGTAATCACCAGTTGACCCTGCACTCCTTAGGAAAAGGCCACATTCTTCACGCTATGATACCATAATGTAGTATAATAGATCAAACAGACAGATTCCTCGCTGTGGGTTTGACCTGGAAATCTGATTTGTGGCTTAAAAATCAGCAGCACCTGTTTGTAAAGGGTTAAGCAGGCTGTATCTCTGTCACTTTACACTTTGTCCTCTGGGTATCACCTGTGGGACATTAGAGAATAAAAACTGGAAAGAGAAACACAGCTAAAATGATTGATTGGTTCAAAGCCCTGAGTGTCCTTCTGACATAAATCACAGAAGAAAGGGCCTGTCTGCAGGAAAATGCCAAGCACTTCTCTTTCCGAGGTTCCCCACAGCTGTTGAAGGGAGTTCCTTAGAATAAGCTATGTCTGGATCTGGAAAGACAACAATTTCCCATCAAAGATGTGAGGTCGGCCTGGCTCAAATGCTTGTTCCTAGACATTTATCCTCAGTTCAGTTGTCTTAGCAAAATAATTCCTGCGGATTGTAACTGTGAAGTGATATCTCCTCAAGGAAACAGTTACGCTCCAGCCACAGGGGCTTGTGACTGGAGGTAAATTGTTGGCGTCGGGGCGCCCTGCCCTGCCCATGCCATGCCTTTGTTAACACAGAGTCGCAGACTGTGTTCCTTCTTCCTCGGCCTGTTATTACAATCTGCTCTTTTCCAGCCTGCTGGAAGATAGCAGATCAGGCTACAAAGAGTAACAGCAGCTGGGAGAAAAAAAAAGAAAATGGTATTCCATCTCTGTAGCACCTGCTGTGGCATAAAATTGTCGGCGAACGGGGATTATAGCCCACGGTAGGTTTACACTGCAGCTGGCACTAGGGTGAAAGGGTCTGTGTTCACAGGCAGTACGAGTCAAACAGAATTTGGGATACTTGTGTTCAGATTGAGCTCTCTGCAGGTGTTAATGCTGACTTTGGTTACATCTACTTCCAGGTCTGCAGTCACCCAGTTTTCATTTCATAAAGACATGTGTTACTACTCGTCCACCCTCACTCCCTCCCTTTGTTTTGCAGCTATGGCACTTGAAGTAAAGCATATTGTTTTTGCTGAAGGAACTACAGGATGTTTTTCATTTTGTCTCTCAAGTTAAAAGGACATATTTAAACACATCTAAAATTCTCTGTTTTTTTTTTTTTTTTTTTTTCATCTGAAATCTCTTCCTGCTGTAGGTGTGATTGAATTCATCTTGTTCTGGTTATGCTGAAACACAAAATAAGAACAGAAGCGCATGTATTACCGTGCTCTGGCTAATGTCAGACATTTTACTTGTGAAATTGCATGTCAGCGTTGTTCCTCTTTGCTCTTGGCAATTCGGGCCTGATAGGAGCAGTATGCTTCCTTTGTGTGGAAGAGCCAGTAAGTGCCATTATTAAGGCAGCCAGAGGGGTCAGTGCTCACAGACAGGCACAAACAGCCGTATAGCACAGAGCATTGACGCTCCCATGCTCCAGACTGCTGCCCCAGGGAATCAGGAGTGTTTTCTCAACCTCAAAACAAAGGGAAAGCAAAATGGAGGAATGTGTTGTTTACTCATATGGCTTACAACTTGACTCAAGACTATTTCAGCTCATTAAAACTCTGACCGGCTTTGCAACTTTTAGGACTGAACTCTGAGCTACCTCCTAGAATTTTAACACAGCTTCCAACTACCACCACAGCCACAGCCTGACAGATTTACGGTTGGCATAAATTGTATACATCAGTATATAGGTGGATATATTTGATACTCACAGCAAGCTATCCTACATTTAGGCCTCTCTCCTCCGTTAGTGGAAGGTATTTTACTGGTACAATATTGCATTTGCTCCTTTTATTTTAAAACAGTGACAGCTTTCCAACATGCAGCATTTAACAGCAAAGTTTTCATTTGTACACTGATTGAAATGAACAAAATTCTAGAATCTGGGCAAGTACGTGGGAGACTAGTGTAGATTCCACGATTCCTAGAAAATAAGACATTTTTACTGTTGCTGACATAATTTTGCTAAAACATTTATTTTTAAATAAATGTAATGATTAGTATTTATGCTTTATTTCCTTGTGAATTGGGCAGAAATTATGTTGAACACATTCTGCAGGTGTGTCAGTGCTACAAAAGTAAATGATAATTCAGGGATGTAAATATGACTCAGGAAACTGATAAACATTTGAATCTTTAACCTGAATATTTTCAGTGAAACATTGTCTATTTGTTTCTACTCCGAAGCAAAGAAGAGTCCAACAGAGTAAATACCACAATTTATGCTTTGAAGAAACAAAACAAAAGAACAAAGATTTAATATCAATGTTTTTCCAAAACAACAAGTTAAAAAAAAAAAAAAAAAAGTTACAGCATTGCTAGAAGTAGCTGTCTCTTGCAGGCAGCCTCATTGAGTACCAAGTAAATGAAATACTTGACTAAGTATTTTCATAACCCCAAAGCACAAAATAAACTTGTCCATTTCTGAACATCCTATCAGAATCTGATCCCAAGTGCAATTAACTTTATATTTCAGTGCTGAATAAACTTTCCTTCAGGAGATTTTTTTTTTTTTCCTCTGTATTATCATTTATGCTTCACAAATGTTGTAATATTTAATTCTGACAAGTCAATAGAAATGTTAATTTCTTTGCTTATCTAGTATTGGAACTAGGAAACAAAATCTTGTTTTTCCCTTGAAATACTGGGGGATAGGGAGTGGAGAGAGGCAGGGAATGAATATGTCTACAGCTGTTCTGAAAGACAGCAAAATCTGGTGACTCCTGACATCAGCAGATGGGATAATAGTAATACTCCTCCCTTTTTTGGCTTCAGTAGTGCAAAACTGATGCCAGGTAAATATCCGTAAGTTCTGTATGGTCCATGTGTTTCTAATTACTGCTCTGTATTTTAATAACTCATGTGTGATTACATTACTGTTAATATGTTCCCTCCCTTAGGCGAGGGGAGTTGGCTAAGAATTACTTCAAAATGTAAAAATTTTATGCAGTACCTGACTGGGATTCAAACAGAGTTACTAATATTTCCTGCACACAAATGAAGCGCAAAAAATCTTCTAGGAATTTTTAAGTTATTGGTCAAGGTAATATGGAAAATATATATATTTTTTTGTTTCTGTGGAATCTCTCACATTGAATGTTTTCTTAGAATACTTTATTTAGTGTACTGTGGGATCTCCTCCTCCAGGAGAAGCCACCACAGCATAAAAAATATTTGGGATGCAGCCTCTCTGTATCTGCATCCCTATGGCTCAATCTAAGATTAATGAGAGCAGGGAGGAGAAAGGGATGTAGCCTGAAGCAGCAGCAAAGGAAAGACAGAAGCAAAAAGAATGTTGCAAGAACTGTAGTGCTTCCCAGTATCCATTATACAAACCACCAGCATTTTGCCTTACATAAGCAGATCTTAGAGTTTTCGAGGCAGGGAAGATCAGATTGGGATGCATGCTTAAAGAAATGCATGGTGGCGGTTGATTTTGTCTGGGATAATGTCCAGGGAATGTTCTACACTTCCCTACCCATTTGCTGAAGTACACAAATACACATAAGATAGATGTAGTGATACTGCTGTTAGTCCTAGCCGAAGTCATTTCCCACAGTGATTGCAAAACCCAAAGGAGAGAGAAGAAAGCTGCAGATGGTGAAGGAGAAGCAGGAACTGATAATTACATAGCTCCACACAAAGAGAAAATCAGTCATGCGTAAAGAAAAAACTTCTGTGCAGAACTTTGCACGTTGCATTTCCACAGAAACCATGAGCAGCTATAAAATAATTTAGAGAATATCTCCTTGCTGATAATATTTTAGTTGGCACAGATGACTTACGCTTATATAAAAATAATGTTCTTCAGCAAGAACTTTTTGCTGAAAAATTATGGTATTAATCATATTAACACTTGAGAGCAAGTTGCTATGGCTGGTGACAGAACAACTCCAATTCACTTTGCAAAGACAGTGATTAAGGGAACACATTAATTATTGGCAATTTCTGCAATTCTGATCTTGATTTTATAAAACTGCTTACTTTTTTTTTTTTTTTTCAAATGCTTGCTATATGTATTCCTCTGATTAATCACAACTCAAAGTTTTAGTTTAATGATGCTTGTCCTTTTAGCAGTGGAGGAAAAAAAAATGCTGAATGTGTGAGTTAGTACACAATTAAACATGTTAATTAAAGAAAATTAAACATTTAACTATAAATTACTACCTGAGAGGTGATAGTGGGCATAGTGAGTTTCCTGGTTTCTGTGCATTAATGTGACTTCTCATGTGATTGATCTGTTCCACATCCCTGAGCAAGCTTAGTGATGAATTTCAGAAAAGTGGATCTTAGTATCTTGTTGCCATCTCACATTTGCTGCCCTCTTCCCACTCTGAGCTTTTTTACTCAAAGATTAAACACATGGGAAAGCCATGGGATAAATATACAACTATATAATTAACATCATGAATCACTCACACACACACACACAGCGCTCACCAGACTGGCTCCTCCATATGGGCAGAATATTAACAAAACTGCTAAGTCACAGAAGAACCACAACAAAACACTAGCACCACAACTCATGCACACTGATGATGGGTTGGAACAGGAAGAGCAGCTCAGATTGATGCACAGAATTAAGCGTTCTTTCCTCCCATCAGAAACTTAGCTCCAGGCTCCATAACAGCAGTTATGATGGGGTACTGGGCTAAAGTGCATTTTGAGACCTTCAGTGAAAACACTGAAGTGGTGGAATATGAAGCCTGTCTGCTCCTAAAGTAGCTACTATGGGTGACAAAGTACAACATACAATATAATTGCAGCAAATTTCAGGTGTCGACATGCTCTTGTATTTAGCTTTATACAGATAGCTTCTTTTATGTGGCAGGTAAATATGGAGAGCCAGTGTTTCTTTTTAGGGTGTGGCAGCTTCCATACAGGCTTTGGAATTACCAGTTTTCACTTTAAATGTTTGAGGACTTACAGACATGCAAAAGACTTATGAAATTTTAAAATAAATTACAAGCATTAATTATGATTTTAAAGTCTGCCATCTGTGTTGTTGAGTTCTTATTTAATAACGTTGTTCATAAGGAAGACTCACAAAGCCTTTACTATATTTCAGAGTTAGAAATTGTGATTACCTCTACGTGCCAAGGGATTTCTAAGATAGAGTCCTAGCATCATTTCTCTGTACAGGGAGAAAGCAACTTATTTCTGATCTGGGATTGAGGAAGGTAAATACAACACTTTGAGACATACATAAATAAATATCCAACAACAGCAGTAGTATGTCTCTGTCAGTTATGACTTCTTGCACTGGTGTTATTGAAGTTGGCAGAATCCAGAAAAAAATATCAGTTCTTAGCTGTGTAAGATTCTATGATAGTTCTGCTATAGTTCTGCTGCTTTTTTTTGTTTCTGAAAAGAAAATTCAGAGTAAGAGAAGGCTTGCTCCAGATTCCTCAAGTTGATACTTACAATCTGTTCCACTTTTTAAAGGTTGCTTTGCTATCTGTGGAATCATCTCCACTTGCTTGGAGGAGGAAAAACTTGCAGTTTTCTAAACTGTCATAGCAATATCTTTTCACAGCCCATCTACTTCCAGCCCTGATGAAGCAGATGGGATTATGGATGCCAAGGATATCATATGAGTGCTCATGATGTCACTTTATTATTTGGAGAGTGTCCTTGTTTCAGACAGAATAGAGTTAATTTTCTTCATAGTTGCAGATATGATGTTTTGGATTTAGGATGAAAATAGTACTCATAACATGGATGTTTTAATTACTACTTACAATAAGTCGAGAACTGCACTCTCAGCAAATATGCAGATGACACCAAACTGCGGTGTGTTTGACACACCTGAGGGATGGGATGCCATCCAGAAAGCCTTGAGCAGTGGGCCCAGGAGAACCTCATGAGCTTCAACAAAGTGCTGGGGGATTAAAGGGTTGAGTCTGGCCCTACCAGAAAGACTTTGAGGGTACCGATAGATGGCAGCTGGACATGAGCCAGCAATGTGCCCTCACAGCCCAGAAAGCAAACCATATCCTGGGCTGCAGCAAAAGCATCATGGCCAGCAGGTCAGAGAGGTGATCCTGCCCCTCTGCTCTGCACCTGCATCCCAGTGTGGAGTCATTAGTACAAGAGAGATGTAGACCTGAATGGAACACCTCTCCCATGAGGACAGGCTCAGAGAGCTGAGGCTGCTCAGCCTGGAGAAGAAAAGGCTCTAGGGAGAATCAGTAGAAGTCCCATGCCTCAAATTATACAACATAAAGCTGGATGGGACTCTGAGCAACCCAGTCTTAACTGTAAGTGCCCCTGTTCACTGCAGGAGATTTGAAAAAGATGATCTTTAAGATCTTTCCAACTCAAATGAGTTTGCGATTCTGCAATGGTTCTATGACTTTTGGTTCCTCACACTGGCCTGCCTATAATGAGGCTGAGGGTGCAGAAAAAGCTAGGAAGGGACACAGCCGGGACATCCAACCCAAAATGTGACAAGAATGATATCCCATACCATATGCCATCGCACTGAGCGATAAAACTGTGTGGAGATGGAGGATGGGCTGCTCGTGCTTGGACACCAACTAGGCATTGTTCATTCAGTTATGAATGCATTACAACTGCATTGTAAATCACTTTTTTTTTTTTTAATACTTCTCTCCTTGTCTTTCCTCCTCCCCTTTCTTATTAAACTGTCCACTAATCCTTGCACTCCGATTTTCCTTTTTTCATTTCTTTCATCCATCCCACTGGGAGGAATGAGTGGTGCTCAGCTGCCTACTGGATTAAATCACAACAGAGAAGAAAAGAACAAATTCACCAAAACTGCCATAGAAAGTTGCAACATGTGTTTTTCTAAAAAAAAAAAAATGAGTTCTGGAACTCTATGAACACTGTACTATTGCTACAAATGACTACAGAATATTTTCAGTTCTGCAAATTAAATAGAAAAGATGTGTTAAGGCATGTTGGTGCATGACCCCTACATTTTCTTTTATTATTGCTGTATTTCATCTTGGCACACTTTTTCCTACTTCCTGAAAGACGTGCATACACAAATGTTATTTTGCTATTTTATTATTCATTATTCTTTAAAAATCAAATGTTGAATTTACTAAGCAGGCTCTTCCAGTACTTGAAATACTGTTTAATTTTGCACTACCTATAGCATAATTAGCAGGCAGAGCTATATTCTAATAAAAACCTCAAGCTGCATGCAAATTCTAATCTTATGCTTAAAGGCTTGTAGAAAGAGTGAGGTGGAAGACTGCATTTTTTTTGGCAGGTAGAAATCTGAATGGCGAAGACAACACGAACATATGAACAGAGGACATGAAATGCAGAATTTCTGTTACCAAAACACCAAAACTCAGCATTCAGATATTTAATACACACAAAGCCCTGTTTTCAACAGGATGCATTAGTTATGCACCTTACTGGGGTACCAAGCCATTCACAATGGACTCTTATCAGGATGAAAACAGATATAAGAGTCAATCTTAGAAGCACAGGAGTAGGGCCCTCTTAGGCCCTGCCACTCTGATATCATTACTGTGAAATAATAGAACTTATTGGTAGAAGTTTAAACAGTCACTGCCCACCTTGTGGGTGTATGTGTACTTTCAGCACTACATGCACACAGACTTATACTGTAAAAAATGTATTTCAGTGAATAGCCACAGTTACATATAAGGATGTATCAATGTTTATTGAGAAAGTTAATAACAAGGTGTACATGGACAATATATCTTTCTGGAAAAGAATTCTCTATGGAATAACTATTATCTCACATACTGAAAGGATATAATATAAATTTTGGATCAGGTCCCAAAATTACAAGCAGATACTTGCCTTTTGAATGCTCAGTAACATCATTACAGACATTCTTTTGTGCTAGCAGAAAGTAGGAAAGTACAGGGTGTCTCTTAGCAGCCCTGCTTTTCTGGTGAGACTTCCTAAAACACCTCACACTGTTGTCGATATTAAACCTCTCAAAACACAGCCCAAAAGACAAGAGTTTGGAGGGGAAACATTGATTTATTCTGCACAGGGCATGAGGTGGAAAATGCCAACAAATCAAGCATGCTGTGTTTTTCTTCTAGCTTCTATTTATAGTCCAAAAGGTTTTTCACTATACTTAATACATAGGCCACACATCCCTATTATATATTCATAGGACTATGGAAGTACAGGGCTACATAACATGTATGAACCTTCTGTGCTTGTGTGGAGGTCTTTGGTGGTCTACATTGGTTGTCTGGGGAGGTATACTACTCCTTAGTTAATCCATAGGATAACTAGCATAGCACTAGGATACAGAAGGCTCTTCTGGTTGGTTAATTTTTGGACTTGTGTCTTCATCTTCAGGGATGTCTATCCTTCATAGAATCACAGAACAGCTTGGCTTTGAAGGGACCTTAAAGCCACTTTCATCCCCATGCCATAGGCAGGCCTGCCCCCCGCCAGTTCAGGCTGCCCAAGACCCCATCCAACTCACTGAGCACCTCAGGGATGGGACACCACAGCTTCTCTGGGCAGCTGTGCCAGGGCCTCACTGCCCTATGAATAAAAAATTTCATTCTAACATCTAGCCTAAATTTTATTTCTTTTAGTTTAAAGACATTCCTGTTTATCCTGCAACTATTAGACTAATTAAGAAGTCATTTTCCCTTCTGCTGTTTATAAGCTCCCCTCAGGTACTGGAAGGCTGCAATGAGGTTTCCCTGGAGCCTTCTCTTCTCCAGGCTGAACAAGCCCAGCTCTCTCTCCTGTCTTCATAGGAGAGCTGTTCCAGCCCCTTGATATTCTTCTCTCCCCTGAACCTCTTCCAGCAGCTTCACATCCTTCCTATGCTGGGGTCCTTGGGCTTGGACACAGTTCTGCAGATGGGCCCTCACAAGGGCAGAGTAGATGGGGACAATCCCCTCCCTCTTCCTGCTCCACCTCTCTGTTGATGGAGCCCAAGATACTGTTGGACTTCAAGACTACAGGCACATACTGCTGGGTCATGTCCAGCTTTTCATCCATCAGAAGCCCCAAATCTTTCTCCTTTGGGCTGTTCTTAAGGATTTTTTCTCTCAGTCTGTACATGTATCTAGGATTGTCCCAGCCCAGGTGTAAGACCTTGCACCTGGACTTGTTTTGTTCACACTGACCCAGTTTTCAATCTTGTCCAAGTCCCTCTGGATGACATGCCTTCTATTTTGTCAACTGTGCCACTCAGCTTGGTTTTTGCAAACTTTCTGAGGTGCACTCAATCCTACTGTCTATGTCATTGATAAAGATACGGAAGAACACTGGTGCCAAAATAGATTCTTGGAGCACACCACTCATGACCAGCCTCCACCTGGATGTACAGCCATGGATCACAACCTTCTGGCTGCAATCATCAACTCTTTAGTTCTTATTTATCACAGTCTTGGATCTTCAAAGAGAAACATCTTGGGAAGGATGTTTATCCTAGAAAAGCAAGATATCTAGAAATTAAAGCAAAGCTTCCATCTTGAGCAAAACATCCTACTTTTGCTGGGATACATCCCACTATGTGCTGAGCTCCTGGACTGAGCATGGGCAGCCTGCTGACAGACAGCCTACTGGCAGGAGCTGAGGGCTGGATCACAGAATCATAGAATTGTAAGGTTGGAAGGGACCTGAAGAGATCGTTGAGTCTATAGTAGGTTCCCTATAATAGGTTGCACACCAGATGGGTCTTGAATATCTCCATAGAAAGAGATTCCACATCCTCTCTGGGCAGCCTGTTCGAGTGCTACATCACCCTTACTGTAAAGTAGAGTTTCTGCATGTTTGTACTGGAACTTCTTATGTTCAAGTTTTAGGCCATTGCTCCTTGTCTTACATACTACTGAGAGGAGCCTGGACTCATCCGTTTGCAATCTCACCTCCCTTTAGATATTTGTAAACATTAAGCAGATTCTCTTCAGTGCAATGCTGCAGGCCTCCAGTGGTAAGGTTTGTCTAGCTGTGCGTATGGACTGTGCAGCAGCTTTGAGCAATAAAGAAGAGTAGGTGGGCATAATTGTGAGTCATTCACAACGGAACATTCATAGAATCATAGAATCACGGAATCACAAGGTTGGAAACGACCTATAAGATCATCTAGTCCAACCGTCTTCACACTACCACTGCTACCACAAGCTACTAAACCAACATTCTGCATTGCCAGATCAGGGTGGCAACACTTTGGATGAAATGGGAATGCACCACCACAAAATGCTTTTTCCAGACCTGCTACTGCAATTTCCCAATAGCCAGTGTGCCATGAAGAGCTGTTTTCTCCTGAAAGAGCTGTTTTCTCTTGATGCTTGTGTTCTGCATGGGATTTCCAATGTAATAGCTCTCTGGAACCTCCTTTTTATTCTTAGGAGAAGACAGCTGCCACTTTCCTCAGTTCCTAAATTAACAGAAAGCTGACAAAGGGTAGGATTTTTTGTTCATTACAGGAATGCTATTTAAAACAAAAAACAAACAAACAAAAAAACAACAACAGCAACAAAAAAACACAAAAAAACCCAACAGCAATTGTTTACCAGAGCTATGTAACAAAACTTGCATAGTTGTACATTCTATTTCCCGTATTTTATTTCCTGTCATGCAAGAATATATGAATACCATGATCTGTGTGTGTCTAATTCAGAGATTAGACCTTAACGACCCTAAGAGGTGCAATCTGACAGAATGGCTTCTAATATGGAAGTGAGGACAAAGCAAATGTGTGGCACTGAATTCCCCCATGTGGAAAAAATGGAACACACTGACATTCACTGATGCTTGGTGAACATTGGTGGAGAACAATGTGTGTGTGCAAGCATTTCAGCAGCGGTGACAGTGACATCAAAGAAAAGCCACATTCTGGATGGCCATGCACAGCTCTCACATCATGGAATGAAGAGTATAATAACTTATCCAGTCAAATCAGTGTTGAATATGTTGAAAGATAGTGTTTTATAGCTGAGAATTTTCTCCGCCAGTGTTGTTGTTCTCTTTGTAGTAGTTTCCATGGAAATAAATAAGAGGCATTACTTTTGGAATGACCTACATACAAACACAATAATTGCTAACTTATTGCTATGCTGGCTGCAAATGAAAGCTTTGATCTGTTTCTGTAACTGCATTTGCAAACATTAAGAATATGTTCACCTTCTGACATTCTGGAAGATTAAGATAGTTGCTCAACTGGTTCAAAAAGTTCAAAGGCATGTGAACAATTCTTGTAGGCCTTATGCCAAAAATTGTTTCAACATCTTGCCAACATGACTTATTTCTGAAAATATGCATACAGCTAGACAATGGTTAACCCAGAAAATATCCTCCCCAAAATTCTTTTGGGCTAGAAACCAAAGAAAGAAAGAACAGTTGCTTTTTTCCCTGTCTTTCTTTCATATCAAACTTATTTTTCTTGACTGGAATTTCCACTAAAGATGTTTTTGCAACACACCAACTCTTCTTTTGTATGTAAATATCTAACAACATAATGGCAGAGAAATATAATGCATAGAAACAACCCAGAGGGAATGATTAAGTCTTTCATTTTGTTTTGTTTTGTTTAGGTACGGGATAAAATTTATGCTTCACTTTGAATCTGTTGCCAATCCTCAGTAAAATAACTAGCAAAATAACTTATAAGTGATTTTACTTTATTTATTTACTTTCTTTCAGCACTATGGCAGAAAATTCAGTACCCTTCCACATCCCCTGGTAATTTTTGCATAGTTATCTATCTAAGCAGAAAGATTGAAAAATCCATGAATCATTACAAATTTATATTAAAAAAAAAGTGAGTGCCATTGATGTAAAGGCCTTCTGATTTGAAGGTGACACGAACCTAATTAATGTCCTTTACAAAGTGAAAAAGGAAAACACTGGGCTGTGTTCAGGTAGGAAAGCAACAACTGAATCTGACTCTGAGAACAATGAACGAACTGCCATTTTAAATGTTAGTCAGAAGAATTCCAGCCAGCTTCGTGATGTTTAGAATAATTCTTCTGTCTACAAACCTCTCTGACTTTCCAGCTGCCATAGTTTACTACACAGCACCCCAAGCCACAAAGCATTGTTACATACAGTTGCACAGTGGGGGAAAAATAAAATAGGAAAGTGCTAAATCATGGTAATTCCAGTACAGCATATGCCTTTCTTCTCTACATTAGATCCTTTTTGTACAGCAGCATCTTTTAGTTCAACATAGTTACTACAGATAGTAGCACTTGTTGGACTCCAACAAGCACAGGCAACCCACATGCAAACTTTACCCCACTGGCAGCTCCTTCTGGGGGAAAGAAAAAAAAAAAAAGCTTTTCCTATGCTATCTCTTTGCTGGGAAATACCTGGGTCAAGAGCGACTCTTACAGGAAGGAAGAGATGACACACTTTCTGTTATTCAATTTTTTATTATCTTTAGCTATGTTTGTCATTTTCCTCTTGATGCTGATCCAAGGGCATGTGGATGTCTCTGTCCAGATTTCAGTAAGAATCCAGTTTTACTTTAACATGAGGGACCTCAGCAGGTTTTAGACAAAAGATTGTTGTTTCCTCAAGTACAGATTCTCTGGGGAAGCTTAGCGTCCCAACATAGATCAGATACAGGCTTTCTTCTCACTGCCTCAAACAGGGAGAATTTCCTTCCAGGTTGCAACAGCTCTCTTTGGTCTCTATCCTTTTTTTCAGCCTGAAAGATCCAGACACTGAAAAAAAACCCCTCTTTCCTATGTTTCTTTTCATTTCACAAAACAAAATTAAACAAAAAACAAACCAAACAACTACCAACAACCAAACCACACCAGGACTGAATCAGTTTCACCCCAGCTTCTGAGATGACCTCTAGCAGCCCTCAAGCTCCTGGCCTCATGACCCATAACATTTCCTTTTTGTCCATCAAGGAGGAGTAAAATCCCTGTTGGGTGAGGCTGTGCTCTGCCTCCTTTAATGTCCAACTCTCCTTTTGAGACACTCCACAGAACACAGTGGAAATAACTGCTTTGGTTGACATGATGACCGGAGTGAGAGTGTAGCTGGGCCTGCGCTGGAAAGGAAGACGATAGACATTGCAAAGCTTCATGAATAGCAAGGCAGTGGAGAAAGACAATTGTGAAGCAATGCAGAAACATCAAAGCTGTTATATATATGTGTTATATACATATATATATATATATATATGTTATATATATGTTATGTTATAATGTTGTTCTTCATATCTGCTGCTATCTTAACTGTGTAACTCTTCATGTAATTGCTAAGGTGAACTCTTGCATAACTCTACAGCTTGTCTCGTGCACATACTCCTCTGTTCTCTATGGAGTTGTTCTGCAGACTGAAGTTCCGTGGGCCTATGCCTCCATCCTATGTGTGGAATCCGCTGCTGAGGCTTCATTTTCCTGTGGGCTAGTGGAAAACAGTAAACAAAACTGGAACAGGGAGAAAGGAAACAAGGGAGGAAGGAACTCCACAGAGGTCAGGGAAACTGGCTTACTGCCTACCAGTATGTGCCTTTATGCCTATCTGCAGGAAGCCCACTTCCAGGAACAGCTGCTGAGCACAGAAAATTCTTGAGAGCTAGGGCAGACTGCCAGGGCAGGGAGAGCAGTGAAGGAAAAACTCCTCTGTTCAGCTGAGGGCAAAAGGTAAGGAGCACTAAAGCCCCTTCTTTTCTAACAGGCTGACCTCTGCTTCTTTCCACTCAATCATGCTGAAAAGTGCTAAGAGGATTAAAGGATTGCAGCTGTGGTGCTCAGGAATTCATCTGCTCTATTCTTTTTGGCCAGTTTTTGAAAATACAAGCTGGCAAAAATTGAAAGATGACAAGAACACCTTCAATTTGTAACCCACAGAAGAAAGAGATTGAGATGTTAAATTGGAGTAGTGGGTGCTGTCAGATAATTTCTGTGGAAAACTTCAAATGTACTCTGTACTCTAATTCCCATTTAAAGAATTTTGACAACAAGCAACTATAATTGACACATAAAAAAAAATATATATATATATATATATATATATATATGGCATTGCTCTTCCCCTTTCATAAGCACACATCCTGAGTTCTTCAGAAGTAATCTTCCAGACTGAAATTACTGACACAGCACTGTGCAATCAATAGCTCACTGCATAAAATGCAAACCAATCACAAACCTGGTTTGATTTACCTACACAGATTTTGCCAACAACAAAAAAATGACTTTAGTGAAGCGCTGGTCTTGTGAAAAGCACTGTAGGTGTTCGAACACAGAAACTAACCTTGAATGTCTTTCAATGGGTAAATTTTGGATAGTGTATGAAATGAAACATTTTCAGAAAACAGCTCAGAGGAAAAGCATCAAAAATCTAAATCAAATAAAGATAGAACAAGAGAACATTTCATGTTTTTTGAGAGCAGGGGAACAGACTCACCTACTGTTAAAAGCAATATTACCTTATTTTTATTGCCTTCTCTAGAATAGAAGCTTGTATCAGCCATAGATTTGTATCCACCATGACAGATTCCACAGGGAGAAACAACAAAGTGTAAAACACACACAGTTTAATTCCCTGAAGGTTATAAAAACAATTTTTTTTTTTTTTTTTTTACACTTGAGGCACACAAGGAAAAAAGCCAGCCCACTGTTTTGTGATTATTATGTACACAAAACTAAATTAAGTGTAGAAAATCTTCAAAGCCCTTCTACTGATTTGTTTCCATGGCAATTCTGAATTTTTGTTACCAACAGCCTTGAAGCCAACTTCTGCCCATTGGGTTTCATGTGTTTTCTGACACAAAACAGAATATGAAAACAGATTTAATTGGAATAAAATACCTTTTGTAGAGAGTAAACTAAAATAAAGCTTCAGTATATCCCATTTTAAAAGTCAGTTATACAGTATCTAAATGAACATCGCAGGAAAAAAACTTTACTGTATCACCTATCTGTCAAACAGATATCCAGGATATTAAAAACTTTCTGGTAAACCTGAAATATTCAACACCTCAGAAAATAACATTTTTTTTCTTATGATTTTCCACTTGCTGTGCTCCAGCTTTAAGCTGCATTTCCACAGCAAGGAACTGGTACGAGAATCACAATAGTAAATCAAATGGCATTTCTTCTTATGCATACCTGGTTTGGACTTATAGCATGATAGGGCAGGTTTTCAGGTGGCTAAAGCCAATTGCTGTCATTTGTGGAGCTTATTTTTTTATGCTTTATTTGCTGAAGATTACTTTTCACTTAGATCTGCAGCACATATTTTCCCTTATAGCCCTTCAGAATCCTTTTGCACTCATCTAATTTTCTTTTGTGGGCTGTAGATCCAAAATTCTTCCTTCAGAAAAAAATTTACTTCACTGTTGTATGTTTGGGAACACTTTATGACTTTAGAGACAAACTTAAAGCAAAATGATTTGCACAGTTTTCAAAAGCTGATGCTGCATAACTGCACATTTGATGTAGATCTTTCAGAAATGTGTTTTAATTATGTTTGATTTCGACAGGAAAGTAGGAATACTGCTTAAACAAGAAAATTCAAAGTGAATCTGACAAATACTTTGTGAAGGGTAAGAAAGAACAGTGAATGATATCACTTTCAGAAGGTTCCCGAAGAAGGGGATAAAGCCACCAGGAGACAACATGGGACTGGACTGACACCACTCTGTTCTCCATCTGCATGTTTGATTTTCCACCACAATCTCAAGTTTAAAATACTTTGGTTTCCTTTATGAAGAATTGCAGCTCAACTTTAAGTTATTATTTTTTTTTTTTCACCTTTGTCCATACAAAAAAATAGCCCATGAAACAGTTTGGTTAATTTAATATGCACTTTAAACCTTACAGACCATTCCAGCTTGGTTACATGGGCAGGAAAGGAAGTCAGTTTTCTCCTGTAGGCAAGAGCAATCACTGGTGTTCGGTACGTGGAAAAATTTAATTGTATGGGTGATATCAGCAACTAACATTGCAGATCATCTTTTCTCCTCTGCCTCCTGTATTGGGTAAGGACATGGAAACAAATCAAAGGATCTTATCTTTAAATATACCTAGCTTTGTGGCTGGTGTTTTTTTTTGACAACCAAATGACCTATATGGCACCAGCTCTGTGGGCACTGGTGGGAGTTCATGGCTCATTGGGAGGGTTTTAAACTGGTCTGGAGGGGGATGGGGGGAATAATGAGCCTTCCCATGACAAGGTGTGGGATGGCATAGCTAGATTAGAGGGACTGAGTACTAGTAGGGGCCTTGAAGGACCTGCTGCCTTGAGAGGTGTTGGCAATACTGCAACACATATGAAATTGTATGATGATGAGGCAGTGGCTGCTGGAGCAATAGGAGAATAGAGTGAAGAATCAAGAGAATAGAGAATCAATAGAGAATAGAATCAAGGGAAATATTTAAAAAGAATTAAAGCGTTATCCTTTAAGGAGGTGACAAGACCCAGCTGAAGTGCCTCTACAGCAATGCATACAGTTTGGGAAAAAAGACAGGAGCCTGGAAGATACTGTGCTACTAGAAAACCATGATATTGTTGTCTTCACCAACACCCGACAGTGGGATGATTCCCATGACTGGAGTGTGGCTATTGGCAGCTGCAGCTGTTCATAAGGGATAGTTGAGGAAGGAGTGAAGGAGGTGTTACCCTCTACAGCTGAGGTTGGTCATGTCTCTTTGAATCCCATACTTAAGATATTTTATTAACATTAATAGGATCACCTCTGAGTCTTCTTTTTTCAAGGCTAAACAGTCCCAGTTCACTCAGCCTTTCCTCATATGGAAGATGCTCCAGGCCCTTTATCATCTTTGTGGCCCTCTGCTGGACTCTCTCCAGGAGATCCCCTTTTTGTACCAGGAAGCCCAGAACTGGACACAGTATTCCAGGTGATGTCTCATGAGGGGAGAGTAGGGGGGGAGGATCACCTCCCTCAACCTGCTGGCCATGCTCCTCTTAATGCGCCCCAAGATTCCATTGGCCTTCTTGGCCACCAGGGCACACAACAGAGCTGGCTCATGGCCAACCTGTTATCCACCAGGACTTCCAGGTCCTTCTCCGCAGAGCTCCCCTCCAGCAGGTCATGCAACCTGTATTGATACTTGTGGCTCTTCCTTCCCAGGTGCAAGACTCTACACTTGCTTTTGTTAAACCTCACCTGGTTTATTGCTGGCTAACTCTCCAGTCTGTTCAGGTCTTGCTGAACAAAAGCTGGACATGAGCGAGCAACGTGCCCCTGCAGCCCAGAAAGCCAACCATATCCTGGGCTGCACCAAATGAAGAGCAGCCAGCAGGGTGAGGGAGGTAACCCCGCCGCTCTGCTCTGCACTGGTGAGGCCTCACCTGGAGTACTGCGTCCTGACGTAGAGTTCTCAGTACAGGAAACACAGACCTAGTGGAATGCATCCTGAGGAGGAACGCAAATGATTCAGGGGATGGAACACCTCCCCTATGAGAACAGGGTGAGGGAACTAGGGCTGTTGAGCCCAGAGAAGAGAAAGGTCTGAGGAGACCTAACAGTGGCCTTTCAGTATCTAAAGGGGGGCTACAGGAAAGAAGGGGACAGACTGTTCAGCAGCGTCTGTGGTGGCAGAAAAACAGAAATGGCTTCAAGCTTAAAGAGGGTAGATTTAGGTAAGATAAGAGGAAAAAGTCTTCTACAGTGAGGGGGGTGTGGCACTGGAACAGATTACCTAGAGATGTGGTGGATGCCCCATCCAGAGACTTTCAAGGTGAGGCTGATCAGGACCTGGGCAACCTTATTTAGCTGCATGTCTCTGTCCATTGTAGGGGAGTTGGACTACATGACCTTTAAAGGTCCCTTCCAACTCTATGGATTCTTTGATTGATTGAAGCATTCTTTTTTATTTTTCTTGGGAGCTTTTTCTTTCTTCATGCCTAAGTTTTCCTACACCTCCAAAAACAAACTACCTTCCAGAGCTCCGGTATGTACTCCAGCAAGT
Source organism: Phasianus colchicus (assembly GCF_987193195.1). Lineage (NCBI taxonomy): Eukaryota > Metazoa > Chordata > Aves > Galliformes > Phasianidae > Phasianus > Phasianus colchicus. The sequence continues at coordinate 26,439,459 of NC_143476.1, read as the reverse complement.
TCTGCATGCTGAATAAAGGAATACCAGTGCTGAAAGGTTGCCAGTGGAAAATTCAGACAGTGGTAACAAATGACTTGCAAAATAGAAACCACAAGTACCTTTTTGGAAAAGGTATTTGGAAAAACTGGCAAACAAATGAACAAATACCAAACTTGTAGACGAAATGAAAAATTTAGGAAGCAGATTACAAAGTGCTGTTTCTGGGAAAAAATCATACTTTTCGAAGCTATGATGTGCCAAAGAAGAATGCTGATATGCCAAATCACAAACAAGCTTTCAAGATAAGAAATATCTTTCAAGGGAAATTTTTTCAAGATAAGAAACTTTTTTTCTGCATTTATTTTATGATAATAATAAAAAAAGTAAAGTAAAAAGAAAAAAGAAAAAAACAAGAACAACTAAAAATGATTGTTTCTATTCAAGCCAAAACTTGTGATCTTAGGTTAGCATATTGAATACACAATTTGAGTGTTATGACTTCAGACATGTATTTGTCATTTCCACTCAGGTCCAGCATTCAGGTCCAAGTGTGATTCTAGAATTGTTCTCTATTGGGCCATACTCACAACTCTGAAAAAGTGTCATCTACCAGTTTTGCAAACAAGGAGGTGAGAAAACTTCAACTACATCCTTTCTAAAGACTGGGAAGCTTTTTTTTTTTTTTTTTTTCTGCAAGACTTCCCTAAGGCCTGGTGAGCCACACAGGAGACAGGATGCAGCAGATCCAAATCACAGCTTATTTCCCCCATTTGCCACTGTCAGCTTTAGACATGACACAGATGGTTTTGTATATTCCCACTAGATAGAGGACAGCATCTGTCCTGGTAGAAAAGCTGATGGGTGAGTCACGTGCCCATCACAAAAATTTCCCAAGAACAAAAACTATCAATCCTTACATTTGCATTTTAGTCTGTGAAGCGTCTGCTCCTCAAGTCCTGAACAATCAGGAACATCATATTTTACACAAAACACAGTCCTGTTTGGTCAAAACCAAAGCAGAGAAAGAACCACCATCTCTGCAAGCAGCAGCCCAGGACAGAATAAACAAAAGTATGTGGAATCAAGAGAGAAAAACACTCAAAGATCTTACTCCATATTTCTAGCTCCTGCAGTAGTTTTGACAGAAGAAAATATAGCAGGGAGGAATGTTGACTTCAGATCTCAAATCTGACTTAAATCTCTGGGTTCCTCAACTCCAGGATTGCCCATGCTCAGCCCAAAGGTTGCTGATGCCAAAGTCCACTAGAAAAGGCTGCAGAGGGAGAACACGTTTATGGATATGCTGTTGGCATTAGAAGTCAATTAAGCCATTAAGAATGCCAAAATATTTGTTGGTTTCAGCTAGGTTAGTTTTCTTCATGATGGCCAGCTGTGCTTTGAAGAAAAATGGGTGAAAAAAAACACCAGGTTGGGTTGTAGCTGAACAGTGCTGCATGGAGGTGGGGCCATTTCTGCTTTTCATACTTTGCTCTATGCACAGGAGAGCCAGAATGGCTGGGCTCAGACTGGCCAAAGGGATATTCCATACCAGATGAAACCATGCAGAACTGCAAAAATGGGGAAGCTGGCTGGGACAAGGGGCAGGGATGGGGACAGCTGCTGCTTAGGGATTGGATGGAAATCAGCCAGTGGGTGGCAATTGTGTTGTGCATCATTTGTACTGAAAAATACATATGATTATAATTACTACTATTTTCCCTTAGTTTTCTGTCTTAGTATGTTACATTTATCTCAATCCATGAGTTTTACCTTTTTTTTTTTTTTTTTTTCCTCCTCTGATTCTCTCACCAGTTCCCCTGGACACAGTAGTGAGAAAACATCTGTGTGGTACTTCACTGCCTGCCCAGTTAAATGACAACAGTATTTTATACTACAAAATAACGTGTCTATTCACAGAAAACACAATTCAATAGTGACAAAGTAAACATATACATATCAATGTCACAAACTTTCTTCAGTTACAGCCAAAACATTATCTTTGAACTTCAAAAGGTCTTTTGTGTCAAGTAGAAGTTATCTTTTACATAACTTGTTCTCTAAAAATTCAGCAAACATAAACTTTAATTCCTGCAAGCTGCACATTACTTCAGTCTACCACGAAAAAGCTTGGAAACAAGAACTGCAATGTTTATACCTGCATGTAGGGTATAAAGACACTCAAACACATTAATACAATCTCTCTAATCAGAAAGAGCTGTATTTTAGAACAAAGAGATGTGTATTTTGTGTATGTTTATTCATAGAAAAAGTTTAGGTAGAATAGCTAGGAAGCTCAAACCACTATTATTAAATGGAATAAACTGCAGAAATTTAAAACATACATTGCTCAGCAGTACCTATTTACAAGATTGTTCTTCAAAGATTGCCAACATTAAAATGCAGTTAATTTCACAAATTAATCTCATTTTACAGGTCTTAATCATATAAACATTGCTATTCTTGCCAGCACACAGTCTAAATAACATCACAATCTTTTACATCAAGAGTAACTTTTCTGTTACTGTGTTTCTGTTCAAGTGTAATCAGGAACATCCCCTACTTAATGGCAACTTTGTCAGCTTCAGCAGATTAAGCTGGATTTCTTTTGTTAGAGCTGTTAATTACTAAAATTAACATGTGGCTAAAACAGCTTTCCTACAGAACACTGATGCAGAACTGTTATCGAGAAAGATCTTATCAATTTTTGAGGACTCAGCAAACAAATAATAAGACAGTTAACATATTTCATGATGTTAAACTTAGCTATGAACTATGCCATTTTTTTCTTTATCAAATATTTTCCATGTTTCTGCGATTTATGAAAACAAAAAGGTATGGTATAATTTTAAAAGTTTGTTTAATACGTTTTATAGAGATTTTGTTATCATTAGTATCTAAAAGATCTCCAAATCATGAGCATTATCAATTTCTATAATATCGTCATGTTCCATCTTGGTTTCATGATGCCCATCCTGCAAATCATCCAGAGAAGCCAGAGCTTCGTTTGTGTCACTAGCAAAAGTCTCACGAGACGCATCATCATATTCTTGCAGGTTGAGCCCTTTAATGGCTTTTTTCATCTTCTTTCCCAGAATTTGTATTCTTCTCTTCTTAGCAGCTTTTTTGTTTTCATATTCCTTTTGGTTTTCCAGATAGAATATTTCCTTGAATGAATTAAAAAAAAAAAGACATTAATTTCCTGAAGAAAACATCAAGCAAAAATCCTTTTAACTTCTAATACTGCTCAATAATAACGAACATTCACATTATTCAGAGTACGAGTACAGATTGCACTTAGTTTGATTTGAAACTATTATGTAAGCAACACTAAATTTTTCATTCCAAGCATGCAGATGAACAAAACTGGGAGTGGTTGATATACCAGTACCATGCTGGTGCCATCCAAAGGAATTTCAGCAGTCTGGAGAAACGGACTGACAGCAATTTCATAGAATCATAATGTTGGAAAGGACCTAGGATATAGAAGATCATCTAGTCTAACCACCTTCCTATTACCATTACTAACACAAGCTACTAAACCATATGTCGTAGCTCCTCATCCAGACTTCATTTCACAAAGTTCGAAAAGAAATGCGAAGCTAAACGGCATGGTTGAGTGAGAAAATATCGGTAGGTGGAAAGCTGGACTGGATGATCTTGGAGGTCTTTTACAACCTTGATGACTATGATTCTACATCTGCAGACAAATGACACAAGGACATACTTGTGGCCAACCACCCAGAAAATATAGTGGCAGAAAAGGACCAGGAGGTCCTGGTAGACATAAAGGGGAACAAGAAGCCAATAGTGTGTACTTATTACAAAGAAGGATAATAATGTTCTGAGCTGCCTTAGTCAAATACTGCCAGCAGGTGCAGGGAAATGAACCCTTCCCCCTCCTCAGGGCTGGAAAGGCCACACCTCAGGTAGCGTGTCCAGTTCTGGGCCCCCCAGTTCCGAAGACATACAGACTGGAAAGACTACCATGAGGGGCCACTAAGATATAAGCTTGGAGAAGAGAAGGCTGAAGGAGAGATCTTATGTATAAACGCCTGAAAGGAGAGTGCAAATAAATGAAGAGTTAGGCTCTTCTCAGTGGCACTCAGAGAAAGGATAAGAGGCTATGAGCACAAAGACAGAAGGTTCCCTCTGAACACCGGCTGACACTTTTTGATTGTGACAGTGACTGAGCATTGGCAGAGGTATTTCAAGAAATGAAAATTCCACCTATCAGAAGCCATCTTGACATGGTTCTTGGCAATCTCTTCCAGTAGAGCCCTGCTTGAGCAGGTGGGCTGAACCAAAGGACTTGCAAAGCTCTCCTTCAACCTACACCACTCTTGATTTTCAAAGAAAATCTTTTATGTTCAGATGAAAGAAAACAGTTAAAGGTAACCTACAGTGAAATCTTAAGCAAACTGTGCATCAAATGGTGTCTCACACCATCAGTCAAGTTCACTGAGTAAGAACTGCTGCCTCATTAAACACTTGACAAAAAATCAACAAGAGAATAACAAGGCACACAATCATAAAGGCATGGAGGAGGGGCTGTACAGTACATTTTCTTGAAAGTGAGATAAAATGATCAAATCCACAACTATCTGCAACCACTGTAAGCTATGGAAGGTTGTGTTTGTTTGTTTGTTTTGTTATTGTTGGTTTTTTTTGTTTTTTTAATATGTTGACAGACAAACCCAGATTAAACTGATTCACCTCTAATTCCCACTACAAAATGGTGGGCTAACATATCAAGTGAGCTGAAAAAGCAAAACAGCTTTAAAAGAATTAAACAAAAAAAAAGACATTTCAGACTATATGAAAGGAAAGGCAGTAATATTTACAAGATCACTAAGCTAGGTGGTGAGCACATTAGACCAGTGAGTAATTAAGACTAGATTCAGATAATAATCTGGCAAAAGGGAAAGTATTGTCTGGTGCTACAGCTGAAGCTATATAAGACAAGAAGATTTTATTAGCACGTTATTAAATTAATGTATAATTAAGCAATGTCCAAATAGAAATACAACTGTAAATCACATTACTGTAAGGTATACAAAAATTATGAAAAATTCAGTATGCAATTCTTCAGACACTACAGTTTCCTCATCTGTTTTTTCTCACAGGCAATACATAAGTGGTGTTTCTTTTAGCCACGAGTCAATGCAGTTTGTGAACTGTTATTTGCTTATATTTTGAATACGAAAAGTGCGTTTCTCTGGAATAATAAACTAGCTAGAAGTCTTGAGAAGAATTCAGACATAAGCTTTCTAGCAAAAAAAAAACCTCCACAAAATTAATTTTGGACAATCACATGCACTCGTAACAATTTCACCTTGATTTGTTCTTCTTTGATACTGGGTGTATTCTTCAGCAGGTTTAAATAAACACCCCCTGGTGTTCTTCTCCTCGTACCGTTCTTAACAGAGAAAGAAAAAATTAGCAATGTCAGCAAAACTAAAATGTAATTGTTGATACAAGAATGGCATAAAATACAATGCTTTCTATTGAGACTGAATTCAGACAGCAAAGTTCTGCTGTTCTAGTTGTTGCATAACCACAGCGCTGGCTATTTTTTAATTTTTGTTTATGGCTGATATAGTCAACAACCAGCTTGCTACATTTGGACAGAAATATCAACTGTTCATAACTAAATTTAATTTTGACAGTGAAAAAACAAAGTACTTATGTATTTCAGATACTCTCACAGCCATCTGCAATAACACATGTATATTAGGTCAGATATTCAGAATATTATTAACAAGAAAGCCTAGTAAATTTTCAAAAATTAGTTTCATAAAATTATGTGAAATCTCATTTGTTTATCTGCAGGATCTTGCATTACTTCCAAGGCAAAAGTTTCTCCCTGTAACATGTTAGTTCCACGCTCAACACTTCAGCAGATTTCAAATGAACAACAGTGAAGTGTCATGCTGGTGCATGAACAGACACAGCTTTGAAACCTCTGTAAATTATAAACACTAACTATCAGAATATTTTACAATTATCATTTACAGTAGATAAAGTTGAACTATTACTCCAATGCCCCGATACTTTATTAAAGGCAATGTTTTTCTACTAAATAACAAACACCACAATCCAGAAGTTTAAGATGACTAGAACAACTTAAGAACAGGGAAGTTCAATTTTTATACCTTTTCTTGAAAGAGCAGACACCAAAAATTTTTATCATACTAGTAGCACAAAATCTCAATTAAAAAACCAATACACTGTATCTACCTTTCAAATGGTATACACTGATCTGCAGCCAAAGGTGCCACTAGGAGTTGTACCTTTTCATCTTCTTGGTGAATACTTGTTGATTATAATTTAAATCCCTCATAAATACGCACTGCTTTTAAGAGAGGTCACTGGCTGGAAAACTTACCTTCTGCCTTCCAATCATGAAAGTTAAAAAAAACAATCAATCAACTTTCACCCCACAGCTCACTATTTAACAAAAACACACACAGAAACTGATAACCTGATCATTATGTATAGAATTTTTACCATGACTTGTAAAAGAAATCTGTCCTCAGTTCTGCACTGCTGGTTCACAGGCCTTATAACAAAGCTAACAGATTCCCTATTGAGAATTATGTTTTGGAAGTGACATTAGGAATGCCTGCAATATACCACGTTGACCTCTAACTGCATGCTGATTAACCTAGATAGCTCAGTGCTGCTGAACAACCACCAGTCTTAACACAGTAATCTACTAGAAGCTTCATCCCAGAAGTACAAGCTTTTATTCAAGATTCAGAATGTCTTAAGGTTGTGAGGGAAACATCACAAGGTAAAGCAGGTAATTGTTATGCTATCACTGCAAATCAGATACTGATTTGAGGACAAGAAGTGGAATAATTTCCAGGTGCATCCATCTCATTGATTACTCAGACTCTGCTAGAGGGTTATGATAGTATTCATTGCTAATTGACTTTCATTGCTCAGACAAGAGATATACTTCCCAAGGAAAGACCGTAAAAAAAAAATGCATGGAATCTAGAAGAACCTGTCAAATGTGAAAGCTATGTAATAGAATTACACAAACATTCTGTAAATAAAAAGCATTTCCTCCTCCCCCTGCCACAATATCACATTTTTCTTACCACTATGAACAGTCCACCATTTTGTTCCACTTCAGCAGTTTCCATGAGCAGCTCAATAGATTTTCTCTTTCCAATTATTTTCACTACTCGAGCAATTAAATCTTTCTTTGGTTCACAAAGCCTTGAGGAGATAGGGGGAAAACAAACACGTTCAGTCTGTAGAATTTCAAGTAAAATCAACCACAGCACTTCCATAATGAGCAATTCATTCTATGTGATACAGAACTATGCGATTAATAATGAGTTTCTACACTTAAATGTGTTTCAGTGGCTTCTTAAATCTCAATTTTACAGTATTGAGCTTCTTGAGGGACAGTAATCTCTAAAGCATGCATTCATGTTAAAAGTTTGTCTGAACAAAAATGATTTGAGTGGCTGTTTTCCCTCTACTAATTAGTGAAAAGCTAAACTATATCAGAAACTGCAAAGCCCTACATAAACCTCTGAAGCAAGAAGATGAAATTCTGCTGCATGATAGACCAGCCACACGTTAAAGGAGTGTAACACTAAACTGTAATAAAGAGTTCGAATACAAAGTCAGCTTACACAGCATCTATTTGCTCAGCCAGCATCTGTACTCCACTGGAAAAAAAGTATAAGACCACAGATAAAAACCTAACTGTATAGAGCAAGAGTCATGGTCAATTTTTTTTTTTTTGTCCTTAAATGACAAAGCTGATGATACATAGTTCCAAGCACTATAGGAGAATGGTTTTAAATCTGAATGCAGGGGTGGAGGGAAGTGAGGGAGGCAAAATACTGGATTAACTATAAACATTTATTGAAGACCACCACATACTCAAGTGCTTTAAATGACATTACCATGCTACAAAATTACTCACACTACAACAGCTATAACAACAGAAACAGCCTCACCATTAAGGTGGACAACTATCTACAACCAGGCTATCTAGTTTCAACTGCTTCACTTGTAGAACAGATTATGTGAAACTAAATATTAAAGCTCTCAATTTAACAATTGTTTAAGCTCTCAAATGTTTACCCAATCAACCTATCTTTGTATTTTGTGTTTAATCTCACTGAATTCAATGAAGGCACGGCTTCAGAAATAAAATGATTTCTTAAATATCTACAGGAATGAGCTCTAAATTGTGAGTTACTGGGAAGGCAGTAAATGTTTCTCAAAGATGCAGCCAACTTCAAGATAACTAGAATTCTCTGAAGAGCTAGTTAAATAGACTTCCTGTTAGTAGCAGTGCTCCTTCTTCCCTCAAATTATCAGTCCAGTGCAGGTTCAAAGGAAATTGTGCAGCAAACTGGTTTCGGAAAAAAACTTACATGAAAACAAGTAAGTTCTTAGTCCAGTGCACAGCACCATGAAAAGAATAAGATGGTGTGCACCGGTACAGGTTGGAGGCTAACCTGCTGGAAAGGAGCTCTGCAGAGAAGGAACTGGGTGTCCATTTGGCCACGAGCCAGCACTGTGTCCTTGTGGCCAAGACAATCTTGGTGTGCAATAAAAAGAACATGGCCAGCAGGTCAAGAGAGGTGATCCTCTCCCTCTACTCAGCCCTGGTGAGGCCACATCCGGAGTACTGTGTCCTGTTCTGAGCTCCCCAGTTCAAGAAAAACAGCGAACTCCTACAGAGAGCCCAGCAGAGGGCTACAGGGATGCCTGGAGCATCTCCTGTATGAAAAAGGGCTGAGGATCCCGTGACTGCTCAGCCTGGAGAAGACAGAGGGGATCTTACCAATGCTTATTAATACCTAAAAGACAGGTGTCAAGAGAATAGGGCCAGGCTCTTTTCAACTGTGCCCAGCAACAAAACAAAGGTCAGTGGATACAGACTGAAACATGAGAGGTTCCATCTGAACATAGAAAAAAATAATTTACTCTGAGGAGACAGAGCACTAGAAAAGGCTGCTCAGAAAGGTTCTGGAATCTCCTTCTCTGGAGATACTCAAGACCTGCCTGGGCACTTTCCTGTGTAACCTACTGTAGGGAGCCTGTTTTAGCAAGGGGTTGAACTCAATCTGCAGAGGTCCCTTCCAATACCCATGATTCTGTGCACAACTCAAGCTCAGTAGCTCTAACACTGGCTGGCACAGAACTGCAGCAAAGCTTCATAATATTGTCTTGCTTTCAGTGCTAGCATCTAGTAATCTTAGTTTGAGCAGCAGTGAAATGTCTCTGAATATAGGATGATCTGTCTATGTAAACAAAACACACATTTCAGAAGCGGTGCTCTCAAAAACATTATCCTACTTAAGTCAACTGCAGTTTCAAAGATTTATAACTTAGCCACATTTTCACAGTGACAACAGTTTATGTGCACTAGTTACCAACTTAAAATTCACATCTTTAATCATGGTATAATTCCTCAAATAGCCACTACTAAATCTAAGTAACAAGAAATAGTATTTTTGATAGCCATTGTTAAAAAAAACCAAGCCATTAAAATCAATCTCTACCTGACTGACCCAAAAGGGAAAAAAAGGTTAGACCATTACTGTATGCTCCTAAAAGACACAACATAAAATGCTGCATTTTAATTTCAGGATTTTGGAAATAGCCAGAAGGCACTTATTCATGTCTTTTGTAGTCTAGTACAACACATCACATAGACAGCAAATCAAGGTCTTTTTTTTTGGTATTCTTTTCCATCCACAGTTTGCCAATATTTTAAGTAGATATACGATTATCTAGCTTACCGGTAAGCAATTTCATCTGCTACTCTTTCCTCCGAATCTTCTTCTGTTATTTCATACCTTCCTGTGTATTTCATTTCTTGTCTTTCACCCAGTCTGTCTTTTACAGATCGCTTTCGTTTGAGAAAGCCTTGCCCATTTTCTTCTTCTGCTGGCAATGTTTTCTTGTCATCATGCATGTATTCATCCAGTTCTTTATCTAAAGTCTCTGCCTCCTTTTGCTGAGCTTCCTTCATCAACTTTTTAGCCAATAAATAATTGTAAGTCTCTGACTGCCTGCTCCTGTCAATACTTCCATCCATCCCTAGAATCCCAAGTTCAGTTGCCACTGCATCCTGATTTTGCTCCTGGAGCACCATGCCCCAGATGTTGTTAACTTTCTTACCACCTAGAGCAGTTTGTTTCGTGTGGCTCTGAGTAAATGGAAAAGGCTCAGATTTAGCAGGAGGAAAGTTGAAACATTTCTGTCGTTTTCGTTTCCACAGACAGCTATCATCATCAGATTCAGAAAAGCTTTCATCACTTGAATCTACACTCTTGGTTGTCCGATAAGGAACGTCTGGTGCACCTGATGAAATGCTGCTCTGGAAAGGTCTGCCCGCATTACTGCCATCGTGTGATTTCTGAAAAGAAGTAGCAAGTATACATTAACTCAATTACTCATGCAAAGAAAGAGAGCCATCAAGTCATGCAAAAAATTTCATTAGCTTGAATTTCTTAATCCCGACTAGTGGCATTTCAAGCAGTTCTCTGTAAGCATCCCAAGGAGACTAGAAAGGCTACTACAATTACCAGCCCAGTCAATGACAGATGTGCACAGTAGTTTTAAGAAAGAAAACTATTACAACACTTTGGTGGAAGTTCTTATAATAGTAGAGAAATTAAAAGTTTTCTCTGGAGTCTAATCTGTCAGAAGGAGAGTGGGTGTCAAGTGATGTGCAACCACAGCAATCTTTCCTGAAATTTATGTGATAGGAAAAAAAAAAAAGAACAAAAAACTAAGGACAGATGCTACTCAAGACTTTGAAAAGCTAATAGCGTCTGGTGATTTTGATCACTAAGGACAAGGCATCACCATTTAATGGTAATACCTCACATTAAAATCAGATTTCCTCTCTGCTTTAAAACAAAGTACTACTGACTCACTGTGGCCATTATTAAACAGGGCAAAAACAAAACCCTAAAGGTTTTAAAATGCTTTACAAACAAGTCTTACTGCTCCAAAAAACATTCCCCATCATTCTGACTGGCACACTAAACAAAAAGCCAAGCCTGCTCAAATCTGCATCACCTGCAGAGACATCACAGGTTACGCAGGCCAGAATTCTGATACTACCATTGCAGGGAACTTCTGGCCGTGCTGTCTATGCCATACAGTAATTTTTTTTTTTTTACTGTTAATTTCATTTCCCCCTGGTTGATTTCTTATTATATGCTACCCTAAGATCTTTAAGATCAGACTTCCTTCAATCAGAGGTTAAAATCCATTTTTAATTATCTCACCACAGGTATGGCACCGTTTCTTCCCTTCCTATTAGGGAAGCGAGAGCAGACGAAGCCAAATATTATAACACGTCTTAACGTGGAAGCTCTTAGGCCTCGGGAAGAAACAGAACCATAAACAGCAGTTTACGGGTGAGAGCAGTACATTCACAGCACGGCGGCGGCCGTTACCCATCGCTGCCAGGTGCGGACAAACGCTTCGTCCCTATTGTTCGTGTGAGGCCGAACCGGGACACCCGGCGTTCTCCTTCCTCACCACATCCGGCTCCTCAGAGCCACGGGAGCCAGCCCGCCCCGCCGGGGCCACGGCACGGCCAGCGGGGCCACGCAGCGGGAAGGGCTCACCCGCACGGCCAGGCCCGACCCGCACAGCCCCGGGCCCGGCGCGGCAATCCGCCGCCAGCAGGCCCGCAACCGCCCGTTCTCCCGGCTGGCCTCCGGCAGCGGGGAGGGAGGAGGCCGGGCCCCACCTGGAGCCCGCCTCGCCACCGCCTCCCGTTACTCACCTGCTGCCGCTCCCTGGGGGAGCCGGCGCCGGGCATTTCGGAGTCCGAGTCGGAGAGCTCGCCGTCTTCCACGTCGCCCTCCATGCGCCGCACCTCCAGCGCCATCGCGGCGCAGCGATCCCCCTGCGGCGGCGGAGACGGCGGCGGCGGCGGTGGGGCGGGGACGCGGGGCACGTCGGGAGCGGCGGCGGGCAGCGCGGGGCGGGGCGGGGCGAAGGCGCGCGCTGTGCGCTGCCGCCATCTTGTGCTGTGAGCCGCTCGCTATCGGCGCTGCGCGCGTTCATCGGCGCTGCGAGGCGGGAGGTGGGAGGCGGTGTGGGCGCAGGAGAGGCTGAGGATGGACCGACGTGCGCAGGTCATGTAGGCCAACTCACACCGTTAATCGGTCGATCAGGAAGCCCTCTATGACTCAAGCTGCTGTGTTAGGAAACAGTCTTTATTCTTGGCGCTGGATGCATGAGGGGATCGTAGAATCATAGAATGGCCAGGATTGAAAAGGACCACGATGATCAGTTTAAATCCCCTTGCTATGTGCAGGATCCTTCCACCTGATCATGCATAGCTGGTACAAAGCGCCTCTGATAGACAGGTTTTACATATGCAAACGTTTTCCCAGGCAGAAGATGTCTATTCAGTAGTTCCCCCCAAATGATTACCATAGGGTTCCGCTTCCTTGCACATGCTCAGTCTTTTTGTGGCAGTGCTCCTGAGACCCTCTGGGTGAAGTTAGTAGCATTCCTTGCTTGTGTTTGCTGGCTGAACCTAGTCTTCATGCATGCTCAGTTAGCTCCTTGCCTTGGTCACAAGCTGTCGGTGGATCCAAGCACAGTTTCCATATCTGCCTGGTATAAGGAGGTCAGTACATCATTACAGGGGCACAGATTCTTCCTTTTTTTCTAAGCCAATTACAGGGCTATCCATCAATGAGCATTAGCAAACTTAACAGCATTGCACCATCTTGTATGACAGCCATCAGCCCACCACCACCATGCTCACTAAACCACATCTCTCAGTGCCCTGCAAGGTGACCCAGGGACATTTCAGGCCAGAGTTACTGTGTGACTATGTGGGTTACTTCAGATGAATTTCAAAAGCCACCGTGGGTTCAGTGCAAAGATAAAAAAGTCAGTCTCCAACAGTCTATCTCTGGTTCTTTGATGTGTGTCAATGAATATAAAGTAATAGTTTATTTAAGGGGTTGATTATCAGAAGTTGAGTTCTTTTTGTCTCTGTCACAACAGTCTAATCCATCTCAAATCAGGCAGGCAGACTGCTAAATTCAGTGACTCTGGTTATTTTAGCTCTGATTAATGGCAGGTGGATCAATTTAGCTTATGCCTTTCTTCAGTAATTAATATATTTCCTTCAATAATTAATATATACATAGTCCCACAGGTGTGTTTACAACTACGGTATGCAAACTACTGTGTTGCTGGGTAACATTTGGGAATCCAGAGTTAGGCACTGAGGCTCCTCATGCAGTGGAGAGCTAAGCAAAAATCTTCATTAACACCTGAAGCAAGGAGCCACTCAGATCTAGTTAATGAGAACAGCTAAACCAAGAGAATTGATTTTACTGCTACGTGACATCTCACACTAGCATTAGGTCTATCACTGTTTCAACAATATAGAAAGTGATAGAGTTATAGAATTACAGAATATCCTGAGTTGGAAGGGATTCTTGGTGGGTATGGTAGTGATGGGTTGGTGACTGTACCAGTCTTTTAAAACCTTTATTATTCTGATGATTCTAAAAGATCATTGAGTCCAACTCCACACAGTGCTGTAGGTGAGGCCATACAGCACAGAGCAGAAGGGGCAGCCCCTCACCTCACCTGGTGGCAGCGTTGGGCCTGCTGCACCCCAGGGTACAGTTAGCCGTTTGGGTTCCAGGGCACACGGCTGCCTCGTGTTCGGCTTACAATCAGCCAGAACACACATGCCTTTCTGTGGGGATGCCCTATTGTTGCACTCCCCATTCAGTATGTACAGCCAAGGTTGCAGTTTCCAAGGTACTTGTCCAGCACTGACACAATAATTATTTAGGAGATAAACAATTTTCTATATATTCTTTGCTATTTACTACTTTGGATGGAGTAGAAGAAGGCACTAGTTGATTGGGCTTGCAAGAAATATCAGTGTTGAAGAGCGGATGCCATTTGCTTTTCTGCCCAGTTCACTCTCAGGCATCTACTAGAGTGAGTGTGAGTGTAGGATCTGGCTGGTGGGGCAGAGGACATCAGTGGAAACCACAATGGCAGCAGTTGTTTCCTCCATGCAGCAGGATGCATGAATTCTGTTTGCTGGTGGCTGCATCAGTGCAGCAGGCAGATCAACCAAGTGGCAGGAGTGTTAATTACTGAGAAATATGGCTATAAGAGTAAGATACAGAAGTAGTTTTTCTTGCCCATTGGCACTGATGCTTATACTTCTCAGTTCCAACAGCTCAGCCTCTTACCTCTCTGTGCTTCAGGGTCCTTCTGATTAATAGAAGGTTACCTCATATAATTGGCAGAGGACCACATGCTGTCCGTCTCTCTAAGGTCTCTCCCAAGCCTCTCCACACTCCCTGCCACTCAGTACTCTCTGGTTTTGGGGAAGGCTTCCTCAAAATATGACAAATACAAATACTGAGTGAAATGATGAGAAGTACATTCAGGGAGATTGACAATGTGATCAGATGAGCATTCAAAAACTGCATAAAGGATTCAAAGGAGGGACTGGGAGCCTGCTTAAAAATCCCAAGTTCAGTAAAATTAACAGCTCCCTGTGGAGTTGTATGCCACATTGTATGCAGACCCTTGAAAGGCAATTTTAGAAGAGAAAGCATTTTTTCTCTTTACAGAAGCAAGATAGCAGTGCTCAACGTTTACAAATATCCCAGAATACTGGCAGTCCACCTAGACTTTCAAGGTCAAGTTTTCAGTGAGCACCTACTCTCCCTTTTTCTTTTCCCTTTATCTTTTTTGATAAACTTACCCGAGTTTATCCGAGTCTGTCCGAGAGCAGAGAGGGATTTGTTCTAAAAACTAAAAAGCAGCTCTTGCCCGTATTCTCTGCCAAGAATGTCAGAGGTTTATTAATCAGTTCATTTATAAGGGGTCTTCTTTCTCCTCTGCCATACATTGATGCAAATGTACTGGCATAGCTTTCTGGTACAGTTCTTCTCCCGTCCCCTGCTGCTCAACTGGACTGCGCATCTCACCTCAGTGTTGTGGTGCGGCCTATCCACCTTCTGGACATTCTCTCTCTCATTATATTTGATTTAGTAGCTTCAGTTTTAATTATATTGTATTATAGTGTGTTATCTTACATTCCGATACTGTATTTAGTAAATTAGTATGTTTCTCCTCAGATTGTTGCTGCTCTTTTTAATTATTTTGGGGTCCCCTGTTCCCTTTTCCGGAGGCGCAGATCTGCAGATCCCTCCGCCCCGCTAGTCACGGAACCGGGCCGAACCAGCCCGTAAACTGCTGACACATGCATGCAGATACATCTGATAGTATTGATTTTTAAACCACGTTTGCTTTCCCCATTTAGATATCACACGTCTGGCTAACATAGGCGAGTTAAATATTGTCAAATCTAACAGCATTTGATCAACATAATAAAACAACAGCAAAAGTTTCTCTTTCCAGCTAAGCTGCTTTGTATGGCAGCTGGCATTTCAAGAAAGGATCCAGGAGTTGCATAGTCAAAATCTTAGAGAGTGTGAACTTGAGAATCTTTTGCTTATTTGCATAAGGAAGCAATCAGTCCGGCAAGGTTGAAAGGGCGGAGGAGAGAGGTGGAACGTACCGTGATCTGCCTTCATTACTGAGCAGAAGGAAAGGATGCCCTGCAGTTAAATGCGTGGAGCTAGCTAACGAGCCCTCAGATGAATCCTGTCTGGGCTTTCTTGTCTTCTCTGATGTCAGTTTATTTAAACCAGCAAGTAACAATGACTTGTTTTCATGCAGAATTATGTCTGAGCGTAGAGAGGATTAAATTTAGGACAAGAGTAAACAAAACTGGCACCCCGAGATCAGTGTTTTCTTGTGCTAGAAAAAAGATCATGACTATAGATTGTTTGAAATAAAGTTGCCACTCTGCGAGAATATTGCAAAAGTTCCAAGATGAAATGTAAGCATGTTTTTCTTGATATCCAGACTGAACCTCCCCTGGCACAACTTGAGGCCATTTCCCCTCATCCTGTCACCAGCAAGGAGAGCCCAACCCTGCTTATGCTGAGGTCAACTTTCAGGTATTTGAAAAGAGCAGTAAGGGTGCTGAGAGCACTGGCTCTCGCGTGGCACAGTGTTGGGGGTACGGGCGTGTGCGTGAAGGGTGAATCGTCCCAAAAGATGGACACTGGAAACAACGCGTGCTTTTACGATTTTATCTTTTATTGGAAGGGCGGACAAGCCCCGCTAGAGGGACCGGGGAGGCCGCCTCTTGCAGGGCGGAGGAGCGCGCTGGGTGCTGCCGGCCCTCCTCTTTGTGGGGCGCCGGGGCCCCCCAGCCGAGCGCTTCCTGCCGCGGCCTCGAGCGGAGGGGCCGCGGCTGCGGAGCTGCTCGGAGGGACCGGCTGCGTCGGGAGCCGGCTCCTCAGCAGGCCCTGTGCTGATGGCCCCGCTGGATGTGCTGGGGAGCTCCTCCACGTCGGGACCCACGGAGCAGCTGGATGGTGTGGCGTTGGGGGTGACGGCCCCATGCGGGGAGGCGGCGGGACCGGACGGGGCCGCGGGGCCGTCCTCACGCTCCTGGGCAGCGCTGGGGTCTTCGGGCCCGTCCTGCTGCTCTTGGGCAGCGCTGGGGTCTTCGAGCCCCAGGAACCTCCGGGCCCGCTGGCCGCACCAGCTCTCGATGCTTGTGACGAGAGCGTCGATGAGCGGTGCGGTGATGGGCCCCAGGGCGTGCTCTGTGCACTGCACCAGGATGTCCCTGTCCGGCCCCACCTGGCACAGGAATGCCAGGATCATGCTTTTCAGCCAGTTGATCTTCCACCAGCGCTGCTCCCCGTGGTGACGTAACTCCTGCTCCAGCCAGGGCAGCACCGGGTCGAGGATGTCTTGTCTCTCCCTGAAGAGTGCCGCCCAGACCTCTGGCAGGAGGCCGCCCACTCTCTCCTGCTCCACGGCCATGGGCTCAGGGGACGGTGGTGCAGACGGTGGAGCAGATGCCGCAGTGCCGCTGGGGCCGGTGGTGGTGCCAAAGCCGACGGGCACTGGCACTGCGGGCGGGGAGACGATGCACTCCACGTACTCATTGTCTCCCCGCACGGAGACTCGGATGGTGTTCATGGCCGTCCTGCACAGCGGGCAGCTGTCCTTCAGCCTCGCCCACCGCTGGATGCAGCCGAGGCAGAACATATGATTGCATGGAACGGCGTAGGCGACGTCCTGTCGCACATCGCGGCAGATGGAGCATGTCCATGCCTCTTCTGCGGCCATGGCTTTCTCGCTGCAGCGGGCTGGGAGAACTGAGGATGACCAGTTGTTCTCCTTCGCCGGAGCTGCAGCGGTGGTGTTGCACTCTGCAAGAGGAAGGGAGGTCACAGTCACTCGCTGTCCCAGGGTGTGAAAGCCATTGGCAGCCCTCAGCAGGAAGCCCTCCCAAGCCCATGACTGGGCCGTCTGCTGCTCCCTGCTGACACAGGGCCAGGCTCCCCGCGGCTCCCCTGAAGGACCCCAGGCGTCCCAGCACCACTCACCTCCGCTGCTGCGGGTGCACTCTGCAGGGCCCTGGCTGCCTGCACGGGGCAGGGCCAGGGAAACAGAAGCGATGCTGCGGGGTCAGGCACTGAGATGCTGCAAGCAGCCCCAGGCACGACCCAGCACAGCACAGCCAAAACCTTGCTCGACCTTCAAAGCCTCGCAGAGCTGCTCAGCACGGTCCAGGAACGAGCCAGACTGAGCCAGGCTCTGGCGGCACCCCACTATGAGCAGTGAGGGCTAAGCAGTCACAGTCTGTCGCTCAATGATGTCACAGTCCGTGGCTTGGGGACGTCGCCATGGGCTGCCCGCCCCCACTGCCCCCACCCATGTTTGAGATATTACCCCTTTTCCCTGTTTCTGATTTACCGTATCTTGCCCTTCACTCCTGTCCACCATTTATGCTTCACATTTGACGCTAACGCACAGGTCTTTCTTTTTCTCCGATTAAATCAACTCTAATTGTTCATCTGTTTCCTCTGTTTCTTCAGCATTAACCTGTAGCATTTTCACTAATGTGTTGCGTAGAAATTGGGTTTGGCCTTCCCCTCGTCTTGCTTCAGGAATGCCTTTTCAACTCATCGCTCTTCTGTCAGCATTCTCCTTTGCAGGCGCTTTCCTGGAATATCTTCCATTATCAGCTTCCAAATGCCTGAGTGCTGCATGCCACTTGCGGGGAGTGGGTGCAAGTAAGATTCATGAATTCCTTTGGGATGGCTCAAGAGGAAATAACGCTCACGGTCCATACGTAAAGGTCTACTTTACTGGGAAATTCAATGGGAAGTCCAAATGGTAGTGTCCTGCAGTTGTGTTTCAATAAAATTCAGCACTCCGGTTCTGAGACCAAAGATTGCATCCCCCATTCGGTATGTACGGCAGGGTTGCTGCTTCCCAGGTACTTGTCCAGCATTGACAAGACAAATAATTTAGGAGATACTAGATTGAAAATGCCATTGATGTTATGGTTAAGAATGGTGTCAGAACCAATTTGATCTCCGGGTTGGTTCTGACAGCAACAACAAAACCAAAAAAGTCTCAAACCCATGCTTTCTACTTTCTGTTCTTCATTTCAGCTGACCTTAAGAGAACATAGATTTTTACCTGACCTGAACACTGATAACTTCAGGGTATCTTGTTGTTCTAGTCATTATTCTCCAAATGGTAGAGTCGTGCAGTTGTGTTTCCGTAAAACTCAGCACTCAGGTGCTGAGAGCAAAGCCTGTTCTCTGCCCTATGAAAGCACACATCTGCAGCTAAAGAGTGAGAAGGCAACTGAGGGATGACAGCATCCAATCCTCTTCTGATAACATAAATCTTTCTTAAAACCAGACATCTGGAACAGATACTTGAATGAAATCTGATTTGTCTCGTGAACAAGCCCGAGTAGCCAAGGTTGGAAGCGTACCTTGAAACATAGCATTTTAACACAAAACGTCCTTAACACCATGTCTCAGGATTGCACTTACTCGCTAAAGCTAAGAACTTTGTTAGTTACATTTTGTTAATTGCCACCTGACTCTACAGGGAGAAACAAGTCACCGGGCAGTGAAGCGTTTGTTCTAATCACCTGGACCCTCTTCGGAGTGGGTCAGATCTTAATTCTGCACGTGCAAATACAGAAATCATGATCTAGACTGGAAACGTGTGTAAGAATGCGAATCGCTCACCCAGTCTTCAGAGGAAGCGGGGCATCCCTGGCCACGTGGGCAGCCTGGGCCTTTATGCCCAGCAGAAATGCGAATCCGAGGCCCACTTCAGGCTTGCAGCTGCTTGGTTTTGATGGTGCCCCTGTTTCCCTGTTCTGTGATGGGTCATCACAACCTGACCCGTTTCTTTTGTCTGTTTGTGGTTAAGATGAGGATCGTATCTTGTGTTTTGCCTGTATCTTCAGTAGTTACTAGTCAGCAGTGGCAAGACAAACCCTTGGTCCTGCTCAGAGGGCTGCAGCTGCAATAAGCCTCTGTCCTGGATGAATGTCTGTTTTATTAGCTTGAGTCTTTCTTCAAGCTAATAAAAACAAAAAAAATGTGAAAATGTAAGTGCTTTGGTTTGTGCAATTCTGTTGTCTTCAGTGATGGCTAATGCTGAAAACAGATGCCCTCTGTTCTGCGTCAGATTCATCAAGTACCTTGCCCTTTGCATACATAGATGAACCTTAGCAGCTTGCCAGGCTTTGTTTTTTTCTGTTACTTGTTTTAGGATCACAAGCTACAAGGTTGTTCACAAGATAACTGTCAGGACAGAGCTATCAAACTGTCAAGACAATAGTGGAACAAAATCTTCTGCTGAGTGCACATTTTTCTTCCTTTTTAACAAGCTGAAAGGGACTCTTCTTATGCTGAGGTTCATAACTACTACTCATCTTGTTGAATTACTTCTCTATGTGACTGCTGTTGACAAGCAAAATTTATGCTGTAAGTTTTTAGGGGATTATTTCAAAATAAATATTTCAAAAAACACTATTACTTATTTCACAAGGAATATTGTCTCTTAAAAATATGGTGGTTGAAAAATGACCAAACAGTAACTGAAACTGCTCCCAAGGCTTCAGTGAAATCTTAAAAAGGATAAGTAGCAGTCTTTGAAAGAATCTCTGACAAAACCTTATTTGCAGTCTGGAAGAGTGGATCTGAATGGTGCATCTGCAGGACAATCAGCTCAGCCTTACTGCTCCTGTAACAAAATCACAGAATCACAGAATGGTTGAGTTTGGAAGGAACCACTCGAGATCATCTAGTCCAAACTCCCTGCTTCAAGCAGGGTCACCTAAAGCACACTGTGTGTTTCGAATATCTCCAGAGCAGAAGAATCCACAATCTCTCTGGACAGTCTGTTCCAGTACTCTGTCACCCATACAGTGAAGTTTTTTCTTATGTGCCATAAGTTTTTTTATGTGCCATGTAAGTTTTTTCTTCCTGTGTTTCAGTATAAGCCCACTGCCTCTTGTCCCTTTACCCAGCACCACTGAAAACAGCCTGATCCCATCTTGTTGACACCCTCCTTTAAGATATTTATACACGTTGATTAGATCCTTCTTCAGTCTATTCTTCTCCAGGCTTACCTTCCTCAAGTCCCTCAGTCTTTCCTCATAGAAGAGACACTCTAGCCCCTTAATCAACTTTGTAGCCCTCTCTTTCATTTGCCTTAGGAGCTCCACATCTTTCTTGTACTGGGAAGTCCAGATCTGCACACACTACTCTGTATTTGACCTCGCCAGGGCTGAGCAGAGGGAGAGTATCACCTCTTTTGCCCTCCTGGCCACATTGGTTTTAATGCACTCCAGGATGCCATTGACCCTCTTTGCCATGAATACACTCTGCTGGCTTATGACCAACCTGCTGTTCAGCAGGACACCCAGGTCCTTTTCTGCAGAGCTGCTTTCCAGTAGGTCAGTCGCCAGCCTGTACAGATGCATGCTGTTATTCCTTCCCAGATGTAGGACTATGCACTTGCCCTTGTTGAACTTCATGATGTTGTTCTCTGCCCATTGCTGCAGCCTGTTGAGGTCTCTCTGAATGGCATCACAGTCCTTTGTTATGTCTGCTACTCCACCAAATTTGGTACAACCAGTGAACTTTCTGAAGGTGCACTCTGTGCCTTCTTCCAGGTCGTTGATGACGGGGCGCAGTACAAATCTGTTGTCTGACTGAGCAACACTGATTGAGCATCAACTCCTTCCCAGTTCCCTTACATTAGTAAAAGTAGAAAGCAACTGTAGCAGTTGATGCTTCCAGGAGGCTTGGGCTTTGCCAATAAAGCCTCTCAACAGCCAGAACTGAAGTCTCCGTCAATGCTGCTTGGTGAGCAGTCTTGTGCTTTTTATTTCCTTGAAAGCAGCTGCTCACTTCTAGTTAGAAACAGACTGCCACAGGGAGCACGAAACATATCAATTGAGAGATATTTCAGACAAAATGTTCATGACATCTTTCTTGTCTCTGTTTTCATGTATTGCTTTACTATGAAGGCAAAACAGGGCAGAAAATGTCTTGTGACTGTACTGCAGCTGTCTGTTTTCAGACAAGACACAAAAGTGCTAAGGAAAATGTCAGGAATGTTTGGGCTAGAGCCTGCATGAGTAGGAAATACAGAAATACATGAAGGTATTCACCACTCTTCTTTCCAACAGCAACAGCAGAGTGGTTTAAAACCAGAGTCATTATAAAGCCACACTGTCTATATACCTGACATTATTGTTGATTAGCTATATTTGATAAATGCTGGATAATATTAGCAAATCCAGTAAAAGATCTTCATAGGGTTTTTTTTGTTTGTTTGTTTTGTTTTTTTTGTTTGTTTGTTTTGTTTTTTTTTTTGGTCTCCATTCCAGTTAGAACTGGAAAAGGCTACAGAGGGAATTAAAAGAGATCGGAGCTGGAAAAAAATGTGAAAAACAATTCAGTGCTCACTCAGGCATTCACATTTAATTATAGATAAAGTTTTTAGTTACATTTTCTTCAGCTGAACTGCCATTTTTCATACACATTGTATGGCAAAATCTTCCTTCTAGGAAATCATTGACACACCATGTGTGGTGGAAAACAACCATGTTTTCTGGGTTTGATATCACTGTGTACTTGACATCTTCTGGGTGACTCAGCTGTGAGTGGGGCTTGGCTCTGTGGCAGACTTAGGCAGACAGAGAAATGAGCAAAGCTGATCTCACAGCTTCATCCTGTTCATCCGCACCCATGAGAAAAGCCATGCTTTGTATGAGATCCTGCTTTCTCTGTTTTCCTTTGCCTGTTGCAGAAGTCTGCTATGACTTCTCTGAATGTCACTTTCCTAAGGAAGGGTGGTCTGGTTTGAGCAACTTTTACAAACCTAAAGTCAAAGTTTGATGGTGTTACTGCATCACTGGACAAGAGAAGAGCTGCTGATGTCATCTATCTGGACTTAAGTAAGGTCTTTGACATTGTACCCCACAACGTTCTCATTTCCAAATTGAAAACTGTATGAGTTTAATGGGTAGACTCTTTGATGGGTAAGGAAATGGTTGTGAGATATGATCCAGATGGTGGTGGTCAATGGGCTCAATGTTTCAATGGAGATCAGTGATAAGTTCTGTCCCTCAGGGGTCGGTACTGGAACCAGTACTGTTTAAACTCTTCATTAGTGACACTGAGAATGGGATTGAGTGCATTCTCAGCAGTTTGTGGATAACACCAAACTGTAAGGTGTGATCTAAGTGCCTGAGGTTGGGATGCCATCTAGAGAGACCTAGGCAGGCACAAACAGAGGGCCCAGGAGAATCTCACAAAGTTAAATAAAGCCACAATCTTTCATTTAGGTTGAGGCAGTCCCCACCATCAGTATGAGCTGGGGGATGAAAGGATTGAGCACAGCTCTACCAAAAAGGAGTCAGGAGTACTGATGGGAAAAGAACTTGGGGTACTGGTGGATGGCAACTGGACATGAGCCAGCAATGTGCGCTCCCAACCCAGAAAGCCAACCATATCCTGAGCTGTATCTAAAGAAGCATGGTCAACAGGGCAAGGGAGGTGATCCTGCCCCTCTGCTCCTGGTGAGACCTCACCTGGAGTACTGTGTTCGTGTGGGGAGTCCTCAGTACAGGAGAGGTATGGACCTGTTGGAGTGTGCCCTGAGGAGGGCCACAAAATTGATCCAAAGGATGGAACATCTCCCCAACAAGGACAGGCTGAGTGAGCTGGGGCTGTTCAGGTAGGAGAAGAGAAAGCTCCAAGCAGACCAGATAACAGTCTTTCAGTATCTAAGAGTGCTGTAAGAAAGAAGGGAAGAGACTCTTTATCAGAGTCTTCTGTGGCAAGACAAGGGGAAATGGTTTCAAACTAAAAGAGGGGAGATTTAGACTGGATATAAAGAAAAAGATTTTTACAATCAGGTTGGTGAGACAATGACACAGGTTGCTCAGAGAGGTGGTAAATGCCCCATCCCTGGAGACATTCAAAATCAGGTGGGATGGGGATTTGTGATTTAGTTGTATGATCCCTGTTCAGTGCACGGGAGTTGGACTAGATGGCCTTTTAGGATCCCTTCGAACCAAACAATCCTATGATTCTATGAAGTCAGGATTTGTTCACTCTGTTGTCTGCTGAGTAGTGAGTGGAATGGCCACTGGTGACTAGGACTAATGTCCTGCCTCTCACAGAAGAAGCTGAACCTGTTGCTTTTATTTATACCAAAGTTTTGCAAGATTTATGGGATTTAACTTAGAAGTGAGGTATGAGTAATCATTTACTTGTAATTATAGTATTCCTGGGTATAAGGGCAACACCTGTGTACACACCTGGTTCACTTTCATAAGTAATTCCCTAGGTGGTCCAGAAACTCCATTTCTAGATATTTTTGTAGATGAGATAATGAACTGGTTTATAAAAATGGACTGATTTGAAAGTAGGTGAGTGGCTGAGCTCCTAGCCACCCTCACCGAAGGTTTGACTAAGTGGTGCAGGAGGTCTCTGGTTGAGAATTTCTGACTGTCCTGAGGAATTTCTCTCAGGGCAGTTCCTGCTACACCAAGAATAATTTAAAAACTTTTATTCAATAATATAGGTTGCAAGTCCCTGCAACAGGGACTTCTTCCACTACAACCAATTCTTAAGATATTTATTTCTCCATGTGATCAGAACTTTATGTCAAGATACAAATAAGCTAGCTTTGTGGGTTTTTTGTTTGTTTGTTTGAACAGACATTCTGTGCATGAATGGCTGTCTAGAGAAGCCTGCCTGTGTAGTCTGACAGTTACTCAGATACTGGTCTGAGCTGAGCCTGAAAAGTAGGTGGAATAAAACCACTTTGTTTTCATCAGCTCTTTGGAGCTCAGTTTGCATGACCAGAAAGAGCTCTGCAAGAGAGCAGAAATTATGTATAAGCATACTCGTCATTATATAAATACAAGGAAGGACAATTAGCATCAGTGATGTTTTCACTGCCTTAGAACTGCTGCTCCTCACACTGGGGTATTTCCAGACTAACAAATAACAGTCTTTTGTATTTACTAACTGGGAAAGCAATTATGCAGCAGCTATGTCATGGGTGTATCAACCACAGCCAAATTTTGATACAAGGCATCAAAGTGAGAACCAGGATTAGTAAATAGCCATTAAAAACTGTAATCACTTATTTCACGATAATCTACTGGTTGAATTCTCTCCTTCTGCCTGTTCCAAAAGTGTAACACATTTTGAACATTGAAGTTATATATGAAATTTCTAATTTTTGTTTTTCCTATCTATCACTAACTGCAGTCACAGAATGCCTTGGACTTTTCTACTTGTCTTACTTGGAAAAAGAAGGAAATAAGTAGATAAATGAGACTGAAATTTGATGAAACTATTCTGATCTTGCTGCACATTTTTACCTTTTCAGCTGGTGGTTTAAAACTTTGGACTTCAACCAGTCCTTTGGGGAAAAATGAAAAGATTATCGTGAAGAGTCAGAGAAATTGCTTTCAACTTATGTGATTATACAGAGTAAAAAGTTTGCAAATGGAAAACAGTTTTTCATTCTTAAAATAAGCAAACAAAATGACTTAAAGTGAAACTCATAGCATCCTGTTTTGGTTACATTTTAAAACCCTGGACCTCTTTTCACTGCAAGTTTCTGCTGAATCTTAATCTTAAGAATTCTGAGAGCTTCCCATGTGATTCCCAGAAGGGGATCCCAGGGGAAAAAATCTTAACCACAGGTTTTACTAAGCTGCAGATCATCTTTCTCTAGAGGTAGTGGCTATTCAGTCACCATTGATGGTTTTTTACTAGATGAAAGCAAGTCCCACTGTCCTTCACCCTGCCAGTACTCACATTTCCTTTCACTTAATATTTTCAGCCTCCGAATGCATCAAATTAAATGAATATTCAGTATGCTCTGTTTCAGCCTTCAGCAAATTCCTGCAGGTGCTTGACTGAATCTAACCAAGTGTTCCAACAGACTATTATGATGATTGTGGTGGAATAAGTGAGTTGAGAGTCAACAGTAAATGGAACAGGGGATAGTTGACAACACTGAACAGGGGATAGTTAAAGCTTTGGGGTAAGGCCATGTGACAGCTTTTGTGGGAGACCTGTTAGATTGCCATTTCTCTCAACTATGATACCTGGTACAAGAGACATAATCAGAAAAATGGTATTTTGAAATCTGAGCCAGGCTAAGGATTTATAAAAAATTTGAAGTATTTATACTTACTTTAGCAGAATGTAAACTAATGCAAGGAGAGGAGAGAGAAGGGGAGAGAGGACACAGGAGGGAAGAGAGTGGATTGGACTGGAGCGGAGAGCTATTTCCTAGTTAAGAGTTACAAAGAAATTGTTGAATTGACAGGATGCCTCTAAACATACATATCACTTCATTTATAATGATGCAAGCACTTTATATTGATTGCATAATAAGAAGAAATCTCACAAAAGTTGGTACTTCTCTTAACTATATTCATGCTGAAGTTATGATCTGTGGATGCTTGAGTTCCTGGAAGTGTAACTGAATACAAGTTTCTCTTTTCTGCCTTTCAATTTAATATAGCACAAGAACCTTCAAGGTTATATTTCTGTCAGATAAGTCATCAATTTTTATGTTGCATGGGTCAAAGACTAAGTAAAATTATTTCTATTTGTTACCCTGAAAACTATGCATTACTAAGTTTATTTGGGAAAAGACCCTTCTCACAAATTCACAGGCATAGTTGCTGTTTAAGGTTTTCTTGTTTACCTTGCAAAAGCCTATCACTCTGCTGTTTCTTAAGAAAGCTTTATTCACTTTGCATCTCCACTTGATGGCTCAGGTGGCTCCTCTCTGTCTCTCTAACGCCCTCTCCTTACAGAAAGGCACAAGTTCAGTTTTGTTTGCAGTTGCAGCAGTTTGGACAACTCCCAAGTCCTGGATCCTTCTGATGTACAGTGCAGTGCAGTGCGTGCCTAGAACATTATAATTTGTACTTGTTCCTTCCAGATATATGAAATCTGCCAAATATGTCTTTATTTGTGAATTTATTTTATCAAGCCATAGGGTTGGTGTTTTAACATAGGAAAAATATTGCAAATTAAAATGCAGAACAGAGCTTTGTTTTGTACTAATTTACCCTGCATTAGCACTGCTTGCCTTCAATTTCTAAGATGCATCTCAACTATGACAGGTAGGGAAAAGCCATGGCCACAGCTTCATATCTGATTACTCTTGTTTTCTTCCCTCACTAAAAAATGAATTCGTCATTAATAGAAGAAAATGTGAGACTAGTTTGCATGAGCTGCCTAACCAAAAACTTGCCAATGACTGTCTAAACAAAAGACAGACCAGTGCGGAGCTGTCAAATTTGTGAGACTGGACCTGCAGTTATCATTACTTTTATGTCATATGTTAAAGCAAAACTCATTGCTAAGTGGATTTGCATGTGGTAGCACTCAGATTTTTGAGGTGTAGCAGATACACACTGCTGTGGCATCCTCTTCATGGGCTCTCACACTTGGCCCTTGGGATAGAAAGGTTTGGTTCCAGCAGAAAGCCTACTTCCTCCCAAAAGGGACTGAGATACTGGCCATGCTCATGACCTGATATGGGTCACTAAGAGATATGGACGGCTTGAGGAGACACATAGCTCTCCATAGGCTTTTGCCTACCTACAGAGCCAGCTTTCAGGTCATCTCAGCTGTCTCAAATGACAATCTTATCAGAACTAGACCTGCACTATGATCTGCTGTCCTGGCAGGAAAGGTGAAAAACCTACACCAGAGGCAGGCTTTGATGATGGAGGAGAAAGGATTACCTGAAGGCTGGTGGCCTGGAGGTGCTTCACTGGGATTACAGCTGCTGGGAAGCTACTCCATACTGCTACCCCTAATCTTGCCCTATACTGTTAATCTGCATAAGCAAAAAAATATGGAAGCCAGGCAAAGGATTTTATATTTTGTTTTGTCAGGGGTTTAAGCTGTAAATACTTGCTGAAGTGAGACTTCTGCTACTACACTAGTACGCTGGAGTTTAGAGGACTTATGTCTTTGGATAGAAGCAAAAGAAAAAGAACTACTCATTCCTGTTATTTAGCTTCAAACTAAAATTCAGATTAATGTAGTTTATCCAAGAAATTAAAGATCTCAATCTCATTGCATGTGTGCCTATCAGTTTTTCTCTTAGAAATATTAAACTGTTACAGGAAATTTTCAACAATGAATACCTAATCAAATGCCTTTGCTGGAACGACCACATCTTACGGAATACTGAGCTTGAAAGGTTTCACAGTGTAAATTTTGCATGTCTGAAATTGAATGCAACTTTGTTGTTAGAAGCAGGTCAGAGACAACCACTAGGAAATCTTGGAAAAACCTAGCTGTTCTTACAAGTCATTTCCTTTGCTGAGATGTTCATCTGTAGTGGTATAGACATGGTAGGTCAAATTAAGAGAATATTGCATGACTGTAATCACGATTTGAGGAATATTGGTTAAGACTGCCTTTCTTTTGGCTTTGTCACTGAAACAGTGGCAACGTAGCAAGAAAACAAGAGAAGTGCTGCTCTATGTTTTCTCTGACAGTGGAAGCAGATGAAAATGTTTCTTCCTCCAGCTGCTCCATCTGTAGTGTGCTGTGGTCCACTATCAGAATAATGTTTAATAAGGCTGCACAGCAGTAACCCCAGCTAAAACAGCTTGTTTTTTTTTGTTTTTTTTTTCAGCTTAGTGCTTCCTTTTACATCTCAGTTCTGCCGAGACCTGGATCAATATATTAAGGAGGGGGCATCAGATATGAGGGATGGTCAACATGAAGAAAAAAAATGCTTTCTAAACATGATAATAATGTAGAAATGTGTAACCATGGACTACCCAGTGCTGATGTGAGATTGAGGACGGGAGCATACTGCCATCAGTGAGAGGAAGAGCTGACCCTCTTGTCAGCCACAGGAACTCAAGCTGGTAATGATCTAGACTATGGGTGTCCAATCTTTGGCTTGCCTGGGCTGCATTGAGTGTGCAGGGATCTGCAGATAAAACTTCCACAGAATGTAGACAAACAGAAATCAGCAAAAGTTTAGAAAATCATCTTCAAGAAGCTACATGTGTTAATGAAAATGATCATCTGAAGGTATTAAAAAATGAAAATCTTTCAAACAAAGAAAATCAAAACCTTTCACATTTTCTGCTGTAACTGAAATTGGTACTCATTATTACAGCTTTTACATTAGAAATATGAGATACCTTCATTCTAGGGATTCGTTCATTTAAATAATACATAAATACATACGTAATTATATAGATGAATATCATAAATAGTATTCAATTTGACTCTAAAAGATTGTTAAATTGCAGTACAAACAACACAAATGTATGTTCTGGTTAGTGACTTTAACAACTGCTGAAGTTGCACATGGGGCTTAGTGAGTTGCTTATAATGTGTAATTCAAGTCCAGCTCCAATCTGCTGGGATTCTTTCCCTCTTCAGCTTCCTGGCTCAGGGAGAAGTGCAAACCAAACAGAAAGTCTGTCTTCAAAAACATTAAAAAAGCTACCTTGGAGTGACAATGTGGTTCAGTGAAATGAACTGCAAAGAAAGCTTTTCTCCACTCAGCAAGAAAAATTATCATGATCTTTGCAGTCCGTACAATACTGTGGAAATACTCTCTGCAGATAGATGTTTCTTTGTGGAAAGAACTGCTCCTCATTAGATTGTGCCCACTGCAGGAAGAACAATTTCTGTCCACAGATCAACTGCAAATATAAAAAGAACAGTTTAAATTGCTCAGTTTTCCTTTGATAACTGTGCAGATTTCATAAGATATTCTTAACTCATTTGTAAAGCTCATCACTTTTTCCCCTTTGGGTCTATTAAAAAAATCTAGATTTCTGTTTCTGAAATGCTGTATGAGCATGAGATATGCAAGTTACTTCACAAGCTTCTTAATCTAAAAATGTACGTTTTTAATAATGATCATCCTGATTTTCAGAGCCACTCTGACATGACAGAGTAGTGGGATCCAGTGTTAGTAAAGGGTAAAATGCCTCCTCTAAACCAAATCTTGTTCACCTTTGTAATTGTTCTAGAAAGAAAAGAAACATACAATATGAAGAGAGAGTATGCTATCACTGCACTGGCAGGCAAAAATGAGCTAATGCAGGGACAAGATGCAAATGAAAACAAGGATTATTGAATTCAATGTTTGGAGAAGGCAAGGCAAGTCACCGTTCATTACAGTCTGTATCGGCCACGGGAGAAGTTGGCTTCTAACTGGTGGTCTGTGGCAATGCAAACTTGTAAAGACTTTCTTGCACAGAAGTAGACACATTGGTGACACAAACTGCAGTCAAAATTCCAATCATTGTTAATAGCTCTTTTCTTTTTTTTCTTTTTTTCTTTAGTTAAACAGAGCAACTCAGTGATTTGCCAGCATGGAATCAAGGCAGACAGAGATTCGGCCACTGCAGGGCAGACACCAGGAATGTTAAAATGAAAATACAATAGAGGATATAATCCTTGGGTGACCAATCTCTTTAACTTCTATTTAATTGCAGTGAGATGAACACTGGTCCAAGAATCTTCTGGGATATTAAAAGGACAGTGGAATATCTTTTTTTTTTTCAAAGATTTAAAGTCACTTCCCTATTAAAAAATAATATATTTAGCTGAATGAAAAACAAGAAGAAAAGAGCCAATTGGAGTTAGCAAGCTGGATATATTAGACCCATTTATCTCTAGAAACCAAAGTGTAATTTGCTGTGCTGAGGATACCTGTGCAGAAGAACAATTGTGATGCACACTGCAACTTCATCTGATTTATAAAATCAGACTGATAGATCATCCTGATTACATAGAATTGGAATGAAAATACAGCTAGAGAGCACTTAGATGGCAAAGAGGACTAGAGAGGTACTTAATGTGCTCAAATGGGATTTAATATACCAGCAAATGCTGTTGCCTTGACCATTTATCCCTTTTTACTGAGGATGTGTGATCTCTTTTAACAGGATGGTACATTCATTTAGCCAGCAAAGACCATGATTTCCTACAGAACTGATTTCTTACTGACACTTAATTCACAGGAGGTGACTAGCATCTTCAACAGCTGAGTCTGAAAGATTTAGAGTTCACTGCTGCTGTTTTTCTTAACTTATGTACTTTCTTTGAGAAGCTAGACTAGACATCACCCCTTTGACAAGCATATGATCCAAGCTGACATTTGTTCTTTCAAAAGAGCAAGTGAACACCACTTCCAAAAGAGCCAAGTGTAACCTACATTGCAGCACTGTAGCTGAGAAGGATACCTTTTCTCAATCTGTTTCTCTGTGACAGCTGTGCAGCCCCCCCCTTCTACCCTTTGCTTTGAAACTGGAGTAATTGAGAAAGAACGACTTCAAGTAACTACCCCCGCATTATCTTACTGGTTTCTAATTTGTTAGGACAAAATGTCCATTCTGCCTGAAGTTCACAATTGCTTTGATGTTTTAAGAAGTAGAGAAAAAAAAAAAACAAACCCAAACAATTAAAAACAAAAATAAAATCCTCCCCCCCCCCCCCCCATAATGGACCAGGTGGGTGGAATGGGCAGAACAGATGACTCCTGAAATATTACTTCTATTATCATTAATTTTAAATCTAGTAGGTGTGGAAAGCAGTTCTTCTGTGTTGCCTCTACTCTGTCCAGCTCTTCCAGGGACAGACTGCTGCCAGTCTGCTATTGCACATATCTGTAGCATCTGATGCACGGACTCAGATGTGAATGATCCAAATCGTTTATTACAAGTTCTCACATCAGTCATACACCTTCACAAGTTTTCTTTTTCTAGCTTTCCCATCCACCCCTACAACTTTCCCATCCACCTTTACTTGTCAACACAGCATTCTACAAAACATTCTTCAGCCGTTCACGCAGGTGCTTATCCAGTCAGAGCTGTGAGACATTCTTTCTTCTTCTAGAGGTGTCCTTGGTTCTCATGCTGTTTATCTTGCTCCACAGCTGCTGCTCTGAACAGTTTTTCTTGTATTCCCACACATATCCATTACAACATGAGCAGCAGCTGCCATGGTGGCCCCCCAGATACATGGCAGGCACAAGTTGTGGGAGGAGGTCAATCAGCCCTTTAACATCTGCAGAAAAATGGGGAGATTAGGTTAGATTTTAGGAGAAGTTTTTTTCACAAAGAGGGTGGTGACACACTGGAACAGGTTGCCCAAGGAGGCTGTGGATGCCTCATCCCTATAGGCATTCAAAGCTAGGCTGGATGTAGCTCTGGGCAGCCTGGTCTGGTGTTTGGCAGCCCTGTGCATAGCAGGGGGGTTGAAATTAGATGATATTGTGTTCCTTTTCAACCCAGGCCATTCTATGATTGTATGATTAATTTTTTTCCCCCACATCTTGCTTTTAGTGCCAGCCTGTTCAAAAAGCTGCTCTAATCAATAGTTCTAATGTTTTTAGACTCAGCCCTGGATGTGGTGAGTGAAGATTGTGCAAACTGTGGTGCAGAAAAAAATGAGTAATTTTTTCTTGCACAAATGCTATGTAGATACTGGTTTCTTTTAAAAATATTACCCTGACAGAAGACACTGTGATATTTACAGTGCAGCTGACATAGCAATAGGAACTTCCAGTGAACCTCAGGGAAAGTTGCTTTACTGGAAAATAGCCTTGAATTGACTGTGAATGGGGAGGATAAATGTGCTGCTGTCCTAGGAGGAGAGAAAGTGGGACCACCTAGGGAGTGTGGAGGAGATCTGCCAGGCTCCAGGGGAGACGAAGAGAGCAAGCACTGACAGGACAGGTAGACTCTCCCAGCCTCTCCCAGCAGCAGGGAATTAACTCAGGGAGATAAACATTCCAGTTCTTTTAACAAAAGATTAAGGGTTATATAATACAGAAATGTGAGAGCAGTCTTGTGCTCACAGTGTTGCGTGCCTTGATGTGAACTGTGTTTGCTGTATTCACTCTAATCAAAGGTATAAAAGGGTCGGGTTCCACCAAATCCAGGTGTGAGGTTTCTCATGTGTATAGGAAGAGCTATAAGCCAGTCATGTTCTTATGGAAGGTATACAGAAAAAGAGTACAAGCCTGTAAGGATGGGGTAGGTCCATGGTCAATCCAGGAAGGCAAGTCATTGGATTGTGATTTACAGTACACAGCATCAGATGCAGGTATGGCTGCAACACAGCTCAGGCAAAGAGCTCCAAAGAAGGAGTCTTTTGGAGATTTCTTGTGGAGACTTCTCACAGCTTTCCTCAACAGCCCTTTTCAAGGCTGTACACACTACTTCGAGATCAAGCAGGCAGACCTTTGGGGTGGATTGGATGTGCACAGAGTCCTGACACACTGGAACTCAAATGATTTTAAAGTGTTTCCTTTCCTTTGATAGAGTTCTACTCCTATAGCCCAAGCAAAGTATACAAGTAGTATTAACCCAACTGCTCTACCAGAATGAACAGGTCTTGCAGTAGATAAAAGTAGTCACCAATATATACAGTATGTCAAGTTTAGACAGGAGGAAAAGGAATATTCCTTCTTGCAGTCAAACTGGTGTAAAGAAAACTGAATTATACAGAGATTCAAGCCCTCAGCTCTACCTACCTCAGCATGCAGGAGAGGGTATTGCAGAAGAAGATGTTTTTAGAAACATACAGAGTGCTCTCTGTCATCCCTTCTTTGTTCTTGCATCTTAGATTAACGAATGCAAACAACAGAGGCAATCTGAACGGTTCAGAATCAAACATGTAGTTGCCAAAAATAATGTGCTGGGGTCACTTGGTAACAGGTGCTACTCTCCCACTCACTGAAAAGCAAATCAAAATATTTTATTATTTTTAGGAGATTTGTAGAGGAGTAGAATATACTGGTCTAAAATAAGAAGCCATTACCTGGCTGTAATTCTGGTCCTGCCAATTTCGGCAGGGCTGGGACTTCCCACCACTATTGTCTCCTATCTATTAATGGCTGTTCCTGCTTCATATTATTTCCTCTTCCCAATAAGGAAAATAAATCACTTGCTTGAAAGATATTCTGATACAATTGCTAATTAGACCTTTGTACTTCTGAATCCAGTTTTGACATTTTCCTGAATTTTACATGTAAATAATTGGAAAAGTATCAAAGCAGAACATCAGTTGTTGTTTTTGTTTGTTTGTTTGTTTGTTTAAGTTATTGTCATTATTTAATGAATAGGGAGGAAGAAAGAAGACAATGCTTGTCTTTCCCTTTTTATTCATTTAGGGAGGACACATAAGGTAAAAAATCAAACCTAAGGTGATGAATAAAGAAAAGGAAGAGCTGAAAATAAGGAAAGCAGAGTCATTCCAAAGATCTCTTTCTATTTTTAATATCCTCTTTTTCTATCTCTTGGTATGGAATTCTTTGGTGACACTTTTATTCATGTATCATGAAAACTAGTTTCACTTTTTTCAGGCAGTTTTCTTTTTTGCAATTACATTTCAACACAGGCATATCCTGTCATTCTTACCTCCTGTGAAAGATAATGCATGCAGAAACCACAATGAAAAACCAGGCATTTTTCTGTCCTACCCAATGAAAGTCTGTTTACGTACGTGCATTGGTGCACATACAGACTGTGCATGCACACATAGGCAGGAATGGCTGTCTCACCACCTTCCTCAGGACTGGATGGTCCTGGTCCAGGATCTGAGCTGTTCTTTTCCATTATGCGATACATCAGAAATGATTTCATACCTCCTGCCAAAATTCTTCAACTGAAAAATTACTTTTACATATGCTACTATTTCTTCAAATATGCAGGCGATTCCTTCTTCCCAGACCAGGAGCCCATCGACCCAAGCTATAGATTATTTTCTGCTTTGTTGTAGTACAGTCGTTTTGTCACCACAGCACACATTCAGTCTCTCTCATGGATGTACTTCAACGGCATCAGTATAAGAGCACGGAGGGGACTGTGTTTTCCTCCATTCTTTGATTTCTGTATTAGGGAGGAGATGCAAAGAGGTCATTCCAGGAGCAAAGGTACAAACACAGTTATTATATGCACTGAACACTAGGTAGTGTAAGATATTGTAATCAGTTGTGTCTCCTTGCCTGATGAGAAAGCACTGAATGAGAATATAGATTATAGACAACAATTTACATTTCTTAGTGAGTGGTTAACTCTAAATGTTTTCTCCAGCATCCTTTTTCTACAGAGTTTGGTGGGATGGCTCCTCTAGCGTTCAGTATGTGCTGGCCTGGCAGAGGTGGACCTTACTCCTTAGTGCCCTTTATCTCCAGCAGGTAATCACAGATGACACCCAATGAATGTTGCACTGATCATGGAAGAAGTTATGTATGGCAATGAAAAAGTACCCTGAGGTCTCATCTTCCACTTCGGAACCACAGTGTACTTGTTCTTCTGAGAGGGTGACTGTGCAAAGCAGGTGAAGGTACAGATGAAATATATAACAAATTCTGTATCTTTCAGGAAAGTGATGATATGGTATGCATGTGAACTGAAGAAGGGGAAAAGCTCTTCCTTCTATATTACAGTTTGGAAGTGGAGCTGTAACAACACAAGATTAGTC
Source organism: Phasianus colchicus (assembly GCF_987193195.1). Classification (NCBI taxonomy): domain Eukaryota; kingdom Metazoa; phylum Chordata; class Aves; order Galliformes; family Phasianidae; genus Phasianus; species Phasianus colchicus. The sequence goes on along the minus strand of NC_143476.1, from coordinate 26,404,537 downwards.
TCGTATTTTGAATGCAAGGTGCAGATTTGTGTGAAAGCCAAGCAGTCATAGATAGCTGGGACAAACCTAAGTAAGTCTTGAAGTATGACCCTAGACTGGGCGGTTTTCCTTGTGAAGAAAAATCATGACCTGGATTAGCTACTGTCTTCCTTTCACAGAGCATGTTGAAATAATCAGTGTGTTCATAGATATGGCTCAATTAAAAAACACTATTTATGGTGTCAAAGGAAGGTTTATATTAACTTCAGTGTCCTTTAGGTCAAATTTTGACTGTGGATTCAAAGACAGAGCTTTCCTGGAGTAGGATTCCCTCACTGCAGACAATGCAGAAATCAAGTGGGAGTGAGAGCAGGTAGGTAACAGCAGTGTATGCAAACTGCTGTAGCCTTTCTGCCAGCATGCAGCTGGCAGTGAGAGGGGCTGCCAGCAGTCACCGCCACCATTAGGCCCTTGTCCATACAGCCGTTGAACAGAATCAAACAGTAAAGATGCTGTTTGAGCTATAATTCCCCTCAAAGTGAAGATATGAACTGGTTCTTTCCAAAAGAAGAGTCTTCCACTTCTATGTTGATATATTGATATACTCTCACATTTTCAACAGCAATGCTTTTTATGCCCTATTTACAGTCTCCATTGTCACATGCAGCATAAATATAAAAAATGTGATGCCAGCTAAACGTGTTTTATTGCTTTCTTTCCACTCTTCAGCTTTCAGACCTCTGGAAAAATATGGAAAAATGTGATCTCTTGCAGGTGTTAACCATCAGTCTTATCTGTGGAAGGACTGAACATGAGGTCATAGATGAGCATGTGAGAATTGACTGACGATTTTAGCTAACAACAATTCAGGGTTGGAAAGAGAGAAACCTGCTCACGTTGCTCTGTTCTAATAGTATAGCTACTACCTAGTCTGTCAGAAGCCATAGGCTGTCAAAGAGAAGTTTTAGGAAAAGAATATTAACATGAATTATATAGTGAAAATAAAAGCAGTCAGTGCTATGCATTTTTCCTCTTTGGTCTCAATTTCTGCCAAACTTTTTCTCCAAGAAATGCTATGGGTACAACGTTTTGGCTTGAGGTTGATATTTTGATATGTTCCAGTCCTGGTCCAAGAGATGCACACTGAAACTCACACAGTCCCTGCAGGATTTCAGAATGCAGTTTCTCATTATTACCACTCTGTGCTGCATTATGTAAGTGGAATACTTAAGTCAAACAACTTCAGAGATGTTAAAGAGAAATTCTTTGAATAGATATTAAGGCCAGGAAGTGGCTGTTCCTATGGAATATGAAGTTAAGCCTTTTTTTTTTCTAAATAATCTATAGATGGACACCTACAAAGATAACATCTGATAAGGAGCTGAGCTGAATGCCAAGTCATCTGTAGGCACTGGATGTATGTGGGATGTATTTTTTCATTTTCAAAAAAACTTTGTACAGATTCCTCCCTATTTCACAGTGACACTTCAGAAGAAAAGAATTTAGTTTAAAACCATCACTCCTAATGACTTTCCTCCAAAATACTTTTATTTTCCATTAGATAAAGACCTTGATGGGATCCCTCTTTTCACTGGATTGTTTTAGACTTTGACATTCTAAAAAGATGTATTTGAAAATATAAAAGCTGAAATTATTTGCAACTTATGTGTGTGTGTCCATCTCATAGAATTTCTTCTTCAATGAACTTTATGCAATAGCAGAATTACTTTAATGTAAAGGGATAGTTACTTAGGGAACAGAAAGATACACCTAGTGTGTGTTGGTTACCTTAAGCTATTGAGGGCAAGACATGTGATTACACTACTCTATAGAAATCATGTGCCTTCTGTAGTTAGTCAGCTGTCTTCATAGTTTCAAAAATTTAACCTCAGTTAAGTCCAGGCTTGATCTCAAAAAAAAAAAAAACCCACCATCCAGAACAGTTTAACCTAATTATGATGAACATGAATAAAAGGATTGCTCAGAAACAGTTCTAAAACCAACATCTTTTTCATTTTGAGAAGGTGACTGTGGCAAAATTTCAGCATATCTGTGCCGCAAATAAATCTCAATCTATTCTTTGAACTTTTGTAATGTGTATTCATAGTTTTAAAGCCAGAGAGACCATTAACTCATCTGGTCAGACCAAAGGCCAGGAAATTCTGTGCAGTTACTATTGCACTGTCCAACCACACAGAGTGTGGGCTAAAGCTTATCTCTGGAACAGCAACCCAACTTACATGAACAACATTAGGAGATGGTGGACGTGTCCTTTTCTGAATTAGCTCAGTCAGTGACTAATCTCCTGCAGTGTTTAATACGTATTTCTTATTTCTAATTTAAATGTGCCTATCTTCATTTGGTAGTTCACTGTTCCCCCCCTCCCCCCCCCCCCCACCTCAAAAACACATGCAGTTTTAGGAAGAGATATGACCACTGCAGAAACAGTGAGAAATTGTGAGGAAATCACAATTCTATCTGAAAACTGGCAAGATTTTTAACAGGGATTAGCTGATGCTTCTGTACTTTATGTTCTTTATGTGACAAACCCCTCATCAAAATCACAGACTGTTCTGATCATTGACTTTTCAAATCCAGGATTCAGAGAGCTGAGAAAGAGATTTGCATATTTTTAGTACTATCATTTGCTTTACACCTGTGTTCTGGGGCAAAAGAGAGAACTCTGTTTAGCAAGTAATGATGTAAAACAAAAAAATATCTTTAAAAGTGAATAACACTGAGAAACTGAAATTATTCTCTCATTGGAAGTTGCTGTCTATGTTACTCATTTCATCTTTCTTGTAGGCAGGGGAAAAAATATTTTCAAGGATTCTGAATTCACAGGAGGGTCACATGAAATAAGACTTGTGCATCTCTCAGAATTAAGATTTTTTATGGATTCTTTGGTCCTCTTTGCACCTAAATTCATTTGCAGAACAGGACTCTTGTGAATACTTGGCCAGTAGGTGTGGGTGGTGGGGGAAAGTTGAAGGGGAAAAGGCACAACCAGTCCTAGCTCTTTCAGTGCAGGCATCTGTGATCCCACTAGGGAGAGCTCATGCACTGCAGTCTCACTGAAAGAACTGCAAATAAGCTCCTTTTTTTTTTTTTTTTTTTTTCCCTCTTTCTTTCTTTTCCATTTTTAAACATAATATTACAGCAGACACACGAGGTCTGAAGCATGTGCATCTAATATTTAAAAGGGCAGAATACAGCAGGAAATGTTTAGGATGTTTCTCCTTATACCCTTCTTGTTGTAATCAGGTTTCTCATTTCTTTTCTGAGCTGTAAACTTTGATAACAAAACCAGAACAGAGGCATCTGTTGCATACATTTTGTCTTCTCCATAGTTTTTTAAGTACGGATTGTCACCTTTCTCATCTCCATTCCTTGTATATGCTACTCAGATTGGGAACCAATCTCTCCATGCCTGCTTTCCTTATCTGTAAAACTGGGATAACAGTAATTCCTGCACCTGCCTTCACTAGCTGGTTGGCAGAGCCTTCAAAGCAGAGGCCAGATGTGGAATCACTTTCAATTGCAGCCCCCTGCTTTTTCTGCATCCTGAATAAGACATGATCTGAAGCATATCACCAATACAAAAAGGAAATATTAGGTGTTGTTTGGGGAAGAGGAGAGTAATTTACAGTAAGTTTGGGTATAAGAAAAGAGGGGGATCATTTTCCAATCTTTGAAAGCTGGCTCACAGTAAAATACAATTTTAGTGGTGTTTCTGACGCGAGCATTTCTATAGCATATTCACTACGGAACTGTGAAAGTTGCTATGAACCACCAGAGGTTGCTATTACCAAATTAAAAAACAAAAACAAACAAACAAACAACCCCCCCCCAAAAATAAATAACCAATGAAATACTCGGATCCATTATAGGACAAGGTTGTCTTCTTCCTTTCCATATATATCTCCCTCTTACTTTTATTGCCCCTGATTTTCAGTCCTTAGAGTCAAGCCAATTTGGAAAGAAGAAAAGGAGGATGAGGAAAAACAAGGATGTTGGGTCAATTTTAAGAAGTATGAAGAGGAACCTTTGCCTTCAGATAAAGGTCTTGTAGGGAATCAAACTGCCTGTATATTCTATTTCTTTTCCTTTCTCACATGGATTGCAGTCTTTTACTATTTTATTATATTTATTATTCTGCAGCTTATAGTCTTCCTAGAGCAGCTCACTTCAGCATTGTCAAAGCCTGTAAAGGTGGAGCAGGTAGGCTCTGTCACCAGAGATGGGGATGTCTATTGCCTCTATTGTCTGTCCTGGGGTGCTGATGGAATTTTCAGTCTCCTTAACAGAGGACCTGCAGGTGGTGTTGGTGCCCCTGCTTAGGCACAGTAAACTTTTGTAAATGTATTCTCAGCAGAGGCTGCTCCAGTCAAGTCTCAGCCTGTACTCCACACACTATAACAGGAATGAAACCTCTCTGCAAAAGCTTTGATTTCTGATATTCCACAAAACCCAAGGGGGTTGGCTTTCCTGATAGTTACAGCAATATCTGGACTATTTATTGCTCTCTATTTCTAAATGATTAGGTAAAGAAGGACCAGGTGTTCTTTAGCAGTCACAGAATTTAGAAAAACAGAAATCTCCATCCTCTTGTTGACTCACTGTCAACACACTACCCATACTCAACTCAACTGCAAGATTCAGCAGCCTCTTCACTAATGAAAGTTCACTTGTAGAAACCAGATAAACCCCTGCTTGCAAGTATGAAACAAACACAGAACAGAACTACTTTTCAGGAAGTAGGAAAGGAATATAACTGGTATAATGCATCATAAGAAGCTATTCCTTCATTTAAGTGGAATATTAATTATTCAAAGTTCTCTGGAATTCCTGCTGTCAAAACTGAGGAGCCTTTCAGTGCTTCTTTTAACATTTCCCAATATCAAATCCTGTGGTGCTGTCACAAATCAGGACAGTGAGGTCTCACTTAAACTACATATGATCAACTGCTATCAGATCCTAAAAAGTTGCTGTTGCTCCTCCAGCTTCCTGTTCTTGACTAGTCTTTGACAAATCCCTCTTACAATATATTTTTCATTCCAGAGATTCATGGTTCTACATTAGATAAAGGTGAAAGCCCATGCCAGCACAATTAGAAGCATGCTTGCTCAGACTTGATTCCATCCACAATATTTTTGCTCCTTTACAGCATGATCACTTTTTGGAATGGAAATGAAACCAAATTACACTCAGGCATAACCACTTGCCCCTCCTTTGTTCCTTTCTCTTCACCAGACTGTGTCTCTGATTTTCCAAGATCTGGATTTCGGGACAGAAGGGAGGAAGGGGGATAGGAAACTTCTTATTAAAGCCTCATCAGTTTTGTATACTGCATATACTGTATATACTGGACATTAAAATCTGGTCCCCAGCACCTAATAGAGAAATCATCTGTCCAAAAGAAAAAGGAAAACAAACAAATTCTGAAAAGATTACAAAAAACAGCAAAGTACCCTGAAGGAATCCAGCGGAAAGAAGAGGATATAAGTAGAGGAAAGGGCTAGGAGACAGGCCTGAACATTTTACATATGTTGTTTTATTGTGTATGGGAAAAATTCTGTTAAAAATAAATGAATGGAAGGAGTATTCCACAAAGTGGAAAAATGGTAATAGTTTGCAGCAGTAATGGAAATCTGGCCTACATGACAATGTTTAAGTGAGCCTTTTCCCACCACATCTCAGGGAACAGATGTCAACCTTGTGATGAACAAGATAGAGCTCAGAGAGTGAAAGTCTTTGCTTTCAATTTTCCTCTTAATGGAAGGAGAAAATTGTTCTAAAATTAAGAGTTAGCTGGGGGCTAAGAAATGGAAGTCTGCTTTAGAGCACTCTGCACATGTAAATAGATAATATATTATTTAATATTGTGTGTGACCTGGCTGGGGACCTGATTCAACACCAAATCCAAGGACAGCTGTAGTAGTTAGCAGAGCAGCTGAAGAGAAGAAGCAATGTGGGGAGATCATGGTGGAGAAGTGGCTCACATTGCCACAGCAGCACTGCTTCAATTTGGGCTCTGAAGACCTGCAGGACTTAAGACATTACCCCTGCTTGATGCTCCTCAGCTGCAAGTGAGTCCTACTTCAGGAGGGAGAAAATGTCTGTCTAACCTTGCAAGGATATACTCAGGAAAAAGAAAAAATAGGAGAGGTCTGTAAAACAGCAAGTTGCTCCAGCCAGCACCAGGCATCCCTCCAACATACATTCTCTTTAAGAAAATATTTTAGTAATATTTTGATAATGTATCTTCTTTGCTTGCTTGTTTATTTGTTTGCTTAGCAGAGGCAAAAAAATGGCCTTCTTGAACATACTAAAGGTAACTTTTATCTTTCCCAGTTTTCTGGCTGTGGGATCCTGGCAGTACTTTATGAACCAGAACCAGAACCTTATGGTTCCTAGTTAAGCCAGCTACACACAGAGAAACAGACAGTGCAGTGGTAAGGGAAAGAGAAGATGGCTGGAATTTTGCCCGTTTCTTAGAGAAAAAAAACCTTTTAATTATCAAAACGTGAAAATTTCTGTATCCTTCCATCCTTGTTGACATTTATCTTAGGCAATCTTTGACAGAGATGAGGCCCTCTGTCCTGATGTACAAAACAATGTCTGTTTTAATGTCCTGGCCATGGATTGCATAGCAGAGCTTTCCAACAACACTGCAGCAAAATCAGAACGAAAAGTGAATATTGACAGAAGGAATCAACTATCAGATACAGGCTGTGAGCCAACAAGCCAGTGACTCCCATGTCTTTAGAAACTCTTTTCTCTCAAAAATCCTGTCTCTACAGTGCTTCGGGAAGTCTCTTCTCCCAGAGTGTAATAGCCATTTCCAAAGATGGTTGGCCAAGTGGCAGAAAGAACTACCTGATGCTTTCTCTATTTAAAGGAATAAAAAGGAGTTGTTTAAGTGTCTAGTTTTATGAATGTGATATGTGCTGTGGTCTTGGAGAAGAATAAGAACAAGTTTTACAACTGATAACCTTTATTATGTTTCGTTTAATATCACTCATGGAAGCCTTCACTAACTGGAACCATTTTTCTCTATGTCAGAATGAAATACTCCTGACAGGTGCAAATTTCCTCATGCTGATCGGTTCAGATGACACCCTTTAGTGGTGCAAAGATAATCTGGCTGCTTCTGTTTCAGCACTGAGCACTCTGCTTTTCATGAGGCACTTCCCACAGAAGCTGACTTCCCATAATAAGTTACTTTCAAATAACTGTGTAAATCATAACAATTGTAAAATTCCAGTTAGCAATAGGAAGCATGTGTAATAGAGCCCAAGGTTGGGAACACCTCCAGTGCTCACAATGGCCTGGCTTGATGAGGGAATTTCTTTATGTACATACCTATCTTTTAATGTGCCTGAACTTGAGTGTATTTCCATACAGAGCTGATATCCACTGGGCAAGGTGGAACGCAAGGATGAGGGGTGAACAGAAGACTACATTGAAGTGGCCACGTAATGAGACAAGAATAATGCTCACAAAATATGCAATGACACATGCATTACCAGATTTTGATCTTTGAATGATCAGAAATTTACCACCTGGCATAAAACTCCTCTACAGCTTTCAGTCTCTGCATACTTGAAATCCTTATACAATTGCATAAATGTTCATATCACTAGCAATTACATTTACAGTGTGAATTTATAGAACATAATGTTCAGTCGGTGAATACCAGCAAATAAATCATGCCTCTCTGGGCACTTTGATGCCCTACCTAATTTGGGATCTTATTCCCATGTAAACTTACTTGAAAATTTAATTGCAAAATGTATATCACTATGAAAAAGTTCTTTAGAAATATTGGTTGGCTTCTTTTAAATGAAAGAGGAGTAGCTTTTCATGTGAATTTTTATCTGTTGTTCACAATCTCTCTTTTTGCTTTGGTCTCCATTACTGTAAACTGATTATTTTGTGTACTTTCCTTTGAGCATGGAGCCTTATATGGTTATCAATTGCTTTGCTGGATTAAAATTCTGTCTGATCAATTTGATGTACTTTGAGTTTTAAGGCTATTTACATTATGCTCACATAGACTTAAGGAACTACTATAAAATAAGTTATCAATTTTAAAGGTACTAAAATTGAGGTATATTTACTTTGATTTCAGTTGTCCGCATTTTTACTTATTTCTACAGAGCTAAACACTCTTATTTTTGCTCAATACTTATTCCTGATTTTGAGTAATTCCCTTGAGTAATGTATAATAAATGTATGTGAGAATTTTGACACAAAAATCTTACTAAGGATTTTTCATATGAGCAATGGCTTCCAGTACCAAAGCTCTAAACATGGAATCCTGAGGTATGGCCAAATCTTTTACCACAGTTTGCATGAAATCCATAGGGATGCACTGTAAGTAAAGAGAATTGATATTTAATGTATTATAGATTTGCAGTGTTGCTGTCATGGGAGACAGATACTGTTTCTGAAAGAATATGCTAAACAACATTCATAAATATTCAGGAGAATATTCATAAGTAAACATATGTTTGATGAAAAGAGTTAAAGCTTAGCATTTTCACAACTGCTCTATACTGCAATTAAACTCTACAATTACTTCCTCAAAAAGAAATGTGCATATAGGAAAAAACACTGCCAGTCTGGTATAACCATAACCAAAATTTTTTTATGACCATTTTGAAAATAAACCGAATGATTACCAGCTCCTGATATAGCCATTCTCTCACCACTAAAACCAATGAGAGGGTGTGCAAAGTAAAAGAAAAATGTCAGGATTTATCCTTCACTGTTTACTCTTCACATTAAGACAACTCTGAAGCTTACATGGTATCATAAGGAGCCTGGAGCATTTCAGAATAAAGCTGCAGAAGAAAATGCAAGGCAGCTCATTGTTGGCTCTGCTGTGACCTGGAGTGAAAAGCAGCATGTGACTGCATTACCTTAAAAAGATCCACAGCGGCCATTTCCTTCCCTGCAGCTGCTGAGCTGAGTTTTGCCAGCAAGCTGTGATGGGGAAGCTGAGGTAAAAAAATCCTGTCCCATCTTCTTTGTGTGGTTGGTCTCCCGCCAGGGGTTGTCACATTACCCATAGAGGAAAAGTTTTAGCCTCGCATAATGCAGAGTGCCTATACTTGAATTAGTGTCTGCAAATTAACTCAAATGAGATGACTTCATTAGGTATTATTACATGAGTATTCTGGTTAAATACAGAAACCCATTTTATTGTCACAGTTTCTGCTTCTCGTGATCTTTCAGATCACAGGGTTGAAACCCAAAGTCCTGTTTTACCCGTCTGGTTTCATTCTTTAAACTTCAGCCTCTGGAGACAGGTGCATACATGACAGTCACAATTTTCATATAAATTTAAAATAAAAACTTGTTATTTGCCAAGCAATAAAAAAAAAAAGCTGGAACACATAGGATCATGCAACTTCAGAAATTGAAACAAAGAACTCAACTCAATTGAAATCAATACTTGCTTTCTTGATATCTCGGGAAGTGCCCATCCTGACTTACAACATCTGAACATGTAGGTAGTTTGCACAAGAAAGAACAGAAGAAAGATGTGGTGATTACTAGATGCAGACAAAATGGACTTTATTTTTCAGATGAAATAATGAAATGTTGAATGAAATCCTGGTAAACTCAGAAGAATGCTCATCTGGAATTTGTAGACATTAATCAAACACAGCTTACCCTTATCTATTTGGACCATACCAGGCAGCGCTGAAAATCTTCCAATTTCCTTACAGCTCCTGGCATTCACATCAAGATTGCCACAAGCTCACTACAGGCCTTTTTTTCAAAGCTGAAAAGGCGTTTTTTTTTTTTTTTTTTTTTTTTTTTTTTCCCTTCTTTTTTTCTCAGAATGCAGTTGTAAATAGTTGCTTGCAGGGAGAGGGATATTCAGCTGTCACATCACTGTGTGCTTTTGTGTGTTCAAATCCAAAGGTACAGGCACATTACAGGAGTCTGCTGAGTCCTCTCTGAGGTGGGAACTAAATGGCAGACCCTCCAATGCATCCTATGCAATCTGGAAATCAATCCAGTTGTAGATGAACTGAGACCTGAGCTCAGATCACCAGAAAAGGAATCCAACTACCACAGTTTTCTCCATTCTTCATATTTTTTGTCAGCACCCAAAATTATTCTGCTTGCATTTTCTTCTTTATCAGGGTCTTAGCTGACAATAGTTGATACTGTGTTAATGTATGCATTTGATATTTCTTCTTAAGCAAGATGGACTTTATTCCTCTTTAAGTCCCCTTCTAATTTACTACATTGTGATCCCTACAGCTTTTCACTGCTCTGAAATCTTTGCTTCTTGCCCCACAGCATGGCTTTCATAAATTCATTGTCACTCATAAACGTCATCTTCCTCCACCAAAACCATGACTTCCCAGATGATTTTCACTCAAATCACAAACACGATTTCTTCAACAGCAGTATACTGAATACCATGGTAACCTACTGCTTTTAATTATTCTTCTCTGTGCCCTAGCATCTGGGAAACACACAGAGACAAGCCAAACACAATTTAAATACTGTTGTGTGCTCCAGATGTAGCAGTACTCTGCCAGGTGTTTATTTTTAACGTATAACTTGAATTTTTACCCGATTAACTCATTTTTTGCTTCAGGAAAAAAATCACTGAAAACATAGGTTTCCTGCTGCAAATGCTTTAATACCCAATTGTGACCATGATTCTCCAGTTCTGGTGATGGGGGCCACTTTTTTACTTCCCTTTCAGTACTAAATATTAATTATGGGCATTACTGCTACTACTTTAAACTAAAGCCACAGCACACATAACTTCATCCAAAACCAACAAAAGTGCAGGGAAGATTTTATGTGTATTGCTTTTGCTGATTTCTGTGGGGTCAGATCTGGTCTTAAGTTAGTTGTACATCCTGTGTGGTACAGTTGCACGCACATCCCCCTGCCATCCATAGATGCAAACAGTACTGGGCTTTGTACTTTAAGGTTTTTATTTATTTATTTATTTATTTTAATAATAGCTTTACAGCCACTCAGAAGAATTCCACCACATTTTTTTTTTTTTCCCTTAAGAAAATGAAAATTAATTGCCATTTCTGCCATGAGGTAATTTTTTACTTCTGAGCTTGTAACTCCCACTGCATGCTAAGATCTGGTGGTGCAGTACTAAACAAACAAAAAACACACTGAAATCCCAACGTGCCTCTTTTAACATATTCCATAACAAAAGAAAATACATCAGGTTAGATCACAGAACAATACAGAATATGGAGCTTCATTCTATTGCATTATGTTGGTCTTTCTTTGCCATTCTTGTATGAGATACTAGACTTTTCATGACATCAGCAGAAAATGGCCTTCACATGAACATGTGGTTACAATAAGAAAAGTGAGCACTCATGGCAACTGTTAATAGAGCTAAACAGCCTATATGAATATTTCTAGCAAGCTATGTTCCAGCATGGCTAAATGAGCCTTTATTGCAGTGTATACATAATGAAACCAAATATTGCTGTTTTTTTTTTTTTTTATTAAAAACATTTTGCTTACAAGTGTAAAACCTCTTTGCCATGCTGCCACTTTATCTTCAAATAAATAAAATGTTGACTTTAAAGACTTTCTGAATGAACGAGCTGCAGAAACCACCTTGAGCTCCCAACAATAACTGGGAGGAAATCAAAATGGAGCTTACAGGACTTGTAAGTTTTCTGAAAAGCATAACAAACAGCCCCTGAACTCATTTCATACAGCAGTTATTGTGAAGCCAACTATTCCCAGAGTAAAGATATTCCAGGTCCCACAACAGGTGACTTCCAGAGATCATTATTCCAATCAAATGGCAACAAAGCACTAAACATCTTTTTTTTTTTTCTTTTCTTTGAGGTGAGGTTGAGGAGGTCTTCATTTTACTGTCTTTACTTTTGGTCTTTCATATAGAAAACTTAAGAATTCAAATATTTCTCTTTCAGGCTTGGAAAACATAATTGCTGGGTCTTCAGTTTATCAAGTTTTTGTTTCATGACTCATCCCTACAGCCCTGCACACAGTGCTGAGAAATGAACACATTTGGCTTCATAAAATGGCTGAAAGAATGACCCAGAAGAACCTGTGCTTGCAGCTGTCACTGGAGAGCAAAGAGGAGGAGGAGCTTGGCCGAGATCAAACAAACTACAAGATAAACAAGCTCTGTTACCCAAGAGTCACAAAGCTTCTTAACATTCCACTTGAGATAATTACCAACCAGGAAAAGCAGATTTAATCTGATACTTTTCCCCACTCTTCCGTGGAGTACATGACACTCTGGATTCTGGGAATGGCATACAAACTCCAGGGTTGCTGAAGTTTTTTCACATGGGGCTGAATCTGGTTAAAATCATGAGAAACAGAAGTACTTTCTCAACATATCTTCAATATGAAAGCCATTCCCACTTGCCCTTGAACCTGCTTACCCCTCAAAATTTTCTTGGACAGTATTTATTTCCATTTGGAACCTGACATTGTTTCCCTTCTTTTGTTATTTTATGCTTCAGATCTAGGCTTAGGCAACGTAACTGTTAGTTTTAAAATCAGAAGGACCATATACTCCAGTTTCCTGCAGAGATCAAAAACAATTAACTTAGTCTCTCTCAGCCATATCTGGTGGTACAATCAACACTGAGCAGTTCCCATTGGTTTTTGAAGAGAGAGAGTGTTTCTGAAACAAACAAACAAACAAATGACAAACAGCATGCTATGGACCTTCAGTCTAACTTACTACTTTAAAATCTGAAATTAATTGAAGATAAAGGAGCAATATAATTTTTCCAGTATCTTCCAGATTATTTATTTCATTTTGAAGTGTATTTATTTTGGAGTTAAATATGGAAAAAAAAAAGAAGAAAAATGAATCTTCCCCACTTAGCAACATGAAAATTTGGAAGCCATTCTTCTGTAAGCAGCAACCACAAAAAGCTTTATAGATTACATTACTGACTTTAAAATAATAGCATCTGTACGAGCCTTGCTCAAATTCCAGATGGTCTGATCATTTATGATTTGAGTATTTTTAATTCAGGTTGTGCATTCTATTAAGGCATTTTTACTGTACTTTTTTTTTAACAAAAGTAATTCACTCAGATGAAAAAAAAACAAATAGACAGTCTTTTTAAAAAGTTTGTAAAGCCTGCACTGAAAATAAAGGCAGAAATAAAGAAAATTGTTGCATCTTAATTTCTTTCACAGAAAGCTGCACTGCATTCCAATGAAATCAAAGGATTATGGACTTCATGAGGCTCTGTCAAGTTAATGAAAACACAAAATAACTCCTAAATAACTCCTTGTCCTAAACAGCTAGTTTATGCTATGATTACACATGTCAAGAAAGCCACTGGCATCCTTTAAAAGTCACATATTCATCCCTGCCAAAAACTAGTTGCAAAGGCTGTAAATCAATGATTACAACAGAATCTTCCTCATATTTGTCTGCTATATTCATTGTCAAAATCCTAACAAATCTACCAAAAATTAAGTTCTTGGGACTATTCACATATTTCTGTGGTGTTTCTGAGATCAACATAGGAGAAAAAAAAAAAAATTTTCTGAATGGCCGTAGTACTAGAGCAATTCTGGCATGAAGAACTGGTGCTCACTTATTAACTTGAATTGTATGAAGGTCTTTCACTAAGTCCCATTGTTTTACAAAGGAAGTAACTTCAGCATGTTATCAGTGTGCAATGATACAGGCAAAATGGAAGCATGCATTATATGGGATTTAACTAGCTAAACTGCTTCTTAGCCTGAGCTGGCTCACATGCAACTCACACATGTTTCTGCACTACAGACTCCAGGACCCTTGGTTCCAGGGCAGCAGTGGGCAAAACTAGCCAGAGTACTGCTATGGCCAGTTACTTTAGGAAAATAAGCAGTAGAGTTAAGCTCCATGCCTGTACTTGAGTTACTTCTGGAAGACACTACTGCTTCATTGCTGAAAGGGCTTGCTGACACTTTTCAGTTCCAAACCTAACCTTGGACTTTCCTTCTATAGGCCTAGATCAGGCATGTCCAACCCACAGCCTATGAGCCACATGGGGCCCTGTACAGCTAGTAGTTACCTCTGCCCCCTCTGCCACATCATCATGGCAGCAGTGCTTCCTTCCTGAGTGACCTGGCCCAGCCCCAGGAAGGCACTCATCACTCAGCAACAACCAGACATCGTCCTGAGACAATCTTCTCTCACTGTGGCCCAGGCAAGCCAAAAGGTTGGACACCCATGGCCTAGACAAAGTATGTGGTTAAGCATTTGGAGGCATGGCTGACTAGTCATCATCCCATCTGATGATACTCTCTCATGGGTTACTGTTTCAATGAAAAAAAAAAAAATAGTTAGTACTCTTACTACAGCACAGCAAGCAAGATCTGCTCATGAAAAAACACCACAGATGCCATAATGAACTTCAGCCTAGAACCCTAACGGTTCTATTAAATGGACAAAGAGGTAAGGGAAATTACATCTGGTTCATAGCAAACTTCTTTTGTAAGTTTTCAGCTACAGTGAACATTTAATTAATACAAGATTTAAATTATTGTATGAAAAAAAACATTGAATCATAGCATTTCCTTGATTTTTTAATATACGGTTCAAGTGTAGTCATATCCTATGAAAAAACAGTGGGCATGCACTTCAGTGGCTTCTGTAGCAACTTGGAAATGGCCCCCATGCTGAAAGTACAAGAAAAATAAAAGATCTGCCACAGATCTTTACGAAAAAGAAGATGGCTAAATTTATCTGAATTCTGCTTTAATAACTGCATTTGTCCACAGAAACAGTTGGCAGACCAAAGAATCTAATGACTCTAAGCACTGGTATGTTTCTACAGTGCAGATTCCCTGCGTTACAGGGACAAGTTGTCCTCATTCCTGATTCAATTCACTTGTAAAAACCATGCTAAAAGATAATGTGTGAGTTTCTTTGTTCACTCTGATACTTGCACAGAGCATACACTTGCATGACTTCCAGGAGTAAACCCCTTGGATCTCAGCGGTGCCTTTGCTTGTACAGCTTTGTTAGGGTTTTCTGGAGAAGCTGTAGGACTTAGTCCTTCCAGAATACATACAGATTCAGTGCAAAGGCATTTGTGGAAAAGCATCATTAAATCACTTGGCTGACAACCAAAAACATCGTGCTAGCAGCTTATGAATAAAGTCCAGCCAAGTTCTGACAAACAATCCCTCTTAGGCCAGAGCTCGTATGTATGGCTGAGAGGGAACACTAGTTAACTCCAGCTGTAAAATGTCCGTGTAGTCATTAAGGTTGTACATCAGGCACACCAGGCCATCACATAAATGCACCCACTGCTCTAGAGGTGGTCTTGAAGGAGCGTGTGTGAGCACTCTGACACAAAGAAGCTAAGCTCTCCCACTTCTCATTTTACAGAATAATTCCACTGCAAAAACTTGTCCATTTAGTATTATCACCTGAATTGACCACAAGCGTAAAGTCACGACCCAGGGTTTCTGAAGAATACCTTAAAAAGTGAAAATACCATGATATTGCACTTTACTTATTTATACATTTTTCATAATGGTTTCAGATTCCTCCTTCAGACACCTAAGATGCAGAAATAGTTCTGAAATATACTGGAAGCAGAGATTTCTGTTTCATCCATAGACATCAGGAACTTAATTGTTTATTGTTGAACTAGGAGAGCTTCAGGTTAAAATCTTGATCTGAAAATACTACTTAAAACTAGCCCAGGAAATGGACAACCATTTTGGAAAATTATCTCAGGAAGCATGGCATTGTTCTTTTATTTTTATACAGAAACAGCTTTTGAGTATTTGTAGTTGCCATAAGTACTTTGACATAAGACTCTCCTTTTCTGGAGATACCAGTTCCAGAGGTCTACTATAATGTTTAATTGTATTATCATCATTTTTATTTTTATTAGGGTGTGCAGAAAAAGAAATCCTGTAGAAGAGAAAATCTCTGAATAGGTCTAAGTTTTGCTTAATTTAAAGCTTTGTAAAAATGCAAAATATATGAATTCATTAGTAACATTACACAGATGGAGAGAAACAGAGTAATGGCTGTTTTCAAACTGTTCTCATTTATTGCATCTTAGGTATTACATGTTTTGCTTGTTAGCAAGCATGACATATTCAAATTTAGTGGCTGTCAATGCTATTACCTGTACTTCTGCAGCCAAAGGCCATCCTCCTTCCTGTTCAAAACCTCCCTCAAGGAGAGGAATTACGCAAACACAGCGTAATAAAAAATGACTAATGGTATTGCTTTTTTGGGTAGGGCTTCCCTCATTTTCAGCCAGTGAATTGTTTTACAAGCTATCTTTGTGCAGTTTCAATGCCAGTAGAGTCACAAGTCCCTCTCACAGTATTGCTCAGTACCATTTACTGACAAGTTTATACACTTTAGTGATTTATTAGTAGTTTTAGGAATTAAAATTACAAACAATATCCTGTAGTTGCTATGTTTTAATACTAAATGACAGCACATGAAGATTTCAGCAAGTTTTGTATGCTCCTCCCTTGAAACAGGCTTGGTTTTATTCCCAGATTGCAAGCCAGCAGGTGCTTTAAGAGGATGCACTTAACAAAACCCACCCCGCTTTTCTTAGATAATTATTTGGAAAGAAACCCTGCGAAGGTCATCAGCAGGTGCACCTACTGAGGCAAGATAAGATTTCGACAGTCTTACAGTTTATTATCAGTCTTCGTGAAACTTCTGCTGAATTCAACAGGAAATGTAGGTTGTCCCCACAGAGTAGTGTTGTAATTATACTTCTCTGAGCCAGGAGATGACCATGAGAACAAGCATGAATCTGAGGAAGGTTAGTGAAAGCAGAGCAGGTTTGCCAAACTTGGCATTTTATTTGCTATATTCAGAGATTAAAAGGTATATTTTAATAGCTGATACTTGGTTTTTCTACTTGCTAGCAGAACAAAATGTCCAGCCAAATGTCCAGTCCTGAGATTTGCTGGTCAGAGAGGAATATGCAGCAGGACATTAATCTTACTGCTGTTAGTTTTAGGAACAGCACACCACGGTGATTTCCACACGAGGTAACTTCTCAAGATACAAGCAGCTGTTTTTTATTGCACAGTCCTGCCAGCCACACCAGCGTTTTTCAGAATGGATTCTGCAATGGGCTCTGCTCCATTTGGACCCCAGAGCTGTGTGGTCAGGATTTCAACAGAGCTTACAGGCTGAGCTGTTTCAGGAATCTGGCCAATAATGTGTTACAAAGCAAGGGGTGGAACATGGAACAGAAAAAGAAGAAACCGGTGACCTTTTGTGGGTACTTTAGTCACACCTGAGCTTGCTTAAAATCATACGGATGCGGAGTACTTTAGGGTCTATCCTGAGAGCTTATTTTAAGTAAGAATAAAACGTAACACGTATGTGGAACTAAGGCACTTGTCTATCTGAGATTTAAACCAAGCCACAGATACTGAAAAACATTAATATTAGCTGGAGAATAAGAGGCCAAGGAAATCTTGGCAAAGAATTCCCTTTTACCATGTCAGGGTATTATTTGTTTAATTTTAGATTAGTCAGTACTTCTGAGCTTGGGTTTTCTCTTTGTTTCATCAAATATTGAATCAGCTTGCATGCATCTGACTATCCCAGGAGTGTTTATGCTTAGATTTACAGCGTAATACCCAGAAAAACCCTAGATGTGATCAAAGAAGTAAAAGAGAAATAAATCTACATGCAGAAGAGAATTTTTCCTTTTAGCTCTAGCACAAAATTAACATTGAAATGACTGAAATCCTAGCAGAGAATGTTTGTTTGGACATGTAATTTAGTAGAGCTATGTTCCATAATTAGAGATTTGTTTTAAAGAACATTGGAGATTTAGTTTCTATGCTGTTTAGTAAATATTTATGCTCTATTCTGCTAAGTTACAAAAGGAGGGAAAAAAATCTACCTTTTTATTGCAGTAACCATAGTGATGCACAGAATAGTGATACAACAAGGGACATAGTAAGCATATATTATTTGAACACTGTTCATATATTTTCCAGATTCAATTACCATATTGAAGTATCAAATGTTTAAGTGGCCAGCAGAGAGAAGAAAAAAAAAATCCAACAAAAATGCTAATTCCTCATTCAAGATAAAGTCTGTATTACTTTACTTGATTATCCATCCCTATATCTTTTAAATTATTTCAGAAGAAACTCCCAATTACCAAGAGAATTTGCAGCCAGATTTATTTTTCACTTAGTGAATGTCTCTTTTCCTCCTTTAGTAGCCATTCAGAAATTCAGTAATAATGGCAGTAATGGAATAAATGCCTTTTGTTACCATATCCTGTTATACTGAAGTATTGTCATTACCATCTGACAGGAGAGCAGAAACCCCAGTGGTAATTTTGCTGTATTATTATTGTTTTGCAGAATATTTCTCCATCTACAGCCTTCCTGTTTTACTTTCTAAGATCAAGTCCAGGTTCCCTCTATAATGTGGCCACTCTGAATGGGACCATTTGCATAAGAAATTTTGTAAAGTGGTGAAAAATTAGCAGTGAAGACAAGAATATTTTCTAAATCCTTTTTAGCTACTTTAAAATGCTATTCATCTAGATTTTACAGAGGAGGCTCATCACTTCTTTTGAGAATCTAAAGATTTTCTTGAAGAAAATGCATTTTGATCCCTTCAGATGGACAATTCAGTCTTTTTTATTTCTTTTTTATTTCTTCTTTTCTTTTAACACACTGTGAGGTGAAATGCCTGTGACCTCTATTTACAATAAGAAGGACTGGTGGTATATGCTACATTTGGTGGTACTGGATCCTAATGCAATTGACCAGCCAATCACTGTCACTACAGCTCAAGTCCAATCTGCTCTCCTTATCCATCTTCATTGCAATAAATACAGAAAAAAAACAAGCTATGCAGTGAAACAGCTATTTCCAGATGAATGCTCTCTCTTCAATCTGAGTGGCGCAGAGACAGTCTACATGACTACAAGTACATGAACCACTGCCATTCAGGAAAAAAAGGCAATGTTTCTCAGTCCCTAACAGTGTTTTGAGCAGAGTCAGACTGAGTAGGAATGTACTGAACACAACCACTGGTCAAGCTCTACAGGTTAGAGGGAAAGAGAAATACCTAACTCACACAATGTTTTCAAGTCTGAGGCACACCAGGCAGACCCGTAGGAGCCAGAAGAACATTTGTGGATATTAATCAACTCCAGCATGTGACCACAACTGAACAAAGGTTTTAAGAAATTCAGGGTTATATTTGCGGCACTAAATTAGTCAGTTGTAGACTTGAAACATGGATGTTCAACATGTGCACCTAGTAGAATAAAAGCAAAGGTTTCCTTACATGGACATGTATGGGCAGACTCAAGCTCTTCTGAGCCACATTGGATAGGAACCATTTGCCATGATAGCATGACATTATGCTTAAGCTAATAAAACCTGTCAGTAAGAATAGCTTTCCTAGGTCAAGCATTGCACATGGCTAGCACAGCTCTCTAGCTTTCAAGTAACATCCAGCCTCCTTCAAGCAATTTCTGCAAATTTCAAATGAAGGCTTGTTTCTTTTTCAGACACATAATCAGGTGCCTAGAAGACATCAAAAAACCTCATCTCTTATTAAAATGACATGAAGCTGAAATTGAATTGGGTTGTCCAGGCAAATATTTGGCAAGATTCTCTGACCCGCACTTAGATTTAGACAAGGCAGGATATGTCAGGTAAGAAAGACATTAAGCCACATCGGAAGGTCCCAGTCACAGTCAATTGTGTTCACAAAAATAATTGCAGCAATTTGTATCTTACACCTCAGAAAACTTACTCATATTCCTGTTTCCCATGTCTTTGACAATGCTTTTGTAGCACACAACAGGATTGCGTAGCACATTTTCATCTGTATTTTATTTCCAAGTATGCATTATCTATTTTTTTTCCCCCATGCATTTCTCAAAAGTCAATAACTTATTAAGCATTTACCTAATGGCATTTTCCCAGTTTGACATCAGTACCCTATAATAACAATGTGTAAACACAGTGCTTTCACAGGATACCACATCTTATATCATGGAATGAATGAAGCAAGTGATGACAGTGGGTTTAGTAATGCAAGAATATCTGCTGTAACTTGCACTGCAAGCATAATCAGAGATGGAAAAGGCCAGTAGTATGAGGTCATCTCGCAGGACCAGAATGTTCGTAGTATGTTAATTGCAGAGTGTTTCCTACAGATGCAACACAAATAAAGGAGAATAGATTACATAGCAATCTTCGCTGCCTTGTAAATTTTCACAACTTTGCCTCACATTGACCACCTATTCACATGTGATGTAATAGCTATTCTCAGGCATTAGATACCTATTCTTTCCTTGAGGTAGAAAGATGAGTAACTTTCCATGAATCAAGTTGATGAGAACATTCCTTTATTGAAAAGCATCGTCTGCATACCACAGCTTTATTGCAAAAAAAAAAAAAAAAAAAAAATCCCAAACAGGCTACACTTATCCATAGCAATTCAACAGATGGTATTCTTTCTTCCAAGTTGACGGTAGTCCAAAATGTCAGTATGGACAGGGAAGTACTCAACAAAATCTCAAGGTTATGAACAGTTCTTATCACTGAGGATGCAATTGCTTGTAGTTGCAAGTGTCTCAAAGCAGATGTTGGGCAGGGTCTTTTTATGAAACCTAGAGTGCAGCACCCTTTATCATTTCAAAATACAAAAACACATTACCTTCTATGTTTTATCTGTTAGCAACCACCTGAACACCCAACAGAAAAACTGGAAGCACCAAACCATATATCTCAAAGGAAATAAGGTATTATACTCCTTGATTAGAGTTCAAGCCCAGCTGTAGTGCATGATGACAACTTCATTTTGTGGTGCTCCTGTACTGTAACTGTTCAGTGACAAATGCCAAACAGAACCCTGTGCATAAAAAACACGGTGGACAGTGAATATGACAGATGACTGGGACACTGAACTTTAAGCTTTCAGTCTGAATATTGGTGTATTTCTCTAGATAGTATCAGGAATGTAACTGATTTTAACTCAAGGCACATCTCTGCAGGGAATGTGGCTGACAGCTTAATCATCACTGCCTGAGCCTGTAGACAATATTTGCAAGGAAAATATTAGAGAATATCTCCTTAAAGAAAAGAAGATCATAGCTTTTTCTGACATTGATTATTTTTTCATTGCTTTAAATAAATACTATCTCATCTTTTTCCAAAGATAAATCTGATTATCATGTATATCTTGCTATTTTTAACATAAAGCAAATAAGTTAATTAACCAAATGTTAGATTTTTGTGTTACTGCTTTTTTTAGGAACAGTACTGTCATATTACAGATGAAAGTATTTTAGGTGAGGTTAGGTATGCTGGTTAAAATGACTGCAGATCTGTCTGTCTTGTGAGTCTAATAATTGGGCACCATTGTTCAAAGTTTTTAATTTAAGTGTTTTGCACTAAATGCTACTTAAATGTGCTTTATATGTGTATGCTAAACACCTATATGTATATATGGAATGCATATATGTAGTATCTGTATCTGTATACACAGTCTGCATTAAATATGTATATATACATTAACACGTCCCCTTGTAGATATCTATATCTATATCTATATTTGTTTCTGGTGTGAAAATGTCAAACTGAAATTCGTAATCAGTATGAAAACTGTTATGCTATTATTGTACTTAAACAGATACCTGTAATAGCTGGTGTTTTCATGAAAGTTTTTTTTCCTTTTCACTATTATTCAGCCTGACTAATTGGATATCCTTGCGTGGTATCACCTCTCTGTGCATGATATACAGAAATAAAGAATGATAAATGCTGCTGCATAAGTGAGGAAGCAGTGTGCTCAGTTTTTTACCTAGAGGTGAGTGACTCAGAGCTCTTGCCCCAGAGAAGGGGAGGGAAGGCATCTGAAGCTGGTGGGTGAGCATCTTTAACCAAAACAACCATTGGCCTGGTCTGAGTCACATTTTTTGCTGGGCCTCAGACTGGTGTGATCTTCTTGTCCTCCAAATTTCACATGACTTGCTTCCACCAGAAGCTTGCTGCCCACTTGGTGGAGTAATACGTTGTCTTCACTTGTGAGATGCAGCTCTAGGGCCACTCACCTTCCACCTGAGCCTGCTTTGAATGGTCAGCATAGACATTTCGCTTAATGGCAGCATCCTGCAATGGCCATTCCAAAATGTATATCTGATGGAGGCATTTCTTGTGACTCAGATTGGGATGCACACGGCTGTCATCTGAGCACACATGCTCTGCCAGAAGGACAATAGCAGCACTGTTCCTTTGCAGAGTGGAAATCTTTCTGCACAAATGGTGAATAATGCTGTCATTATATCTTCTACCAGTGCTTCTGAGAAAACCAGAGCAACCCCACTTTACTCAGAAATATTACAGGGACACCAGGTACCCAGGTCCCTTAGAATTTGATTGTCTGGAATGCTGCTCAGTGCATATATATGCTGAACACACACATTAGATAAAGGGAAAATGTTTAAAAACCTTGTGGTTTTTTTTTTTTTTTTTTTTGTTTGTTTGTTTGTTTTCCCCTCCTGATTTTTAAAAACAGATTTGAGGTTGAAAGCCAACTTATCCTAACCTGGAAAAAAAATCTTCTGAATTGGTCAGACTATCATCACAAAAGCAGCTTATGTGGTGGTGTCCATTATGGAGTCCTGCATATTCCGTTTGCCTTATTTTGAAGCAAACTCTTTCAAAACTTTCTAGTGGTGGTAAAGCTACCAACACACAGTGAGGATAACTTCAGTGAGGTTATGTTCTCACTGAAGTTATCCTCTCACAGATTCTGTTCATTTGTGAACTTCTTCACACACTTGATAGCCTTGAATATTTCTGGGACAAGCAGTTGGGAAAGTCTGGATGAATCTGAACTTCATGACTCCATCTGGCAAGTTATTGGAACAGCATTTTCTTTTTGATTGAATTAGAAAAAAATTGTGGTAACAGAGTGTCTCAAACTGTTTTTGTTTTTCTCCATTAACAAGGAAGAAAAACACTTCAGGTCAACTTAGATAATTTGCTTGACCTGAAATAAAGTAATTTGGGTTAGATTTGGTTTTGTAAAAATTTCTATCCATTTATTCCTCTTTAAAATTTACAGTAGGAAAAAAACTTTTCAATATTAAAGGGATTAATCACATTGTTTTTAAATTGAAAAAGAAAAGAATTCTGATACGTGATATTTGAACCAACTCTAAAGACACATTTGTTCAACGTTGCTCTACTCAGCTTATATAGAAATGAAATTAAACAGTATTTTAATTCCTAAATTCTTTTGGACTTAAAAAAATGAGCTCAAGAGGCAATGATAACTCCTTTCTGGCTGTGTTTTAGGGTCTAACCTTGAGCAAACTTTTACTGAGATGCCAACGCTCTTGCCTCTGCAATACTCCATTTGAATGAAGTCATTCCAGCTTTACACCATGAAACTTTGAAGAAAAAAAGGCCTCAGAAATCAAGATCTGTTTTGTGGATTTCTGTGAATGGTTTGCAGCTGGCAAGCTGCAACTCTTTTTTACAATATAAACAAAACATGGATGCTCAGGATTAAAACTGGATTGTGTTCTCTGTATCATAAAGAGCAGGTATTTAGAAAATGGTTATCAGGAAAAGTGATTATGTTTTGTTATCAGGAGAAAAAATGCAAAGTCTTCAGGGCATGACAACAGGCAGCCCTGCAAATCACCAGTCAGTAAATTGCTTTCTTTTCCTAAGGAAAACAATGGCTTCCAGAAAGTCTTCCAGAACATCCGATTTCATAGAAAGACAGAATTATATGTAGGCTACTCTAAAAGTAATGTGTCCTATTTGTCTCCATGGAAACAACAGCAGATATAAATGACAGGGTAGCACTGTTTGATGGAGCAAATTCTCAGCTACAAAACGCTTTTTCAACACACTGTTAGCTACACATTTTCACCAGCAATGAGCAAGAGCCTGCATTCCATGCTTGCAACAATCGATACCATCAGAGGTGTCCCACTGTTGCCGTTGCCACTGCTGAAACACACCGCCCACCACCTCACTGAGCTCATATCATGGCTTTGGGTTGGAAGGAACTTTTAAGATCATCTAGTTCCTCCCTCCCCTGTATGGGCAGGGACACCTTTGACAGGACCAGGTTGCTCAAAGCCCCATCCAGATGGCTTTGAATGTGTCTGTGAGGGAGACATCCACAATCTCTCTGGGCAACCTGTTCCATTTTTGCTTGGGGTTGCCCTGACCCTGGTGCAGGACCTTACATTGGACTTATTGAACTTCATGAGGTTGGCATAGGTCCCATCTCTCAAGCCTATCCAGGTCCCTCTGGATGAACAGTGCTGCCCTCCACAAGCTCAGGCTGCCCAGGGCCCCATCCAGTCTGGCCTTGAGTGCCTCCAGGGGTGGAGTATCACACATTTTTGAATGTGAAAATGTGCCCCTTGCACCCAAATACACTTGTGGTCTTCTGTCTGCTATCACCAGCAATATTGAATATGGTGAGATGTTCTCTCACTTAAACAAGAGGATCCATCCATGCTTCCTCTCCCTCTTGACTCCCTTCAGATGGGATAGTACCCCTTAGCCAGGTGCACAGACCCAAGGGCCACATCTTCAGTCAGTGTCGTTGCTGACTTTACCAAGTGATTGATGTTGCAGACAGGTGTACAAGCAGCCAGCTGGTCAGGACATGTATCTTGAAGATTGAGTGGGAAAGGTGGAAGTTGCCAGTCAGCTGTGTTAGCTCATCAAGAACAGTGGGAGCTTATTAACAGCACACTTGCTCACAACACCCAGCTGTAAAACTCATTTGCTCTTATTCACATCATACGATAGGTTTCATCAGAGCAATGAAGCCAGACAGCTATGTGTTCATTCACTTTTATCCTGTGTACCACAGAGAGAGCTGTAGCCATTTCCAGCACAGGATGGAAAGCAGAAAAGATTTATTATTTACAGTATGATGCATGTGTTTGGACAGGGATTAACAAGCAAAGAAAACACAATGTTTCTTTATTTATTTATATATTTTTAAAATTTTTATGGACAGTTACACCACAAACATTACAGAAGACTTGCACTTTCCAGAAGGTAATGTTTTGAAACACAAATTCTCCTGATTTCCTTCTCAGGCTTTCAAGGGAGCTGTTGTCTGTTCACAGAACTGTTTGAAAGTCCGTGCCACGGCATCGGAGGAAGTGTGACCTCCTCTGACTAAATACCCCTTTCAGCTTGTTCCTAAATACTTGGTCAAATAGCTGCTATTATCAGAAAGTGCTTACTAAATTTTGATAAAAAATTAGAATGATCCATGTCTATTTCCAAACACAGTGGACATAAACATGAGGCATTTTCCTGCACTGTATAACCACTAGAACACAGGTGTCAAGGAATAGGACTTTTCCCATTTATGAAATGGGAATTTAATAAAAATCTCCACTGGCTTTTGTGGGTTATTATTATTTTTTTAATTACCTTTGATCTGTTGGATTTTTTTATCTTTTCTAGATGATATTGTTCTATTATGTCTTTAAAAACTGGTGCTAAAACTGCAAAAAGAAAAAAAAGAAAGAAAGTATAAGAGGGAAAGAGAAAAAGAAAGATTGCACTGGTTCCAGATGACCAGAAGGCAGAAAATGTTGGTGGTCCTTTTCCTTTCAGTCATACAAGGAAATAAGATGAGTTTTATATCTATTTAAATGCTTAAGAGGGGTGTTTCCTCCACCATATACACTCTCATTATGTATTTTTGGACAGGGTTGTAAGAAAATGATGTTTTTATTAGCATTTGGGGGCTACGTAAAAATCTGGATCATTATAACAATCTTTAAAATATGTGCTTAAGAACTTCTGAGTGTTTGTTATTCACTGAAAGGACTGCATTTTTATTATATAACAAAAAGAGCACTTTTCACTATGCAGACTTGCTCACTGTGGACGATGTAGCACAAAACATTTTGTGTAACAGCAACAGATTTAAGAACAAGCTTGCCAGACCACTAGCCTGCCTCAGCCTTAGACCTATTGCTGTTCAGGCTTAAATGTTGCTGGGAAGGGAAGGAGGGAGGGAGGGAAGAAAGGAAGGATGGAAGAGAGGAAGGAAAGAAGTGAGAGAGGGAGAAAGGGAGGGCGGAAGGAAGGAGGGAAGAAGGAAGGAAGAGAGGGAGGGATGGAGGAAAGGAGGAAAGAAGCAGGGAAGAAAGAATAAAGGAAGGGAGGAGGGGGAGGGGGGAGGGAAGGAAAGAAGGAGCAGAGGGAAAGAGGAGAGGGAGGGAGGGAAGGAAGGAAGGAAAGGAGGGAGAAGAGTGCCAAATGTGCACGGTTACTTGCAACAACAGGGAGTTCTGTGATGATGTCCTCTGGGGACAAACGATAAAAAAAAGCTATCTGAAATTCTCCAGAGGTATAGCTAAGTCCTTATATAAAACATTTGCATGGATATGAGATGGGAAGAATTTCCAAAAGAAGCTTCTCCTCACAAAGGCCTAATTTAATTTCATAGAACAGTTTCAATTAATGGTGAGGGTTATGGTCATCAAAGTCAAAGGCTAGTAGCTTAATTTCACTGTCCTGATTCTTATGGGTTGCTTTAGAACTCCTCTTTGCAACACATATGCTCTTACTCTTACATTGCCACCATTGCAATGTCAGATTAATTTCTGATCAATGACTGTGTTTGTGGATATGTAATGTGTGCTATGTGTACAAATAGGTTTAAAGAAAATTTTTTGAAACACTTTGCACCTGGGCAGTGGTGTCAGGCTGTTCCAGAAATAAAACCTCCTGCTGGAAGGATCTGGGTCTTTGGAAGCAGCAGTGAAGAGACTGTTGCATTCTGGCAGGCTAACTCAGTATCTGCACTTTTGTTTGAACTGGCAGGATTGACACTGCAATGAGTTCAAGGGAGCTAGAGGAGAGAGACAGTGAGCACACTAAAAAGGCTTGAACTGGTCAGACACTATGGCCGCTGTGGTTGGCCTTAAACCTACTGCAGTTAACAAAGGACTTTGAAACACTGGGGTGGTATTAATTCTTTGGAGAGAATGTAGTGCATCTTATTCATTCTCTGATTGCTGTTCATATAATCAGCTGGAAAGCTCATATTAAAATGAATTGATGTTGAAAAGAAAGTGCTTCTCAAAAAAAAAAAAAAGGAAAGAAAAAAGGAAGGAAGGAAGGAAGGGAGGAAGGAAGGGAGGAAAGAAGGAAGGAAGGAAGGAAGGAAGGAAGGAAGGAAGGAAGGAAGGAAGGAAGGAAGGAAGGAAGGAAGGAAGGAAGGGAGGGAGGGAGGGAGGGAGGAAGGAAGGGAGGAAGGGAGGAAGGGAGGAAGGGAGGAAGGGAGGAAGGGAGGAAGGAAGGAAGGAAGGAAGGAAGGAAGGAAGGAAGGAAGGAAGGAAGAAGAAAAGAAATTTACTTCAGTATAAAATCTTCTTTCTCCTAAAACATATAGCCTGAGTAGCATTTCTACAGATGCCGACTCAGGAATAAAGTTTTGATTGGACCAGGCCACATTCAAATGTGCCTGGAAGGTGACATCTTCTCTTCAACTAATTTTGGTAAAATTAGATGTGGACAAAACCAAGCAGAGTATCAGAGACAGAAAGAATATAAATGACTTTTCATGGACCATGAATTTACCAGCTTCCCTTCCTGCTACTATGTCTATTAGGCAGCATACAGAAGGAGTATAACCTAACAGTTTAGATGTAGATGTAGAGTAGACTCTAATCTACATCTTGATGTAGAGGCATGGCTCTGGACACTGCACATTCTCTAGAGTCAGCAATCCCTCTACCACCTGTAATAGCCTTTTATTTCTTCAAGACACTATTTGTTATCTCTCAGACCTGCTCTCACTAACAAACAACATTCTCAGAACAACGCTCTTGTAGCTGTGCCTCACATCAGCAGACCGTGGGAGTGACTGTGCTGGTACAGCACAGCCATGTGCTGTGCTCAGACATGCTCATCAGCATGCTGAATGCAGCAGTTAATCTGTTACATTGAACCCATGTGTTTGATTGTCTCAGTCATGCCTGTTTTTGAATCATTTTTCACATCCCGTGCTGAATGTTAGACATAAAAATCATTTCTTTTTTATCGTGCAGGGCCACACAGACATTTACAGCCTATTACTTCAGACACAGAGTGCTGACCACCCTATGTGTATCACAAAGAATTTTCAAAACCTTCTCAGTGACAAGAGCATCAAATTAGATAGTTTTTACCTTGATGTATTTTTTTTTCTGTTGCTACCTAGACCCTCATTCATACAGAACAAGATTGCTCTCTGAATTCAGAAGTGAAATTCTGTTTTTGCTACAGCAAGCTTCTTTTCTTCTTGTGCCAAGGGAAACACTGCATTAGGCCAAATGACTCAACAGTGGGAAAAGATGTAACTACTAAGGGTGCTTGTTATGAAAGTTCATCTCATTAAAGGTGGTTAGGAAGCAAATCTCAGGATAAAAGGAGGATTTTGTGAACCTTCCTCTGAAAGCATATTAATCCCTAATAAGATAAGGCATGGCACAGAGTATGCTACTGTGACCTGTGGTAACTCATTTGAAATTATACAAGGAATGTATTTGTCATTCTTAATCTGTAATCCTTCCTTTTATTTATAGGTAGTGTTCAGGTTGTTTTTATTGTATTCCTCTTTATTCTCCAGAACTCCATAGGACATATAATAAGACAAATCAACAAACTAATGTGGTATTAGTGGGATTTTCCACGAGGAACTGATACAAGCACTATGAGGCTGTTTCCAGAAACAAGTGTGTTTATGGAAAGGCTGATTTACCACAAATAAATCCATTGGAACCTCCTTTTTAAGAAAGCATGGACCAAGAAAAGCCTTCTACATTTAGCCTTTGTCAGTAATGGTGGAATGGTCTGTAATTTCTCTCAGCCATCCATCAGTTATCTGGACTCTCCTTTTTCAGACCTTTCAATTTCACCCATACATAGATGAGCAAATGCCTCTTTCTACTTCATGAATTCTCTCCTACTGATGTGCAAGGCACAGAACTATCTGCATTGTCTATTTTTCTTTATTTTCTATTATCTCTGCCTTGAATTTATCTGCTTCTTTGTATTTATCATAGAATCATAGAATCATAGAATCACAAAGTTGGAATGGACCTAGATCACCTAGTCCATCCTTCCACCACCATTACTACCACAAGTTACTCTGCTCTTGTGAGGCCCCACCTGGAGTACTGCACCCAGGTCTGGAACCTCCAGTACAAGAAAGACAGGGAGCTGTTGGAGAGGGTCCAGAGGAGGGCCACAGAGATGATCAGTGGATTGGAGCACCTCCCCTATGAAGACAGGCTGAGAGAGCTGGGCTTGTTCAGCCTGGAGAAAAGAAGGCTGCGGGGTGACCTCATTGCAGTCTTTCAGTACCTAAAGGGAGCCTACAAACAGGAGGGGAATCAACTCTCTGAAAGGTAGATAACAGCAGGATGAGGGGAAATGGTTTTAAGTTGAGGGAGGGGAGATTTAGGTTGGATGTCAGGGGGAAGTTCTTTACAGAGAGAGTAGTGAGGTGCTGGAACAGGCTGCCCAGAGAGGTTGTGGATGCCCCTTCCCTAGATCTGTTCAAGGCCAGATTGGATGGGGCCCTGGGCAGCCTGGCCTAGTATTAAACGGGGAGGTTGGTGGCCCTGCATGTGGCAGGGGAGTTGGAGCTTCATGATCCTTGGGGTCCCTTCCAACCCTGGCCATTCTGTGATTCTGTGATTCTACTAAACCATACCTTGTAGCTCCTCATCCAGACACCTCTTGAACACTGCCAGGGACGACGACTCCACCACCTCCCTGGGCAGCCATTCCAGTGCCTCACCACCCTCTGAGAGACAAAGCTTTTCCTTATGCCTAATCTACATCTCCTCTGGTACAACTTGTGGTCATTTCCTTGGATCCTGTTTGTTGCCTGGGAGAAGAGGCCAAAACCCCTCCTCATCACAACCTCCTTTCAAGCAGCTGTAGAGTGCAGTAAGGTCTTCCTGAACCTCCTTTTCTCCAGACTAAACAATCCCAGCTTTCTCAGCCACTCATCATAAGACTTGTGCTCTAGACCCCTCACCAGTTTCCTTGCCCTTCTCTGGACACATTCTGCCTTTACTGGTGACATAGTTCTGCATATTGGTTTGAACTGTAACTCTTTGAGGAGAAAAGAGAGTTTTTTCACTAGGCATAATTTGATGAGAATCTCAGATAATGGGCTTGCTTCTTTCTTGCATTAGTCGTCTATCTGAGCCTGAGGTCACAAAATACCAAGAATAGGACCAGGATAGTGTAGATTTATCTGTGATTTTTACTATAATTAGCAGACACAATGTTTAAAGATATCACCTTCATTAGATAAATTTGAGACACAGAAGATATTATGGACCCAGATACCATTGAAAGAGAAGAAGCTTTGAGTATTTATACACTGAATAATCTTTCATGTACTCTGATTGACTCTTCCTATGGGCTAAAATGAGAGAGAAGCTGTAATTGAGTTAATCCTCTATACAGTCCTATAGGGCATAGCAAAACATATCCTGCTCCAAGATACCTGGATAAAATTCATATCTGATGTTCTCACTCTGCAGCCAGATTTTCAAAGACTTAACACATCTATCAGAATAATACTCTTTAAATAGTGCATCCTCCTCCCACGTAGACAAAGCTCCAGCTGTTTTGCTGATGATCAGAGTGCTGTTTGTGTATTTACATGATTTGTTTACTACTGGGACCTGCCCTTTCTAAATCGTATTCTCCTTACTCCCTGCTTTCATCCTTTTAGCAACATGTCACATCTCATTGACACTTCCTACACCTTGAAACTAATCTTTGAAGCTGTCTTGCTTTTTTGACTTCACTCGCCACCACCGTCTCTCAGTTTCAGATTTATTCCAATTTTGCCTTCTAAGAGAAAGCTTGACACTTCCTTGTCCGTGAATCAGTTTCCTTTCATTACGCCTTTACTTTTCTTTCAAAAGCCTATGTAAACATGACCTTCAAGTTATCCACCTGAGGTTAAACCAACCCTTCCAGAATATTCCATGTTTTCTTAACAGACTAGTAATGAATATCTTGAAGTAGCCAAAGATTTTTTTTTTTTTAAAAAAAACAACCTTCCAGCTGCTTTCTAGAAAGTCTGAGATACTTCAGAACAGCAAAATAATACCATGTGAATGCAGAAAAAAAAATTGGATTTTCTCCCACTCTTACATACTGATTACATTATTACACCTAGAGCTCCAAATCTTTATTTCCCACCAGTGAATTGTAAATTCTTCTGATCTTGTATTAAGGAAGGAAAAAAAAAATCATGAAGTGAAATATGATAAACATTAAAAATCTGTATGTAAAGACAGATTGGGGATGCCAAATATGAAATTACACCAGATGGCCTCTATGAACACAAGTGGTGTATTAAGCAAATCCAAAGTTCTTTCATTATAGTTTAGAATTTATACTAAAGTTTAAATTCCAACAAAGTTCCTTTTATATAGGCAAATTTATACCTAGAATCTAGCTGTAGGCAATTCACTATTTGCATTCTTCTTAAAGTCTGTATTTTTCTTTGGAAGTATCTTGATGGAATACATACAGTGACTTGGGTTTTGGACAGTTGAATGCAGATTTTCAATATTCTCTGTTTGAAATCCTTATAACACTGCATTTTCTCTCTCTATATGTATACTATGTACAAAAAGTATTCCTTTTCTTTAGACATAGGCTGATAAGTAATGTTTAGCTGTAGATCAGTTTTAGCATTCAGAGAAGAATTAAAGTGAAGGTTTGGGTATTTTTTTGACAGTGCAGATTTCTGAGACTTACATCTCCAGTTTTAGTGCTTTCATGCCTGGTTTGTTTTGTAAGATCTCATCCATTTCCTAATGATGAGTTCAGATAACTTCCATATAGCTCTGATAGCTTCCTGCTTGAGATTCATAAGGAGTTGATGATGAGATTTGAGCTAAATGATGCTTATCTCCCTCCCTGTCTTCATAACAGTCTGTTGAGCAGACAAATTGAAATCTATCATCCCATAGGATCTTTAAGATTGTTGTTGATATTTATTTGTGCTTATTTTCCTCTCAAGTTAGATAGTTTGAGCTCCTTTGGAGATTTGTTGGATGCAGATTTTAATTGGATGTTTCAAAGATGGAATCATTATATGTTGATGGCTAGATTTTCTTCTTTCTGAAGAAAATGTTCAGTACATCTATTTCTACAACTTAAAATTGCTTTGGAAGAATTTGCAACACTTGGTGCTCTAAATTCAAGCTTTCAGTGAAAACAGGAGAACTGTTTGAAAATTAAGGAAGTCTAACATTGACATTCCATTAAATGTATATTTTTAAATCCTCTTGTTTCATGATTTCCTAAGATTTCCCTGTGATTTGTAAAGCTTTATGAATGCTTCAAGCTTCAGAGTTTTTTTGCTCCCAAGCTGAATCACTAATTTGATATTCCCAAAACTGTTTGAATACTATCAGTCTTGTGGTTATTATTCAGTGTGCCATATTTCTCCGCTGCAGCTCTTGCATACACTTTATCCCAGGTGCATATATTTGTTTATTTGACACAATAGCTTCCCGAGCATCTTCCACTATTGCTTACTGGACTTAAATGGAGACATGTCTTGCCAAGAGGTAGGGAGGGGGAAGATACATCTTCCTGTTGTATGACCTGTTTCCTCTTCTGCAATAGTTTGCCTTAATTGTAAACTACATTTGGCCTCTCACATCTTCTGTGATTAATAAGAGTAAGTTCTGGCTTGAGCTTGTGCCTGTAGGGCCCCTTGCAATTATCATCTGGCACCCACTAGTCTTGCCAAATTTACAGAAGTGTACGTTTCACAAAACTTCTCTGGCCAAAATAGATTTTTTTTTGTTTTCTTTTCTTCTTTTCCCTTTCAGTTTTGTTTCTAATTTAAATACTACTGTACATTTCTCCAAGAAATCCATTTTTACTATCCTACAATCTATAGAGTGAGCAGAATTATGGCAGAGGACAACAGCAAGTGATAGAGTGGATGTTGCTGAATAATGTCCAGTCTTTTCTTAACACTCCCTTTCAAGGTGATTTCTTCCAAGCACTGTATTTTCCCAAAGACTTCTGTGTAAATTGCTCATTTAGTTTACTTCATCAGATAAAATCTTTTCTCCTTACGATGTCTGTTGTTAGAAAATGTAAGCAGAATCTCACATATGTTTCACACTCACTGAAAATAAATTACTTAGGAATTGAAGAAATTTGGGCACTTGTGAAATTAGTCATGATTTGACTTCAGTTGTTGGTCTCAAGAACTCTGATTTTGCACAAGTAAATAAAATATCAATGTTTTCATTGTTTTCCTGCTGAACTCTTCAAATAAGATTTGCGGAACAACATTTTTTTCATACAGATTTGGCTAGTAGGCACACAACTTTATATGTAACTGTATGTACATATACTGTAGAATGTAGATAAATATATTTTTCTAAAAGATTTAATGATCCAAAATTTCAGTACCAAAGTACTTCATATTTAGTGCATTTTCTTCATGACAGGAATTTTCTTCAAGATTTTGTGAGATGTTTGGTCTTTCTATAAAAGGTATGTCAGGGGTTAATGACTTCAAGTACAGTCTGTCAGAGAGAAAAGAGCAAACACACTGGAGAGGATATAATTTTATAGTCAAATCGTTAGAGCAAACTTCAGCAACAGGGAGACAGGGAGAGAAGCTTTTGGGCCCTTCTCCCAGAAGCTATGTACTTTGTCCAATAGCCATTCTGATGGATGGTGTCCTGAAATGGATCTTTCAAGCAATGTGAATGTGAATACATTTGTGAGCAGTTTTGAGGGTTCAGTGACACAGCTGCTTAGGGTACAAAAACCAAGACAGCATCAGGCTGATGAAGAAAGGCAAGACACTCTTCCAAGTTTCAGTGTTAGATAGAAGTTTGTGGAGCTTGTGTTCCCCAAGTGTGGGGAGCTCTTGCATTGTAGTTTGAGACTGCAGTACTGCGTGTCTACGTCAGATCTAATCCTGATCTCAAGGCTTCCACCAGCAAATGTGAAGATGCTAAAAAGAAGATTGTTGAACATGAATGCTTTCTTGTAATATTTATGCTGCAACATATTACACAGATTTACTGCCTCAGTACAAGCAATAAACATTGCTACATAAAGTATATATCCCTTCTAATGAGTAGCAGATCTGAAAGCTGCCAATCATTTACCATCATCATCCTTCTCACCTTGATGCTAGGAGACAGATGAAACCATTCCTCCTCCTAGTTTACACACAGTATTGTTCCGGCAGAGCTACAGCCTGAAGTCTAACTGGTGTAGTGCATTCATTTTTTTGATGTGCTTTCGTCAGGAGGTTTCCCAGTAATTTCAAAGGTAATCAGAACAAGCCTAAAATAAGAGGAAAGTGTTGTCATATACTCCAGCCCTTATTCACGTGCTCCTCCTACTTAAACAGAGATTGTAGTGAAAGTCAGCTAGGTATATTCAGAATTTTTTTTTTTTTTTTGACTCTGTATAAAAAGAGACACATTGGTATTTAGCAGTATTCCTTTTGTTCACATATTCAAATTACTGAAAATGCTCCATTAACTGGAACCTCCTTGAAAACCTCTACCAGGCAGTTCGAAAGTTGTCCTTCACCACACAGGGTATTGTGTAGCTGTTGCAGGGAATGTAACAGTTGTCCTGAGGAATTCTGTGACTCGATGAATCTTTTTGCAGGGGAATTATTCCACTCTAATCTGATCACACCGCAAACTAAAGGAAGTTAGATAACAGTAGAAGTTAATGGACCAAGCTCTGTTATACATGTCCTGTACAGTTCTGTTGAATTCACCTGGTTGCATAAAGCACTGTAAAGACAGAATTTATTCTGACAGCTTTCTACTCAAACATGGCCTTTAAAGTAAGTTTCAGAGTCTGATGCCTTGATCAAGTCTTTTCTTATACCTTGTTATTCATCATTCTCTGTTAACTTCTGGGACAAACAGTTTTGGGAAAAGTTGTTCAGGCACAGTTGGAAGGATCTTTGCATTCAATATATCAAAAGAAAAACTATTAATAAATCAATACCAAAAGTTTATTTTTACTGTAGTTATGTAGTTTGAAAGGGGTAGATTTTCTAGTCCTGGCATTCTTCCAGTGCAACTTGTCAAACCAGGCTACATTTGAAATGTGCCTGCAGCCAAGAATGTGAGAGCAAAGCGTGACGATGTGCAGAGGCTTGTTTGATTTGGGGTGATTTTCACTTTTCATCAAAGAAGCTACCTGATCCTCTTTCACAGGTAATATTGCGAGGCTCATTATTATTCTTCTGTTTGCTTTGGTTACTGGGCCTCATTGGAGGAGACATCTCATTTAATTTTGTTTCTTCACTGGGACTCTTTTTTAAAGACGCAATGTTCTTCTTTGTTCTTTTGACTTCTAATCCATAAAGCCATCCCTGCCTCCCAAGGGAGTCTGCATTGCATAACATGTCAGACTTGATTTGTTTGCTTTTTAACCTTCAACTGTCATAGATTTTCTAGGAAAAAAATACTCCAAAACTTGTACTTTTCAAACACAAATCAGAAGACTTTATGTTTGAAGTATTACTGATTCCATAGAACAATAAAATTAATTTCATAGGACAGTTTTCACTCAGGAGATAGATAATTAGTTCAGTCTGTCTCAGAGGCGATAATGTACAGATCAAAGATAGCAATTTCTTTAACTAACTGCCTGTGATTGTCCTAGCACAATTCTAAGCATTTTTTAAAATTCAGGAAACAGTTAGGTTACTTTATTTATATTTTTTTCATTTGTATTCAGTACCCAGATTATTTTTTTTTTAAGTAGTTGTAGCTACTTAGGCTTGACATTAGTAATCTTCACTGATTTTATTGCAGTTTACTATTTATACCCCACGTTAATTCATAGTTATGAAGAGAAAAAATAGGCAAAAGAAACCCAGGGGTCCCTATCATCACGTCTTGTATTTTCTGAATGTGAAACAATAGCATGCCTAGATTGGTTTATGTTTTTATGTCAGTCCTTGATTTCCATTTAATGGAAAGGTGTTATGACTTGTCAGGTAAGAAACTCATGAATAAATATTTATCACTAATTAAATAAATATTATGTTTTAGTAATACATCCTTTCTGTCTATTCTGGATTCTCCTCTTTCTTGGTCTATTGTTCAAACACATTTCCCTCCTCTCTGCCATACAATACTTGCAATCCTTCTAGCTTCAACTCTCAGTCCTTATAAGATTAACTTTTTTTTTTTACCTAAAAGTACCTCCAGTCCTGCCCTGCTTTCCAGTGACTATGACAAAAATTTCTTTCATTCTCCTTCTGGAGATTGGAATTGTGTCTCATTTATGGTTTAAAACTTTCCTTTTTATAGTCTTCCTTACTCAGTGTCTCTCTTACATTCCTAATGAAATAGCCTATAAGGATTTTTCTTTTTTTTTTTTTTTTTGTTCATGAAGTCAAACTGTGAGTTCTTATTCCCTTTCCTTCACACACAGTCAGTCAAATTCTCCTGCCTAGGATAGGTTGCTTGTAGTACTCTTGATTTCAATTTTGCCTACAGCCTGTCATCCTAACAGTTTCTTTTTCTGGCTGGGCGAAGCTAGTCATTTAGCTTAAATCATTTTTGCAAAGTATACCACTCCCAGTATTTACTGCTTCTTCTCTTATAAACAGTTCCCAGTGTAACACTGTCACAGCCACTT
Organism: Phasianus colchicus; assembly: GCF_987193195.1. Taxonomy (NCBI): domain Eukaryota; kingdom Metazoa; phylum Chordata; class Aves; order Galliformes; family Phasianidae; genus Phasianus; species Phasianus colchicus. Next base: position 26,367,826 of record NC_143476.1, on the reverse strand, counting down.
GACTGCATCCTTATCAGGAATTTACTCTTTAACGTGCAACACCAAGTGGTGGAGGTATGGCTAAACTGACAGATGCCAGAGTGCTTACTTCTCAGAGCACTCGTGTTTTGTAAGATACAAATAGCCAAGGAACCTTTGGGACTTTGGGAGAGTAGGGAAAATTGAGGAGGGAAAGTTAATCAATTTTAGCTGCAAGGAAGGAGAAAGAATACCTTGACAACAGTAAAGTAGGGAGACAACTTTGCAAAACAGGTTGGAGCTGGTATCAGTTTTACACCAAGCAATAGCTGATTATACAGTGCTGTTTGGCAGCAACATTAGCAGTGGATGAAGCAAATTTCTGTCAGACTCCTTGACTCTAAGTGGTTTCCAAACGTAGATACTGTGGTGATGGACCAAAGGGAAAGAGATAGAATCTTATTCATTATTTTGCTTGGAGCTGTTTAGACCTAATTTTTTAATTAACAAAATTTCAGCTAGACTCCATGTACCCCTGGCTGTTCACTATGCAAGGAGCTTATTTAAATTGTTAGTCACTTTTACTCGAGCTGAAAGAAATCACTGAAATTGTTTGTGCTGCTCTAGGACAGTGCCCGTGGAGAAGAGAGGCACTACAAATGAGAAGTTAACTCAGGAAGCAATTTCTGGCTGAGGAGAGAAGGGAAGCAGCATACAAAAGGAGGAAAATCTTTCTTACTGAATGCACTTTAGGAATACTGTACTACCAGTGAGCTAAACTGTCAAAATACAGGGTGGTTTTGTTTTGTTTGTTTGTTTGTTTTTGTTTTAAAGCAAATATTTCCTGTGATCAACCCAGATTCGGTCTCATTTAGGAACAAAGTGAAAGTGCCAGAAAGCCAGGGGCAGATCAGATCTTAGAAATCAGTGAGGCTTGGATCATTTTACATAACTATGTCCTGGGGATCTGCTGCAGACCATCCAGACTGCAGATTGAGTGGAAACTCTTTTTAATGAAAGGCTTCTGGCCTCATCCAAGTCTCACCCATCATCCTCTGCAGAGTGAGTCAGAGATTCCCAAAAGTCCGTGATGTTATGCCAGCACTTTCTTTTACAACTGATAAAGTGTCCTCTACCCTAGCATCTTGTAGCACACATATCTAAATCATATCAAATAGGTGTAGAGCTATAGTTTTGAAAACACAAATATCCAAGCAAAGAAACATGTTTAGGTGGCAGATTCCTGGAGCAAGCATAGAAATGATAGAGGAATATTGCTTTAAGAGCTTTTTCTACTGAAGGCACATTCTTGATTTCCCTGGCTCTAGAGAAATCCTTCCATCCTTCCTCCTCTTCCCTCTAGTTGCACTGAGCAGTGTGTTCTATTATTTCAATATATGACTAATGTAATTAGTTTTGTTTCACTTTTCCTTGTATAAACCTGAGAGTCCATTGTAATTCCACTCCAAGTAAACAAAAGATAGCACGTGGGGCCTCTCTTGAAGAGTGCTTGTGTGTAAGCTAAGCCATCATACTGCCTTTTCTTGGAAGATGTTGCAGCTAGTGTATATATGCGTGTGTGTGTATTGATTCATGTTTGTTATATATCTCTGTGCATAAATACAGGAATGTATACGTGTACGCAACGTACCAGTTTTAAACATAATCCTTCATTTGATTGGATGTTCTGTTTCATCTCTGTTGAAGCGCCATGAAATTGCACAGAAAATAGTCTAATGAAGTTGCTGGGAGGGTAGTGGTCAGTAGTGTTAAATCTCATTGAAGGAAATAATGAGTGTCATGCCCCAGAGGTTGGTACTGGGTCCAGTCTTGTTTAACATCTTCATTAACAATCTGTATAATAGAATAGAGGGTGCACTCTCAGCAAATTTACTGATGACGTAAAATAGAGATGAGTGGCTGATACACAAAAGAGGTCAGGCTGACACACAGAGATGCAATGAGAAGCTGGGAAAACGTACTGTTAGAAACCTCCTGAAGTTCAACAAGAAGTTGGGCAGGAGAAGAGGAACTACCCTTGAACTAGTTCATGCTAGCAGCCCCCAGGTAGAAGACAGGGCTGAAGAGAAGAATGTAGGAATCCTGATAAACAGCAAGCTGACTACCGCCACAAGGGGTATGCCACAAGGGGATGCACTAGTATTGTCAGCAGGTCAAAGGAGGTGATTTCTCCCCTATCCTCAGCACTGCCAAAGCCACATTTGATATTCTGTGTCCAGTTCTGGGCTTCCTAGTACAAGAGAGACACAGGCATAATGGAGGGAATCCAAGGTAGGGCCTTGAAGATGATAATGCAACTGCAGTATGTCTCCTATGAAGAAAAACTGAGTGCCAAGACTCTTCAGTATAGAAAACTGAAGGCTCAGTGGGGATCTTATGAATGTATAGAAATACCTGAATGGAAGGCGTAAAGAAGACAGAACCAGGCTCTTCCAGTGATGACCTGTAACAAAATAAGAGGCAATAGGCACCAGCTGGAGCACAGGAGGTTCCCTCTGAACATCAGGAAGCAATTCTTTATAGTGTAGGTGACTGAACTCTCTCACAGGCTGCCCAGAGAGGTGGTGGAGTCTCCTCCTTGGACCTCTTCAGAAATGTCTGGACAAACTGCTTTGTGTGTCCCTCTTTGAACAGGGGCTGGACCAGATGATCTCCAGAGGATCCTGCCAACAGCCACATTGTTATTCTGTTATTCTTAAAGCTGTGCTTTTGGTATCACAGAATATTCAGAAAGATGGAAAAAATATTGTCTAATATACAAATATAAGGTTTACTATTACTACCTGTATTCCTACATTTGTTTAAATTAATATAACTTAAAGGTTAACAAATGTACACAAATACATAACTGCCCGGTTGACCAGAGAGCACTACCTCAGTATAACAAATGTTAAGACAAAAGTTGAAAAGTGTTAAAGAGATATGGTGACTGGAAAAAAATTCAGACAAGTCTTGCTCTTCTTTCAGAACAAATGGCATTGTTCTGAAAGCTGCTGTAGTGTAGGTTTTCCTTAACAGCTTTTTTTGAAGGAAAATAAATCTTTTCTTAAAGGAAATAGAAATGTTTTCTAATTGTTACCTTGCACCTTCTCTGATCAAGATAAAAACTGAGAGACTATTTCTAGAATTACTTTTATAACTCTCTGCAACACTGACTTTTAATTTTTTATCAGCAGGTCCCTATGTTCTACATTGAACAATTTACTTTTAACACTCTCAAGGTGGGCAAATTACAGTCATATCTTACAATCCATCTATAGCAATATGACTCATCTTTTGCATCTGAAACACAGTTTAGGTAGCTGAAGTTCTCAATATCAGTTAGTATGGAATTTCGTCATTTTACAGTAGCCATTTCAGAGATGCAGCAAGTCATATGATGACTCTTATGTTACCAAGCGTATATCTGTGTATATACCTGAGTGTATATGCTTTCCTAAATTAAATAGCATTTATTTTATATAGGGTCTTTTAAATGACATAAAATAAACAATTGTTGTTCAAGTATTCTCCCAAGTCTTAGGATTGAAGAACACCTGTTTGTTCCTTCTAATATGCTGAAAGTATTTCCATAACCCAGACTCTAATCAGTCTTTTCGTACATACCCTGTAGGTTTTCTTCCATGCCCATTTTAACTGACCAGACCAGCATCTTCTAGTTGGTTCTGAAAAGATGGGTCCACTGTCCTTCAGAAGAACAGAGCACGTGCTTTTCCTACTAACTTCAATCTAGTCTGGAGCTATTCAGCATCCTCTGAAGTCACACCACGTCCACTAAAACAATTCCACATTACGTAGCTATTCTTGACAAATATTGGGTAAATTTAGCCTGGAAGTTATAACTACTGGTAAGGTGAATGCACAAAAATATCATTGAGGAGATGTGAATCAGTGTTTAATCCCAAAGTACGTGGAATACAGTGAGATCATCTGGCATCTTCCTGCATAAGTACATTAAAAGCACAAGTTCACCAGGTTTAATTAGATAAATCCATTGCATAATGATAACATTTGCTGGAGCTGAAAAAGGCAGAATTGCAGCAGTGCTCAGAAGAAAAGTTGGATAGCAGTTGGAGTCAAAACATTACAGTTGGATTTCCATTCTTAATTCAAGAATGATGTGAAGCCTGGTGAAATCTGGAGCATATGATTGATGTTCACAATTAGCCTCAGCTGAGACCACTAGCGGAATTCAGATTGTGCTATCACAATTCCAACAGCCTCAGGATTTTGCTGGATATTTCCAGCTTGCCACTATGCACCAGAATCCCAGGATATGGTCTGATGAATTATTTGAATTCTCTTCAAAGTTCTTATAATTAGCTCAGTTTCTTTTGTCTCTGTAGGTGTTGGCAAGTAGTGTCTTGTAAAGCAATCCCTTCATCTCCCCCAGCAAAGCATAAGAACTATAGAACACACAAAATTAGGTGAGAACAAAGCATTCTTTTTTCAACATATAACATAGAGAATGACTACTGCTATTCATTTTGTTCAAGTATGTCCAAATGCAGTAGTTGCTCTACATTTCAGTCATCGTTCTCACAGGAATTAACCCTTATTTGCACAACTCTAACCAAGACAGCTTTCAGTGATCAATGTATTTCTTCGTTATAACTTTTCCATGTCTCTCTCTCTATATTTTATCTCCTGCATTTGGCAAGTGATCCCTGAATGACAGGAAGAGCTTTATTGTGGTCCATGATTCATTTCACTTATTCCCCAGCCACTCCCTGGGTGTGTTTTTATATCAGTGGGCTCTTTTGCAATCTGAAGGAGTACACATCTGTAACAATGTGGCATCACCTGCCTGCCAAGAGAAGGGACCAATGTGATTAATAGCTTCAAGAAGAAAATGTCACATGCAGGCACCAGGCTTCCACAACTTAAGCTCTGATGCAACAATTTTGTCAAACTAAAATACTTTCAGAACATCTATCCAGAGGCTCTGAAGAGTCATGCTCATACAAACTAGAGGTGTCTGTTTTCCACTTAACTCCTATGTAAGTTCATTGTTTACTGCTGGAAAACACTTCCACCAAAAATCTAAAGAAGGGAAACATAATTTACACAGGTTTCTAAGACTGCAGTTTTTGAAGAGTTAGCTCAAATTGTCACAAAAGCAGCCATGAGGTGTAACACATCACATTTCTATGGAATTTTTGTTTTCCTAGCCTTTACTTTCACAGATCCTTCTTAAGGCAATGATCACTGCTTGTGGAACTCTTTTTGAACTCAGTCAGTGTAGATTCAATTTTTGGTTGAAAATTCTAGACGTCCTCAGTGAGATCAACCTATGAAATAATTATTTGATGCTGCATTCTTATTATCCTCATGATGAATATTTCCTATTCATTGTATCAGACATGGATGGAGAAGATGTTCCATAATGTCTGCAGGTGTTTTAAGTAACAGCTCTATTTCAAAATGAATCATAGTCCATTTCCACAGAGCTTGAAAGTTCACACACACTTCTGGGATGAATCTTTTTTTTCCAAAAAGGGAACACTGTGAAGTGAATAAGGTCTGTTAGGACAGAAGAAAGATAAATGCCTGCCTTAGAGCAGCCACAGAATGGCTCAGATTGGAGGGGACCTTTGGTGGTCAGCCAGTCAAATCCCTGTTCCACCCAGAACAGGGTGCCCAGAACCATATCCACGTGGCTTCTGAAGATCTCCAAGGAGTTGTCTCCACAGTCTATCTGCAGCCTTTTCCAGTGGTCTGAAACCTGCACAGCACAGAAGTGCTTCCAGATCTTCATAAAGAACCTCTTGTGTTCTGTGCCATTGTCTCCTTTCTTGTAACAGGTCACAATGAGAAAGAGGCTGGCTCTGTCCTCTTTGCACCCTCCCTTCATGTTTTTATGAACATTGATGAGCTCTGCCCTGAAACTCTTTTTCTCCAGGTCAAAGTCAGATACATAGCCTGTCCAGCTATCAAGAAACCCCAGTTTTCTCTACTCCACTAAGTGTTTTCCAGTCTGAAGAAAGATCATACGTAATGTACATGCTGTCAGTTAAAGAACTGGAAAGCAGCTGAAAAAGCTGTAACAATAGAATTGGTGGGAAACTCAATGCATTTGCTACAAGATACAAATGACTTAATTCACATATTTGACTTCCTACATGGAGGAAAAAGGTGCTAAGCGCAGTGATGGCTTGCAAGTTCAGGAGGAATTTTTGCTAAGTGTAGTAAATGAATCCAATTACATCAATCAGTCAATTAATAAATAAGACAGAAAAAAAAACCCAAAAACAAATGAACAAAAAAACTGGCCATGTCTCAAACCCAAAATTCAGGCACTTTGGTGGTAATACAGTGGCACTGCCATTAACCTTCAAAGTTATCTCAACCCATTGAAAATGGAAGCAAAAGCCAGAAAGAAGATTTTATTTTAAAAATCATCATAGATGAAAAAAAACTGTTGTATGTCACCCATAACATTTGTCACTAGTTTCATTGTAGGAATACAGTGCAGAATAAATAGTCATTTCAGTTCTGGTGGAAGCACTGCAAAGTATTCATGAGGACTTTCCCTTCTGCTGGTTGACCCTAACATAAGCCGTTGTGAAATGTGAATGTCCCTTGGGGTCACCAGTTTAGCACAGGCACATGCTTATATGATCTGTTAAAATCTGTTAAAATATACTATGTCTTCAATAACATTTGCACAGCAACAATCTTACATCAACAAGTGGAAAACTAGTTTGGAAAAGGAAAGGACTTTCAATGGTTTGTTTGTGTATTCTTCCACAGTATCTCCAGTAGCCTACTACGAAGCAATCAAGATGTCTCAATCTTATACACACGTTTTTCTTGATGCCTCAACTGCTTTGGTAGGTAATTTATTCCTTGCTGTATACCTTTGACTCAGAAAGGTACGTAAGCACATGTTTAATCTTGAGCAAGTGTGTTGTCCCATTGATTTCAATAGGTGATTCATAAATCTACTGAATCATCACCTTGGTCTTTGGCTGTTATGGATTTTTTTTTTTCCCCCTAAGAATGATTCCTTACAGTTTAAATTCCATTACATTCTTTAATATCTTGCTTTGAGGATTTTATGCTCTTAAAATAATTAACAATTTAGTTGTGGAGGAGTGCACATTTACAGCCATAGGTCTTTTGGCAAATGGGCAAATATTACTCTAAAAAACTCAGCCACTTTGTGCTAATTGCCAAAGGCTTATTTCAGCATTTCTTTATTTAGTTCAGAACATTCACCATTGCCCCCTCCATAATCCAACCACTCATCTTTAATTGCTGTTTGTTTTTTCAGGTGAAGATAAAAAATTCTTTGTTATTGTTGGTTTTCTGTCTGCAATTATAACTGGGCTGTTGTCTTTGCAGGTTAGGCTCCTTCTCTTTGAACAAAAATTCCTTTCTGTACACATGGCCTATGTTTTTGCACGATAAGGATCCTCTTCTGTTGTAAGGCATTGTCTCATAGGCTTTGGCAGATGAGCTAAGCCAATTCTGCTTTTGCACTCAGGTAGGCATTTGACAGGATCACAACCCAACAGCATCTATTATTTCTGCCTGGGAATTGAAGAATGCTCCTGCTGGCATTTCTCTTCCCTGCAAGCTGTAGCAAGGACCACGAGATGGCAGTACTGCACGAGCAATTGGACCAAGGGACAATTATTTTTTTTTAACAGAAATTTCTTGGGAAGCAAAATTGCTGCTGCCAGCATCAGAACCCTTTTCAAATTCGATCTGCTCCAAACTTATTTTGCAGCAGTGAGGAGATAACGCTGAATGAAGTTTTATGGCTAACTGGTCATACAGTGTGCACTAATAAATGCTGTTTGTTACAGTACAGCAACAACACTGGTAGCACTCAGTGGTTTACAAGGTACTGTAGAGCACCACAGAAAGCCTGGAACTGGGAGATACAATTCCACTGTATTAAATTTTGCCTTTCTTCTGAAGAATAGGAGCATTAAGTATTGAAGAAAATCTAAGTGAAATACTTAATTTCAGGGCAGAAAGAAATGAGTTCTCTGCAAAGAGAAGTGTTGACTTCCTTTGCAAATTAGCAATCCCTAATGTCAGTGTGTCAGAGATTAATTACTAGGGCAAAATAATGTGCTAATATAGCTAAATTGTTTCCACTTTCCAGAGGCTGAACTGCTTACTCATTTGTGCATAGTGGTCAATTAGGCATAACAATATACCTGTTTGGAAAGGCTGACCAGGAGGAAAACAGAAATGGCTGAACAACAGACACTGAGCTTCTAAAGGTCTGAAGAACTGTAACTTTCCTCTGGGCCTCCATTTCACAGCAGCATAAAGACAAAATGACTTTTTCAAGTACAACAGTCCCAGGGAGCCACTGAATATGAAATCTGTTGTAGGAATTCCATCTTCTGCCTAACCTTGGGCTTCCACTTTCCTTCAGAAACAAAGAAACACGCAACACAATAAAAAATGTGAAAAGGCAAAAAATTATGAATTATGCAAATGGGCAGAAGCCACTACCTATAGCTGAAGCAAACACTATTAAAGCTTTTAGATTAAAGCAGCATGACCCAATGCAACACAGAAATAGAAGCACTGAATACTTCATTAAGGTGAATTTCCTTTCCCCAGTTATAGAATCATAGAATCACAGAAATGCAAAGGGCCCTCAAAGCCCACCCAGCCCCAACCTGTGCAGTGGGCAGGGCTGCCCAGGGCCCCATCCAATCTGGCCTCGAGCACCTCCAGGAAAGGGGCACCACAGCTTCTTTGGGCAGTCTAAGAGATGGGAAGAGAAAAAAGAAAACAGAAAAAGTTCTTTCTGTTGGTTTTCTCTTTAACGAGTAAAGACACCTTCCCTCTAATCTTTTTTTTTTTTTTTTTTTTTGGAGGATGCAAAGCAGCCACTTGGCTGGCAATGTTTACTCTGGAGCTATTCCAGAACAAGGGGAACAGTCAGCACAAAAGCATGTGCAACAGAATACTGAGAAATCCATCACTTCATCTGCAGCATGTTTAAAGGCTAGTTGAGAGAAATGCTTTGCTATGCAATGCCTACTATGAACAGATTTATGCATGTGTGTATTTGTTTATAGAAATATCTGTACATTCATTTTGTCATTATGTTTTGGCTGGAGAAATTAGCTGAAGTAATCAGAGTGGTGCTGGGAAAGTAATGCTAGCTGTTCTCGCGGGCAGGAATTTATACCCTGTCAGATAAATACTTTTCAATCTGACTGTTATTTAGGAAGCATTATGAGGTGAAAAACAAGTACGTCTCGGGACAACTTTTATCCTTGTAAATTTCTTCGCTTCCACTGGGAATCTCTAGAATTCAAAACTCTGAGGCTGGCTGGATGGTAGTTTCCATCTAGTGCTGAAAAAGTCAACAAAGTGGCTCGACTGTGGTTAGTACACACAGAAGAAGGGAAAAGCCCTAACAGCTGCTTAAGGAATCCCTCTGCCACCAAAGCTTTGACTGTTCTTCATCCAAGAAAATATGAATGACAAACTGATTTAATTCTTACTGTCATAGCCACAGAAGTGTTACTGTCATAGCCACAGAAGTGTTCTGTGTTAAGTGTAAGGAGAGTTATGATCTTAACACTATGCAGAGGATATGAGGATACTGCAGATTTCCCAAACGGTCCACTTTTTGCTGACAGTTAAATCCCTTATCTTGTCCCTTTTCCCCTTTCAGATCCTTGCAAAGATGACTGGCATTTGATGCCATTACTCTTCCAATTGGTCCAACACCTAAGAGCATCTACCCTCCATCAAAGGCAAAGTCAGTTTCCAAGTGCACAATAAAGTTATGAGGCTAAGAAAGACACAGTCCATACTGCAATATTATCTTGCAGGTGATTAGGTATTCAAAAGGTATAAAGTCTTATCAGATCAAAGGGTTATTTCACCTGGGTATTATAATTGGACTCCTGTAAAAGCCAAGATTTTGTTCTGATAGAAAAAAACATTAATTTTTTAGGAAAAAGTTTCCATTCTATTTTTTTTGAACCTGTATATTGAAATATCAAATTCTTTCATAGAAACATAAAATCACAGAATGTCTTGTGTTGGAATGGACCTCGAAACCCACCCAGCCCCAACCCATGCTATAGGCAGGGCTGCCCCAAAGCAGCTCAGCTGCCCAGGTCCCCATCCAACCTGGCCTTGAGCGCCTCCAGGGATGGGGCACCACAGCTTCTCTGGGCAGCTGAGCCAGGGCCTCACCACCCTCTGAGTAAAGAATTACTCTCTAATATCAAACGAAAATCTCACACCTTTTATTTTAAAGCCATCCCGCCTTGTCTTCTCACAATCTGCCCATGCAAGAACTCGGTCTCCCTCCTGTTTATAAGCTCACTTTATGTACATGAGGGCAGAAAACAGTACTGAAAATGCATGGGCAGGCCAGTTACTGCTCCTAAATCATTATGAGAGAGCACATGGCAGCTGTTCAACTGGATTTCCTTGTTCTGTGAAAAAGGCAATCAGCTGGTGATAGTAGGCTGAACATAATAAAATTTTTCTGTGGATACTTTCTAGGGCTCTTAAATACTGCCAATCCTTAAAAATCAAATAAACAAACAACAACAAAAAGTACAGGGAAATACTCAAATATTTGCACTGTGGGTTGACATGACAAGATTCAAGAACTCAGAACTACAGTCTGAGTTATAATCCATTATTTTCATTATTGTTTTTATACTTACAATGTAATTACTCAAACAAACAAAAAAAAAAACAACAAACATTCACAAGCCATTTTTAAAATAAATATTTTTTTGGGGACTGGAAATTAACATCTGCCAAATATTGGTTAATAATCACTCTTTTCAATGTTTTCTGTTTTCTATTTTCTTGTACCCATATGTATCCCCCAACCAAAACTCCTGCGTGGGATTATGCCTTTATTTTCATCAGCCACGTCAAAAGATGACACAATAGATATATAAATCTTTGTAATGCATTTTGCTTCTAGGAAAAGCTTTCAGGAAAGCACACATGCTCACCCCATGCATATTCAAAACTCAGCAGATGTATCATGATGAGTTGCCTTGATTTGGCTCCAGAATGACAAATTATAGCCATCAGCACACATCCTGCCAAGAACAGAGAATGAAACTCTGTTTAGTCCAATGATCTTGCTTTAGTTGCAGGCAGAATTTTGTGTCCATCAAAGAAATATGTCCTTCTAAATGCACTCCACAAGCATTTGTTCATGTAGCTATTTTGAAAATACAAAGTAGGCCTTTTGTTCCCTCACAGTGCTTCCATCTCTCCCCAAATCTGATCATGCTGTTTATTACAGCAGATTGGAACTGAACTGATGAAACAATATTTCATTGTAGAGGGCAGGTTTCTAAGCCTAAAGGGTTTCAGTGGAAATATCTGGGCTTGAAATGCCTCCACCAAATCCAAGAGATGGCTCCAATGTGACTTAACAAGGATTCCTGGCAAGTCTAATTCTATATCTGGGAATGCAGGGAACGCAGAAGTTCACAGTTCAGGGTGATCCTGCCTCCTGATTTATTTTTTTTTTTCTTTTCCTGAAATCATTAATCTGCAGTTCAGTCTGTCCTATAATTAAAGTCATGGAGTGAAAGTACACTGATGAACTGGGAATGTTGATTTTAAGTGAGTTCTAGTGTTTACTGGAGTAATTTCTGTAAAGGAAGTTTAGTTCTTGAGGGTTCTTGAGTGGAAAAGATTATAAAGTCAATCTCCACGTAACATTTCATTTTGTTGTTGTTTCCTTCCTGGAATGTAGCTAGAGATTAAGAGATACGCCAGAATGCAGGAATATATTTTTGCTCTCTTGTGGCAAAGACTTCTGAAAGACACTGATTTCATAAGATTTTTCTCCATCTGGATGAAAATCTGAAAAAAAAAAAAACAAAAAAAAACACCGGCACACAAAACAAAAAACAAAAAAAAAAAAAAAAACCCAAACAACAACAAAAACACCCACAAAAAAAGGAACAACCCAGAACAAACCCCCATGCGAGATACATATATAGGTAACTTCAGAATAAAACTTCTTCAATATACTTCAATATACTTCAATATACTACCTACCAATGGCATGACAAAGACAATGCTGTACTGCAGACCATTGCACTCTCGTTTTGTTTTCTGTTTTTTGATCATTTACTTTAGTAGATTTATCCCCAACTATTCTGTGAGTTTGGTATTTCCCCACTCAGATGGCTAGAGTATGGAAGGAACAGATCAGCATGGTTTCCTCTGGAGGAATCCTACTGCCTTTCAGTCTTTTCATGTTCTCCTACAGCTGAAATGAGGACTCCGCATCATCAGAATTAAGCCAGCTCTCAGCACACTTCCATTCAAGAGATTAACAAGGAAACTGAGTAGTGGAAAGATAAAACCACAAGACAACATCGTAGTTAAAAAATTGTCAGTGATGCAGAAAATAGAGCAGAAAGCTGTAATCACTGTCAAATCAAAGACTCAGAGCAGTGAGTGTCTGCAGGACTCTGCTCTGTCTCAGTGGCCTTCTAGAAGGAAGCTCATGCCACAGTCAGCCCTCCTTGTAGCAACCTTTGGATGATACAGGCAACATGAAGCTGTTGGACTGGATCTTTTCCAACCTTGATGATTCTATGATTTCGCCAAGCTGCTCTGAGTACACAATGGTGCACACCAGCCTCAGCAAAGTTCCCATGTGTTTCAGGTTTTGTTCTGATCACAATTGGGTCTTATTTTTTCCTGCCAAGATGCTCAGCATCCATTTCTACTAGGACTTCAAAAAAATATCTGCCAAGGCATTTGGATGCAACATATTGCATAAATGCCATTAACAAGTTCATAATCAGACACAGCTTTCAAATTCTTGACAAGGTTCTATCTCCTTTCAGACTCACATTTATTTCCTTCACCTACCATTTCTGGTGCTTTCTGTTTGATGACCCTTCGGATATACTTGCAAAAACCTTGTATTTCATGCTGCTTTGACTGACTGATAAACATTTTCAGTGCGTACGGTTATCAAATTTCTTCTTCCTGAGGAGTCCTTGTTTGTAGGCAATAAATAAAATGTTTTCATTGGAAAGGATGTTTTGTCCATTTCAATATACTTTTCAGGAGGGATGTTCGTGTATTAGCAAGGAATATTCTGCCTGTCCTTTACCAGACAAACTAGGGAGTGATGGGCAGGCAAAAGAAACCATTTCCCTACGTGATTCCTACGTTTTACTCCTAGGCAAGCCAATAGATTTAACTCACTGTACTGTTTTGGAACTTTCATGTTCTGGTTGAATGCAAGAAACAGTAGGACAGGAAAGCACTTGTTTAAGATGGATATAGGGCTCCTACCATACAACTGGTTAGAAATACAATGCTGTGTGTTTACTATTGCTACAATATACTTTTCAATGAATTGTCTAGCCCGCATCCTACCATTGAGCAAATGACTGCAGTTTCATTTTGTGTGGCAATCGAAACCATTCAGTTTCAAAGAACGATTGAAGTTTAATAAAGCATTCCACTGTTAACCACCAAACAGTGTCAGATTTCCACCGGCAGGTTTAGGCAAGGAAAACTCTTGCTTTTTCAAGACTAACTGAATCAGGGATGTGTCATCGAGAAGCAGCTTTTTTGTTTTAGCTTTACAGTCACTCTGTAACTGACTTGGAATGGCAGGTTGAATGCTCGTAAAGCAAACGGATATTCAAATTCTGCCCACCATGGAAGGATTAGATCAACCTTCCAGAAGTGCGGCATGCAACCAAACCTTCTGTTTGTGAGATACTGGGACCTCAATGCACACGTCTGCACCATGAAAAAAAACCCAGAAGCTATGGAAGATTAGAACATATGCAGAGCCAAATGCCACATGGTGTGTTTTATTCACTGCCAGAGCAGATACTAGGTTATAACTCTGAATGGCACAATCAACTTGCTATACCTTATAGTGAGAAATACACAGATAGAAACAATGGTCATACACTGGTCACGGCCAAACAGTCCTCTGGACTGCATTGGACAACAAGCACTAGTAGGGCTAACATGGAGCCAAATCTAGATGTAAAATCACTCTCCTCTGTGTCAAATGGTGGTGATAGGTTGATGGTTGGATCTTAGCGATCTTTGCCAACCATAATGACTATATGTTTCTATGGTTCTATGAAATGTAACTGAAAACATGTTTCCATTCGTGCACCATCCTTAGAGCATGAAAGCTCATTGCAACACAGACAGAAGTCTTCTGTCATAAATTCAGCTCAACACTGCAATTCATACTTTTGGAGCTGGGGAGCATAGATCTTCAAACTCATTCTCTAATGGGCTGACATTACACAACAACAGATTTTTTTCACTTGAGAATATGTGCTCCGAGTTCTCAGCAGAAGAACAAAGCAGTGTTTGGTGGATGGAACAGTTTACATACAATTCAAACAAAACCTAAGTAGCTGATGACTAACTTACAAAGCATAAAGATTCCAGTTTTATATTGCTGAAAAATGTAAAAACAGAACTGTTCTTGCTTGCTCCCCCAGGACTATATCACTGCCAGAAGCCAATTCAAGGTTGGGAAAACTAGGGTCCATTTCAAAGTTAATTCTGGGGTTGCCCAGTGTAAATCTTACGAAACATACTGGAAAAAATCAAGATATGAGTCATTCACACCAAACTGTCAAGACATTGTGGGAATCTACTGCAACTGCCCTTTGGGCTAAATGACTTTGTGGAGAAATTCTATTGAAAGCAAAGCACAAGAGACTAATTTAGCCCTCTATAGCTAGTTCTTTCCTTTTCTTCCTTTTCTATCTTGCTTGCTTTCTTGTTTGTTTGTTTTGTTGTTCTTGTTGCTTTTTTGTTTTGTTTTTTTGTTCTTTGTTTTTCCATTTGCTTGCTCACTGTCTCTCCATCTCTTCCACCTACCGCTTTTCCTTCTTTAATCGATTTTCGGTGTAATAAGAACAAAGGGCCCAGTCAAGGTTAGGTCATTGGTCTGAGGCTGCAACATGCCTTAAGAGGGGAGCAGAAACTAATCAGTGCAGCAATAGACAGTGAATGCCAGTGGTGGACTCAGAGAGCTTATGACATGCTTTACAGAAAGCTGAATGGAAAGGCATGTCATAAGTCAGTGAAGTGACAATTTCAGCATTTTTATCCTTACAATTGAAGAATCAGACACAGAGTTTGTAGTCACGGAATCAAGCTGTAAGCACAATTAGTCCAATTTCCCATCTCTGTCACCAGTTCTGTGCTACCCATTGCCATTCCCCACCTTTCTAGTCTTTCTACTCTGGTTTTCTACCCTGAAGAAATGTGTTTTAAGAGCATCAGAGTAACACTACGATATAGTAATATCTTTAGCTTTTATGAGGATTGACAGAAAAATATTGATGGAAAGTACCTGAGGAGAAAATTTGACCTTCAAATTTTATTTCTGCTACCCAGACAACCTGATTACTTTCCACAGAAGTATTAATATTTTCTTCATGAGAATGCTTTGAGAATAAAAGATGGTTCCATGACATTCACACAGGAGCCATAATATTTTTCCTTCTCCTGAAAAATAAGAAAGTGATGTTTGCTGGATGCTTTGACCCAAGAATGGGATCCAGACTGACCTGAAAAATGAGCAAGTCAGGAACTCAATTCTCCAGAAGGTTTTCACAAACCCATTTCAGAACAGGATTTTTAACTTATTGATCTTTTTTGAGGGGAGTGGTGGGGGGTGGGGGAAGGGGAAATTTTTATTAACATTTCTACAATTCTACAGTAACTTAGATTTTACACTAGAGGGAATTCTGAGTTGAGTAACAAAATAAGGAGTGTCAGACATCTTCAGTTTTTCAGTAACTGCCACCTATGAGATGCAGAAAAGCATTTATATGCATCAGTATATTACATTTAATAACCATCCTTATTCCTCCTGAGAAGAAGAGGAGGGTGAAATCTCTGCAATTCTTCTCTGTACTTCAAAACAAAGGGAAAGAAGCACTTGGTTTGTTACTCTGATAAACAAACAACTCTTACATCATCAGCTTTGTGTATTCATCATATACAGGTAAAGATTGCTAAACACTAGATCTAAATTAATTATAAGCTATAATTTATTTATCTAGGAGTTAAGTCCTATTCCCCTGACACCCCACTGTTTTGGCATCTGGAGCAATTCCTCCACAGATGAAATCTTTGTTCCGGGACCTCTTATGAGTTGTAGCAGCAGAGCTGGGCTCCCTCTGCATGGACAAGCCAGTATTGCTCCCCCTCTAGCCCTTACAGCACCTTTATACTCCTTCCATTCCTCCTCACCACGAAGACGTATCATTTCTTATGATGTAGATGAATGCTACTTGAATGCTCTAATGACGTGATAGAGCTACAAGGCTTTAGAGAAAGAAGTCACTGTGAGTGAGTGCACACCTCACACTTCAGTAAGTTCTGTTGCATGGGAGATTTCAGGGAGGTCTCTCTCTAATACCTCCTGAAGGCTGCACAAGGCTTCAGCTTACATCTGGTCCACACATTTGACAAAAGGACCCTCTATTTCAGCATGCCAATAGTCAGAATTTTAAATTCTGCATTCTGATAGATGTTCAGTCTGAAAATCTGGACTGAAAGGTACCATCATGGTCTTCTTCAGAAACTAAATCACATGAGAGCTCACCTGTAGATCTGCCTGCAAAAGGAAACAGAAATCCTAGGGGACACAAAAGCTTGGAGATGATTTTTTCTGTCACTGCGAAGTTTGGTTTTCTAAATCAAAACTGCAATGCTCTTCGAGTGATATTGTCTTTTAAATAATAAATACTTAATCACTTAATGTTATCAAATAGCTATTTTGTCACTTTATTGATGCTATGAAAGTTTCTTCACCACTAGAAATTAGATACATTTTAAAAATTTGGATTTGTATTCACCTTCCAGAAAGGCAATTTGCCTAAATACTTTTGTAATATTACAGTAATTCACTGCTCCCAAAATTTTGGACTTTCTTTACTAACGTCAACTTTCTGTCCAAGCAATTGTCACAGACCATATATCTTAGTACTTAGGGTGAGCTCATGATCCCAAAACACAGATTTTCACTTCAAGAGCCACATTTTACAGTCCAGAATGCCACTTCTATATGATGCAACTTCAGATTTGGTCTTCTTTCAGATCTCTTTCATGTCAAAAGCTTGTGTGACTTCTAATCCTCTGAAAAACAAATGTAACATTGTACAAAAGCTTATACTAGCCTACACCAAATGAGAGTTACAGACATTATCTGCTCCCTCACTTCTACTTTTTAGGGTAGTTCATTGAGACTTCATGCATGGCGTGCTCCTCTGTGGTCACTAAGGAGGGGGTTCATATTTTCAATATGTCTTTAATGTACATTCTGCTTATAGTCCTTCATCTGATAAGAATTCCAATGATTACCAAAAAAATCTACAAACACTAATTGATTTTGTATTATTAAGACAACAGCTGAACACCAGGACTGTCAGAGTGTGATGGGAAACATCGCTGTCTGAAGAGAGAAATTTCAAGATGGGGCTGGGAAAACTCAAAGAAGATAGGGCATAACTGGTTATTAAATATGATCAGTGAGATATGAGATTCAACTTAGGAAATTCCTAGCCCACTGGCCATATAAAATTGGAAGAGCCAAGTGGCTGGAGCATTTTGCAGTGCTTGTTCTCATTCTGACATCCTTTGCCCAGACATTTGCTGATTGCCAATGCAGGAGGAAAGATGTTATCTTGCCACTTTCAGCTATTCCTTTTTTCTTAGTGGCTCATGGGAGCCACTTTCCTTTGGGAACCGAGTTTATACTTATTCTGAAGAGGTTAAAGTTATGACTGCCATAAAAACCCCACAACATAGTTACTTCCTCCTTCCTGATCTTCTTCTTAGAGCACTTCAGCAGAAATCATGTACGGGGAGTGAGATTCTTATCTAAATCATACTCACTGAGTCTATCTTGAGTTCCTTGTTTTACAAGAGTTTTTGTAAGTGACTGAGAACAGCATGTAACCAGTCAGCACAGTCAGCCCAGTCCTGTCAGTTTCTACAGACACTGCAATGAAAACATTCACTGTAAGATAGTATATCTCATTATCTTAAGGCAATGTAAGATTGTAATTCACTGTTTTAATATAAATTACATAAAAAAACATAAATTCACCTAGATCACAAAGCTGAAGTTTAATGAATTCCATGAACAAAGAATCCAGTAACAATTTAAAAAGCTGCAAGCATGACAAGTGACACACTGTCCTTTGCTGCACCAGGTGTGGAAATACTACTTGCCATGCAGAAGACAAACCAGAAATTGTGCAAGAACAATTAACTAAATCTTCCCTGCAAAAGAATCTGCAGACACACCTTGCCTTCTGTAATGAGATCAAAGAACTCTAGAAATATGTTTGCCAAGGCCTTTTCAGTGCATTATCCCTAAATCACCTAGAATGTGAGTGACATGGTGAATGCTGCTATCCGTGCTGACATTTCTAAGCTCATATCTCAGATGGCACGCAACTCACATTTGTACCTTTAGAGGAATGAATTAATCAGCTTTAGAAAGAAACACGAACAACCTGTTACCCAATGGATTCAGGCCTGAGCTGAACTACAATGGCTTACACCAGCAGAGAAGTCCTGCCTGTTATTCAACTGCACTCTTTATTGTCTACAGTACGGTTAAACATTTTTAATCTGCATTCTTTGTTTTGAATTACAAAGACCTTACAAAACCCTTGGCTAGGTCCTCTTGTTCTGTGTCCTGAGACACAGCTGCCTCTTCAAAGATTACAAATATTTAGTCAAAAAGATACATCTGTATTATATAACTCAGGTGTAAAGCTAGAAGTTTTGGAAGTGTAACAGCTGCAAAATAAACAGAGAACAGCATTTCAAGTGGAAAAGTATGAGTAAATTGCTCATAAAACGATAAAGAATTAAATTAAATATGCATTTAATTCATCTGCAGATTTTATTAACTGTATTGCACTTCAAGGAAACTAAGTGCATTGCTGAAAGACATAATGATGTTAGTGGGATTTTCTAACCATTCTAAAGAAAAACAAATGTAATTTTAGATTGTTGGTGTCCATAATCAGACCTGTTTTCTACAGCTGAAGCACAGTGATGATTCAGGTTTTTTAGACCTTTTGATACGATTTGCTACAATAAAATATTCAATATTCAACAGAGACTGCGTGAAGGCACAGGCAGTTAGGTAAAAAATGCTACAAGTTCAGCATTTAGTGGTGTATCAGCAGAATGCCCAGAAATAAGGATAAAGAAAAAATGAAAGAGAAATAAAGACTGATAGTTCCCTTCCAGAATGGGAATCAATGACAGTGTTGGAAATCTGACTTCTTTGAGCCCTCCTCACTCTGACAAAACCTTAGGGGAAAATTCTGTCATGTTTCCTCTCTTCTCCCATCTGCACTTTTCTACAAGAGGAAGATCTTAGAGTTACCTTGAACATCATCAGCAAATCAAACATAAATCTGCAGTTTATCTGCTACTTGTCATTTAATACAAAGCAGTTGTCTGTGTTAAGTATAAGTGTTAGCATGGATAATTGTCTAATTAAAGGTTAAGCTGACCAATATCAATTGCAAAGGCCATTATTACCAGCACACTATAGGTCTGCCTTAGCATTAGAAAGCCTGACAGGAGAAATGTCAATTTTGGGAATATAATACGGGAATAAAATAAAAATAATTTAAGTGACATAAGACTGGATTCTCCAGGCCAGACTGTTAAAGTTAATAAATACTGCAACTTTTTCACAGAAGGGGCACTTTTGAATACTTGCTGAGATTTAAATAAGTATTTTTTTTAAAAAAGGTCTTACAACCACTTTTAAAAAACTGAATTACCGAATCAGTTATAGTAAAACCTAGGAAAACATTGTTACCTTCATGGTGTTCATCCTTTGATGTACACACTAGTATTCTCAAATGCTTAAAATCAATGCAATTTAACAGGGGAAGCACACTGAGCTCAGGAGAATCAACATGATTGAGTTTAAATATTAAGTAATATTAAGCACCTCAATTAACTGCATTTAAATATTAATTACCTTAAATATCAATTAATAAAATCTGAAGGTGGACTAAAAAGGAGAAGGAAAAAAAGAAGCACAGACTAGTCACGAATCAAGAAGATAATGAATCTTCCCTGAGACCAAAACAAATTTTGGTTAATGAGGTCAAATTTGCAGTCTCTGTGTGTGAAAGATATTGTTCCTATCTGGTACAAAGCACTTCCTGCCGTGCTACCTGCCCTGCAATGACTTTAATCTTCACCTTAGTTAGTCTAAATTACTAGCAGTAGATACAATTTGCTATTCAGTTTTCAAAATATTTCCATGCAAATGTTGAAGGACCAGGCCCTTTTGTAAGCAAGGAAGACAGACTTCTGTCTTGCTGGTTCCCTTTCATTTTATTTTCAGTAGATAGGCTTTATCTAATTCTTCCAAGGTGAAAGAACACACAAGCGAGTAGATACATACAACAGAGTAAAACACACATTTTTGTCTGTGAACAGTAAACTGCATGGCTGTAGAAAGTGCCAGACTCTTTAGATGTGTCCATTCATACATATTCAGTAAGTGAAGATGTAGGAAGCAACTCAAAACCTGGTAATTTGCCTTATATTTTCTGCTGTCATTAATGGTAGGATTTCCAAGCATTCTTGTGAGCAACAGAGCCCTTGCTGGAAGTCAACTAAAGACCACTCAATTTTAGGCAGACAAAATCTGCTGTCAAAGATATGGAGTAATGATGCAGGACCATGTCCTTCTCTTTGGAGTCACATGAGGGTCAAACTTTTCCTCCTTCATAAGAAATTGATTACAGAACAAAACAGGCATCCATTTACTTCTCAAAATTTATCTGCTATGTGTTAACAGATCCTTAATCTCTCATTTTGCCAGTGTTTCACAGTCTGGTGTAGGAGGGAAGGCCAAAAGCAGAATGGAAACTCCTCCTTCCTCAAGAACATACTGGCAGGTTCTTTGTTGGTTTTGGAAAGATGGAAACTGTAGTCTTTTCCCCACCCCAACTTGTTGTTTCAACAATTACATCTCTGACACGTTCCTGTCAGTTTGATATGTTTGTGTTTCTCTTATATACCTGCTGAATGACGAATACGCAAGCTATACTATTTTAATTCAAGCCCTTTAGGACTGTATTTCTCTCCAGGTCTTTCTTTCTTCCCTCCCAGGAGAATATTTGGACCACAGAAAAAATAACAGGAGGAGAGAAACAATAACAACAACAACAATAACACGAGACAATAACACGAGAAAAATCTACTGCAAGCTTAGGTGTCTGGTTAACTCATAAGAAAAATTGTTCATATATTCAATGATATTGTTGAAACTACCTCTACTAATAAAATCTGTTGCATTTTCAATTTCCCAGTCCCCACAACTGTCAACATGGTAACATGAACATAAAGTGTGAAGCTTATTTTGCCTTTTAATCTCTAGGTATATAAGGACTTTCTACCTCAGTGCAACTCTTTTCACCAGTACATGCCAAAAGCAGCTTGTCAGAGAGTACCTGGGTCCCAGTGAACACAAAGTGAAATATTATTCAGTGCCCAGTTCCAGGACAAGAGCCAATGGATTCCAGCTGCAACATAGGAGTTTTCCTCTGAACATCAGGAAACACTACTTTATAATGGAGATTACTGGTCCCTGGCACAGGTTAGCCAGAGAAGTGGTGGAGCCTCCTCCTTGGAGCTCTTCAGAAGCTGTCTGGACTTGGTCATGGACAACTGCTTTAGGTGTCCTTGCTGGAGCAGGAGTTGGACCAGATGGACCTGGAGCTCCCTCCAATCTCAACTATTCTGTGGTTGTGTGTTTTAGATATCTACTGTCTGCTCAATCTTCAAGTCCCTACTAGACATCATGACTCTTCACGCATGAGGTGAACTTCCTCATGAAAAGGGCTGTTTTTCTTTAATTGCACCCAGCTTTTGTAGATACATTTATTTATATTTTGCTAAGACTAAAATTTGGAAGATAAAAATCTTGAAAGATTTTTGTACTTATTAAAGATGGTCTATATTCCAGAAGATCTATATGAAGAATAGATGTGTTTATGCCAAAACTGTCAAGTTCTGAAAACCAAATTTGCATGAGACGTAAGTGGGCATCAGCACATGTATTCATCTAGAAGAGAAAAATTACTCTTATAACTAGTATTAAAATAAATAAAAGAGATTTGCCATAAAATTATTGATTTCTGTCTAACTCCAACTGACAGGCAGTCTGTAAACTCTGCTTCAGAGTCAGGGAACCTCATCTGTCAGATCATGCATATGCTGTTTCCATTTGTAATCAAATCACATTTGTGCTTCTCTTCTTTTAGCAACAACAGTTCAAAATCACCTTTTACCAGCCAAAAAAATAATAGAAATTCAAATACTTTTGAGATTAAATGTATTTTTTGTATTTTTTTTTTCAATATATTAACAGGCAATTCTCTCTCTCTCTCTCTTTTTTTTTTCTTTTCTTTTCTTTTTTTTTTGGCACCACATCCCTTGTATCTGCAACTATCCTGTTCCTGTGCTTTCAAATCAGCTCTTCTTCATATGCAGTAACATAATTTATACCATGTTCTTAAAATGTCTACTTATGCTGTTGTCCAGATGACAGCACTGTGCTTGATAAATGAACTAAACTCCTTATCTCTAATAATATCAGTATCTGTTTAAAGAAAACATATTGTGGTCCTCCACTGTAGTTTAGAAAACAAAACAAAGCAAAGCAAAACAAAACAAATCATTATAATGCTTTTTAGTACATTCAGCAGAGAAAAACATGTTCAGCAAAGAAACAGATCTCCTTTTTAAGAGCTCAAATTCTTAACATACTGCTGTTAGTGTTAGTAGATTTCTGTTTCTGATGTTTCCCTCTGTCTTTCCCTAACTATCAAAGGTTTCTCCTTTAAGTGTTATTCCAAACTGAAAATCAAAAAAGGTTTGTTTCTTAGGACCAATTAGTTACAAAATTAAAAGCAAACATACAAACAAACCTCCAAAAACTTACAACTGTAACATCTGACCAAAGTATTTCCAATTTGTTTTCATTTTAACTCCTGCTTCAAACGAGGACTATGGAGGAAAGAATAAGTGGAACTTCTCCTAAGGTGCCATTCTTACCTTTCCTCGTAGTAATGTGATATATGGTCTCTGTTTTAGCTGTTGTCAGAAGGAAATGGATGTAATGATTAAGAAGGAAAAGCCCTGGAGGAGTTAGTAGGGTACAAACAAAAGATTAATAGCATTGTTTTGGAAAACAGGGTTTTACACACTTTCTGAACACAATCTTCTGATTTTGTGGAAATCACTGAAAGGTGCCCTGCTACAGAATCGTTTTTATAATGCCAATGCTG
This sequence comes from Phasianus colchicus, assembly GCF_987193195.1. Taxonomy (NCBI): domain Eukaryota; kingdom Metazoa; phylum Chordata; class Aves; order Galliformes; family Phasianidae; genus Phasianus; species Phasianus colchicus. The sequence continues at coordinate 26,344,508 of NC_143476.1, read as the reverse complement.
TATAGAACTTCTTGAGTGCCTAGGATATCAAATTTTTGCTTTGCTTGCATATGAATCTTTGTTTCACTTGACAAACATTCTTAACTTCCAGTCATGAGTTTTCTTGCTTTTGTTCTTCCAATTATCCCCCTCTGTAACCATTTTGAGGGTGGAGTGAGAGCAGATGGTGGGTGCTTGGTTACTGGTCAAGGTCAACCCAGCACAATATTAAATGATGGTTCAACCATACAGTTTAACCATCCTCTAACACTATAAATGGCCTCCTGTATCCCCTGTAAACCCACAGAAGAACTGAAGTTCACTGATAACTGTTTTAATAGTGTAAGGTCTGTCCTATAGAAATGCAAAGTTGTGGCCATGGCAGAATTCTGGCACTCTCCACACAGCCAAATGAACATAGCAAATTGTTTTGCACTGAGTCCTAAGCAGGCTTATCTCTGGATCATGCTGTTGTCATAAAGCTTGCCAAATCTGCATAGCCAAAATGTGAACTGGTTCAATCCATGACGCAATAGGCACAGGTATAACTTCTCTGGAATCAGAATGTGAACATATACGGAATATGCTGTGGTAGGAAAGTGCGGCCTGCAATTTATATTGCCGTTGGTGCACAGGAAGGCACACAGAAGAAAAAAAACACTGCAGAGCACAAAATAGCTCAGGGGCAATTTCAGGAGAACCCCAGTGACATAGATATCAGAGCACACCAAACTCAGGACTTTTTTAAGACATCTGCTATCCACTTGGACTAGCCTCCTGTCTTGTTGAAGTCTAGTCTGCTCTTTGAGGCCTACAAAATACTTGCCAGTGGTAAGACAGAAAGCTGAGAACGTCTTCTCATTGTAACAGAAACACCCAGGACCACGATGCCATTTCCTTCCATTTCGCCATTTCTTTTACTTTCTGTTCCCTCTTTATGTATTCATGGTCACTGGAAAAGATGATATTGCATACTAACTTGCACTTGTTTTACTGAAGTAGCAAATTCCTGAGTTTGCTTTTTAATTTGCCTTTTTCATTTGATTTACAGCTCCAGAATATTATTTGAAGGCCTGCACGTTATTGCTGGATGACTCTGCTGTCACTGCTCTACTTCTCTTAAGGCTCATAAGACTGTTTGCAATGCCTTCTGCCTCCGGTACTCCCTCCAGTTCAGAAGATGCACTTGATATTTCCGAAGAAATGACTTGGTATAGGTAGTAGGTGGGATTCTTCCCTTCCTATGATTAATGCCTAGGAGATTTGCTCATCTTATGAGCACTTTGTGAAAAAAAAAGTTGATTCTTTTCCAAGGAGCTGAACCATTCTGATATATAAAAGGGGCATGATGTGAGAACTGTCCAGGCACACAATCTGTTGACATTATTTCTGCATTTATGTATTTTCTTCTCAAATTCCCCAGACTTACAGAAATCAGCAAGTAGTAGCTTACCTAACCAATTTATCAAGTAAGGTGAAATTTAACTTATCTGAGAGAAACTGTCATTGTCCTTACCAGACAAAAATGGGGTTACCCAAGTTAGACTGCAGTTCTGTTTTCTCTGCTATCCCATCTTCAAGTGAGATAGAGGGAAGAGCAAAGCCTTCCAACTGTAAACTGTGGATCAGCTTTGCAGAGCTGCACAGAGTCATGGCAGTGAGACACAAAACTTTAAGTTTCATCACATTTTTTTCAGGAGTAAGCTCTGGAACAGACTCTTCTTGTGGTTACAGCACAGTAACACAGTGTACTGTCCCACAGATAATCTAAGCCATGCTGTCTGCTTGTGAGCCAAGGATCTTAATAAGTTCTGTGAAAATGCTGTGGTAAATTCCTTGCAAAGTGTTTCTTAATCATCCTCTACATAAATACACTTTGAGCCTTCTGTGGACACATCCATGTGATATGTCTAATATGTGGCTTTATGAGTCACCTCTTGCCCTGGAAGATGTGGCATGAACAGTAAATAACCATTGGTCAATTGAAATAAGTAATACCTTGAATAGTGATGGCACAGCAAAGAAAAGTGAGCCAGAGAGTATTACTGAGAGATAAAGAGTTGGTGGGAAGTTTTCCACTTGTGATGGTGCATTAGCTTTTGTTTGTTCTTTTAACCTTCCATTTTTTCCTCTTTTTTTTTTTCTTTTTCTTTTCTAGTTAAATCTATAGGAATGTATTAATTATATTTGCAGGTTCGTTTTTCTGGATCAAATAGCAAAAGTGTTTGTCCTCTCTTGAATGTGAGACAGAAGTGAAGACAAGCAAAGTTTTCCTTATGAGAGGATACAAACACGTAGATAAAAACAAATTAAATGCCGATACATTTTTCAAGGAACTCTTCAAAAATGAATTTTACTCTCACACAAATAACCAAAGAAACTCCATACTCAACTGCACGTCTAGAAAACACTTTTTATATACAGATACCATCACCCACATAACACAGATTTTGGAAACCCAGACCCTTCTAAGTTCTTTATTGAAATTAGGCGGGTGGGTAACTGCTGGAAAAAAATGACCCATGAGTTTAAGCAACCTGCTCGAAGTGTCCTTTACATCCTTCCAAATCCAGCTCTTTCTCCTCCTTACACTGAAATAAAGAAAAAACATCGTATACCTACTCCTTCTTCTGGAAGGTGGGAGGTGGACTTGAAATAAAACACTGAGTATGTAAACAGGGCACAATCTGGTAAAGTCGGTGTCTTGAAAACTAAACACTATTCCCCACATAACCATTTTGAGCTATTTTTACTATGTGTACTTGCAAGTCATGAATAGAAAAAAACCTTCATTTTTGTAGAGGAAGAACATGTTGCATTAGCACTAGGCCGGGGGAAAAGGAAGAGAACTGCTGGTTAGGCTGGCTGAGCTTGTTTTGGGATTGCGCTCAGCGGTTCTTCATGAAACTGTTTATAGGTATAAATGCTCTGCAAAATCAGCATGTCACTGCTCTATCAAATACTGTATTTGGCTGCCAGAATGGAAACAGGACCTGCCTGTTTGATTTTTGTGGTTGAGAGGGTCAAGGGGGAAATCAGTTTTAGAATATTATTTTTCCTTCTTTCCTAACTCAAGCATAGATTTCACAGGAAGGACTGACAGTTAGAGATCCCATATATATCCCACATACACTCTTACAGCCATTCATCTTAGGGAACCTGTGCACCTTCCTTGTGTTTTTAAGAAAAAACAAACACCCATATGCTTCCATTAACTAATTTCCATGGCTTAGTATATGAAAAACAACAGTGCAGAATGCCAATTTCACCGCTTCTACTCCAGCTCTTTGTTTCTATGTAGCACTCTGTGTGAAAAGCATCAGATGTACTTAGAAAACATGTTTTTCAGAACAGCAGTGCCTGAAAGGTAGACCACAATGTCATCATTACTAATGGGACATAAAACATAGTTCTCAGGCCTGAAAAGAGGAGAGGAAGCTAATTCTTGTGGTTGAGATGTCATTATGTCACTGAATCATAGAATCTTTCAAGTTGGAAAGGACTTTTAAAGTTTAACTAGTCCAACTCCTCTGCAATGCAGAGACACCTACAGCTAGACCAGGTTGCTCAGAGCCTTGTCCAGCCTGACTTGGAGAGTCTCCTGGGACAGGAGAAGTTTCTCTGCATGGCGTATATCTTTGCCAGAGATTAGTCAGGTCTGTTCTCAGGTCTCCAGAAATGTAGAAAGAAACACTATATAGCTTTACAAGAGTTGCAACATCGTGAAAATAAATGTAGGTATTAGGTACTTTTAGTATGTGTTATTACAAGACAAATATCTATCTCCCACACATTTCAGTGAGAAAGGAAACAATTACATGAATTGTGTCCACATATTTGACTCTACTGAGTTTTTTGCAGATGTCATAGTGAAGCAAAGATAGAAGAAAATTTGGCTGCCTATAACTATAGGGACTAAATGACTTCAGAGACCAGTGTAAATGCAATTGATTGTATATATCGATGTGGGCACACTGAACAAAATAAAATTGGATCCTGGGAGAAAGCCTGTTTCAGCTGTGGAAAAATTAGTTATCGGGAGCATTTCTGGATTAAAGACATTATTTTTCCTGTTAGGAATAATACATGTAAAATAGGCATGAATTGAGCTTAATCTGGATAAACTAAAATTTACCATGAGAAAAAATGCATACTATAAATTCTGTATAATTCTAAGTTATTATTAACTTATTTAATTTAGAAGAAGCTATGAGAAAGTTTTTAAATAGGCATTACAATTGCTTCATGGTTGTTTAATTAAAAAAAAAAAAAAAGTATCTGTATTTATGTATAGTTTGTAATAGATATACCTACATTTACTTTCTCAAGTTGTCTTTTTTTATTATTATTTTTCATTTGTTTTGTTCTTCATCTTTAAAACATTCCTCTGTGTATCTGAAAAGAGAATTTGTGAATGAACCTCATAACATTATACTTGCACTCTGCAAGTGTTGAATACTTCTATTCTTTCCAAGGTTTCTCAGGCTAACATTGAAAATCTATACCTTGTGCTTTAGAGTTGCAGCTGTTTTGTCTAATTTTTTTTATCACACTGTGTACAAAGAAAGCATATACATTTTTTGTTTATAAATCTGGTTCTGGAAAGTGTTCCCAAGGATATCACTGTCACACCACAACTCTGGGAGGATAATAAAGGATCCTACCAAAAGTGTTTTTTTGTTTGCCAAGTTCTAACGTTGCCTCAAAAGCTGCATGTTTCCCTCCATGTGTTTCTACATGGAGAGAAATGAGCAGACACTTAAAGAACAATTCTGTTGCTGTGAGCAACCTGTTCTAGAGGGAGGTTCCTGCCTATGTCGGGGGGTTGGAACTAGATGATCTTACAGGTCCCTTCCAACTCAAACCATGATTCTGTGACTGCATGATTCTGTGCTTCAGTAGAGCTTAATTCACACAGGCATGTCATGAAAGATATACAGATCTCTTGTCAAAGCATCATTTCCTTAGGCAAGAAAGGAGGTTGAGAGGCACTAATCTTTTTCTTTAACCAACATAAAGTGGGTATTTCACTATTCAGTACGCACTCTGCCTCAACTCTCCTTTAGTCCAGTCATGTTTATCGGCATCAGTTCAGCTGGAGGTGATCTCATAATACTTATTTCCCAGAGGAGATTTGTTACCTCAAGTGAAGTGCATTAATGAGAATGGGCACATGTGAACACTCTGACCTATACCAAATAAGCTTTCTAAGAAATTTACAGGACCTTGGGGCTTAACATGCACAGAGAGTCAATTAAGGCCTGTGCTAGAGACAATAATCTCATCTGGACCTGAGATGAAGAGTCAATATGGAATCTCAAGCAAACAAGGTGCATGAAAAATGTCTGTTCTCCCTTTTTGTCCGCACTCAGAGTGGTGTCTTCCTTGTGTGGGAAGCAGAGTGCTCCTGGAGCATCATGCATTTCAGAACGCATACCATTATCACTCCACAGACCCTTGTTTGAGGTATCCTGAGATTTTCATCCTGGTTGGTCTGGTTTTGTGTGCGTCCTTCTGGTCTACATGCTGCTGAGCCTCCTCCACAAGGGAGTTCTGGGGTGGTTCTGCAGCTCTCTCTGGACAACATGTAGTTCTGTGTGGAGCCAGCACTGTTTCAGCAAGGTTTATTAGTTCTGGATCCACTCCATGTGAAAGCAGACACACAATTTTAAAACCATATATAACACTGAACAGAAGAAAGTAGCACTGCTACGGTGCTGAATCTTCAGTAAACGGCCCTCCTGCACCCAGCCTTCCTCTTTTTCTCTGGCAGAAATCCACAGCTTGACATCAGTGATTGACACAGCAAAGGGCTGACTGAATGTTTCACATGATCTTTTTACATATAGCTGATTACAGAATTACAGGAGTAAAGAAACTGAATTCCAGAAAGCTATCCAGAATAGAGCTATCCAAGTGAATACGATTGTTTCTGGAGTCAATCAAGTAACTGGATAAAGCTCTTAATCATCTGATATCTCCCTGCACTGCTGTCTTCACAGCCAAGCAGAAAGTGGTGTGAGTTAAGCTGGCTTGGACTTTTGTCAAAAAATCAGAGGGAAGGAGGCAGATTCTGTAACTCTGACAAAGAGTACAGGAGGTGAGCCTAGGTCTCCTGTAACCCACTGGGTGCCCTATCCTAATAAACTGTTGCCTTGAATAGTGAGTTACCTTGCATTGCTTATTCTCTGGCTTGCTAGGTATGTGTTTTCAGAAGACCTTCAACTGGAGATGTGGTGGACGCTCAGTCTCAGGCAAAGCCATAATTCTACTAAAAGCTTTTTTTTTTTTTTTTTTTTTTTGCTTGGGTTGCATTACTGTCAGGTATTTAAACATATTTGAGCACTGGTTGTTCTAGATGCACACTCATTATGTACTTACCTGACTTGTGTTGGCTTCTGGGATTGGGAAAAGGATAATCTCATCTGTCTTCCTTGTATAAACACAGATCATTTGGGATTAATACAAGAAAATGATTGAATCTGAAATATTTTTAGAGAGAAATACCCTTTCTTCCTCAGCTATAACAGCAGTTCTTTGTTCCCATGCCTACCCAACATGGCCTACTTCATACAGGACAGTTTCTTGTACAGAATCTGCCTGCAACCTTACTTAAAAAAACAATTCTAGGTATTGATGAATTCCTTCTCTCCCTTCAAAGATACACCAGTGTTTGTTCAAATTATTTTTGTTTGGTTTGTTCCTTTAAAATATGTTTTCAGTGTCAATTACTTCCACGTTTTTAAGGATCTTTCATAAAGATTCACTGTCCAATTTCTCATGAACAAGTGATTGCCAGAGATTTAAGTGGCAAGATATATTCTTATGCTGAAAACACACACTGTGGAAAGGGTGCTCCGAAAGTAATGCCTCCTGTTTTATGATGTCCCACAGTGTCAGAGATCAAGGTTGGTGGAGTGACAGTAGAGACTGACCCTACCCACCAATATTCCATGACATTTTGTTGCTGCCTGAGAGATGGCAGCAGAGGTGCAGTCTGAGAGAATGGTGTCTGGCATGGAAGTGCAGATGAAGCAAAGGTGTGCCATTGAATTCCTCCACGTGGAACAAAAAGTAATGTGTCTTTTGGGTTGGGAAAGGGATGATTCTTCTGCATTTCCTGTAACCCAGATAAACCATCAACCATCTGACCACTCCATTGCAGCACTGTCCACGCAGAAGGATCCAGTTTCCAGAATCAGACTGAAGAAAAAGACAGCCTTTTTCTTCCAATACAATATCTACAGTTCTCATAGCAGTTTGAAGACCATGGAATATGTTGCTCGCCTTGGCTGGGGAGTCCTGCCACACCTACTCTATAGTCCAGATTTGGCACCTTCTAATTTCATCAGTTTGGGTTGATGAAAGATGCATCGCATGGCAACATTTTCACAGCAACAGCATTGTCGTTGTCATAGCAGCTGTGAAACAGTGGGTCACCTCTGATGGTGCAGATTGTTAACAGAGTGACATGCAGATTCTTGTTCATTGCTGGCAAAAATGTATAGCTAATGATGGTGACTATATTGAAAAACAGTGTTTTATAGCTGAGAATTTCCTCTATCGAAGAGTGTTATTTTGCTCTTAGTATATGTTGTGGTTTCCATGGAAATAAACCGGAGGCATTAATTTCTGTGCAACCTGTGTATCATCCAGGTTTCCTAACATGTCAGTCAAGAGCATCATCCTGTTTTCGTTTTAACAGTCTACTTTCATGGAAAGGCTTAGGACATGCGCGCTGGTGCCAAGCAATTCACTTGATGTTGCCTGCACAACGCCATACAGCTTGTAAGTTCTGAACACTTTGATTATGAGTCCCTGGCATAACACCAGTGCCACAGGTGGTGCATGAGTCTAGTCAGTCTTCTGTGCTCTTATATTTATTTCTCTTTACTGGGGGGCTTGAAGCATTGGAAAGATAAAAGCACAAACCACTAAAAAGACAATTGCAAGATGAAGGTGAAGAGAAAGTTCTCTAAATGCTTTTTTTTTTTTTTTTTTTTTTCTGTCTGAGCATTGTTTAGACTTAGAGCTGTCATAAATAAGTGTTTCTCTTATTGAATAGCTTTTTCAAAGCTCAGTGGAAGTTTTGTTTGTAGTGTTCAGTGATGTAAGCAAGTAAAGACTTTCTCTGCTTAATTCACCTGCATTTAGAGAAGACCTTACTGGAACAGCCACACATATGTAATAAGTAATATTTCGGCAATGATTTGCTGTGATTCAACTGAACACATCGTACTATAATCAAATACTTTGAAGAATCTAATTAAATGATTACAAGTCACATGCTGACAAAGATTAACCCACCCAGTGATTGTAAATTTTCATTGTTGTTGCGTATTGTAACAGATGTTAACATACCCTGATAAAAGCAGAATTGTATTTCCTTCCTGGTTACTCCAGGATCCTGTCTCAATATCCCATTGTAGTGACAGTTCACATTTGCAGTTCACATTTCAGGTACTATGTACCAATAACCACATATTGTATCTAGTGTTGTAGGGTCAGCTTTAAAGAAACATCCTTAGAAATAGTCTTCTCTTAAAGTCTTAGGTATGTATTTTCCATCTCAGAAGAAACCAGAAAAAATATAATGAAGAACTTTTAGAAAATAATATTTGCCAAAACAGGGCACCATTCATCTCTCTCAGAACAGCTCTTCTGCCGTCAGGGAAACAGCACTACAGCATCTGATAGTGAGGAGAAACAGTTCATCAGAGAGAAAACAGAGGCCCCCCCCACCCCCCCTTTCAAGCCCCTGCACTACTGCCCACATGGCATCCTCAATCTTACCGGTCTTTGAAGCCCTCCTCACAGAAGCAAAGCATTAACCATCAGCTGGCTACGCTGCATTTCTGGAGATATCACAGGACTGTTTGGGACCATGTAGCTGGAAGAATGCTGCATAGTGCATTTTACATGTGTGGCAAACACACATTTGCATAGCTTCTCTGCCTGACTCGGCCCACCTTCTGTGAGATAGCCCCTGCAAGGACTCTGAGTCCTTGAGGAAGGAAGGTGATAATGCATGATTCTTCCTCATGGGGTCTGGCAGAAATTGCCCTCGATGGATGTGTGGGGGCACACATATGAGAAATGACTTACTCTGGCCCTTGCCCTGCTGGCACGTGGCTGGGATGCTCATTCCCAGGCTGCCACAGCACTCCTTGTCTGGACGCAGTCCCATTCTGCTCCAACACAGGGTGCTACAGCTCCTGTTTGCACAGGTTACTCCTCCTCAGATCAAGAATGTGCTGGAGCAAACTGACTTTCCCACCAACGATTGAAGCTCTTAGTCACCAACTGAAACAAAAGGAAAGGCAGCAAACTGACATTTTAAGAGAAAACAGCAGGATAATCTTCGGATCAGAGAAATGGTCTTTCTTTCTTTCTTTTTTTCTTTTTTCTTTTTTTTTTTCTTTTTCTTTTTCTTTTCTTTTCTTTTCTTTTCTTTTCTTTTCTTTTCTTTTCTTTTCTTTTCTTTTCTTTTCTTTTCTTTTCTTTTCTTTTCTTTTCTTTTCTTTTCTTTTCTTTTCTTTTCTTTTCTTTTCTTTTCTTTTCTTTTCTTTTCTTTTCTTTTCTTTTCTTTTCTTTTCTTTTCTTTTCTTTTCTTTTCTTTTTCCCTGCACTTCAATTTGCTGTTGCTGCCTCAACCCTGCTCTTCCCTAGCCTTAAGAAAGAAGGCACTATTAAATTCAGCTTGATAAATAACAACAGAACTAGGACTAGCAGTTGGCTACCTCCTCTGTATTAGCCCTAGGAAAGAATGACTAGAGACTGGATGTCTTCCAAAATCTGGGAGATACTAGCTTATACCTGTTGCATGCACAGGTATACAGCACAGTCTGTTCAACTCTACTGTTTTCTGCGCTGTAAAATACCATACAATGGGCATTTAACTCATTATGGATTAAATTCAGTCCTTTTAAGATCTGCCTTTAACTTACAGAAACAAGCATGTTCAATTAAATTCAAAAAAGGTGTTATGATGTTAGAAGTGCTCCTAGCAGTTCCAGTTGTCCCTTCGTCTTGAAGGTTGCCCAAGCTTTAGCCAAAAAGTCACATCCATGACCCCTACATTTGCTTACTTCTTCCCATCTTTGAATATAATGCTCCATGCAAGCTGCTGCACATGAAGCATGTGTCTGCTTCTTCCTGTGCAAAGCTCAAATCTCTCCTTTCCAACAGTGATTGAGAGCTGCCATCAGAATGCCTTCTGCTTCTTTCAAGCTGACTTGTAGTTTATGCTCACATGTACTCACTCAGTTTAGGCTTAGTTCAGGCAGAAGTGTATCACAGGAAGGCTTACTAAATATGAAATCCAGTCTACGAGGTGAGAGCTGCCTACTTAGAGAGCAGTAGCAGGATTCATTTATGAAACTGTCCCTCCAAGTTTTCATCTACGGTGGGAGTCTGAGGGAGAATAAATCCTTAAACCAAAGAACAGGTACACCAGCTATTCACAGCAAGGCTTAAAAACTATTTGAGGTCCTCAGGGGAGAGCACAAAGAGACTTAAGAAGAATTTAGAATGTAAACACAAATAAGAAAGGTAGCTGAGAAAAAACTTTCTCAACTGAAGGCTGAAGTTTAACAAACAGGTGTCTCACCAGATAAATACACAGAAATGTGCAAGAGAATCCATTTTCAGCTATGCTAAATGCAGATGATCATGATCCAAATACCCCAAAAGAATGTATACAGGAAGGGGGTACAGCAAAAATCATGAGACTGTTATATTAGTTTACCCAAATCTGTATTTGTTCTGTTGGTGAAAGCAATGCTCAGCTGTATAAGAAATGATTTAAAACCATGTGTTTTGATAAATGTTTTCTGTATTTCACCATAAATTCACAAAGCCAAAGCTCTAAAATAAGGATATATACATATGTTTCTTTATGAGGCGCTTCAGGTCAAGAGCAGGACATTGTGTATTTTATGAAGAAGTTATAAAAAGAAAGCATTTGGTAGAAAAAATATAATTGACTGGCAGAAAGGTGAGAAAACAGTGTAACATAGAGCTTTTTGAATAATTTAAAGAATTCATTTATTTATTTAAAATTAGAAGGTAAAATGACACAGCTGTACCACAGAGAAATACAGGAAGTATATTATTTGATCCAGGGAAAATTTATTCTATAGAGCTGTGTGGCAAGTGAGTATGTATGAGTGCCATACAGCCTCTGTCAAAGCTGTGGCTGTGACCCTGAAGCCGGATCTGAGCAGGTCACCTATATTTCAGAGAGTCTCAGTAGGGTCAAACGCTGCTTGTTCAGAAGGCCCCAGCAAAACCAGTGCATGCCTGCTGTAGGTGTACAAGTCTGATTGCAGATTGCAAGGGCAGTAGTAGTGCTGAGGCTTCTCTCCAGAGAAAGAAGATGTGCCAATTCTGTAATGTGTGCTATCTATTCACTACATCTTGCAAAAGGTTATTACCCTGCCCTGCACTGTTTTGAAAGGGTTTCTGCAGGAAGACAAATCACAAAGACAGCACTCAAGCACCTTCTCCATGCTTTACATGCTGCTTTGTAGCATCTGTTATTACATGCCTGTGCTTTCCATGAAAACAATTTAACCAGTTATTCTGGAGTTTGGGCTTTTACAGCTGAAATAAACCAACAAACCTACTATTGGTTTTAGAAGTCACAATTTAAGAACAGATTTAAGCCATGAGAAAAAAATAACACACACTGCTTCTGCACCAAGTATTTATCACACTCTGAGAACTGCTTGGACAGCACCGTAAGAATAAGATTGTTCCACTTGACAGGCTCTCTAGAGCCTTAGTGAAATCCAAGACAGGCTACTGGTCAATTCTTACGCCCTTCCCCATCCAAAGAATGGAAATTCCACACAGGAGGAGTTAAAAACACCAGATTAAAATATATCAAAAAAGGGTAAAAGTGGGGATAGGTATCTAGGATGCTGGTTATGTGAAAACTGCAGGATGCCAAAGCCCTTCTCAGGAAAGACTTGGTGTAGCATCTTTCCTGAAGTATCTCCCACAGGGGCACAACAGGCTCTGCTATCACCATGAGGAGGGTACAACCTATCTCTCATGGACTCCCCATGGAGATGTAAGCTATAACTTTACTATTTTGTAGAAATTGAAAGGTGTATTTGATGAAATGCAATGTGGCTTGGGTTCAACTGCCTCTTAAGCTGCTATGACTCTAGAACCATAAGGCTGGAGGACTCATGTCGGTTTTTCACCTCCCAACTCCTACTTTTCAATCAGGCTGGTGTACAGGAAAAAATACAGAAGTCAGTTTATAAATAATGTATGATAAACTATGAAAAATAAGGTTTAGGTGGAGTTCACTGACATTAGCTCCATTTCATAATTTCTTATAATTCCTAAATGCTCACACAAGCAGAGCATGCAACAGATACATCAGTGAAATAACTCTTCTACTTGCTTTCACTGAGATGCTCTGTAGTGACAAACTTGCCCTTCCAAGAGTTGATACACCCAAGTGCCAGGAGTACCTTGCAGAAAAGAGATAGCAAACCACAGCCGTATGATGGAAGGCAAAATCATTTAAGAGCTCCAGGAAGGGGAATGACCTCAAGCAATTCTAGTTCACATAAACAAAATGCTTATATTCTCCCTTCTCCTCCCTAAGTGAATCAGGCTCCTTAGAGTCTAATGCTATCCCATGCAGTATAGCTAATGAAAACTCATAAAATTTAGGCTGCCATCTTGACTGTGACATAGATTTTTGCTCCATTATGACTTTGGGCATGTCCAGTGTTTTCTATTTCTTTTCTGCCACAGTTGTAGGTTTTCAGGACACATTCTTACAACAACATTGCATAACTTCTTCATAATTTCGCCCTGATTTTAGCACTAAGCTACACTTTAAAAAAAAAAAAAAAAACATAACTTTTTCTGCCAAAGTACAATTTTTTGCCTTCTTTCATGATTTAGCAATTTTCTGCCTTTCTTTCCTAAAAATCACTTGGGAAAAAAAACCAACCACCTGTTGAATCATAGGAGTAGTTTAAGATACTCAGAACAATTTATCTGCTTTGTCAGACAACAATTAATAATATTGATGATAAACATGATTTTTTATTAGATAAGCTCTCCAGAATACCGAATGCATTTTTAACACTAGGAAAATCACTTTATGGCCAGTAGAGGGCATCTGACTTCAAGACTTGGGGTTGTGGCTGTGGTCTCACACCATCTTGAATTAGAAAAGAAAACCATTCTACATTACTCAAAATTCATACCATTAGCCGTTATTTCTGTGCTGTAACAGATGTTTAAGCCTTTGAGTCAAAGTTCCCACTGAAGTCAGTGAAGGCCAATAAAATGACAATGAAACAAAGAGTTGTTGATTTATCCTTTCCAGAATTATCCACTTCTTACATTTTAGCATCAAGACAAGCAACAGTTTTCTCAGCCAGCATTCAAGAAGAAGGAGCAGGCAATACCGAACACCTATAGACTTTGAAGTTACAGGGTTTGTTGTCTGGGCTGATTCAGTTATTCCTTTTTTATTTTCACAGATGTTTCTTAAAATCTTTATATTGGTGAACATACAGGGCATAATTCTGATCTCAAATCTTGAGATGGGAGAAATTCATAATCTTGTACAAGGCTGTTATTGCTCTAAATCATAATGGTAATTAGTAACAAGCAGAAGACCCCAAACCTGTGAACATTGTACTCTGTGGTATTAACTGTGTGAAGAAGAAAAATGCAGCCTGCAGACAGTGTGCGCTCTTGAGAGCTTAATTCAAAGCAACCAGAAGGTACAGAGCAGAGGACATGCTATTCTTGACCTGAAGGAAAGGATGTGTGGACAAACTACAGAACTGGTTAAAATAGCTAATTAACAGAAATGCTGGAGCTGCCAGCACTTCATGATTTTTGATTACACTTTGACTTTCCTGAATGTTTAACATGTTGTTAGAAAACATCAAAACTCTCAGTGTTGATATTTTTATGGAAAAAATATATATATATTTGAAATGCCAATAGGTATCTGGATGTTCCAACCAGTTTGAAACATTGGTTTGAGTCCCATTGAGTCTGAATATTTCTGATTGTTTTTGAAATTTCAGCATACTCCTTTCCCACTATGAACTATGAATTTGAATTCTCCCAGATAAAACTGTTAGCAGTAAAGCAAAGAAATCTGTTTCCACTTCTCTTCATTACATTTTCTTGAAGTTTTTACAAACATTTATGTCTCAATTGTCACTGACCTCAGAAAAGCCTCTAATTTTGTACCATTCAAAGAAGAAATTCCGGCCTTGAATACAGCTAGAAGTGGCACTGTCATGCATGAGTAGAACAGATTCAGGTCCTCAGCAGCTCAAGCAGTGACAGTAAAACACAGCTTAAGCCAAGGAGAGACTCAAGAGAACAAGAGAGGGATTAGAAAGTTGTTTGTAACACAAAAGCGTAGTATTAGATTTCTTGCCAAGGTTTGTTTTCCAAATGGATTTAGAGAAAGGTGGTAACATTTGTAGGTGATATCTGAAAGAAAGTAGAGAAGGTATGATTTCAGCATTTTGTAAAAGTTCACACTTTTCTCTAGAAGTTCTCATATATGCACACATCTGCCTGTGAATGACAATAGAAATTAGATGTTAGACACGTGCTAACAGTGGAAGACAGGATAACAATACACTAGTCTACTAAAGAAGTTGACATTGTGGTTTCAGCATGACACAGAGAAGCCCCTAAAACTACAAAGCAAGTTTAGTGCAGCTGGGTAGATGGAACCAGCAATTGAAATAATTCAACATTATTTGTTGAATTATATTATTGTATAATGCTGAATTATTGTATAATTCAACTGTTCAACATGCAATATTACAAATGTGGAAACTCAGCCACAGGAGTTCATGACATCAGCATCCGCTAAGCTCTCCCTCACATAGTATTTTCAACTGCAACTGGTATGCCTTCCTGGGAAGAAAGTACTGGTTCAGTCATCAGTGGCCAGGGAATGAGGTGGAGTGACTTGGAAAAGCTTGAGTCTACAGTCTGCCTTTTCCAAGAAGATAAAATAGGGCCTGCTCCTGCCATTGATGCTGTTACAGCACACTTCCTCCCCAGAGCTGCATCATATGAAAACATTTGGTCCAGAAACTAATGATGTATCTTTGAATAACAGGAATGTCTACTCATAAGCAGATCAAAATGGAGTGTAACTTGCTGGGTTAGTCAGGATAAGTGAGATTCGTAAAGTACTTACTAAATAATTATATATTACTACTAATTTCCATGGATGCTGGGCAATAAACAGATTCCCTTTATGTACCACAGCACTGCCTCACCCTTTGGCCATCACTTTCATTAACATATGCAGCATGTGGGAATGCCCGGAAATTGTGGCTGAATTATATCCAGGCTGAGGAGGGTGATGAAAATCCTTAATCATCCATTTTACTTCTTTTAATGCATGGGTATGCTATGGAAAACCTACCACAAAACTACCAGAGGTATCAGCTGCATCTTCACATGCCTTAGTGGTTTTAATACCACAGTGAGGCATCAGTGCAACACTGTCATGCACCTCTATGATGGTAAATGCCTAAAATCCTAAAGTCCAAGATTTACAGCACTACATGTAGTAATTGTACAAAGGACTCTCCACTCTAAAATGACCATTATGCAGAAAAAGCACCATGTGGAAGAACTAGAAACAATACAAACACAGATAAAAGTCTCATAAAAGGTTTTAAATAGCAGAAAAAAAAAAAAAAAACCAAACACACTACCCTATGAATTCCTTATTGAAAAAGAGATAAATAAGAATAGATATGATAAAGGCATGGAAATTGTGTTACGGAAAAAGATCTCACCATCCAGATGCAGAAATTTTTCACACATATTTTATGGGAGCCTTAAATTAGACAAGTTTCTCAATACATTTCAAGTATCACCTCATTAGACCTAAAAGTCTCATTTTCATTTAATTTGATAGTGGACAATATCTCCTTAAAACACATTACTTTTGTGTGATGTTACAAAATTCGTGTCCATCTTCCTAAAAATACCCATTCAGTTCTGGAGGAGATATACTCACTTTCCCTCTGGATGAAGACCTGAAGTGCTGCAATTCTGTGCCACTACTGTATCAGTGGAGTGTGTAAATACCAGCGATGCTACAATTAGCACACCATCTGGAAAAAATGGCATCCACTGACATTCACTGACACTTGCTGAATGTTTATGGAGATCAAGCAGTGGATGGGAGCACAGTGAGGTAGTGCGTGGTGCGTTTTAGCAATGCATAGCTAGTGGTAGTGCTTATGTGGAAGAACAGTGTTTTGAGAATTTGCTCTAACAGATAGAGTTACCATACTCTTTGTAGCTGTTTCAATTTAAATGTAAATAAATAGGAGACATTATTTTTGAAGCAACTCATATTTGTTCTTTATGTTCAAAACTGGTAGAAGCAGAACCAGCCTCTCAAAAGCCCTAAGAGGTTTACCTCCTCAATCATGAAGCCTCCTGCTTCTTACTCGGTGAGTCAATGAATTTCAGCTGATGTCATCTGTCCAGCTGCCAATAAAGTATTACTGAAGTATTTAGTTGGAATCAGAGTGAAAATCCAAGCTGCAGTGAAGTTGAGGAAGAATCAATGTGTTAGCAATTGCATTCCACTTCTCTTCACCTAGGAAAACTATACTTAGATGCATTACATGGACTAAACAGGTGATTGGAAAGACTGTGGATGTTGCACAGCAATTTTGGAAGAGAAATGATGCATTCTCTCTTTCCATTGGGGAGTGCAATGTCTCCCTCAGGGAAGGGATACAGGCATGTGGTGGAGCCCTCTTCAAGGGAGGAGGGACCATGAAGCAAATGAATTAAAGTTTCCCAAATATACTGAGTGGTTGGTATACCCATCTCCAAATACTTGCAATTATGGTCATTCAATTCTACTACTATTTAAAGGAGAAAAGCAAAACACCAATCACATTCAGAACTATTTTTTTATGCTTTGACTACGGACATGACACTTTTTCAGAGCTTTTCCAGGCTTGCCTGTGGTGAAGCTAAACAGGCATGTAAGTTCTTCTGTAAGTAATTTCAGTCAATCTGGGAGCTCTGCAAATGTGAAAGGGGGGATAGGGAGTATTTTTACCATTTTCAGGACACACTGCAATTTTCAGCTTTGCTTAATGTATTTGATTCCATTGATTTATCTTTTCATTCCCTCCTAATAATTCAGCTACACATTACAGAATATTTATGTGTCTGTGCATTAATTTTTAATACTTAATGTAAATTCCCAACAGCTATGACTCAATCAAGGCTGTGTGCCTTGCAGTATAACCCATTTAACACGCAATAAATGCACAATTCTCTTAAAAAGCTGTGTTAATGATCATTCCAGTGTTCTGTTTTCTGCTGCTATTCTGCAGCTTCTAAAACATGACATTCTTGATACTCATGACTCAGAATTTTGTTCTGGGCAATAAATTATATGTATATATGTTTATATACGAGCTATAAGATTCAGTGAATTGATTCATCATTCAGTTCATGTGTCTACAAAGCCAGCTGCACAAGTTAATGAAAACTGAGTGGAATGATAAGATGCTTGCAAAAAGTCACTTTTTCTCCTTCTTGGCTGCACCTACAAAATTTGTGCAACTTTGCCATAAGCACACACATTTATCATTAAGAAATGTTGCAGCAAGACAAGTTTCCATCACAAACCATACTAACCAAACGGAACCAGTTTCTAGAAGTGTGGCTTTCCTGAGGACTTCGGTTACTTTCACTCCTAACTCAGAGGTAATGAGGCCAGTAGTCTCACAGAAGACATCCATGTACCAATGAAGATTAAAATGCAGGAAGCCTGTCAAAAGTTTACCATCTGGTTTGGCCTGGTTCTATGACTAGCGTGGTAGGGGAACCCATGGACCCATGCCCCGGGAAAAGGAAAAGGGGGAAAAGGGAAAGGGTAAGGAGATGGGCCTAAAAACAGAACAGCAGCAACAAGTCTGAGGAGAAACTAATTAATTTACTAAATAACAGAATGCAAGATAACACACTATAATAAAATATAATACTATTAAAATTGAAGATGATAAATCAAAATTGAATGAGAGAGTGTGTCCAAAAATCAAAGGCCTTACTGTAATGCTGAGGCGAGACGTCAAGCCGGGCCAAGCAGAAGAGAAAAGAGAGGGCATCTCGTGATATGTGAATAGTTTTATCTTTCCCTCTGAACGAAAAATGGAAACAGAGCAATGCAAAGTCCTTTGGGGTATGTGGTATGTAGTTCTTCTCTTCTGCGAACCAGGGTGCCTAGAACCATCCATGATCCATGGAACTGGAGTATTAATTCTTTAACTTCCAGTACACTACATGATATGATACATGTTATGATGTGGAATACCAATAACCAAAAATCATAAAACCACGACAAAGCCTGGCAACAGATTTTCAACCACAAGTTTAGAAAATTCAAACCTTTTTCACATCTCCACATGAAAAATTAAGTAATTAAAGTCATCATAGTGAAAAAACTGCTCAGAGAATCATAGAATCATAGAATGGCTTGGGTTTGATGGGACCCTAAGGATCATTAGATTCCAACCCTCCAGCCACAGGCAGGACCGCCAACTTGCAGATCTGGTACTAGATCAGTCTGCCCAGTGCCCCATCCAACCTGGTCTTGAACACCTCCAGGAACAGAGCGTCCACAGCCCCTCTATGCAGCCTGTTTTCCAACACCTCACCACTCTCTCTGTAAAGAACTTCCCCCTCACATCCAATGTAAGCCTTCCTTCCTTGAGCTTAAAACCATTCTCCCTTGTCCTATCACTGTCTACACTTGTAAATAGTTAATCCCCTTCCTGTTTATAATCCCCTTTTAAATACTGGAAGGCTGCAATGAGGTCTTCCTCACAGCCTTGTCTTCTCCAGGCCAAGCAAGCCCAGCTCCCTCAACCTGCCTTCATAGGGAGGTGCTCCAGACCTCTGATCATCTTCATGGCCCTCCTCTGGACTTTATCCAGCAGCTCCACATATTTTCTGTACTGGGGGCTCCAGACCTGGATGCAGTACTCCAGATGGGGCCTCACAAGGGCAGAGGAGAGAAGGACAATCACCTTCCTCTCCCTGCTGGCCACCCCTCTTCTGATGGCCCAGAATACCACTGGCCTTCTGAGCTGCAAGAGCACAGTGCTGGCTCCTGTTCCGTTTTTCATCCACCATGATCTCCAGGTCCTTCTCCACAGGGCTGCTCTTAAGTAGTTCTTCTCTCAGTCTGTACACATATCTGGGGTTCCTCCAACTGAAGTGCAAATCCTTGCACTATGCAAAGTTGTACTTCATTAGATTCCCATGTGCCCACCTTTTGAGTTTCTTGAGGTCCCTCTGGATGGCATCCCTTCCTTCTAATGCGTCAACACACACTCAGTTTGGTGTTATCAGCAATTTTGATGGGGATGCACTCAAGCCTGTCATTGATGTCACTGATGAAGATATTGAAGAGCACTGGTCCCAAGAGAGACCCCTGGGGGCATTGCTCATCACTGGCCTCCACCTGGACATAATACCATTGACCACACCCCTCTGTCTACAACCTTCCAACCAATTCTTTATCCACCGAATAGTCTGCCCCTCAAATCCATGTCTCTCCAGTGTAGGGATAAGGATGTGGTGGGGAACCATGTCAAAGGCCTTGCACAAATCCAGGTAGATGACATTAGTTGCCTTCCCTCTGTCCACTGAAGTTATCATTCCATCACAGAAGGCCATCAGATTGGTCAGTTACGACTTTTCCTTTGTAAAGCCATTCTTGCTGTCTCAAATAACCTGCTCAGACCTTATCTGCCTTCACATGTCTTCTACGAGGATCTGTTTCATGATCTTCCTAGGCAGAATGGAAGCTCATCGGCCTATAGTTCCCGGGTCCTCCTTCATCTCTTGGACATGAGAGTGGCATTTCCTTTTTTCCTGTCTCTGGTGACTTTGCCTGACAACCACATTTTTTTAAATACGCTCTTCTGTTTTCCCCTCTGCTTTTAATTTCCCATAACAAATATTAAAAAAAGAAAAAAGAAAAAAAAAAAGAATATCCCAAGTTATATCTATAGCTCCCAGTGGACCATGGGGCAATTATATCTTTTCCAGTGGGAATCACTTTATCTTTACAACCCCAAGCAAGATACCATGCTGCTCTTCTTTGAAAGCAGGGCTGAGGAGCTGAAGTTGCAAACTGAGGACTAACGTCACTCTGCTGCAGCATACAATTATGACATTTTTTAGCCAGATGTGGCTTTAGTGTTCAGCCAAACACTATGTCCTATGTCCATTTCAGAAATTAGACAGTGGTTACTACACTATTGTTTTCTACACAATAAATGCTAAAAAGCAAAGCAAAACCTAAAGATATTATACAACATATCAGTGATGATAGAAGACTTAGAATTTTGGATTGCAAAAGCAAAAAGTCCTTACTTGTATGCCTTGGTCAGTTTTAGAAACAAATTGAAAAGTTCTTATGTATACTTCACAGTGTAACCTTAATTGGAAAAAACGAAATTTTGAACAAATTACATCCCCTATATATTTGCAGTTGGAAATCAGTGATTTACCCTAGCTAAAATACTGGCTCACTATATCTTTCCATGCTTCCAAGCCATTTGTTAACTTTGCACACATTTAGAAGAATAGTTCAAACATGGCACAGCCTGCATTCGTGGATAATGCAAAGACTTGACATTGCTGGAATTTCAGAAAAATCTACTAACTCACTTTTCTCGTTACAGTCTCTCCAGGAACTAACACATGTAGAGCAATTTTAAAGTTGTAACACATTCTTAGGTAATCCTGTTGTATTATTTGGCTTAGTATCAGAAGTATTTTTAATCTCAAGAGTCTGTTTTGGACATTTGGAGTCAAAGACAGAGTTTTATTTTTTGAATTTATTTTTAACTGCTGGACTTCTGCTCTTGTCCTTTTCTAAGCCGTAGTGAGGCTCCTTTACCACATGCTATATTTAAAGAGTAGGACTGAAAAAAGTAGAATGTCTGAAGGAAAATTATAGACTGGTTGCTCACCACATCAGAGATGTTGAGGGTTAATTCTTATATTCAGTAGAGACGTGTCTCATGAATTTAAAAAAAAAGAAAAAACAGGAAAAAAAAACAAAACAAAAAAACAAATGAAATAACCAGAAGGACAGAAACACGTTGCAATCAATAATAATTTCCTTTAGCACAAATTTAAATTCTCACCTAAAAACTTAGTCAAACATCAGTCTTTTCTTGTGTCGGAGTTGTTTAGATGCATGATTAAAAAAGAAACAGGTTTAGATGTGCAGAATATGCTTCAGGGCACAGAATTGTCGGACAGATATGTGGGATGGATCTTCAGGGACTGAAATGAAAAATAGTAATAAGAATAGCAAGAAATCAAAAACCAATACCACTTCACTGCTTGCCTAAGCAATGCTGGAGAGGGGAAGAATCCATGCTTGGTTTCACTGAGCTGATGTGAGTTGTATTGCTCTTAAGGACATTTGTTACAGCCTCTGAAAACCTTTCAGTCTTTCGTGGCTTTTTTTTTGTTTTGGTTTGGTTTTCCCAAGGTAGGGAAGTGCCATTTCCCCAACCTAAATACTGAGACAGAGAGGAGACAAAACCTGCCTAGGGAGAACTAATCTTCCTTCTTCTTCTATTACCTGACATTTCCCAGTGCTTTCCTGTTCATTATATTTCTGCATCTCTTTTCCAGCAGAGAACGCCTGCACAGGAAAACAAGCACTTGCCATCTCAATTATCAGTTTTAAAAACACTCTGAGTTGCAAGTTTTATTACTGAAACACATAAAAATCCAACTCATTCTGACCTCTCATTGTCTGTGTCTGAGAGAAAAGAATGCGTCTATAAAAAACATTCTCTAGCTCTTTTTACACCATACCATCTTATTCTGCAGGAAGTCATACTCAGTCTTCACAATTTTGCTTTCTAAATATGGTCTAGACTTCAGTAAGAACAGTAGCAGTATGTGCTAAAATTAAGCACATGCTTAAACGTTTGGAACCACCACAAAGCATTTTTTTTGGTAAAAATTATCTATGGAAGAACGGTTATTGAGAAAGAGACAGAAATGTAGTGAAGATGGGGATAAATGAATGCACAGCCAATAAAGGAATGAGGTTCAAAAGAGCAAGAATTTATGTATCAGAGGAAAAGAGCTGATAGTATACGTGCATCCTGATGATGGCAAAGCTACATGAAAACAGTTATCAACCACCAATAATCTTGTGATGAATTGACTATTTTTCAATAAATAATAATGAAGCAAAACCTGAATCCCCAGTCAAGCAACACAAAGAAGCTACGTTTTTGTCAGTGTTGTTTTTCCTGGGCTTTGAGCACATCCTTGAGAGTGATGAGAGTAAATTGACAGTGACAATCTTCATTCGGTTGCCATCAGTATTGAAATAAGCTTGCTACCCAAAATTTAATGTGAATTATTTATTGGCTACCCCAGACATTCATCTTTTGGAAATTAATAACAGGATATGAAACTTGGTGCTTTGCTTGCTATGTCAGCCTTTGCTTTAATTTTGCAGTTTGCTGCAGTCAGAATCATCATCATACCTATTTCCTGCAAGATGGCAAGAGAATGATTACTGCTCCTTCTTATTTTATATCTGTAGTGTGTGAGAACACATTCTGGTACAAAGGTTTAGGTTAGAATGAGAAAACTATGATCCCTCATGGGTGTTCACTGCAGGTACGGAATATCCAGGGCATGCTCTTGTGCTTTGACAGCTACTTCTATTTTTAATGAAATAAAAATGTAAGTTATAAGGCCAGTAAGGAGAGTATGAAACAAAAATTCATCTAATCATAAATTTATACTTTCCATAAACAAATTTTTAGATTGATATGTTGAGATCATTGTTTTTTTTTTTACTTTTACTCTTTCTTCAAACAGGAAGATGTTCATGTTTGAGTTAATTATCTTCAAAACTTTGTTTACTTGTTCAATTGAAATCACAAGAGCTGAAATTCTTCTCCTATATTCAAACAGAAAGAACATCCACAGAGGAGTTAAGATCGACAAATACAAGGTAGGTTTATTAAAGTCCCCCCAAATTTTATGAAACTAGGGCTTTGCAGAATACGTGCTGCAATTATATAGTTTCTTGGACTCAAGTCAAGACTTCCATGCCTTGGAATGGAAACCCTTAGGACTCTGAGCAATTCAGCTGCACTGCCCAAGTCCATATGCTGCAGGAGCACGAGGCAGCAGTCTCCTGCTTCAGTGGTTCAACTAGGGCAAAGGACTCCTTCAAGCAGAGGCTGGAAAGACCCAGAAGCCCTGGAAGTGAATTTCTGTGCTCTGACGATGGGCTGCCTGAGGGGTGAGAGACTTGGAGACTCTTGTCCTTACCTGACTTTTCCCTACCATGGCTACAGCACAGTGTCAAGAACATGCACTGTAGTTGGTGCCAAGTTCTGGGAGAGAGCCCCTTCCTGCCTCACTGTGGCTTCACTGCATAACAGAGAGAACAGGCATGTAAGTGCTGAGCACCCAGTATTGCCTGCAGACCCCTCAGCACTGTCCTGACCTCCCTGCATATCAGTGCAGTCGCCCTTGGGGTGCAGAGACTTCGAGTTTGGAGTGCGTGTTTACAGAGCAGACTTCCAAACTTGAGCTGCAGCCAGTAACAGAGACTGTCTTTTGCCTTGGAGCTGCCTGAGGAATTTCTGAACACTCACCTCTTAATCTTTTTAACAGGAGCTTGTGATGCAAGAGCTGAGTTCTTCATGTACCAAAGCAGTGAAATTATAGGGTTAGTATCATATTTGAAGCTATGGTGACTTACTTGTGCTTCTACAGTACTTTCCACACTTTAGTTGTAGTATACATGTTAAGAGACAAAACATAATGTAAGGGCTATAACATCTCCATTGAACAGATACAGAAATACTGGCTGAATAATTGCATAATTTTACAAAGTCTCACCAGCACAGCAGTGCCACAGAAATAAAATATCATAAAGCCCTTTCACTAACACAATAAATTCTACAGTAACGCACTGCTATTGAACTGCAGGGATCAGAACTACAGTTGATCAAACAAGAAAAACAAATTAGTTCTTTTTTTAATTATTATTATTTTGCCCCCTCTCCCATTCTATTCTCCCCCACTCCATTCTCGTTCTCCACTCCCCCTACAAACCAACACGGTTTGAAACAAAGTGATCATTTTCATTGCATTTAAAATTCTTCACTGGGAAAAACAAGTATGGCCATAGCTGAGCTCCTGTTATGAAATATCTGGATTTCAGTTAATACATACCATTTGATTAGGAAAAGGATCCAAGAAGAAAACTGTAAAAACAGAAATGAATGACTTCTAAAGTTTTTCCAGTTAAAATGGTAAGAAAATCGTAAGAAAGAAGCACAAGAAAGCACTGGTTTGATATCTTAGAAACTTCAGACTTCACAGCTATTTTCATGACTATGAAATAAAAGATGTCTGCTGCTCATAGATGGCTTTTTTTTTTCTTTTTTCTTTTTTTATCTTAGGCTGTCTTTGTCTTGGTTCCTGAAATTAGCACGACAGTATTTTTATTTTTATTACCTTTCTGGTGGTGAAATTTCTCACAAAACTCATAAAATCCTCCCTGTCACTTCAAAAGAAAAAAAAAAAAGAATTCAGATAACTTTTTATGGATCAGATGTAGAAAGGAATATTTTAGGATATGTCATTCTTTAAAATCTTTAACATACTCATACAGAATCTGGGTCTTAATTCTAAAGGTTCATAGATGGTTTTACTTTAGAAGGTCTTAGAGTAACTTCAGTGAAAATTTTGTCATGGAACATCTAATAGTAACTTCTCAGAATTACTTTGGTAGAAGACAAGCCACTTGGATGCCCATAAGTGCTTTTGAGTTACTGTCCTCAGATTCTGCTGCTCTCCTGCTATAGCAGATGATGAACAATGGTTAGCAGTCTGGGTGAAGTAACTCCTCAAGTACGCGCCAGAAAAGGTCCACGGTATATGGCACACAGTTTCTGTTCCTTCTTGGGATTAATTAAGTGTTAAGACATAGTAGAAGAGTTGCCTTTCAGGTACTTGTCAAATTGTCATGGGGTTATCTAGCTCAATCTGTGCCTGGGACAGGGGGCAGCAGGCCTGAAGGACCACCAGCCCAAAAAAGAAAGGAAAGGGAAAAGAGGGAGGGTAGGGAGATGGCAGCTGGGCCCAAAGACACAACAGCAGCAGTGATCTAAGGAGGAAAGTTAATTTTACTAAATGTCATATCAGGATGCAAGATAGCACAATATAATACAATATAATTGGAATTGAGGCTAATAAATCAAATAAAATGAGAGAGTTCGCAAAACCGAAAGCCTTACTCTGAACTAAAGGCACGTGGCTGGGGAGCACACCTACACGCTGCCAGGTAGCAAGGGAGAGAGCGTCCTGTGACTTCCTCCCACGACGTAACTTCCCCTCTGAACACCAAGTGCTCTGGGTGTGTAGTTCTTCTCTTCTAAGAACCAGGTATCCAGAAAGTTGTCAGTCCACAGAACTGGAGTATTAACTTCTTATTTCCTCAAGCATTACATGATGTTCTGATGTGAAATGCCAATAACAAACTCATAAGGGGTGACATTCCACCCCTTATTCCATGTCACTACATCATGCTTAATATATATACATATATACAAAAAAACGGCATCTTTACCCCTAGGAACTGAATTTCCTGGGCACGTCCTTTCACTTTGCTTTGCTTAATAGTGAAACCAGCTTGCAAAAGAATTTGGATTACTCACTTTCCGTTTTTGAAAACAATTTCTGCTGTAGCACACAACAATGTCACTGATGTACTGAAGGTGCTCAGGAGCACTGCCCTGTTCCGGTGTTCCCTGTTTCCACTGTGGAAAGTGGTTAGGCTGTTGTTTTCCCCTAGGGCAAACAGTTCTAGGAATACTGAACACCCCTCCAGGTGAAAGCAAACTGCGGCCTGCATTCTGTGGCCAAAGGAATGGAAAAGAAGACATTACAATGTCAGTGGTAGCACTCGGACCACTTGGCTGCTTTTGACTTCAGTTCATACTGGAGTTCTAACATGTCCAGCACAGCAGCACTCAGTGGAGGTGTGACTTCATTCAGGCCATGGTAATCTACCATCAGCCTCCCTCTCAACTACTTTTACGCACTGGCCATATGGGGCTATTAAAGGCTTAGTGAATTTTGCTTATCACTCCCTGACTCTCTAGCTGACAAATAAACTTATGAATAGGGAGCAAGGAATCTCTTTTCGTGCAGTACTGTCATCTGTGCACCATTTTTGTGGCAATTGGTACCTGTTGCTCTTTTACTTGTAACAGCCCCACAACAGATTGATTTTCTGACAGGCCAGGAAAAACACACAGCTGCTTAATGTTGTCTGTGTCTACAGCAGCTATTCCAAAGTCCCACTGATAGCCCTTGGGATCCCTGAAATGCCCCCTTCTAGGTAATCGATACCAAATATACATAGAGCCCCTGGGGCAGTCACAATAGGATGCTTTTGCCAATCTTTACTAGTGAGGCTTATTTCAGCCTCCAACACAGTCAATTCTTGAGACCCCCCAGTCACTCCAGAAATATGAATTGATTCTGTCCCTTCATGACTTGAGGGCATCTGAGTGCATTGTGCACTGGTGTCCACCAGTGCCTTATATTCCTGTGGTTTTGATGTGCCAGGCCATTGAATCCACGCAGTTCAATAAACTATTATCTCTTCCCCCCTCCTGAGTGAGGGCAGGGCCCCTCTATTCATTACCTGTAGTAACTGAATCAACTGCACTGGTGATTGATCTGTTTTGTAGTTCTCTCACCCATGCTCCATGTAGTACAGGAGTGGTTTGATCATGCCACTTCTTCAAGTCTTCTACATGATCACATAGGTAACGCCACAGGGCAATACACGATGTAGTCTTATATTGTTATTTGCTTGAGCAGGAAGGTATTTCCTTTTAATAGCTGAGATTTTTGATGATACAGGTGAGAGGAGGGTTCATCACCTTTAATTAGTTTGATCAGCTTCTTCAGGAGACTCCTTTGATCATTCCAATCTTCAACAGGTGTTTCTGGTATGACTACAGGTTCATCATGATTCTAAGATTTTTCCTAAACCTCTCCATATTCCTTGCCAGTCAACATTCTCTGGTTTTGGAGAAGACTTCTTCTACATAATGTGAATGGAGAGAAATACATTCAGAGAGACTGACAACACGAACATAAGCATGATCACTAACTCAGCATTCCAGAAACGCATAAAGAACCAAGAAGAGAGCCCAGAAACTGGTTTGAACATCGTTTTGTTTGTAAAATTAGCTATTCCATCTGGGATGTAATTGTCAATAATCAAATCATACAACATTGCATATAGGTACCAGGCAGGTGTCTCCATCAGTGCCCTTACTTGGTTATACATGTACACAACTCCACAACAGAAAATGATTAACTTAATAAGAAACAAAAAAGTTCAAAAAAACATAATGGCCTTTAATCCTTAATACAGTGTTCCTAACATGAAGAACAGATTCATAGCTGGCAGTTGCTAAAAAGGATAAAACCACACAATCATATTTGTCTTTGCCAAAACATATTTTTCACTGAATCTAAAACTTCCTTTCAGAACTGTAGGGATAAACATTCATTCAAGCAATGGAGGTTGCAATCTAGATGGTCTGCCGCCCCTTGGACTGTCTCTTCCAATCATATTTAAAGAAAATGGAAAACACCATTGTCAGAGTAAGTCAGAAAAAAAAATAACCCCAGAAAAGTTACAATGAAATCAATGATTTGACTTTTAGTGTCTAAATTTAAAGTCCTACAGGGAATATGAACTTAAATCTCACCAAAAGATATTTCCTATTAAGCTTCCAAGTCACTTCCATATTTAAAAACTACCTTACATTTGAATAAGAAGTTTCCCATTTCTGTGGAAAATATGATTAACTCACTGTTTAACACACCAAACAGTAAGTATAATATAGTACAATGTTTAGGAGTCTAATGTATAATCTAGTACTTCATTCCTACGAAGTCTGTGCACATCATTTTTGCTTATGAGAGATTACTGCTTACATTCTGACTCAAGTTGCTCTTTAGATGATGCTGCGTTTGCTGCAACAGAGGATCTGCCTGTTTTTATAATCATTTATTTCACTTCACAATTAATGCTTATTACTACCTCAGAAGAGGTGCCATAATTTTACTGTGTAAACTCAAATTGCCTGTAGATCAACTAATTTGCCATAACATATAATTGCAACACAATTTTCAGCATCAAGTAGTGATTGATTTCCCATGGGTACAAGCATTGCAGATCACTAGATGGTGCTGTTCCTGGGTCAGAATTAAACTGAATTAAATCAGTTGAACTAGTAGCAAAGCTGCACAAAGTATTTCACTGCAACCTCAGGATAAATACAAGATAAGAACATAAAGCCTCTCTCTCTCTCTCTCTCTCTCTCTCTCTCTCTTGTGTAGATGGCTTTCACATAGCGGCACTCTTGTTAACAAATAAGCATAATTTATATGATCTATACATTTCCCAGCTATAAACAGAGCCACTTAGATCTGCACTTCTAACTAATTGTGAGTTCGTTTTAAGATTATCTTCCATTACTCCTTCATTTCAGGTAAATATGCATACTAGAAGCTCAGAGAGGTGAATGCATACAGATATTTGTAACTGAGGCCACATAGAGCTAATGTGATGAAAACAAAAATAATAATGCATCTAGGCATAAAGATACAGAAAATTTGGTGATATTTAGAATTGCCTTTCCTTTTCTCTCATCTAGGGAGAAGATTTAATTAAATTTTCATTTTCTGACCAAGTTTAACTTAAGGTTTCATATTTATATATACTAGGACAATATTTATCTATTCTTTTCATAAACCCGAACATTTCTAATGGGAAAGGGGCATGGCTGTTTTCTGAATAGGGAGCTATGCTACTACATGTACACTACATAGCATAGGAGCACAGAATCTGCAACGGAGGACAGGGGAGAAGAAAATTTGGCATCCCTCCACAAGCAGATCCATGATGGCCACATACTGATTTGAAGCTTACCTGGCTTTAAAAAAACCAGTAGCGAGGCAACAGCTAAGAGAGAATAGGACAGATTTTGAGACATGATCCTACAGCACACTGGATTCTGGTATTATCATGGGTAGAATAAACTCAAATGTCTGCTCCCTACCAAAGATAAATGTTCTTTGAGCTGTTCAGTTGGACCCCACTCTTCTCAATCCCAATTGGCAAAACCTCATCTTTCCATGTTGCTTTGTACTTTTTATGAATGTGCAGCAACAAAAAGCATTCTTTTAGCATCATACTAGTGCCTAATATTTCTCACCCTTTCCAAAGTTTCACCTAAGTCATAGGAGAGGAGCACCACCACAAGCAAATATAAAGTGGTCATTTTTTCCAAGATTGGCTCTGATACAGCCTAAAATAGAATGGCATGGTTTGGAAGGGACTTCAAAGATCATCTGCTTCCAACCCCCCTGCCATGGGCAGGGTTGCTTACCACTAGATCAGACTGCTCAGGAATCCATCAAGCCTGGCCTTGAACAGCTCCAGGGATGGGGCATCCACAGCTTCCCTGGACAGTCTGCTCCAGAATATACATGACAACATGCAGGTACAGATGAATTAAAGCCAAAGCAAAATTAACTTGTGGCCTGATGGCCAACGTAAACTGGAACAATGCTATTCTGTATATCCGTAAGTGTAGTCGATATTGTCTCAAGAAAAGCAAAATAAAATCAATAGACATCTTACAGCAATAATGTACAGCTTAAGTTCTCAAGCACAGCTTCCATTGTGTCTGTCATGCACTTACAGGCAGGGACATTCCCTGTGTGAAGAATGTTGTACAACAGAGCTGCTATTGGAGGTAAACACAAATGTGTTTGCTAGCATAAGAAGTTAACATTTTCAGTGTTATTACTTCTCAACATGAATGAAAGGACTAAAGATCAAAGGATATACTGGAAATGTGTTCCAGAACTCAACATCTTTCACAACATCTGAAAGATCCAATTATGGATCAGAAGTTTATTTCCTAACATATTACTGGATTCTAGGGTAAAATATGGGCCTGCCCATTTTTGCTGCTTCCCTGGACAACATGCTTAGTCACAGAAAATGGAAGGAAATATATCCACTGCATCATCTAACATATCCTACTTTCCCCAGGGAAGAGCTGTCTAAGGCAACTTTAGCACCTCTCTTGTACAATTTTCTTCACCAAAGGCTGGATCAAGGCATGAGGACAACAATAAACAGATAGCTGACCCATTGATCAGCTCCTGGAGTCATCTGACCATCTTTCAACTTAAAATTTTTAGTGGAATTATAAACAAAATTTCCTGCCTACACTGGTGAGAAAAAAAAAAAATGGTTTGACAGTGATATGAGGTGAGGAAGTAATGAATTCAACCTGAAACTTCATCATGAAATTCCTAATCCATCTTATTACGCATTCTCTGCCCCACATCTCAAATGAAGCATGGCCAGAGTGTTAGGACAATGGTTGGCACTATGCATCAGTTTGCTTTGTTTTTGTCCCTGTGATCTTGTTCTCCAGATTGCCTACCCATATATGCCTTTCCATCACTTTGAAGTTTCCTTGATTTTGAGATGCTGTGAGAACTTTAACTTGCAATGATATTTAACAAAAACAAAAAAGCCATACTTGAATCCCTAGGGAGAGATCAGCTGTAGAAATCAGTCTAATTGCACTAATTTAACCTCTACAGAGCATCTGGGCAATGGATTTAAATCAAGAGCATTGAGATACTGGCTTATTATAATACTGATTTTGTGAAACAGACAGAAAAGGCAGAATGGCTTTTGTTGGAGCTTTTGTAAATTACGCCCTCTGGATCCTCCTGTTTTCCATATTAAGTGATTTGGCTGGCTTCTTACCAAATCAGTGTTTATTTGCAGTAATCTAATATAATGTTAATTGCTTATTCATTGAAATCTAGTTGGCATTTTCCCCCCTGTAGGGATTTGGCAAGGCAGCACCCGCACGTCGCTCCATCTTCAGTCGTCTGTTTTTAATATGCCAGCTGCTTTCCTATCAGCCAATTCCCACCCACTCTGCATTCTTGCCTTTCTTTGCTCTCCCTCTCATTTTTTTAATTTAGGGATAATTGTGTAGTTGGGTAAGCTCAGAGGGCAATATATTGCCACATCCAAAGAAAAGGCAACAAGGGTGGTAGTTTTCGTTTATTGCCTATTCTAGAAGTGGCATAAAACAGCACACTACATAAAGCTAGCATGTTGTAGGGGAGGAAAGATATGGAGAAATATATGGCAAAATCTTCCATTGTTTGAACAAAGTATTTTGCAGAAAAAGAGCAGTGGAACTACCTGGGCCAGAACTGTTTGTATAAAAACTGTTTATAAAGTTACCTTAATTACAGTTGGACACATCTTACAGGAGATACATTAGAAAATGTTTAAAAACTTCATTTCTCAACACTTTGAATTCTTGAAAAGTAATGATGAAAAGCAATATATGTAAATATTACTATTAAGAACAATTTGCTTAGCACTTCACAGAACTAAGAAGCAAGGACTAGGATAAAGCCCAGTCCTGGTAGAACTTGATGAGCAGCAGTGCAATGCTAAAGCTATCAAGAGATCATGGAATGAACCCCTACCCTCAGTACACTGTGGGGAGTCGGTGACACAAAAACAAATTATCTGATTTCACAGAATCCCTACATTTTCTGTTAAGGACTGAAACAATCAGTAAGATGCTCCATCCTAAACAGTGTCAATTGTAGTCCCTCGAATACTGCAGTTCAGATGGAAAAGTGTGTCACTTTACTTTTTCTCAATCTTTTTAAGCTCTTGACAATGAATTTTCATTTGAGTAGAAGAAATTGATCTTCTTCTTAGAAGAATACTTCTTACCGCTTTCAGATTAGTCCACAGATTTATGAAGAAGAACAATCTAAATGAGGCGAAATGAAAATCCTTGGGAGAAGATTCATGAAACTAGTACTTGCAGATGAGGTTCCAAAAAATGATGATAACTGAAAGCTGAAGAAAAGATGGAGTTTCCTTTTATGGAATTCAGCACTTGCCTCTAAAAATCATGCCCTGAACTACTCAAAACTCATTATCTACTTCTGAAGATTTTGTCTTTTGTGAATTGCAGTGTATTTAAATATCCTTGAGTTAATTTCATTACTTAATTGAGACAATGTTTTCTGCATTAAAAACTTTACAATAAGAGATAGTAATTAGAAAAAAAGAATGCAAAACACCTTGTTCACATTTCCCTTCAGATTGAGCACTGATGATGACCATTTTATTTAGTTTCACAGCTCCAAAGAAACTGAGAACTGAAACTTTCAAATCTGCAAAATTTATTCTGAAAATCTCAGAAAATATCACAGATTAAAACTAAAAATACAAACATAAATTGATTTTAAAAGGGAATTTTGAAATGGAAAAGAGGTGATAATTACACCATATTTATCACTGGTAAAGACTCTACTGGAATCTCATGTATAGTTCTGGGTTCCACAATTTGAAAGGGATGTAAAGACACTTGAATGCGTGCAGAGGAGAATAACAAAGCTGGTAAAAGGGCTGGAAGGCATGTAACTATGTAGCTGAAGTAGCAGTAGATGAGGGCATTGTGTCTGTTAAGCCCGAGGAAAAGCAGATTGAGAAGGAAACTCATTGCTCTCTGTAACTGCCTGAGGAAGGTAAGTGGAGAGGAAGATGCTAATCTTCTCTCCCTGGTATCTAGTATCCAGTGACATGTGGCAGTGGCTTAAAGCTGAGTCAGAGAAGGTTCAGAGTAGATGCTGGAAAAGAATTCCTTACCAAGGGAGTAGTAAGATACTGGAACACAATTCCAAGAGGAGTGATTGATGCCCTGTGCCTGTGATTAAGAGGCATTCATTTGTATAATGCTTTTAATGATACACTTTTACTTTGGGCTACACCCAAGGTAGTTTGGCAGTTGGATTCAATGATCTGTCTAGATTCCTCCCAGGAAAAACTGTTCTGTTCTAGCTATTTACTCTGACAATCCTTCCTTCTTTCCACACACAACACTGCTGACTTCTTATTCCAGTGGAAGAGAAATAGGACTGAAAGGAGAGTCTTAAGCTCTCTCTAACTTCAGTTACAACTGCTGGCCCATTCAGAAACCATGTTGCTCATGCAGAGACATTTCCCAAAGATTACACAAGGATTACTTCCTGATGAATACTAAAGTATTGTGGTCACAAAGAATCTCAGAGGTTCGCAACTGTTTCAAACCCCAGCAATATAGTACTACCAAGAATAGAGTTAAGTTTCTTCTGGATGTGTCGAGTTTGTTTGTTTTTACATCTGTTCTAATTGTTCAGGTTTACCTGTTTAGCTCTCCAATGTTTCTTTGCATCAGTAGTAAGAATTAATCATTTTAACCCATTTTTGTTTTTTATTTAGAAGTCAGGCCAAATGGGAATTAGCCGAGCCTTTTGCATTTGTACAACAACAAACACAGTGGGATCCACACATATAACTATATGAAAGGTATCTGTAATTGGCCATGAAGGCTTTCAGAGCAGGCTCACTTTTCAGACTGGACGTTCTCATGCAACTTACGAATGCTGTATTTTTCCATTACTTCACTTAGTGTGCTGCAACTTAGCAATTAGTTTACAGCAGTCTATCTTTGTTCTCAGAAAGAAACTGTTCTCTTCAAAGTGTTGTTCTTGCCTGTGGCATGTGACAACAAGAAAACAGTACATGTAATAACCCTCTGGTAAACATCTTTCTCATGATAATTCCAAGATTATGCTGAAAAAAAGGAAAAGATAAATTAATATTGCACCTTCAAACATCTGAACTGATTAAATTCACAATGATTTTGATTTTAAATGTTAACTTAAACAGAGAGACTTGGATAAATGAGTATTTTCCAGCATTCTGAACTCTAACATCACCTCATCTATTTTAATTTCTACACAGTAGAGATCTTTTTCCCTATCAGTATAATATGAAGGGGCAGTGCATAAAATGTCCCAGGTTGGGCTAGCCTAAAGGAGAACATAAACCTATATCCCTCAGTGCAATGGATTGGACTGTAGCTTCAAAGAGAAAATGCTTCCCCTGAAGGGATAGAACAAAATTGGAGTTGGGTGAGGCTCAAAGGAATTGAAAGCTCACAAGCTATTGCTTATGTTTGGATTTGGAATTGAAACTGCTGCAGTTGCTCAGATCCTCACCACAGACTGTGAATGGCACCAGCTACAGAAAGAATGGCCTTTAGGAAAGAAGCCTAAAACAGGGAATCAAATTTTTGCAGAAATTTATGTGTGTGGTAATATGATTGTAATCTATTTACATTTAATTTGTTATTTATTTTTCTAATTAAAAAAAATCTCTTTCTTTACTTTTCATTTGTCCTCTTGAATTATCTTTTAGCTTCTTCTCATCATTCCCACACATCCCATTTTTTTTTTTTTTTTTAAATTTCACTTTAAATCAATTCCTACTTGGGAGGTCTCAGATCTCTGAAAGAATGGGAGGCTGCCCTAAGTCTTGAGTACTCCTTCTCTTCCAGGAACAGACTAGTGAGAGCAGAAGTTAAAAATTGTGTTTTCCATTATTGTTACACAGTCCCCTAAAGACATTACTCAAGCAGTGCAAGGCAGAAACAACAGGGGACAAGTTGTCTTCTGGCAAGAAAATCAGTCTCACTTATCTGACCCAATCTGGACATTTTTTCTGCATAGTGGTGGTCAGAGAATGTTTGAATTACAAGTGGTTTGTGAGCTCAAGTCCTGCATACCTGTCTGGACTACTTCTCTAAAAGTTGGTTATTAATTACTTCCCCCCTACTGCTCCACATCCCTCAAAAATGCGAAGATTCTCAGAGAGTATTCCATTTTCCCAACTGGAAAAATTTCTCCCTTTTTAACCTGAAATAATCTGTTCACTCAATGAAATGTAGGAAATCCTGTTCTTTCACTGCTGACTGAATAGAAACTGAAACACCATGCTACTAACCAGATGCATTTATCTTAGAAGCTGAATTAAACAAATATTTTCAAGAAATCTAGTAGTACAGATAAACCTAGCTGGGACAGCACATTCATTCCATGCCTCTTATAAGGTCATTTTTTGATTAACTATTCTAAAATTCAAGCAGCCCTTTGGAACAAGCCCTGCAGCCATGGCAATGCAAACAAGAACAGTACCTCTGAAAGGTTAACACAGTGTTAGCTGAACCCAAGCATTGAGTATATTCAGAGTTTACTGGTCTGTGTGTGCCACAGCTGAAACCAGTGGATATCTGTCCTGAACCCAATTAAAAAATTAGTAGCAAACACAGCAAAACATTTATGTTAGATCGTGGGGTAAGTGAACAGAAACTGTGAAACTTCATACACGTGAATACAACAACTGTAACTGAACACTGATTAACCTCTGTAAGAACAGCTTGTTTACATGGCATGTAAATGAAAAGAAATGTTTTCAAGCTCAGCCTGTTGCCAGCCTTGTTGCCTTTTTCACCTTCAATAGTCACCGAATAGGTATTGCAAAGTGTGGTTACATACTCAACTTAGGAATATTGTTAATACCACCAGTGTGAGCGCTCAGTGTACCTCAGTGCAGGCAAACTAATGAAAGCACTGTATAACCTCACAGTCAGGCATTTGGTCTCAGGGAGATGTAGCCTCTAGCTGTCAGGTGGTTACCTGCATTAATACAACCTTTCCCAAAGCTAACTTCATATCTGTGCCTGGGAAGATCATGGAGGAGATCCACCACATCTTTATCTCTAAATTCAATAATTATGGATTTGAAGACTGGATTGTTTGATGGATAAAGAGGTGGTTGGGTGTTTGCAGCCAGAGAGTTGTGATCAACAGCTCTACATCCAGGTGGGGGGCAATCACACATGGGGGTCCCTCCAGGAACCAGTGCTCTTCAACATCTTTATCAATGACATAGATAGAGTCATTGATTGTACCCTTACCAAGTTTGCTAATGACATCAAGCTGAGCCATGCAATTGACACATTAATAAAATGAAAGGATGTCATCCAGAGGGACCTGGAAGGCTTGAAAAATGAGCCCACTTAAACCTAATGAGTATCAACAACGCCAAGCACAAGGTGTTGCACTTAGGTCAGGACAAGCTGAGATAGGCATATGGTCTGGGAGAAGGGCTCAGAACTGCCCTGTGGAGAAGGACTTGGGGATTACTGGTGAAAAAGTATCAAGGAAAAAGGAGGTCTGCTTTCCATATGCTGCATGACTGTGTGGTAGGCTTTCTATCCTGAGCAGTGCACGAGGGCAGGACTACTGCAGGGATGTGGCATGCTCAGTCATCTAGTACACATAACACAAGAACTGCTGCCAATTTCAGGGAGCAGTGGCACTAGGGACAGCTGGGCTTCCAAGACTTTAAGTGGGAAAAGAAAAAAATAAATACCTGAAGTGTTAAATTTACTCTAGAGGATAAAATTCAAGCTTTTCTTGGAGAATCCTGTTGCTGAATGAACTCCTCCTTGGTCAACTAAAATAGTTCAGGAATGCATTGCTTTCTCAGTCTGAGTGGGCAGGAAATGCTAGTAATGTATGGATGTCCAATGACATTTCAAAAAATGGGCACTGACTTTTCAGGAATGCGCCTGTTGCCTGTTGAGCAATGATCCCTTCTGGCATGCCAGGACTAGCACTGTACTCTCTGTTATAAGAAGAGTGGTGTTTTCCTGCTTATTTTTAGGCCTTTGAGACTCAGAATAGACACCAAGCCTGGTGAGCTGTCTCACGGCAGTGGGGCTGGACTCTGCTGCACGGGGGGAGTCCAGGAGCTTTCCAGCCTCACAGGATGTGCGCCTAAGGGCCGTTTCTGTCAGCCGTGCAGACATTCTCTTCCAGTTTCTGCGGAAAAAAACGAGCTGTGTACTGTTGGCCACCAAAATATAGTATCTTGGGGAGTTTTCTTTTTAAAGGAAACAACATCAGAGTCACAAACGGGTCACTGTAGTGTTTGTAAAAAGAGACATTCTTGTGTTCTATGTGAATGGCAGTATCTGGCATTTCAAGTATTAAAGTATCAAGTCTGATAATATATTTCAGTGAACTGAGGAAATGTCAGTTCAGTCTGCATGCCCTGCATGTCTGGGGAGTTTGTTTGGAATAGTAGCTTGACACGAGAAGAGAATGAGGGCAAGAAAGAGAAATAGTGAGGATGTTGGGTAGTCTTCTGTGCAGAAACATCATATCTCTGGGTATTGATGTACTCCAGTGTTGTTTTTTTTAAAGCACCTTGAGGATGTGCGCTCCAGCCACATGCTTGATTTCCTTCTAAGAATGTATTCTTATCTTGTGGTAATTTCACCCTGACAGACAGCTGAACTAGCCCATACCACTCCCTCTCCCCCCTCCTCAAGGAACAGTGGGATAAAATATGATGGAAAAGGGCTCAAAGGTTGAGATAAGAACAGGGATCACTCACCAATCACTGTCACTGGCAAAACAGACTCACCATAGAGAGATAAATGTAATGCACTACTAACAGATCAGAGCAGTGAGAACTAAAAGCAAAGTAAACCCACCTCTCCACCTGCACTCTCCTGTGTTTTCAGGGGAACAGGTAATGGGAGCTGTAGTCAGTCCATAATACTTTGCCTCTGGCACTCTTCCATGGTCCCTCTCTGACTTCTGCTCTATGTGAGACCTTCTCATGGATGCTGTTCTTCCCCACAGACCCTGCATGGGTTTTCCATGTGCTGCAGCTCTCTTAGCACTGTGTCTCACTCCAATTTATACGAGGGAGAGGAGGTTCTTTGATATATGTATTCCCAGCATGAGATTAAGAAACAATGGTTCAAATGTTGGTCCTAAGAAACAACGGTTTAAATGTTGGTCCTAGTACAAATCCTAGTTGTTTAGGGAGATGGGAAAGGGGAGATGGGCGATAGAAAAGATAGGAAATAGAAGCAAGGAGTCTCTGTAGGAAGCAAAAGGGAGATAGTCACCACCATGGGTCCAGTGTGGTTGGTAGTTCAGTCATTGGTCTTCAGTGGTGGGTCCAGGCATTGTTGTTCTGTTGACAATGACGGTCACCATGGCAATAACGACAACGCTTTCCAATGGCAGTACAAACTTATAAGTCCAAAGTGGTTGACTCAGATCTTTTTGGAATGACAGCTTCTGGCTTTTGGACCTCAGGAGGAACTTCTTTTGTTCTCATCTTCCAGGCTTTGTCAGCAGATAAGAGGGAGCATGGAGGCGCCAACTTGTATCTTGCCTTCACAGGATACAGTGGTATCATCCCCCTATCTCCCATAGCAAGCTGGAATTATTTGGTTACAGGCCAGATCTTCTGTCAGTAACCAGTCCTGAGCACTCTCTTCCAAAGGCAAACAGTTCCAAAGAAATGCTTTCAAATATAAAATAGTCCACACAGTGATCTTGATTGCCATACAGCAACACCCACCTCTCATCTCCTAGATAAGTCAGAGTCTTATCACAAGAAGTGTCTCAGAGAGCAAGCTTTGAACCCAAATATGGGATTCATACACACTGCCACAAGACAGCTCTGTACCACAGGGCCCACCCTTCAGGCACTGCTCCACGCAGGTCCCCATGGGCAACATCTCCCTCCACACTCCAACCCCACCATAATCTCCTCCCTTGGGCTGCAGCTCTGGCCTGGGGCTGCTCTGTGGGGGTACCCATGGGCTATGCCTCCTCCAGGCCCCATCTGCTGCTGCACCACAGCATTCTTTATGGTGCTCATGGGCTGCAGGGGACAGCCTGCTCCTCCATGGGCTGCAGGGAGCTTCTGCTCCGTGCATGGAGCACCTACCATCCTCCTCCCACGTGAACCTCGGTGCCTGCAGGGCTGCTTTGCTTCCATTTCTCACCCCTCTCTCCCAGCTGCTGTTGTGCAGCAGTTTCTGTATCTATCTGCTCTTCCAGAGCACAGACATCATCACTCATGGCCCAGCTCAGGCAGTGGCGGGCCCCTGTTGGAGCAGCAGGATCTGTTCAGCTCTAACATCGGGCACTGCTGGGCTCTGTGAGCAAAAGTCATCCCTGAAGTCTCCCATCCACAAAACCTCATCATGTAAACTTAATACAGAACACATGCTGATTCCAGCATAAGGTTACTTACAGAGATTTTAAACTCTGTTTAATGCCACCAAGAAGATTCTTCTCTTTGCCGA
Organism: Phasianus colchicus; assembly: GCF_987193195.1. NCBI lineage: Eukaryota > Metazoa > Chordata > Aves > Galliformes > Phasianidae > Phasianus > Phasianus colchicus. The sequence continues at coordinate 26,305,290 of NC_143476.1, read as the reverse complement.
ACTCCTAGGCAAGGGAAATCAACAGCTTGACAGTTTCACTAGAATTCACCTATCTGAACTGGGAACAGCCCCTCAAGGATTTGAAAACTACTGTTGCTTACGAAGATGGATTTATCAGCTTGTATGGATAGAAGGTGGAATAAGATTCAGCTTTGATGCACAGCGGAGCCATTCTGCTCCTTCAAGGTCCTTTGCATGTGACTGCTCCCAAAGCAGTAGGCACACAGCCACACAGTTACAGAGATTAAGTCTTAAAGAATTTCTCCATGTTCTTACTCTATTACTAGAACAAAAAGAGAAACTGCATTTATAAGCAAAACTAAGAATAAATCTTTGCACAAAGCTTATTAAAGCCATATATTCATTTATTACCTTTTGGAGATCACCTATTTTCAGGTTTAATATTACTAGTAAGACTGCTAGTATTCTAGTTTAGGGTTATTAAGGATTTTCAAATACTTAATTTAGCTTGAGTTATATTTAAGATTTAAAGAATAAAAGCAATACACAGTATGAACAAACTATTCAAATTTTGAATAGTTTGAACAAATATTCAAATTTTGCCATCAATTCACATGGGATTAGTTTTTACATACATTTGTTGTAGACCTGAACACTCTAAATTTTAGTGGTGTGTTCTTTCTGAACCTCCTCCTTTCTGTTTCCAAATACCCCCCAAGCACACTAAATTAATTCAAACTTATTCAAAAGTCAGAGGACCAAAATCAACCCAAGATATATCCCCGGAGGTATTCAAGGCCAGGCTGGACGAGGCTGTAGTGGTTGGTGACCCTGCACATAGCAGGGGGGATGAAACTACATGATCATCGTGGTCCTGTTCAACCCAGGCCATTCTATGATTCTGATATGATTCTATGATATATACTATGTCCTGCTCCACTGTAAGGTTTTTAATGTCCTGAAGAAGTGGAAGCTGCCATAGAAAATTCTGCCATCCTATGAATTTTCCACAGAACATTCTAACAAATAATTACATATGTCTTTAATGTGTTGAAATTGTAGAGCAGAGAATTTATTTGCCACCAAATTTCCCAAAGAATGATGCACTGTGAGCAGGGATTGATTACAGGGAAAGATACGTGGCCCACTGAGAAAATAGCTTTTAGCCATGGATGATGGCTGCAGAGCTATTTTTTGACACATGAAATAGCAAGAGTGTTTTATGGTACTGCAATGTATATGCTGGATGCTTTCATATTTATTGCATGATTTGTTTGCCACAGAGGAAAAAGAAAGACATTTTTGCGGTCTTTAAGTAGTGCTTTTCTATTGCCATTAAAGAAAAAATCAGTAGATTCTTAAGAATTTGAGGGGATACTAACAGCTCAAATCCCAATTACATAGGACAAAACCACACACACAAAACAAACAAAAAAACTACTTTTACTGGGGTGTTCTAACTCTGCTACAGTAATTGGATGTGGAACCAATTTCTAACAGCTTCCTCTTTTTTAGAATAAGTTTGAATTCATTTGGTGTCCAAAAGCAGAGTTAAACAATAGTGCTTCTGAACAACAGTATTACAGTTTATTTCAGGAAATGCTACTTTTCTTAAAACTCCATACGTATGAGATTATATGGGGCACTAAAGGACATGCTGTTTTAGTAATGTGACTTGGTAGGTCAAATTTGTAGTTGGACTTGGTAATCTTGAAGGTCTTTTACAACCTAGATGATTGTATGATTCTTTATTGTAACTCTAGAGCTTTGAGGCGTAGCAATTACAGAATCATAAAATCATAGAATATCCCAAGCTGTAAGGGGTGGATGCGCAAAGATTTCTAAGTCCATCTCCCAGACTTTGCCTAGTAAAATAATTCTAAGATTTTTCTAGTTGTCTCAAAACTTGATTTACCGCTCAAAGCATACTCAACAGAAGGAAACTGAAATAAGATTAATAAGTTATAGTCAAGTCAGAAGCAACCTATTTCTTCTATCTGCTGTGTATTTTGTCTTTTTTCGGTAATAACATTGCAAGTTTAAAAGTTTCAGTTCCTTTACTATGTTGAAGAGCCTCCATTTTGCCTGATTCAATTATGATGAAATAACTGAAAACCTTGCCTTTGTTAGAATAAAAACAACGTCTGTTGAAAATTCCAAATTCAAGACTAAAAAGCTAGAAACTTAGCTAAGGTACATCCTTAGATACTTCATAGAGATGTCCTAAATACCACATGAAGGTGAATTTTCTCACTCTGAACTCCATCCTTCCTGCAACTACGCAGAATACAAATGTAGGTGATGCAGTTCCCCCATGCTTTGTGAACTGTGCAGATAGACCTTCTCAGGTCAAGCTCAGCAGAAAGCAAGAAAGAGGAAATAAATACTTTATGTCACATAGGCAGTATAGCAGTGAACAGTGACCTAGCCTGAAACTGAAACCTTCACAGACAGACTTAGAAGTGCTAAGGAACCAACTGGGAAACTCCAAAGTCAGCTTGTAAGAAACGTAAAAAAGCACCGTATTGGGCTACGTGGTTTCCAGTGAGTTATTTTACATCATTCTGCAGAGAAGGACCTGCATGTCCTGGTGGCCAAGAAGGCCAGTAGTACCCTGGGGTGCATTAAAAATGAGTGTGGCCAACAGGTCAAGGGAGGTGATCCTCCCACTCTACTCTATCCTACTGAGACTGCATCTGGGGGACTATGTCCAGTTTTGAGATCCCCCATTCAAGAAAGACATGGAACTTCCAGAGAGAGTCCAGAAGAGGGCCGCAAAGATGATTAGGGGCTTGGAGCATCTTCCCTCTCAGGAAAGGCTGAGAGACATGGGACTGTTCAGCCTGGAGAAGAGAAGACAGAGAAGGGATCTTAACAATGCTTATAAATATCTAAAGGGTGAGAGTAAATTGGATGGGTCCTGGCTTTTTTTCCAGTTGTGTCTGGTGACAAAATAAGGGGTAACGGGAACAACATGGGAGTACAGTAAGTTCCATCTGAACCTACAGAAAAAAAATAACTTTGAGAGTGACAGAGCCCTGGAACAAAACTGCTCAGATAGGTTGTGGAGTCTCTACCTCTGGAGATATTCAAAATCTGCCTGGACACTTTCCTATGCAATTTACTACAGAGAATCTGCTTTGGCAAGGGTTGGACTAGATGATCTTCAGAGGTCCCTTCCAACACCTAGAATTCTGTGATCTTGTCTGTCTCTTACAGTGTTTCTGAACTGTGGTGACTGTATTTTCATATTGGTGTAATGGAACAAGAGTTTCAACTTATTAAGTCATCTCAAATTGTCAGCCTAAAGACAAATGCACTAACTGGAGTAGTGGGTAGCTTATCCTTCTTCTTGGGTATCTTAGCTGCATGGTTAACTTTCATTGTTCAGAGAATGGATATCTTAACTCCTAGTGAGAAAGAGGCTTCTAAAGCAACAGTTTTAACTTCTGTGAGTTTATCACAGGTGTCTGCAGATTTGTTTGTTCTCTCTTGGGCCTCAGCTACTGGCTTAAGCCACACTACAAAAAAATTTCCATTTCAAAGTAGATGTAGCCCCCAGGAATGATACAAATTACCACTGCCACAAAGTCTCTGCAGGTAGCAATGAGGAGCTAATGAGATCCTAATGAGGAGCTCTTGTTCCCAGTCTCTCCAGTGCTGACTATATTTTAAACAACAAGGTTTGCATTCACTTTTGAAGCTTCACTTTTTTTTGTTATCATGGATTATCACAAGTCTTCTGCCTGGGATTTCATGAGTTTACCACGCAGTGCTGAAAGTTCAGGCCTAGTGGTTAGAGAACTGTGACCTCAGGCTACATCATCTAACATGACTATGAATTTTTGAAAGGCAGACACATTTATTTATATACTTTTTCTGAACTGATTATTCATTCAGCCTTTATCCACCAATCTGCATAGTTGGAAAGAATGTACAGAAGAACCCAATGAAAATGCAAACTACATGTCAACAGAGCCTTAAGCTCTTAATTACATCAAATAACTGAAGATTTCTTGGTCTTCTGTACTCTTCATGAGTAAATCTCAAAGTATTTCATTAGGGAGTTAAAAACAAGTTACTGAGGGCATTGTCCAAATGCGTCTTGGGCACTAACAGGCATGAGGCATCAAATGCCCTTCTAGGAATCCTGTCCCGGTAAATACAATTTTTCTAATGTCCAAGCTGTCCCTTCCCTGCTATAGCTTTGTGCTGTCCCCATGCATCCTATCATATGTGTCTGAGGAGAAGAGATAGGCACCTTCCTCTGCACTTCCTCTTCTCAGGAAGCTACAGAGAGCAATAAGGTAACCTCTTGGCCTCCTCTTCTCTAGACTGGACAAATGGAGTATCCTCTGCCTCTCCTAACAGAATGTGCCTTCCAGCCTTTTTACCTGCTTTGTGACCCTCCTCTGGACACTTTGCAGGACCTTTTGATATTCTGGAGACCAGAACTGCATACAATATTCAGTGTGATGCCACATTCTCCTAAACGTTCATTCTAAATGTAGCAGGAGAATCTCCTTTTTTGATTGTCTGGTTATGCTGTGCTTAATGCACTCTGAAATGCGATTTGCCCTCATGCCTGCCAGGGCACACTATTCACGTCAGCTAAGAAGACAAATTGGTTATAGCTCTCTGCATGTGAAAATTGTTAGGTATTCCTTAGAAGAGGAAACATCTTTTATGGATCTGCTCATGAAATGCTGAGATATTTTCTGGACAATTTGCTAAGAGGAACTATAATGTTTGCCTCCTCTAAATCAATTTTTTGTACAGAAATCATGAGAATAACTTAGAATTCTATGAATCTGGATGATTTTATGATCTTAGACACAATGTCAAAGAAGGGTTTATTATACTGAATTAGAGTTCTGGGCATTGCATATGTATTCCTATCTTAGATTCACCATGTACTACCTATGTTACCTTCAGTGATTAATTTGGCACCCTCTTGCTTTCACTCTCTTGCTGTTCTGCTTATGTGCGAAAGGTCCCTATGATCATGACTGTCTCATCCAGCCATGTAGAACCTATATCTCAAGTGGGACTTGGAGACTTTAGGAGACTTGTAAAATGAAATCTCCTGTATTGCAGGCAATCACAGATGAGGCACCTTGAGAATTCACAGTATGTATTTTTCTGTACAATAGTGGAAAATGATAAAAAACAAGACAGAGCATGAGAGCAAAGTTAGCATTTTCGCACAGATTTTGACATGTTAATGCACACATTGCTTTTAACTTTCAGAGATTTTTCTACATACAGTTTTTCCCTCCTTGTTGATAAACAAATTAGAAGGGCTGAAGAGTATTCAGAAATGTTCTTCCAGTGTACCCATTCAGTTATAGCAGCATGATCTCATTCTGAAGGCCAGAGGGTCCTGTATAGTCTGTGGTAAAATAAGGGATTATTTTTGGCTTGTCAATTCTCAGCATTTCAAGAGAAGTATCAACTCTTCAAGGATGGATGTGTCTTTCCATTGCCACTTCTTATGCTGATTGTAGCCACTAGCAGATGGAATTGGTTACAGGGGCTGCCTTTTCTTCTTAACCCGTCTCACATGGCTTCTTTGGAGAGGTGAAACCTGCAGTTCCTTCCAGCAATAGCTACTACTACTAGAGACAGATTGAAAACTGCTTTTTTAAAACCTGTCCTTACTTTTAATCAAAGACAGGGACATTCACAAGGCCAAGGACAAAGCTTTTACCAGGACCTTCTGACAGAGCTAAGAAAAAATATTCCTGAACTATACATTTAAATAAACTTTGGAATACCACAAGTCAGCTTTCCCCATGATGGAAAGTGAACGTGCCAATTTCTGAAAGAATCTGTGGGAGCACTCTGAATCTTCTGAAAATGTTCAGCTGGAAAAAACATTGAGCTTGAAACACGTGACTGAAAGCTCACCAGTGAAGGCACCCCTAACTTCACTTAGATCTTTCACTAGAATTTTGTAATTCATGTGACAGCTGCTTTTGCACAGTAGGAACAAGGAAGAACAACAGAATTCTGCTGATTTTCTCAACCTCATTGAAATTGATTATCACTTGGCAAATTGAAGGTTTTTTGTGCCAAGAATTTATGCCAAGTAGATGGCTTAAGCTGCCTCTAGAGTGAGTCTAGCATTATGAAATAAAACCTGAATTACATTTTCAGTTGCACAAATGCAGCCCAAAATGTTACTGGCAGTTATACTTGTCCAAGAGAAAAAAGAAACGACAAAAGAACATACATGTCTTTTAATGGCATACTGATGGATAGTAGTTTTTGGAAAGCCCTGGTTTAAGGCTTTACCTTTAAGAGTTTATTACAGTTTGAAAGACAGGGACAATGTAGATCTTCTTAAGAGAACCTCACAACCAGATGTTGACTAGTGGATTTGTTTCAGAGATAAGTTTTAAAGGGGCAGAAACAATGAAAAGAAGATGGAAATGTGAGTCTTATCAATTTCCAGTAGGTTTTTTAATTACTATTTTAAAGTTTTTGTTTGCTTTGCTAAGGTTTTTTAGACAGAGATAGAAAATCACTACCTAACTCTACCTCTCACAGTTTAGAAGCATTGGTCATGGCACAATGTGTTTAATGATAATATTATTGAGATCTGTCCCATTGTTTTGATTGAACTGAATATGTGGAATACATACAGGTCACTTTCTACACAGTTAATGAATCATAAATCTGAGATGATGTACATTACCTTATGGTTTGCTTTAACTTAATTATACAAAAAAATATACTATAGTCCATTTTCCCAGAAAGCTTGAAAACTAATGATTTGTCTCAACAGCGTATCTTGAAAGTCTTTCCTCAACTATAACAAACATGGAAAAAGTAACAGGCATTTGTAATTCTCTTGGTGCACAGGGACAGGATGCTCCTTTTATAATGAGACCTCTGCAAGCTTCTATGGACAGTTATCCTCTTCACTACTTCCTGGAAATACAGTAACATTAATGGTGCTGGTTCTTCTTTTTGGAAGAACTGGTGGCCAAAAGGGACAGAATTAAACTTTGAATCAAATATCTCCTGTTCACGGCACTTTTTGCATGAATTCACATGAATTTCGTTAGAATTGTTAGAAACAGGGTCTCCCACTGATTTTTTTCTGGTTCTTGATGTACCTGAATGAAACCCTAAATGCAAAACAAAAAAACCCGAGCAATCAAACAAACACTCAACATAAATAAACAAATCAAACCAAACCAAAACTCAGACAGAACCAAATAAATCAGAAAATAAGCTAGTACATGTGTGATGCAAATTAAGAAACTGTTTGAATCACAGAATCACAGAATCACAGAAACACCAAGGTTGGAAAAGACCTACAAGATCATCCAGTCCAACCATCCACCTATCACCAATAGTTCTCCCTCAACACAAAATCCAAACATTCCTTGAAGACCTCCAGGGTTGGTGACTCCACCACCGCCCTGGGCAGCCCATTCCAGTGCCTGACCACTCTTTCAGAGAAGCAGTATTTCCTAACATCCAGCTTGAATCCCCCCTGGCGCAGCTTGAAGCCGTTCCCTCTAGTCCTATCACCAGTTACATGAGAGAAGAGGCCAATCCCTAGCTCAGTACAACCTCCCTTCAGGTAGTTAAATAAACAGAGAGCAATAATGTCTCCCCTGAGCCTCCTCTTCTCCAGACTGAACAATCCCAGCTCCTTCAGCTGCTCCTCATAAGGCCTGTGCTCCAGACCCCTCACCAGCTTTGTCGCCCTTCTTTGAACCCACTTCAGGACCTCAATGTCTTTCTTGCAGGCCCAAAACTGGACAAATACTTGAGGTGAGGTCTCACCGGAGCTGAGTACAGAGGGACAATCACTTCCCTGTTCCTGCTGGCAACACCGTTTCTGATGAAAGCCAGGACGCCATTGGCCGTCTTCACCACCTGGGCACACTGCTGGCTCACGTTCAGCGAGCATCAATCCCAAGGTCCATTTCCTCTATACAGTCTTCCAGCCACTCCGCCCAAGCCTGTAGCGTTGCCTGGGATTGTTGTGGCCAAAGTGCAGGACCCAGCATTTTGCCCTGTTGAACCTCATCCCATTGGCTTCGGCCCAGCCATCCAGCCCGTCCAGATCCCTCTGTAGGGCCTCGCTTCCCCCAGGCAGATCGAAACTTCCAGCCAACTGGTGTCATCTGCAAACTTACGGAGGGTGCACTCTATGCCGTCATCCAGGTCATCAATAAAGATATTGAACAGGACAGGCCCCAGCACCGTCCCCTGGGGAACACCACTTCTGGCTGGTCACCAGCTGGATTTAGCTCCATTCACCACCATTCTCTGGACCCAGCCTTTCAGCCAGTTCCTTATCCAGCCAAGAGCATACCTGTCCAAGCCAAGGGCTACCAGCTTTTGCAGGAGAATACTGTGGGAGACAGTGTCAAAGGCTTTGTAGTCTAGGTAGACTACATCAATAGCCTTTCCTTTTGAAAATTAGGGTCTCAAGATTTCATTTGATAGTTGCTTGTTGCTGGTCTTCTGCATGAACAAAACGCTTTTTCTCAAGGTCAGAAAGCCTATCGTTGACAAAATACAAAAAGAGAATGGAATTCCTGAATTCCTTCAGTGAATGTACGGGATGTATTTTTTAAGTTGGTTTTCATTTATGTGGAGGTAGAAAAGTAGATGTTGTATACTTTGACTTCTGCAAGGTATCTGACACTATTTCCCATTAAATCCCTGTTATGAAACTTAGAAAGTGTGGGATAGATGAGTCGTTGATGAGGTGGATTGAGGACTGACTGGCAGAGCTCAGATGGTTGTCATCATAAGTACAGACTCTGGTTGGAGGCCTGTAGCTAGTGGTGTTCCCCAGGGATCAGTGCTGGGTCCGGTCTTCTTCAGCATCTTCATCAGTGACTTGTCTGAAGGGATAGAGTCTACTCCCAGAATGTTTGCTGATGATACAAAGTTCAACGTGGCTGACACATTGGAAGAATGTGCTGCCATTCAGCAAGACCTGGACAGATTGGAGAGTTGGGCAGGAAGGAACCTGATGAGGTTTAACAAAAGCAAATGTACAGTCTTGCACCTGGGGAGCAATTAACACATGTATCAGAACAGGTTAGGGAGAGGACCTCTGCAGAGTAGGCCTTGGGTAGTTCTGGTGGGCAAAAGCTTGGCCATGAGCCAGCGGTGTCCCTTTGTGGCCTGGGATGCCATGGGGTGCCATGGGGTACATTAAAATGAGCATGGCCAGCAGGTCAAGGGAGGTGATCCTCCCCTGGCGAAGCCACATACCAGAATTCTGTGTCCAGCTCTGGGCTTTCCAGTTCAAAAAATACAAGGATCTTCCAGGAGTCGAGTAGAGGGCCACAAAGATGATGAGGAGCCCGTAGCACCTCCTGCATGAGAAAAGGCTGAGTAACCTGTGTCTGTTCAACCTGGGGAAAAGAAGACTGAGCGGGGATCTGATACACGTTTATAAATATCTAAAGGGAAGTGGGAAGCAAATGGAAAAGGCCAGGCTTTCTTGGTGGTGCAAGGACAAGGAGAAATGATCTAAAATTGGAACATAGGAAGTTCCATACAAACATGCAAAAGAACTTCTTTATGGTAAGGATGATGGAGCACTGGAACTGGCTGCCCAGAGATGCTGTGGGGTCTCCTGTGGAGATATTCAAGTCAGGTCTGGACACATACCTATGCGACCTATCGTAGGGAACCTCCTTTAGCATGGAGTTGGACTTGATGATCTCTTGAGGTCCATTCCAACCCTTGTGATTCTGTGACTCTGTGATTCTGTGAAGATTTTAATGTGCTGAGGGATGCAGACCTGGGACTAGCTACAGAATAGTGCAGGGAGGGAGAGGACAGAAGAAGGGAACTATTTCTCAGAAGGCTTTATATAGAGCATTAAAATCCAGCTGTCTGCAGGAACTCGAGAACGGACTTGCTGGTTCTGGCCAGTCCTGCCACTTCTGTGTTTTTAATGTTTTCCAGATTATTTATGAGCATGCTGTTTCACTACTGCAAATACGTGCATTTTGTAAAACATACCAGGGCAGAACAAGGAAGCCACTGGTTTCAGTAACACACTATGATCTTCAGATCCTGCTGAGTTTGCCAATTTTTCTAAGGAAAACCAGTCCTACAGAATCTAGCCAGCTGCCCAGCAGATTTCACATAAACGTCTGAAGAAGACATTTACTTTCACACCACACCAAGTCTTTCATCCCTATTGTATATCTCCATATTTGAATTTTCAATTTTTTTTTTCATGATTTTCTAATGAGATGTAAAGATAAGTAATCCATAATACACATTGGTGGAAACTGACAATAACTAACAGCTTCACAAAGTGGGTAAACAGTCTCTCCTTCATTAACTTTGAGTTCAACGACAAAGAGTGGAATGGACAAAAATTAAACACTGGCCTGCCCATAAAAGTATAATTAAAAAATCATCAAAATCTCTTATTAGAGATATATTTTTTTAATACTTATATGTGTGACAGACTTTGACTATTTGCGGCTAGAGGTTCTCCACATCAGCAAGCTAAAATTTGGTGGATACCAAGAAAAACTTGTTATTGAACACTAATTCATGAATAAACAAATAATAGTAACCTAGTTTATAAGTAGGTCATCTGAAAACATGAAAATCTGTCCCAACCCAGGGACATGAAAAGTCAAAGAACCAGAGTTTATATATGTTCAGTAACATAAAAATATCTTTCATTATTTGTTTCTACTAATTTTGCAGATTTAGAAGGATCCTCCAAGATATCAGTATTAACAGTTAACTTGATTTTAATGTCTATATGAGATACAGTGAAGACAAGAAACAAAGATAGTCCCTCTGGCTCTGCCTTCAGCCTGCAGGAGGGCCTGTTAGACGCTGACTACGTAAGATGCTGACTGCCTGCCTCTCTATGTAGAGAAGGACCCGCAAACCCGCAGCGGGCCAGGTGGGCCAGGTGAATCTAATGAGGTTCAACACAGCAAAGTGCAAGGTTCTGCACTTGGGCTGGAAGAATCCCAAGCGTCCATACAGACTGGAAGGAGCAGTCCTTGAGAGCAGCCCTGCAGAGGAGGACCTGGGAGACCTGATGGATGAAAAGCTTAACATGAGCCAGCAGTGTGCTCTTGCAGCTCGGAAAGCAAATGATATCCTGGGCTCCATCAGAAAAGGGGTGGCTAGCAGGGACAGGAAGGTGATTGTCCCTCTCTTCTCTGCCCTTGTGAGGCCCCATCTGGAGTACTGTGTCCAGGTCTGGACCCCCCAGTACAAGAAAGACAGAGAACTCTTGAAGAGGGTCCAGAGAAGGGCCACAAAGATGATCAGTGCAGGTAGGATCCCCTACGAAAGCAGGCTTAGGGAGCTGGGTTTGTTCAGCCTGGAGAAAAGAAGCCTGTGGGGTGACCTCATTGCAGCCTTTCACTACCTAAAGGGAGCCTATAAACAGGAGGGGAATCAACTCTTTGAAAGGGTAGGTAATGGCAGGACAAGGGGAAATGGGATGTCAGGGGGAAAGTTCTTTTACTATGAGAGTGGTGAGGTGCTGGAACAGGCTGCCCAGAGAGGTTGTGGATGCCTCGTCCCTGGAGGTGTTCAAGGCCAGACTGGATGAGGCCCTGGGCAGCCTGGTCTAGTATTAAATGGGGAGGTCAGTGGTCCTGCCTGTGGCGCGGGGGGGTTGGAGATTCATGATCCAATCCTGGCCATTCTGTGATTCTGTGATATATTCAGCCTTGCAGTAACCTTTTAATTACAGCTAAAGTTCTTGCTAGGAGAAAGAGCTAAATAACTTCTGCAGGCTTATTTAGTTTACTTGTCTTTTCCCATACTGAAATATTTTTGCCGCTCCTGCAAACGATCACGTTAAAATCAAAATGGCAGCCACCATTTCAGGGCAAACCCCGAGCGGATCAGCCTCATAGCAGAACCCTTACGACGAAAGACCGTACTTAGACGGTCCTAATCGCTGCAAACAAGCCGCTTCTAAGAAGCTCCGAGAAGCTCTAAGAAGCTGATAGAGAGCGAGGCAGCGCCTCCCAGCCCCCGACAGCACGGCTGACGCGTGTGGGAGGACAGGAGTGTCGGCTGCAGTTTTAAAAGTGCATTTCAGGGCAAACCCGCAGCGGATCACCCTGGTAGCAGGGTTTTACAAAGGACCGTTTCTGAAGGTCCAAATCGCAGCAAAAAAGCGCATCTAAGAAGTTCCAAGAAGCTCTAAGAAGCTGAGGAAGAGCAAGACAGCGCTCTCCCTCCCGGCAGCTCGGCGGGCAGGCAGAGTGAGTAGGCAGGCAGGCAAAGTTAGGCACCTTGGTACATAGGAGGAGGCTTAACACAGCACTTAGCACATAGCTTATGAAGTCACTTAGGTCGCTGTTCTGTCGACTCACCGTGGTCCCCACCGTGGCAAGCTGCTGCTAAAAGGGACGTGGAGACTCTGAAAGTATGAATGTGTGCCGCGGTTCATGTCTCAGGCTGAAGAGAATGCCTGGCCCTGTCACTGCTACAGGAGGGCAGCTGGGGTACCACCTGTGTGTGGTGTGAGCAGGTGGACGATCTGCTCAGCCTGATGGTAGAGCTAGAGGAAGTAGAAAGGCTGAGGAGCATCCGGGCTTATGGGAAGGGGATTGACTGGTGGAGCCGCACTCTGCCGTCGCTGTAGGAAGGGGGTGGGGGAGATGCTCCTCAGGCAGTGGGGGATCATCTGCCCTTTCATAGTCAGGTGGGAAAGGGTGACCTGAGAGACAGCGAGGGACGGAAGCCAGTGTTTGTTGGGGGCAACAAGCAGACTGCCCCTCAGCCTGTCCCACCTTCCCAGCTGCCCTTACGTAACAGGTATGAGGCTCTGGAGCTGGAGAGACTGGGGGATGTGGATGTCAGTGAAAGTCAGTTCTTACAGGAGAGATTGCCCAAGGCTAGTCAGTCTGCTCCCTGTTGTGCTACAACATCGGTCAGGAAAAAAGAAGGGCTATCATCATAGGAGGCTCCCTTCTGAGGGGAACCGAGGGCCCGATATGCCGCTCAGTCCCGTCCCATAGCTGGAGCCCAGCTGAGAGATGTTGCTAGGAATATCCATTGCCTGGTTAAGCCATTACCATTATCCGTTCCTAGTTTTCTACACTGGAAATGAAAGGCAAAAGAATTCCTCGAATGTCAAAAGGGACTTCAGGGCTCTGGGAAGACTGCTGAAGGGATCAGGAGCGCAAGTTGTGTTCTCCTCTGTCTTCAGTTGGTGACTGGGATCCGCACAAAAGGAGGAGGACAGACATGCTGGTGAACGGTCTTGTGCTATGGTTTGGGATGCAGCCTTCAGAAAGGGGGAATGCTGACAGCAGACAGGAGGCGACTGACTAGAAGGGTTACAGATATTCTTGGGAGCAAGCTGGCTGGGCTGGTTAGCAGGACTTTAAACTAGATATGATGGGGGCGGGGGGTGTACTGGGTGACAGAGAAGCATGTGGGAATGTTGCTGCCTTGGAAGGCGGTAGTGGAAAACCTCAAACTTGTCCTGGATGTATTAGGGACAGCTCCTCCGAGAAGGCAGCGAGGCCAGTAGCTAAGCTGAAATGCCTCTATACCAATGTGTGCAGTATGGGAAATAAACAGAAGGAGCTAGAAAGCGTGGTGCAATTGGGAAAGTATGACCTAATTGCTATCACGGAAACATAGTGGGATGAATCCCATGCTTGGAATACCCTGATTGAGGACTACAGACTTTTCAGAAGAGAGGGATAAGGTAGGAGGGGTGGGGGAGTTGCTCTTTATGTTAGAAAGTGGATAGATTGTAAAAAGTGGTGTCTGAGGAAACGCATGATTAGGTGGAGGGCTTGTGGGTTAAAATCAAGAATTGGTCCTATAATATCTTCAGCAGTACATTTATACATCAGGCTCAGACTTTCACTTGCCTCGTCTGTTTTTTTAAAACGGTCTTGAGAAGGAAGAAAAAAAAAAAGTAAAATTAATAATTTACGTGATGTCTCAATTGCTGAGTTAAAATTTTTTAACTAGTTTATTTTTGGAAACATAACAGCTTCTGCCTTCTTTAATTTCAGCTACTTCTGATAAACTGCAGGGAAGTGCCTTCTTGGGATGCAATGTTACCAATTATCTGAAAGTATATTGTCATCTAATCAGAAATAAGGGCACAGGATTGTATCTTCTGTGTGAAACTCATTATTTACATTTTTATGATTCAGTAGTGAATGCCTAGGAACTCACAAGCCTGTGAGCTAAACAGCTGCTGAGCTGACGGCGAGTGTTTGTCTTCCTCCTCTGTCCTACTGTGCCTGTCTCTGGCCACACAAAAGCAAAAGCATGAAAGCCTGGGCAGCATGGCTGCTCTTGGGCCAACTTCCAAAGCTTTCTGGGTAAACATGCCCACGCGTCCCTCCTGCTGGGTGAATTTGGTCTATGCCATTTCAACCCCAGGGCCCTGAGCTAGCCACGCCCGGGCGGGGCAATGAGTCACAATTGGACCCCTTTGTGACCTGTCCCTGTGACACCCAGAGATAGCTGGACCTGACCTGGAGAACCTGCAGTGTCCGGCAGGACAGTGAGGTGACAGGGCAGCAGTGTGCGGGTCTGGCAAGGAGCCCCCGAGCGCAGCCCACATCGTTTCCTCAACCCCTGGCAGCCCCGTGTCTGCCCATTCCCCACCATCAGCCCTCATCCCACAGGATGGAGGAGAGACCCCCCAGCCGCCCGAGGGTGGCCTGGGCAGAGAGTGGGGCTCCCGAGGAGAGGCCTCCACCGGAGCCCTACGAGGTGACCGAGGTGCAGTCGCTGCATGGCGGTGAGTGAGGGTCCCCAGCAGGGTGGGCTGGGGTAGCAAGCGCCCTGTGTTCAGGCAGCCATGGGCAGACTGTGCCAGGCAAGCAGGCACAAGCCTGGAGAGGGCAGAGCTCCCTCCTCTGTTTGTGACTGTCTTCGATCCCTCTACAGCACTGCTCACTCTGCTTCTTCGTTAGATGCTGACAGCCTGTCTCTCTATGGAGAGGAGGAGAATGAAGAGACAGAGGAGAAGGAAGCCATAGATATCATAGAACACTTCCTCAGGAGTACAGAAAAGGTAACATCTCAGCTGTGCCTGCATCTCTGGATGGTCCCTGTGGCTCTGCCTTCAGGCTGCAGGAGGGCCACTGGCTGGACAGAGCTGCTGCCCTCCAGGCATCCCACACTGCTCCACACCCTGTAATGCTCCGGGGCTGCCGGACACAGCTCTCCCAGCTCACGCTCTCTCCTTGTCTCTCTGTGGTGGCCAGGAGGAGATGCTCAAGATGATGTTTCTGGAGAGCATCTGCAGCATCTGCAGAATCAGCAAAAAGAAGGGCTTGTGTGAGAGCCTGGCTATTTTCTGCCGTGAGAAGAACTTGGCAGAGAAAGTCAAGGTGAGGGGACAACATAAGGGGTTGTGGGAGAGGGCAGAGCTGTCCAGGGACTGGCAGCCTGTGAGGCAGGGGTGGGCAGGGGACTATGAGTGCTGCTGAGATCTCAGCAGTGGGATGCAGGGTGCCTTTGCATTCTGGTGCTGGGCTGGAGGCACTGGGGCTCCTCCGGCACTTGCTGACCGGCCGCCAAGTCTGCTGGTGCTGGGTGCTGGTGACTGCTAGGTCTCATCCTGGTTGTACTCTACAGGAGCTGCTGGAAAATGAGCCCACGGACCAGCTGTGCACAGCAGTGCGGTACCAAGCCATGCTTGCAATCGCCGCCTTGAGGTACCAGCCCAGCCCTGGTTTTTCCCACACATCCCCAGGGCACAGTCCTGCTGGCTCTGATCTTAGCTGGGAAGCATCCCCACGTGGGCAGGGTAGCCCTCAGCTCTGCCCTGCTATGGGCTTCAGCAGAGGTTGGAGGAAGCCGTGAAGCTCCCTGCACAGTCTTGGCTCTTGTCCCAAAGCAGGAGGCATCAGGACTGTCCTCCAGCCCAGGCCAGTCCCGTGGAGGAGGTGCCTCTCAGCAGGGCTCCACATCCCTTCTAGGGAGCCTTGCCCAGGGGGGGACCAACATCAAAGCGCTGCTCCCAACATCAAGGTCTCTCTATTTCCAGTGAAATGCAGGCAATTTCGGAGGAAGAAATAATACCTCTTTCACACGTGTGCTTCAAAGCCATCTTCTGCCTTCCTCCAAAAGAGGACCTGAACATCTGCCTTTACAATCATGTACGTACTGGGTGATCTACTGTAGTGCCCGTGCCTCTGGATTTTTCACGTGCAGAGATTACTAAAGATCCTTGCAGTCAGGGTCTTGGCCTCGCTTCCCCCACTGTTTCTCTCCCACTCTTGCCGCGGGCCTGGCAACATGCAGCATTCACAGCCTGGTCTGCACACAGCAGCTTTGCTGCCATGGGGCCTCTCTCAGGCTGTGCGTCAATCTGCGGATGTCCTTCCTTGGTAGTCAAAGGGACTCACAGCAGTTTCCTCGCGGTGAGAGGGCCCTTGGAAAGACTTTCACAACCTGCTGCTCTCTTTACAGACCGTGTGTGCTATGGAGAAAATGCTGCAGGTTCTGCTGGTCAACCATCGTACCTCCAATGGAGAGGAGCTGCAGAACATCTTGGAGGTCTGTATTGTGGAGGCTGTAGAAGGCCTGAGAAGGGCTGGGCTCTAGTTCAGGGGGGAAGCCCGGACAGATGCTGTGATTCCAGCCGGGAGCTCAGCAGAGCTGCTTCTGCTGGAGGCGGCATCCGCAGCTCCCAGGCAAACCAGCAGCTCCTCTCCCCACAGGTGCT
This sequence comes from Phasianus colchicus, assembly GCF_987193195.1. NCBI lineage: Eukaryota > Metazoa > Chordata > Aves > Galliformes > Phasianidae > Phasianus > Phasianus colchicus. The sequence continues at coordinate 26,288,633 of NC_143476.1, read as the reverse complement.
GCTGCCCTTCACCCGCTCCCAGACAAAAACTGTGCGTGAGAGGGCCATGGAGCAGATCTGGAAGCTTTATGGTTTCTGTCAGGAGGTAAGGAGCCAGGAACTTTCCAGCCAGGCTATCTCCTGTTCTCTGCATCCCAGAGCAGCCTGCAGCTCAGGGGTACATGCAAGACAAGCTTGGGCACAGCTGGGAGCCCTCAGCATGTTTCTGCCCTGAAGCAAGGGTCTTCATCCTTCCTTTTGCTCGGGCCTTCCCCCTCCAGACCACAGTCTCTCACTCAATTTGACATGTCCTCCCTCTCTTTTTCCTTTCTACTGTAGCCATTTGGAAAACACCTCCAACCTTCTCAGAGAACAGACATCGTCCTCATGGCCCTTGAAAAGACCACTGAAGACTGCGCTGTTGAGGACGATGAGTGGTCCGAAATTATACTGGATATGGTTCTGAGTCAGCCTAGCAGCTGGCTGATGGATGTAAGCAGTCCAAGGCTAGATTACCGTGCCCTGCCCTGCCCTCTGTAGATTATGTGCATCTGAAGGCACTTCAAGCCAGCAAAAGCAGTGGGAAGGGCAGTAATGTCTTTGGCAGCGGGACAAATGGCTGCAGTACAGTGGCAGCAGCAATCTCCCTGTGTCCTCTGAACAGGTGCCGGTGATTATGAGCTTCATCCACAGGCACATGAAAAGCAGCAGCACATCAGTTCAACAGACACTCTTCTCAGTGCTGGAAATACTGGCCTACCAGTTTCCCAGGGATGTGCTGATGAGTGTGTTGATCTACCTTCCACCGAATGACAGGTACCAGCCCTGACAGCCCCCGCGGTCTTCTTCCTGTGAAGTGCAGGGCTCAGAGATGCTTTGGCTGCCAGAGCCACGCAGAGCTGCAGGGCATCCTTGACGAGCTTCCACTGTGCTTTCCAGCGCTGGTGGGCCAGTCAGGGCTGCAGCAGCCAATACCGACCAAGGCAGCCCGGGGCTTCCATCACGCTCCTGCCTCGCCCCTCTGGGAAGGCCATCTCAGCCCTTCCTGCTTGCCCAGGCTGGGCCCCCAGGCCTCCAAAAGCACGAGGAGCAGCAGGGCCAAGGCTACAGCACAGCCTGTGGCCTACCAGGACTTCCTGAGCCATGGTGCTGTGGCTGAGGCAGCCCTGCTGACAGAGTATTGCTCTTCGTTTGCAGCACTCTGCGTATCTGGAAGAACATGATTTACTGCCCAAAGTCATCAGAGAACGTTTTAGATGTGCTGTGCACTGTGCTCATGGAGGAAGAAATCTGCGGGATTCCCACAGGAGACTTGGGCCTCCTTCGCCTGACTGTGAGTTACCAAACAATGCACCGTGCTTTCCTTCAGGGCTCTTTTTCACCAGTTCCCTGCTTCCCATGCCTTGCCGCCCAGAATGGGAAGCTGGGAAAGGGTAGGGGTAGAGTCGGGGTCATGGATGGGGGACCAGGGTGAGCCATTGCCTCTGTACAGCCTGAGGAGGCCGCAGGACCTGAGAGGAGAAGTGCCTGTGGCCACACACATCTGGTGCCAATTTTGTGCCAGCTCCTGCAGGTCAATTGCTTTTCAGAGGCATGAGAGCAAGAGGCTGTGGCTGCTCAGAGGGGCAGGAGAAGCGGGCCTTGTCCCTACCAGCTTCGTTATTCTTAGTGATGTGAGGACCCTGTACTGGGAACTTGCTCGGGTTCTGTGCAGCAGAGCATCCATCTGCTGCCAAGGGTTACTTTCAGACGCTCCATGGCTCCCTTTGCTGCCAGCACCAGGTATTCTGCCCAGGTGCCACAGCAGGGAGGTGGAGGCTAAGCAGGCAGCGTGTGCCCCAGAGGCACTGCTGAGGGCCAGCCCTGTTTCCTCCTTGTCCCAGTGCCTGGGGAGCTCTGCTTTGACCATTAAGGGTGGCAGGGGAATACTCTGAGGCACAGACAGCCCGTGATTGACACTTGTTGCATTCCTTTGCATGAACACACAACACATCTGTGCAGAGTATGCCTCTGAAGCACCTCCCTTTGCATCAGCCATGCTAGTGACATGGCCTGCTCTCCACAGCTCTTGGGCATCTGAAGCCATTTTAAGCCAGCACAGAACAATGGGAGGGGCAGAAGTATCATTGGCAGCAGGGCAACTGGCTGTAGTACAGTTGCGGCAATATCCTTCCTGTGTTCTCCCAACAGGTGCGCGAGATTCTTCAGTCCATTCATAGAAACCTGAAAAAAAAGCCTCAATCATTTCAGCAGACTCTCTTGTTACTGCTGGATTTGATGGCCAGCCACTTTCCTAGAAATGCGCTGACGGCTGTGTTGCTCCACCTTCCACTGAATGACAGGTATCTGCCCTGATAGCCCCGTGGTCTTCTTCCTGTGAAGAGCAGGGTTCAAAGATGCTTTGGCTGCCAGAGCCACACAAAGCTGCAGGACATCCCTGAGGAGCAGGCCTTTAATTCCACAGTGCTCTCCAGCACTGGTGGGCCAGTCAGGGCTGCAGCAGCCAACTTCCAAGCAAGACAGCCCAGGGCTCCCATCAGTCTCCTGATAGAGCATTGCTCTTCATTTGCAGCACTACTCTGGATATGTGGAAGAGTATGCTTTCCTCCACATGGTCATCAGACAGAGTCATAGAAGTGCTAGATGTTGTGCTCGAGATGGACCTGTGCGGGATACCTGCAGCAGAGTTGGACCTCCTTCGCCTGACTGTGAGTTACCAAACAATGCACCGTGCTTTCCTTCAGGGCTCTTTTTCACCAGTTCCCTGCTTCCCATGCCTTGCCGCCCAGAATGGGAAGCTGGGAAAGGGTAGGGGTAGAGTCGGGGTCATGGATGGGGGACCAGGGTGAGCCATTGCCTCTGTACAGCCTGAGGAGGCCGCAGGACCTGAGAGGAGAAGTGCCTGTGGCCACACACATCTGGTGCCAATTTTGTGCCAGCTCCTGCAGGTCAATTGCTTTTCAGAGGCATGAGAGCAAGAGGCTGTGGCTGCTCAGAGGGGCAGGAGAAGCGGGCCTTGTCCCTACCAGCTTCGTTATTCTTAGTGATGTGAGGACCCTGTACTGGGAACTTGCTCGGGTTCTGTGCAGCAGAGCATCCATCTGCTGCCAAGGGTTACTTTCAGACGCTCCATGGCTCCCTTTGCTGCCAGCACCAGGTATTCTGCCCAGGTGCCACAGCAGGGAGGTGGAGGCTAAGCAGGCAGCGTGTGCCCCAGAGGCACTGCTGAGGGCCAGCCCTGTTTCCTCCTTGTCCCAGTGCCTGGGGAGCTCTGCTTTGACCATTAAGGGTGGCAGGGGAATACTCTGAGGCACAGACAGCCCGTGATTGACACTTGTTGCATTCCTTTGCATGAACACACAACACATCTGTGCAGAGTATGCCTCTGAAGCACCTCCCTTTGCATCAGCCATGCTAGTGACATGGCCTGCTCTCCACAGCTCTTGGGCATCTGAAGCCATTTTAAGCCAGCACAGAACAATGGGAGGGGCAGAAGTATCATTGGCAGCGGGGCAACTGGCTGTAGTACAGTTGTGGCAATACTCTTCCTGTGTTCTCCCAACAGGTGCCCGAGATTCTTCAGTCCATCCATAGAAACCTGAAAAGAAGGCTTGCGTCACTTCAGCAGACTCTCTTCTCATTGCTGAATATGCTGACCAACCTTTTTCCCAGAGATGTGCTGACGGCTGTGTTGCTCCATCTTCCACAGAATGACAGGTATCTGCCCTGATAGCCCCGTGGTCTTCTTCCTGTGAAGAGCAGGGTTCAGAGATGCTCTGGCTGCCAGCGCCACGCAAAGCTGCAGGACATCCTGGAGGAACAGGCCCTCCATTCCACTGTGCTTTCCAGTGCTGGTGGACCAGTCAGGGCTGCAGCAGTCAACGCCAACCAAGGCAGTGCGGAGCCCCCATCCAGAGGACGCAGGATGGCAGGGCCAGGGCTGCAGCACAGCCTGTGGGCTACCTGGGCTGCCTGAGTCATGGCGCTGGGGCTGAGGCAGCCCTGCTGATAGAGCATTGCTCTTTATTTGCAGCACTACTCTGGACATCTGGAAGAGAGTGCTAGCTCCAACAGTGACTTCAGGAATGCACTTGCAAGAACTGTGCCGTGTTTTTCAGGACCAACAGCTGTGCATGATCTTTAGCATCACCGCAGTGGATTTTGGCCTACTTTGCATGGCTGTGAGTTACTGGACAAGGCACCTTGCTCTCCTCCCACAGAAGCCAGAAGCTGCAGGGTGCAGGGGCTGGGTCCTGCTGGTTCTCACTGCTGTGTTGGTTTCAGGTGATGTGCCCCACTGAAGAGATCCTGCAAGAGTTATGTAACCCAGACCTCTTCCAGATGTTTCTGAAGATTGAAAGCTTGCCACTACTCTGGCTGGTGCTCAGAGGCCTTGTGCTTCTGTCAGAGAGACCTGAGACGGTGAGCAGGCCCTAGTCAAATGAAAACACTATTGGCAGCCTGGTGCTGGGGCGGTGGGCAGTACTGTGACTTGACCTTGCCCGAGACTCAAGAGTGCGAATGATGGCCATGGTGGGGCCTGGTGGCTACCCGGGGAGCTTTCCAGATGGGTTATTTGGGGGCCTGTTGTAAAAGGGGGTGGGACACAGAGACCATGCTCTCCGACTTTCCTTCTCCTGTCTCCCTATGTCCGTATCAGTGTGCCCATGGCCACCACCTGCCCAGAGTCTAATGCTGCCATTCCTGTGGCAGCTGCCAGAGAGCAAGGCGTGTGCTCTGAAATCAGGGCTCTTAGGCCAGGGTGGCCATTGCTCTCTCTTGATGAAAAGGAAATTGTGTGTTTTGTACAGGCAAGAGAAATACAGGCCCTGCTGCCAGACATCATGGAGACCCTGCAGTTTGGCAATGCGCACGTCACTCTTAATGCGCTGACTATCTTCAAAAACATCATGAATCATCTGGGGAAGATGGAGGCGCGTCCCATTGCTCTGGAGCTGGCTGGCAAGCTCCTGTATCTATTTAATCATGTAAGTCTGCTGTGGAAGGCTGAGCTCTGCAGATGGGTGCTTGGCTGGAATGCGTTCTTCTCTCTTTGCTCTTCTGGGCTCTCATGGGATGTCTTCTGGGCTCTGCAGCCCAGCAGGCCTCATCCCTGGCAGCTTGGTTGTTGTTGGCGATGCGAGGCCCCTGTGTTGTGGCCCAGTCCGACCACTGTGCAAAGCACCTGCTGCCAAGGGTTAGTGTCAGACTCTCCAGTTGCCCTTATACTACCAACACCGGGCATTCTCCCCAGGTGCCATAACAAAGAGGTGAAGGCTAAGCAGGCAGCGTGTGCCCTGGAGACAATGCCAAGGGGCATCCTTGTCTCCTCCTTGGCCAATGCTTGCCAAGCTCTTCTTTGTCGTGGTAGGGTAGCTGGGGGAGCACTCTGAGGCACAGGCACTGCGTGCTGGAACCCTGTTGCATTGATTTTCATGAATTCACAGCCTGTTCATGCAGAACGTGACTCTGAAGCATCTTGCTTTGCATCAGCCGCACCTGCTCTTGTGCTCACCATGGGCAACAAGAGAGAGTTGCTGAGGTTCTCCTGTACTCCTCCCTCAGGTGTCAGGTGAAGTACGAGAGTCTTCCATCCTCCTCTTCAAAGATGTGATAGAGGCTGTGGTGTGGTGGCAAAAGGGAGAAATGAAGAAGAAAGTACGCAGGGGCCTGCTTCCTTTGTTCTTTCGGAGCAGTGATGAGATCTCGAGTGTTGCACAGGTATGAATTTCAGACCTGGCCATTATAGAGGCAAGAGTGTGCTGACACCTCAAGGGCAGTCTGGGGTTGAGGGCAGCAAGTGTTGCAGCTCCTGGGGTCTGTTTCTGTGGTGCCATCTCCCAGCATCTGTTGCTCTGTAGGCTGCCAGGGAAGCCCTTACCGCTTGTGCAAGGTTCCTGAAGTGGCAGGAGCTCGAGCATCAGGCCGAGAAGAGGGATGTGCTGAAGATCACGGAGTGCTTGGTAAGGACAACTCCACAACCTCTGCCCCTTTGTTGAGGGAAGGAACACTGGTGGGGGGTCCGCAGCTGCAACTGGGAAGGCTCTGCAAGCCCCATGCCTTTGTGTTCTTGTACAGGTACAGCAGAGAAGGGAGAGGGTGGCTAAAAACATACAGCAGAGCCTGCTGTACCTGAAGGATCCTCAGGCTGCTATGCGACAAAATGCTCTCTTGTTCATTGGTGAGCCCAACCCTTGGGTCCCTCTTTGAGCCCTGCCCTGACAGCAAGGCACAGCCCTGCAGCCCCCAGGTACACTCTGCCCATGCCAGTAGTCCCGATGGGTGCCTCACTCAGGTCCTCCCTCAGGCACCGTCACTGCCTGGGGTGCAGGGCCAGAAGCAGGTGGGCTGGCTGGACTGCAGTCTGTGCTCCTGGGAGCGTGTTGAGGAGTGGGGATCTGATGGGAGCTCTCTACCTAGGCTTTGTGTGGAGCTACTGGAACCCAAGTGAGGGAAAGCGGAATAAAATCTACAATGGTGAGTGAGAACAGCGCTATGTGTGCTGGGGCTGGGGGCAGGGTCACAGCCTAAGTAGTGTGCAGCTGTGTCTTGGCCTGCTGCACACAAGGAAATGTTGCAGGGGCAGAGGAACATTGTTGGGGCAGATGGAGCAATCCTGAGCAGTAGCTTCCAGCTGAACCCTTAGTTTCACGTGCTTCTCCTGGCCTGGAAAAGTGATGGGGCTGGCATGGTCTGAAGGGGATTCTGGCGGTTCTCTGCGGGTTGGTGGGTTTCACCCCTGTTTTGTTTCCTTCTGTTGCAGTCCTCCATTTTATGGAACATGACAGTCATCCATTAGTCCGTCATCAGGCAACATTGACAATCCAGATTCTGAGAAAACCACAGCGGGAGAAAAAGAAAGGATGGCGCAGGCTTCTAGAACTGTGTTGCTGGCCCTGCCGTATTCTTTCATCATAAGTCTGACTGACTAGAACTTCAATTACAAAAGCCGTTCCTGTTGTTGTCCTCCTGTCCTGTACCTGAAGGATTCTCAGGCTTCTGTGTGACAAGAGACTCTCTTGTTCATTGGTGAGCCCAACCCCTGGGTCCCTCTTTGAGCCCTGCCCTGGCAGCAAGGCACAGCCCTGCAGCCCCCAGGTACACTCTGCTCATCCTGGCCTGGAAAAGTGATGGGTGCGGCTGGGGCTGGCATGGTCTGAAGTAGATGCTGGCGGGTCACTGCAGGTTGCTGGGTTTCACCCCTGGTTTGTTTCCTTCTGTTGCAGTCCTCCATTCTTTGGAACATGACAGTCATCCGCTAGTCCATTCTCCGGCAACACTGACAATCCAGATTCTGGGACGTTCACAGCAGCAGAGAAAATCAGGATGGGCTAGGCTTGTAGAACTGTGTTGCTGGCTCTGCAGTTCCCTATTTCATCATAAGTATGATTAATTAAAACTTCAATTACCAAGCTGTTCCCTTAGTGTCCTCCTGTGTTGAGCTTATGTGCAGGGTTTATGTAGCAGTGGACTGTATCTGGAACCACCATGAGGAGAGCCTGGGAGAAGAGCCTTCCCAAGCCAGCTCCAAATGGGAACTGTGGGAGGAGCCCACAAAGGAGCAGCTGGAGCAGGGCTGAAGGAGGCTGCATCCCATGAGAAGAACCATGGTGGTGTAGGCTGTTTCCCTGAGGTTCGTGGTGTCAAGAATAGATGGAAATCAGAGGACTGGTCTAATGCAAGAGTGCATCCTCAGCACGTTTGGTGGCCTTACTCCATGGGGAGTGCAATACTCCATGAGAAGTGCTACTGATTCTCTGGAGGGGTGATAGGCCTTTCATGGGGATACAGATCCATTGGAGGGCTGGACGATCAACAACAGCATGCAGTTCCACTAAAGAAAATAAAAAAAGTCTTTAAACTGGCATACACTCGTAAGTACCCCAAGGCTTATCTTCAAGGTCTATCAAGGGCACTATTCCCTCTGTGTACAAAGTAAGACTTGCTTCATGGTCTGCTCATTTTGCTGGGCCTTCGACAGATATGAAGTAAGAAAGTAATTGTTTTCCTAACTTCTTGCAAAGATGAAGTGCAGAGATGAAGCAAAGCTCCTGTTTGCTCAGTAGTGCTGTGTGCCTGGGCATGAGTTTGCCATGTGGAACAAGGCAAATGGGTTTTTATTTCAAGGGGAAAAAAACATCTCTTCTTATACCTTGGAGACCCTGAAATTCAGAGTGAAAGATCTTTGATTTTGGGTTTGCATTTCAAAATGGGACAGAATGATTCTCCGAATCTTCTCTGCTGACATTTAACTCGTACAGTGATCATAACATGAATAATGACAATGCCACAAAAATGCAGCAGAAACTCTCTTCTCCCTCAAGGTATGGGGAGAAGAGAGTCACCAGAGGAAATTTCTCGTACAGACTGAATTGGAACTGTGGTGGGAGGGTCCCTGCACACAAGAACAGAGGAAGGAGGGACTGAGTTAGAACGCTACAGCACTGGTAAAGGAGTACAAAGCAGGAGATGCTAGAGAACAAGGAATTGTAGATGGCACAATCCACCCACGTGACAAACACTCAGGCATTTACACACAGATGGCATTTGCTTGGCCATAAAGTATAAAGAGGATAAAGTTGCTCTGGCTGTAGCTGTGACTGCCAGAGCAAAGAAGACTGCCATCAGAAGTATATGGAGCTTCACAATGTACCAAACAAGCAAACACAGGACACGCTGCATTGGATGGGCAACATTTTGATGAATTCTCCTTTCCAGGTGGTAACAGAAGTCCTTGCTCTATGTCTTTGTGCTATAGTCCTTCCTACCACTCATCCTGATTTGTTCTTAGTGCACCACTCTGTAAAATCATTTGTTCTGTTTGGCACTCCTCCTATCTGCGCCCCCGAGCGCAGCCCACATCGTTTCCTCAACCCCTGGCAGCCCCGTGTCTGCCCATTCCCCACCATCAGCCCTCATCCCACAGGATGGAGGAGAGACCCCCCAGCCGCCCGAGGGTGGCCTGGGCAGAGAGTGGGGCTCCCGAGGAGAGGCCTCCACCGGAGCCCTACGAGGTGACCGAGGTGCAGTCGCTGCATGGCGGTGAGTGAGGGTCCCCAGCAGGGTGGGCTGGGGTAGCAAGCGCCCTGTGTTCAGGCAGCCATGGGCAGACTGTGCCAGGCAAGCAGGCACAAGCCTGGAGAGGGCAGAGCTCCCTCCTCTGTTTGTGACTGCCTTCGATCCCTCTACAGCACTGCTCACTCTGCTTCTTCGTTAGATGCTGACAGCCTGTCTCTCTATGGAGAGGAGGAGAATGAAGAGACAGAGGAGAAGGAAGCCATAGATATCATAGAACACTTCCTCAGGAGTACAGAAAAGGTAACATCTCAGCTGTGCCTGCATCTCTGGATGGTCCCTGTGGCTCTGCCTTCAGGCTGCAGGAGGGCCACTGGCTGGACAGAGCTGCTGCCCTCCAGGCATCCCACACTGCTCCACACCCTGTAATGCTCCGGGGCTGCCGGACACAGCTCTCCCAGCTCACGCTCTCTCCTTGTCTCTCTGTGGTGGCCAGGAGGAGATGCTCAAGATGATGTTTCTGGAGAGCATCTGCAGCATCTGCAGAATCAGCAAAAAGAAGGGCTTGTGTGAGAGCCTGGCTATTTTCTGCCGTGAGAAGAACTTGGCAGAGAAAGTCAAGGTGAGGGGACAACATAAGGGGTTGTGGGAGAGGGCAGAGCTGTCCAGGGACTGGCAGCCTGTGAGGCAGGGGTGGGCAGGGGACTATGAGTGCTGCTGAGATCTCAGCAGTGGGATGCAGGGTGCCTTTGCGTTCTGGTGCTGGGCTGGAGGCACTGGGGCTCCTCCGGCACTTGCTGACCGGCCGCCAAGTCTGCTGGTGCTGGGTGCTGGTGACTGCTAGGTCTCATCCTGGTTGTACTCTACAGGAGCTGCTGGAAAATGAGCCCACGGACCAGCTGTGCACAGCAGTGCGGTACCAAGCCATGCTTGCAATCGCCGCCTTGAGGTACCAGCCCAGCCCCGGTTTTTCCCACACATCCCCAGGGCACAGTCCTGCTGGCTCTGATCTTAGCTGGGAAGCATCCCCACGTGGGCAGGGTAGCCCTCAGCTCTGCCCTGCTATGGGCTTCAGCAGAGGTTGGAGGAAGCCGTGAAGCTCCCTGCACAGTCTTGGCTCTTGTCCCAAAGCAGGAGGCATCAGGACTGTCCTCCAGCCCAGGCCAGTCCCGTGGAGGAGGTGCCTCTCAGCAGGGCTCCACATCCCTTCTAGGGAGCCTTGCCCAGGGGGGGACCAACATCAAAGCGCTGCTCCCAACATCAAGGTCTCTCTATTTCCAGTGAAATGCAGGCAATTTCGGAGGAAGAAATAATACCTCTTTCACACGTGTGCTTCAAAGCCATCTTCTGCCTTCCTCCAAAAGAGGACCTGAACATCTGCCTTTACAATCATGTACGTACTGGGTGATCTACTGTAGTGCCCGTGCCTCTGGATTTTTCACGTGCAGAGATTACTAAAGATCCTTGCAGTCAGGGTCTTGGCCTCGCTTCCCCCACTGTTTCTCTCCCACTCTTGCCGCGGGCCTGGCAACATGCAGCATTCACAGCCTGGTCTGCACACAGCAGCTTTGCTGCCATGGGGCCTCTCTCAGGCTGTGCGTCAATCTGCGGATGTCCTTCCTTGGTAGTCAAAGGGACTCACAGCAGTTTCCTCGCGGTGAGAGGGCCCTTGGAAAGACTTTCACAACCTGCTGCTCTCTTTACAGACCGTGTGTGCTATGGAGAAAATGCTGCAGGTTCTGCTGGTCAACCATCGTACCTCCAATGGAGAGGAGCTGCAGAACATCTTGGAGGTCTGTATTGTGGAGGCTGTAGAAGGCCTGAGAAGGGCTGGGCTCTAGTTCAGGGGGGAAGCCCGGACAGATGCTGTGATTCCAGCCGGGAGCTCAGCAGAGCTGCTTCTGCTGGAGGCGGCATCCGCAGCTCCCAGGCAAACCAGCAGCTCCTCTCCCCACAGGTGCTGCTGCCCTTCACCCGCTCCCAGACAAAAACTGTGCGTGAGAGGGCCATGGAGCAGATCTGGAAGCTTTATGGTTTCTGTCAGGAGGTAAGGAGCCAGGAACTTTCCAGCCAGGCTATCTCCTGTTCTCTGCATCCCAGAGCAGCCTGCAGCTCAGGGGTACATGCAAGACAAGCTTGGGCACAGCTGGGAGCCCTCAGCATGTTTCTGCCCTGAAGCAAGGGTCTTCATCCTTCCTTTTGCTCGGGCCTTCCCCCTCCAGACCACAGTCTCTCACTCAATTTGACATGTCCTCCCTCTCTTTTTCCTTTCTACTGTAGCCATTTGGAAAACACCTCCAACCTTCTCAGAGAACAGACATCGTCCTCATGGCCCTTGAAAAGACCACTGAAGACTGCGCTGTTGAGGACGATGAGTGGTCCGAAATTATACTGGATATGGTTCTGAGTCAGCCTAGCAGCTGGCTGATGGATGTAAGCAGTCCAAGGCTAGATTACCGTGCCCTGCCCTGCCCTCTGTAGATTATGTGCATCTGAAGGCACTTCAAGCCAGCAAAAGCAGTGGGAAGGGCAGTAATGTCTTTGGCAGCGGGACAAATGGCTGCAGTACAGTGGCAGCAGCAATCTCCCTGTGTCCTCTGAACAGGTGCCGGTGATTATGAGCTTCATCCACAGGCACATGAAAAGCAGCAGCACATCAGTTCAACAGACACTCTTCTCAGTGCTGGAAATACTGGCCTACCAGTTTCCCAGGGATGTGCTGATGAGTGTGTTGATCTACCTTCCACCGAATGACAGGTACCAGCCCTGACAGCCCCCGCGGTCTTCTTCCTGTGAAGTGCAGGGCTCAGAGATGCTTTGGCTGCCAGAGCCACGCAGAGCTGCAGGGCATCCTTGACGAGCTTCCACTGTGCTTTCCAGCGCTGGTGGGCCAGTCAGGGCTGCAGCAGCCAATACCGACCAAGGCAGCCCGGGGCTTCCATCACGCTCCTGCCTCGCCCCTCTGGGAAGGCCATCTCAGCCCTTCCTGCTTGCCCAGGCTGGGCCCCCAGGCCTCCAAAAGCACGAGGAGCAGCAGGGCCAAGGCTACAGCACAGCCTGTGGCCTACCAGGACTTCCTGAGCCATGGTGCTGTGGCTGAGGCAGCCCTGCTGACAGAGTATTGCTCTTCGTTTGCAGCACTCTGCGTATCTGGAAGAACATGATTTACTGCCCAAAGTCATCAGAGAACGTTTTAGATGTGCTGTGCACTGTGCTCATGGAGGAAGAAATCTGCGGGATTCCCACAGGAGACTTGGGCCTCCTTCGCCTGACTGTGAGTTACCAAACAATGCACCGTGCTTTCCTTCAGGGCTCTTTTTCACCAGTTCCCTGCTTCCCATGCCTTGCCGCCCAGAATGGGAAGCTGGGAAAGGGTAGGGGTAGAGTCGGGGTCATGGATGGGGGACCAGGGTGAGCCATTGCCTCTGTACAGCCTGAGGAGGCCGCAGGACCTGAGAGGAGAAGTGCCTGTGGCCACACACATCTGGTGCCAATTTTGTGCCAGCTCCTGCAGGTCAATTGCTTTTCAGAGGCATGAGAGCAAGAGGCTGTGGCTGCTCAGAGGGGCAGGAGAAGCGGGCCTTGTCCCTACCAGCTTCGTTATTCTTAGTGATGTGAGGACCCTGTACTGGGAACTTGCTCGGGTTCTGTGCAGCAGAGCATCCATCTGCTGCCAAGGGTTACTTTCAGACGCTCCATGGCTCCCTTTGCTGCCAGCACCAGGTATTCTGCCCAGGTGCCACAGCAGGGAGGTGGAGGCTAAGCAGGCAGCGTGTGCCCCAGAGGCACTGCTGAGGGCCAGCCCTGTTTCCTCCTTGTCCCAGTGCCTGGGGAGCTCTGCTTTGACCATTAAGGGTGGCAGGGGAATACTCTGAGGCACAGACAGCCCGTGATTGACACTTGTTGCATTCCTTTGCATGAACACACAACACATCTGTGCAGAGTATGCCTCTGAAGCACCTCCCTTTGCATCAGCCATGCTAGTGACATGGCCTGCTCTCCACAGCTCTTGGGCATCTGAAGCCATTTTAAGCCAGCACAGAACAATGGGAGGGGCAGAAGTATCATTGGCAGCGGGGCAACTGGCTGTAGTACAGTTGTGGCAATACTCTTCCTGTGTTCTCCCAACAGGTGCCCGAGATTCTTCAGTCCATCCATAGAAACCTGAAAAGAAGGCTTGCGTCACTTCAGCAGACTCTCTTCTCATTGCTGAATATGCTGACCAACCTTTTTCCCAGAGATGTGCTGACGGCTGTGTTGCTCCATCTTCCACAGAATGACAGGTATCTGCCCTGATAGCCCCGTGGTCTTCTTCCTGTGAAGAGCAGGGTTCAGAGATGCTCTGGCTGCCAGCGCCACGCAAAGCTGCAGGACATCCTGGAGGAACAGGCCCTCCATTCCACTGTGCTTTCCAGTGCTGGTGGACCAGTCAGGGCTGCAGCAGTCAACGCCAACCAAGGCAGTGCGGAGCCCCCATCCAGAGGACGCAGGATGGCAGGGCCAGGGCTGCAGCACAGCCTGTGGGCTACCTGGGCTGCCTGAGTCATGGCGCTGGGGCTGAGGCAGCCCTGCTGATAGAGCATTGCTCTTTATTTGCAGCACTACTCTGGACATCTGGAAGAGAGTGCTAGCTCCAACAGTGACTTCAGGAATGCACTTGCAAGAACTGTGCCGTGTTTTTCAGGACCAACAGCTGTGCATGATCTTTAGCATCACCGCAGTGGATTTTGGCCTACTTTGCATGGCTGTGAGTTACTGGACAAGGCACCTCGCTCTCCTCCCACAGAAGCCAGAAGCTGCAGGGTGCAGGGGCTGGGTCCTGCTGGTTCTCACTGCTGTGTTGGTTTCAGGTGATGTGCCCCACTGAAGAGATCCTGCAAGAGTTATGTAACCCAGACCTCTTCCAGATGTTTCTGAAGATTGAAAGCTTGCCACTACTCTGGCTGGTGCTCAGAGGCCTTGTGCTTCTGTCAGAGAGACCTGAGACGGTGAGCAGGCCCTAGTCAAATGAAAACACTATTGGCAGCCTGGTGCTGGGGCGGTGGGCAGTACTGTGACTTGACCTTGCCCGAGACTCAAGAGTGCGAATGATGGCCATGGTGGGGCCTGGTGGCTACCCGGGGAGCTTTCCAGATGGGTTATTTGGGGGCCTGTTGTAAAAGGGGGTGGGACACAGAGACCATGCTCTCCGACTTTCCTTCTCCTGTCTCCCTATGTCCGTATCAGTGTGCCCATGGCCACCACCTGCCCAGAGTCTAATGCTGCCATTCCTGTGGCAGCTGCCAGAGAGCAAGGCGTGTGCTCTGAAATCAGGGCTCTTAGGCCAGGGTGGCCATTGCTCTCTCTTGATGAAAAGGAAATTGTGTGTTTTGTACAGGCAAGAGAAATACAGGCCCTGCTGCCAGACATCATGGAGACCCTGCAGTTTGGCAATGCGCACGTCACTCTTAATGCGCTGACTATCTTCAAAAACATCATGAATCATCTGGGGAAGATGGAGGCGCGTCCCATTGCTCTGGAGCTGGCTGGCAAGCTCCTGTATCTATTTAATCATGTAAGTCTGCTGTGGAAGGCTGAGCTCTGCAGATGGGTGCTTGGCTGGAATGCGTTCTTCTCTCTTTGCTCTTCTGGGCTCTCATGGGATGTCTTCTGGGCTCTGCAGCCCAGCAGGCCTCATCCCTGGCAGCTTGGTTGTTGTTGGCGATGCGAGGCCCCTGTGTTGTGGCCCAGTCCGACCACTGTGCAAAGCACCTGCTGCCAAGGGTTAGTGTCAGACTCTCCAGTTGCCCTTATACTACCAACACCGGGCATTCTCCCCAGGTGCCATAACAAAGAGGTGAAGGCTAAGCAGGCAGCGTGTGCCCTGGAGACAATGCCAAGGGGCATCCTTGTCTCCTCCTTGGCCAATGCTTGCCAAGCTCTTCTTTGTCGTGGTAGGGTAGCTGGGGGAGCACTCTGAGGCACAGGCACTGCGTGCTGGAACCCTGTTGCATTGATTTTCATGAATTCACAGCCTGTTCATGCAGAACGTGACTCTGAAGCATCTTGCTTTGCATCAGCCGCACCTGCTCTTGTGCTCACCATGGGCAACAAGAGAGAGTTGCTGAGGTTCTCCTGTACTCCTCCCTCAGGTGTCAGGTGAAGTACGAGAGTCTTCCATCCTCCTCTTCAAAGATGTGATAGAGGCTGTGGTGTGGTGGCAAAAGGGAGAAATGAAGAAGAAAGTACGCAGGGGCCTGCTTCCTTTGTTCTTTCGGAGCAGTGATGAGATCTCGAGTGTTGCACAGGTATGAATTTCAGACCTGGCCATTATAGAGGCAAGAGTGTGCTGACACCTCAAGGGCAGTCTGGGGTTGAGGGCAGCAAGTGTTGCAGCTCCTGGGGTCTGTTTCTGTGGTGCCATCTCCCAGCATCTGTTGCTCTGTAGGCTGCCAGGGAAGCCCTTACCGCTTGTGCAAGGTTCCTGAAGTGGCAGGAGCTCGAGCATCAGGCCGAGAAGAGGGATGTGCTGAAGATCACGGAGTGCTTGGTAAGGACAACTCCACAACCTCTGCCCCTTTGTTGAGGGAAGGAACACTGGTGGGGGGTCCGCAGCTGCAACTGGGAAGGCTCTGCAAGCCCCATGCCTTTGTGTTCTTGTACAGGTACAGCAGAGAAGGGAGAGGGTGGCTAAAAACATACAGCAGAGCCTGCTGTACCTGAAGGATCCTCAGGCTGCTATGCGACAAAATGCTCTCTTGTTCATTGGTGAGCCCAACCCTTGGGTCCCTCTTTGAGCCCTGCCCTGACAGCAAGGCACAGCCCTGCAGCCCCCAGGTACACTCTGCCCATGCCAGTAGTCCCGATGGGTGCCTCACTCAGGTCCTCCCTCAGGCACCGTCACTGCCTGGGGTGCAGGGCCAGAAGCAGGTGGGCTGGCTGGACTGCAGTCTGTGCTCCTGGGAGCGTGTTGAGGAGTGGGGATCTGATGGGAGCTCTCTACCTAGGCTTTGTGTGGAGCTACTGGAACCCAAGTGAGGGAAAGCGGAATAAAATCTACAATGGTGAGTGAGAACAGCGCTATGTGTGCTGGGGCTGGGGGCAGGGTCACAGCCTAAGTAGTGTGCAGCTGTGTCTTGGCCTGCTGCACACAAGGAAATGTTGCAGGGGCAGAGGAACATTGTTGGGGCAGATGGAGCAATCCTGAGCAGTAGCTTCCAGCTGAACCCTTAGTTTCACGTGCTTCTCCTGGCCTGGAAAAGTGATGGGGCTGGCATGGTCTGAAGGGGATTCTGGCGGTTCTCTGCGGGTTGGTGGGTTTCACCCCTGTTTTGTTTCCTTCTGTTGCAGTCCTCCATTTTTTGGAACATGACAGTCATCCATTAGTCCGTCATCAGGCAACATTGACAATCCAGATTCTGAGAAAACCACAGCGGGAGAAAAAGAAAGGATGGCGCAGGCTTCTAGAACTGTGTTGCTGGCCCTGCCGTATTCTTTCATCATAAGTCTGACTGACTAGAACTTCAATTACAAAAGCCGTTCCTGTTGTTGTCCTCCTGTCCTGTACCTGAAGGATTCTCAGGCTTCTGTGTGACAAGAGACTCTCTTGTTCATTGGTGAGCCCAACCCCTGGGTCCCTCTTTGAGCCCTGCCCTGGCAGCAAGGCACAGCCCTGCAGCCCCCAGGTACACTCTGCTCATCCTGGCCTGGAAAAGTGATGGGTGCGGCTGGGGCTGGCATGGTCTGAAGTAGATGCTGGCGGGTCACTGCAGGTTGCTGGGTTTCACCCCTGGTTTGTTTCCTTCTGTTGCAGTCCTCCATTCTTTGGAACATGACAGTCATCCGCTAGTCCATTCTCCGGCAACACTGACAATCCAGATTCTGGGACGTTCACAGCAGCAGAGAAAATCAGGATGGGCTAGGCTTGTAGAACTGTGTTGCTGGCTCTGCAGTTCCCTATTTCATCATAAGTATGATTAATTAAAACTTCAATTACCAAGCTGTTCCCTTAGTGTCCTCCTGTGTTGAGCTTATGTGCAGGGTTTATGTAGCAGTGGACTGTATCTGGAACCACCATGAGGAGAGCCTGGGAGAAGAGCCTTCCCAAGCCAGCTCCAAATGGGAACTGTGGGAGGAGCCCACAAAGGAGCAGCTGGAGCAGGGCTGAAGGAGGCTGCATCCCATGAGAAGAACCATGGTGGTGTAGGCTGTTTCCCTGAGGTTCGTGGTGTCAAGAATAGATGGAAATCAGAGGACTGGTCTAATGCAAGAGTGCATCCTCAGCACGTTTGGTGGCCTTACTCCATGGGGAGTGCAATACTCCATGAGAAGTGCTACTGATTCTCTGGAGGGGTGATAGGCCTTTCATGGGGATACAGATCCATTGGAGGGCTGGACGATCAACAACAGCATGCAGTTCCACTAAAGAAAATAAAAAAAGTCTTTAAACTGGCATACACTCGTAAGTACCCCAAGGCTTATCTTCAAGGTCTATCAAGGGCACTATTCCCTCTGTGTACAAAGTAAGACTTGCTTCATGGTCTGCTCATTTTGCTGGGCCTTCGACAGATATGAAGTAAGAAAGTAATTGTTTTCCTAACTTCTTGCAAAGATGAAGTGCAGAGATGAAGCAAAGCTCCTGTTTGCTCAGTAGTGC
The DNA here is from genome assembly GCF_987193195.1 of Phasianus colchicus. Taxonomy (NCBI): domain Eukaryota; kingdom Metazoa; phylum Chordata; class Aves; order Galliformes; family Phasianidae; genus Phasianus; species Phasianus colchicus. Next base: position 26,271,004 of record NC_143476.1, on the reverse strand, counting down.
TGTGTGCCTGGGCATGAGTTTGCCATGTGGAACAAGGCAAATGGGTTTTTATTTCAAGGGGAAAAAAACATCTCTTCTTATACCTTGGAGACCCTGAAATTCAGAGTGAAAGATCTTTGATTTTGGGTTTGCATTTCAAAATGGGACAGAATGATTCTCCGAATCTTCTCTGCTGACATTTAACTCGTACAGTGATCATAACATGAATAATGACAATGCCACAAAAATGCAGCAGAAACTCTCTTCTCCCTCAAGGTATGGGGAGAAGAGAGTCACCAGAGGAAATTTCTCGTACAGACTGAATTGGAACTGTGGTGGGAGGGTCCCTGCACACAAGAACAGAGGAAGGAGGGACTGAGTTAGAACGCTACAGCACTGGTAAAGGAGTACAAAGCAGGAGATGCTAGAGAACAAGGAATTGTAGATGGCACAATCCACCCACGTGACAAACACTCAGGCATTTACACACAGATGGCATTTGCTTGGCCATAAAGTATAAAGAGGATAAAGTTGCTCTGGCTGTAGCTGTGACTGCCAGAGCAAAGAAGACTGCCATCAGAAGTATATGGAGCTTCACAATGTACCAAACAAGCAAACACAGGACACGCTGCATTGGATGGGCAACATTTTGATGAATTCTCCTTTCCAGGTGGTAACAGAAGTCCTTGCTCTATGTCTTTGTGCTATAGTCCTTCCTACCACTCATCCTGATTTGTTCTTAGTGCACCACTCTGTAAAATCATTTGTTCTGTTTGGCACTCCTCCTATCTGCGCCCCCGAGCGCAGCCCACATCGTTTCCTCAACCCCTGGCAGCCCCGTGTCTGCCCATTCCCCACCATCAGCCCTCATCCCACAGGATGGAGGAGAGACCCCCCAGCCGCCCGAGGGTGGCCTGGGCAGAGAGTGGGGCTCCCGAGGAGAGGCCTCCACCGGAGCCCTACGAGGTGACCGAGGTGCAGTCGCTGCATGGCGGTGAGTGAGGGTCCCCAGCAGGGTGGGCTGGGGTAGCAAGCGCCCTGTGTTCAGGCAGCCATGGGCAGACTGTGCCAGGCAAGCAGGCACAAGCCTGGAGAGGGCAGAGCTCCCTCCTCTGTTTGTGACTGCCTTCGATCCCTCTACAGCACTGCTCACTCTGCTTCTTCGTTAGATGCTGACAGCCTGTCTCTCTATGGAGAGGAGGAGAATGAAGAGACAGAGGAGAAGGAAGCCATAGATATCATAGAACACTTCCTCAGGAGTACAGAAAAGGTAACATCTCAGCTGTGCCTGCATCTCTGGATGGTCCCTGTGGCTCTGCCTTCAGGCTGCAGGAGGGCCACTGGCTGGACAGAGCTGCTGCCCTCCAGGCATCCCACACTGCTCCACACCCTGTAATGCTCCGGGGCTGCCGGACACAGCTCTCCCAGCTCACGCTCTCTCCTTGTCTCTCTGTGGTGGCCAGGAGGAGATGCTCAAGATGATGTTTCTGGAGAGCATCTGCAGCATCTGCAGAATCAGCAAAAAGAAGGGCTTGTGTGAGAGCCTGGCTATTTTCTGCCGTGAGAAGAACTTGGCAGAGAAAGTCAAGGTGAGGGGACAACATAAGGGGTTGTGGGAGAGGGCAGAGCTGTCCAGGGACTGGCAGCCTGTGAGGCAGGGGTGGGCAGGGGACTATGAGTGCTGCTGAGATCTCAGCAGTGGGATGCAGGGTGCCTTTGCGTTCTGGTGCTGGGCTGGAGGCACTGGGGCTCCTCCGGCACTTGCTGACCGGCCGCCAAGTCTGCTGGTGCTGGGTGCTGGTGACTGCTAGGTCTCATCCTGGTTGTACTCTACAGGAGCTGCTGGAAAATGAGCCCACGGACCAGCTGTGCACAGCAGTGCGGTACCAAGCCATGCTTGCAATCGCCGCCTTGAGGTACCAGCCCAGCCCCGGTTTTTCCCACACATCCCCAGGGCACAGTCCTGCTGGCTCTGATCTTAGCTGGGAAGCATCCCCACGTGGGCAGGGTAGCCCTCAGCTCTGCCCTGCTATGGGCTTCTGCAGAGGTTGGAGGAAGCCGTGAAGCTCCCTGCACAGTCTTGGCTCTTGTCCCAAAGCAGGAGGCATCAGGACTGCCCTCCAGCCCAGGCCAGTCCCGTGGAGGAGGTGCCTCTCAGCAGGGCTCCACATCCCTTCTAGGGAGCCTTGCCCAGGGGGGGACCAACATCAAAGCGCTGCTCCCAACATCAAGGTCTCTCTATTTCCAGTGAAATGCAGGCAATTTCGGAGGAAGAAATAATACCTCTTTCACACGTGTGCTTCAAAGCCATCTTCTGCCTTCCTCCAAAAGAGGACCTGAACATCTGCCTTTACAATCATGTACGTACTGGGTGATCTACTGTAGTGCCCGTGCCTCTGGATTTTTCACGTGCAGAGATTACTAAAGATCCTTGCAGTCAGGGTCTTGGCCTCGCTTCCCCCACTGTTTCTCTCCCACTCTTGCCGCGGGCCTGGCAACATGCAGCATTCACAGCCTGGTCTGCACACAGCAGCTTTGCTGCCATGGGGCCTCTCTCAGGCTGTGCGTCAATCTGCGGATGTCCTTCCTTGGTAGTCAAAGGGACTCACAGCAGTTTCCTCGCGGTGAGAGGGCCCTTGGAAAGACTTTCACAACCTGCTGCTCTCTTTACAGACCGTGTGTGCTATGGAGAAAATGCTGCAGGTTCTGCTGGTCAACCATCGTACCTCCAATGGAGAGGAGCTGCAGAACATCTTGGAGGTCTGTATTGTGGAGGCTGTAGAAGGCCTGAGAAGGGCTGGGCTCTAGTTCAGGGGGGAAGCCCGGACAGATGCTGTGATTCCAGCCGGGAGCTCAGCAGAGCTGCTTCTGCTGGAGGCGGCATCCGCAGCTCCCAGGCAAACCAGCAGCTCCTCTCCCCACAGGTGCTGCTGCCCTTCACCCGCTCCCAGACAAAAACTGTGCGTGAGAGGGCCATGGAGCAGATCTGGAAGCTTTATGGTTTCTGTCAGGAGGTAAGGAGCCAGGAACTTTCCAGCCAGGCTATCTCCTGTTCTCTGCATCCCAGAGCAGCCTGCAGCTCAGGGGTACATGCAAGACAAGCTTGGGCACAGCTGGGAGCCCTCAGCATGTTTCTGCCCTGAAGCAAGGGTCTTCATCCTTCCTTTTGCTCGGGCCTTCCCCCTCCAGACCACAGTCTCTCACTCAATTTGACATGTCCTCCCTCTCTTTTTCCTTTCTACTGTAGCCATTTGGAAAACACCTCCAACCTTCTCAGAGAACAGACATCGTCCTCATGGCCCTTGAAAAGACCACTGAAGACTGCGCTGTTGAGGACGATGAGTGGTCCGAAATTATACTGGATATGGTTCTGAGTCAGCCTAGCAGCTGGCTGATGGATGTAAGCAGTCCAAGGCTAGATTACCGTGCCCTGCCCTGCCCTCTGTAGATTATGTGCATCTGAAGGCACTTCAAGCCAGCAAAAGCAGTGGGAAGGGCAGTAATGTCTTTGGCAGCGGGACAAATGGCTGCAGTACAGTGGCAGCAGCAATCTCCCTGTGTCCTCTGAACAGGTGCCGGTGATTATGAGCTTCATCCACAGGCACATGAAAAGCAGCAGCACATCAGTTCAACAGACACTCTTCTCAGTGCTGGAAATACTGGCCTACCAGTTTCCCAGGGATGTGCTGATGAGTGTGTTGATCTACCTTCCACCGAATGACAGGTACCAGCCCTGACAGCCCCCGCGGTCTTCTTCCTGTGAAGTGCAGGGCTCAGAGATGCTTTGGCTGCCAGAGCCACGCAGAGCTGCAGGGCATCCTTGACGAGCTTCCACTGTGCTTTCCAGCGCTGGTGGGCCAGTCAGGGCTGCAGCAGCCAATACCGACCAAGGCAGCCCGGGGCTTCCATCACGCTCCTGCCTCGCCCCTCTGGGAAGGCCATCTCAGCCCTTCCTGCTTGCCCAGGCTGGGCCCCCAGGCCTCCAAAAGCACGAGGAGCAGCAGGGCCAAGGCTACAGCACAGCCTGTGGCCTACCAGGACTTCCTGAGCCATGGTGCTGTGGCTGAGGCAGCCCTGCTGACAGAGTATTGCTCTTCGTTTGCAGCACTCTGCGTATCTGGAAGAACATGATTTACTGCCCAAAGTCATCAGAGAACGTTTTAGATGTGCTGTGCACTGTGCTCATGGAGGAAGAAATCTGCGGGATTCCCACAGGAGACTTGGGCCTCCTTCGCCTGACTGTGAGTTACCAAACAATGCACCGTGCTTTCCTTCAGGGCTCTTTTTCACCAGTTCCCTGCTTCCCATGCCTTGCCGCCCAGAATGGGAAGCTGGGAAAGGGTAGGGGTAGAGTCGGGGTCATGGATGGGGGACCAGGGTGAGCCATTGCCTCTGTACAGCCTGAGGAGGCCGCAGGACCTGAGAGGAGAAGTGCCTGTGGCCACACACATCTGGTGCCAATTTTGTGCCAGCTCCTGCAGGTCAATTGCTTTTCAGAGGCATGAGAGCAAGAGGCTGTGGCTGCTCAGAGGGGCAGGAGAAGCGGGCCTTGTCCCTACCAGCTTCGTTATTCTTAGTGATGTGAGGACCCTGTACTGGGAACTTGCTCGGGTTCTGTGCAGCAGAGCATCCATCTGCTGCCAAGGGTTACTTTCAGACGCTCCATGGCTCCCTTTGCTGCCAGCACCAGGTATTCTGCCCAGGTGCCACAGCAGGGAGGTGGAGGCTAAGCAGGCAGCGTGTGCCCCAGAGGCACTGCTGAGGGCCAGCCCTGTTTCCTCCTTGTCCCAGTGCCTGGGGAGCTCTGCTTTGACCATTAAGGGTGGCAGGGGAATACTCTGAGGCACAGACAGCCCGTGATTGACACTTGTTGCATTCCTTTGCATGAACACACAACACATCTGTGCAGAGTATGCCTCTGAAGCACCTCCCTTTGCATCAGCCATGCTAGTGACATGGCCTGCTCTCCACAGCTCTTGGGCATCTGAAGCCATTTTAAGCCAGCACAGAACAATGGGAGGGGCAGAAGTATCATTGGCAGCGGGGCAACTGGCTGTAGTACAGTTGTGGCAATACTCTTCCTGTGTTCTCCCAACAGGTGCCCGAGATTCTTCAGTCCATCCATAGAAACCTGAAAAGAAGGCTTGCGTCACTTCAGCAGACTCTCTTCTCATTGCTGAATATGCTGACCAACCTTTTTCCCAGAGATGTGCTGACGGCTGTGTTGCTCCATCTTCCACAGAATGACAGGTATCTGCCCTGATAGCCCCGTGGTCTTCTTCCTGTGAAGAGCAGGGTTCAGAGATGCTCTGGCTGCCAGCGCCACGCAAAGCTGCAGGACATCCTGGAGGAACAGGCCCTCCATTCCACTGTGCTTTCCAGTGCTGGTGGACCAGTCAGGGCTGCAGCAGTCAACGCCAACCAAGGCAGTGCGGAGCCCCCATCCAGAGGACGCAGGATGGCAGGGCCAGGGCTGCAGCACAGCCTGTGGGCTACCTGGGCTGCCTGAGTCATGGCGCTGGGGCTGAGGCAGCCCTGCTGATAGAGCATTGCTCTTTATTTGCAGCACTACTCTGGACATCTGGAAGAGAGTGCTAGCTCCAACAGTGACTTCAGGAATGCACTTGCAAGAACTGTGCCGTGTTTTTCAGGACCAACAGCTGTGCATGATCTTTAGCATCACCGCAGTGGATTTTGGCCTACTTTGCATGGCTGTGAGTTACTGGACAAGGCACCTCGCTCTCCTCCCACAGAAGCCAGAAGCTGCAGGGTGCAGGGGCTGGGTCCTGCTGGTTCTCACTGCTGTGTTGGTTTCAGGTGATGTGCCCCACTGAAGAGATCCTGCAAGAGTTATGTAACCCAGACCTCTTCCAGATGTTTCTGAAGATTGAAAGCTTGCCACTACTCTGGCTGGTGCTCAGAGGCCTTGTGCTTCTGTCAGAGAGACCTGAGACGGTGAGCAGGCCCTAGTCAAATGAAAACACTATTGGCAGCCTGGTGCTGGGGCGGTGGGCAGTACTGTGACTTGACCTTGCCCGAGACTCAAGAGTGCGAATGATGGCCATGGTGGGGCCTGGTGGCTACCCGGGGAGCTTTCCAGATGGGTTATTTGGGGGCCTGTTGTAAAAGGGGGTGGGACACAGAGACCATGCTCTCCGACTTTCCTTCTCCTGTCTCCCTATGTCCGTATCAGTGTGCCCATGGCCACCACCTGCCCAGAGTCTAATGCTGCCATTCCTGTGGCAGCTGCCAGAGAGCAAGGCGTGTGCTCTGAAATCAGGGCTCTTAGGCCAGGGTGGCCATTGCTCTCTCTTGATGAAAAGGAAATTGTGTGTTTTGTACAGGCAAGAGAAATACAGGCCCTGCTGCCAGACATCATGGAGACCCTGCAGTTTGGCAATGCGCACGTCACTCTTAATGCGCTGACTATCTTCAAAAACATCATGAATCATCTGGGGAAGATGGAGGCGCGTCCCATTGCTCTGGAGCTGGCTGGCAAGCTCCTGTATCTATTTAATCATGTAAGTCTGCTGTGGAAGGCTGAGCTCTGCAGATGGGTGCTTGGCTGGAATGCGTTCTTCTCTCTTTGCTCTTCTGGGCTCTCATGGGATGTCTTCTGGGCTCTGCAGCCCAGCAGGCCTCATCCCTGGCAGCTTGGTTGTTGTTGGCGATGCGAGGCCCCTGTGTTGTGGCCCAGTCCGACCACTGTGCAAAGCACCTGCTGCCAAGGGTTAGTGTCAGACTCTCCAGTTGCCCTTATACTACCAACACCGGGCATTCTCCCCAGGTGCCATAACAAAGAGGTGAAGGCTAAGCAGGCAGCGTGTGCCCTGGAGACAATGCCAAGGGGCATCCTTGTCTCCTCCTTGGCCAATGCTTGCCAAGCTCTTCTTTGTCGTGGTAGGGTAGCTGGGGGAGCACTCTGAGGCACAGGCACTGCGTGCTGGAACCCTGTTGCATTGATTTTCATGAATTCACAGCCTGTTCATGCAGAACGTGACTCTGAAGCATCTTGCTTTGCATCAGCCGCACCTGCTCTTGTGCTCACCATGGGCAACAAGAGAGAGTTGCTGAGGTTCTCCTGTACTCCTCCCTCAGGTGTCAGGTGAAGTACGAGAGTCTTCCATCCTCCTCTTCAAAGATGTGATAGAGGCTGTGGTGTGGTGGCAAAAGGGAGAAATGAAGAAGAAAGTACGCAGGGGCCTGCTTCCTTTGTTCTTTCGGAGCAGTGATGAGATCTCGAGTGTTGCACAGGTATGAATTTCAGACCTGGCCATTATAGAGGCAAGAGTGTGCTGACACCTCAAGGGCAGTCTGGGGTTGAGGGCAGCAAGTGTTGCAGCTCCTGGGGTCTGTTTCTGTGGTGCCATCTCCCAGCATCTGTTGCTCTGTAGGCTGCCAGGGAAGCCCTTACCGCTTGTGCAAGGTTCCTGAAGTGGCAGGAGCTCGAGCATCAGGCCGAGAAGAGGGATGTGCTGAAGATCACGGAGTGCTTGGTAAGGACAACTCCACAACCTCTGCCCCTTTGTTGAGGGAAGGAACACTGGTGGGGGGTCCGCAGCTGCAACTGGGAAGGCTCTGCAAGCCCCATGCCTTTGTGTTCTTGTACAGGTACAGCAGAGAAGGGAGAGGGTGGCTAAAAACATACAGCAGAGCCTGCTGTACCTGAAGGATCCTCAGGCTGCTATGCGACAAAATGCTCTCTTGTTCATTGGTGAGCCCAACCCTTGGGTCCCTCTTTGAGCCCTGCCCTGACAGCAAGGCACAGCCCTGCAGCCCCCAGGTACACTCTGCCCATGCCAGTAGTCCCGATGGGTGCCTCACTCAGGTCCTCCCTCAGGCACCGTCACTGCCTGGGGTGCAGGGCCAGAAGCAGGTGGGCTGGCTGGACTGCAGTCTGTGCTCCTGGGAGCGTGTTGAGGAGTGGGGATCTGATGGGAGCTCTCTACCTAGGCTTTGTGTGGAGCTACTGGAACCCAAGTGAGGGAAAGCGGAATAAAATCTACAATGGTGAGTGAGAACAGCGCTATGTGTGCTGGGGCTGGGGGCAGGGTCACAGCCTAAGTAGTGTGCAGCTGTGTCTTGGCCTGCTGCACACAAGGAAATGTTGCAGGGGCAGAGGAACATTGTTGGGGCAGATGGAGCAATCCTGAGCAGTAGCTTCCAGCTGAACCCTTAGTTTCACGTGCTTCTCCTGGCCTGGAAAAGTGATGGGGCTGGCATGGTCTGAAGGGGATTCTGGCGGTTCTCTGCGGGTTGGTGGGTTTCACCCCTGTTTTGTTTCCTTCTGTTGCAGTCCTCCATTTTTTGGAACATGACAGTCATCCATTAGTCCGTCATCAGGCAACATTGACAATCCAGATTCTGAGAAAACCACAGCGGGAGAAAAAGAAAGGATGGCGCAGGCTTCTAGAACTGTGTTGCTGGCCCTGCCGTATTCTTTCATCATAAGTCTGACTGACTAGAACTTCAATTACAAAAGCCGTTCCTGTTGTTGTCCTCCTGTCCTGTACCTGAAGGATTCTCAGGCTTCTGTGTGACAAGAGACTCTCTTGTTCATTGGTGAGCCCAACCCCTGGGTCCCTCTTTGAGCCCTGCCCTGGCAGCAAGGCACAGCCCTGCAGCCCCCAGGTACACTCTGCTCATCCTGGCCTGGAAAAGTGATGGGTGCGGCTGGGGCTGGCATGGTCTGAAGTAGATGCTGGCGGGTCACTGCAGGTTGCTGGGTTTCACCCCTGGTTTGTTTCCTTCTGTTGCAGTCCTCCATTCTTTGGAACATGACAGTCATCCGCTAGTCCATTCTCCGGCAACACTGACAATCCAGATTCTGGGACGTTCACAGCAGCAGAGAAAATCAGGATGGGCTAGGCTTGTAGAACTGTGTTGCTGGCTCTGCAGTTCCCTATTTCATCATAAGTATGATTAATTAAAACTTCAATTACCAAGCTGTTCCCTTAGTGTCCTCCTGTGTTGAGCTTATGTGCAGGGTTTATGTAGCAGTGGACTGTATCTGGAACCACCATGAGGAGAGCCTGGGAGAAGAGCCTTCCCAAGCCAGCTCCAAATGGGAACTGTGGGAGGAGCCCACAAAGGAGCAGCTGGAGCAGGGCTGAAGGAGGCTGCATCCCATGAGAAGAACCATGGTGGTGTAGGCTGTTTCCCTGAGGTTCGTGGTGTCAAGAATAGATGGAAATCAGAGGACTGGTCTAATGCAAGAGTGCATCCTCAGCACGTTTGGTGGCCTTACTCCATGGGGAGTGCAATACTCCATGAGAAGTGCTACTGATTCTCTGGAGGGGTGATAGGCCTTTCATGGGGATACAGATCCATTGGAGGGCTGGACGATCAACAACAGCATGCAGTTCCACTAAAGAAAATAAAAAAAGTCTTTAAACTGGCATACACTCGTAAGTACCCCAAGGCTTATCTTCAAGGTCTATCAAGGGCACTATTCCCTCTGTGTACAAAGTAAGACTTGCTTCATGGTCTGCTCATTTTGCTGGGCCTTCGACAGATATGAAGTAAGAAAGTAATTGTTTTCCTAACTTCTTGCAAAGATGAAGTGCAGAGATGAAGCAAAGCTCCTGTTTGCTCAGTAGTGCTGTGTGCCTGGGCATGAGTTTGCCATGTGGAACAAGGCAAATGGGTTTTTATTTCAAGGGGAAAAAAACATCTCTTCTTATACCTTGGAGACCCTGAAATTCAGAGTGAAAGATCTTTGATTTTGGGTTTGCATTTCAAAATGGGACAGAATGATTCTCCGAATCTTCTCTGCTGACATTTAACTCGTACAGTGATCATAACATGAATAATGACAATGCCACAAAAATGCAGCAGAAACTCTCTTCTCCCTCAAGGTATGGGGAGAAGAGAGTCACCAGAGGAAATTTCTCGTACAGACTGAATTGGAACTGTGGTGGGAGGGTCCCTGCACACAAGAACAGAGGAAGGAGGGACTGAGTTAGAACGCTACAGCACTGGTAAAGGAGTACAAAGCAGGAGATGCTAGAGAACAAGGAATTGTAGATGGCACAATCCACCCACGTGACAAACACTCAGGCATTTACACACAGATGGCATTTGCTTGGCCATAAAGTATAAAGAGGATAAAGTTGCTCTGGCTGTAGCTGTGACTGCCAGAGCAAAGAAGACTGCCATCAGAAGTATATGGAGCTTCACAATGTACCAAACAAGCAAACACAGGACACGCTGCATTGGATGGGCAACATTTTGATGAATTCTCCTTTCCAGGTGGTAACAGAAGTCCTTGCTCTATGTCTTTGTGCTATAGTCCTTCCTACCACTCATCCTGATTTGTTCTTAGTGCACCACTCTGTAAAATCATTTGTTCTGTTTGGCACTCCTCCTATCTGCGCCCCCGAGCGCAGCCCACATCGTTTCCTCAACCCCTGGCAGCCCCGTGTCTGCCCATTCCCCACCATCAGCCCTCATCCCACAGGATGGAGGAGAGACCCCCCAGCCGCCCGAGGGTGGCCTGGGCAGAGAGTGGGGCTCCCGAGGAGAGGCCTCCACCGGAGCCCTACGAGGTGACCGAGGTGCAGTCGCTGCATGGCGGTGAGTGAGGGTCCCCAGCAGGGTGGGCTGGGGTAGCAAGCGCCCTGTGTTCAGGCAGCCATGGGCAGACTGTGCCAGGCAAGCAGGCACAAGCCTGGAGAGGGCAGAGCTCCCTCCTCTGTTTGTGACTGCCTTCGATCCCTCTACAGCACTGCTCACTCTGCTTCTTCGTTAGATGCTGACAGCCTGTCTCTCTATGGAGAGGAGGAGAATGAAGAGACAGAGGAGAAGGAAGCCATAGATATCATAGAACACTTCCTCAGGAGTACAGAAAAGGTAACATCTCAGCTGTGCCTGCATCTCTGGATGGTCCCTGTGGCTCTGCCTTCAGGCTGCAGGAGGGCCACTGGCTGGACAGAGCTGCTGCCCTCCAGGCATCCCACACTGCTCCACACCCTGTAATGCTCCGGGGCTGCCGGACACAGCTCTCCCAGCTCACGCTCTCTCCTTGTCTCTCTGTGGTGGCCAGGAGGAGATGCTCAAGATGATGTTTCTGGAGAGCATCTGCAGCATCTGCAGAATCAGCAAAAAGAAGGGCTTGTGTGAGAGCCTGGCTATTTTCTGCCGTGAGAAGAACTTGGCAGAGAAAGTCAAGGTGAGGGGACAACATAAGGGGTTGTGGGAGAGGGCAGAGCTGTCCAGGGACTGGCAGCCTGTGAGGCAGGGGTGGGCAGGGGACTATGAGTGCTGCTGAGATCTCAGCAGTGGGATGCAGGGTGCCTTTGCGTTCTGGTGCTGGGCTGGAGGCACTGGGGCTCCTCCGGCACTTGCTGACCGGCCGCCAAGTCTGCTGGTGCTGGGTGCTGGTGACTGCTAGGTCTCATCCTGGTTGTACTCTACAGGAGCTGCTGGAAAATGAGCCCACGGACCAGCTGTGCACAGCAGTGCGGTACCAAGCCATGCTTGCAATCGCCGCCTTGAGGTACCAGCCCAGCCCCGGTTTTTCCCACACATCCCCAGGGCACAGTCCTGCTGGCTCTGATCTTAGCTGGGAAGCATCCCCACGTGGGCAGGGTAGCCCTCAGCTCTGCCCTGCTATGGGCTTCTGCAGAGGTTGGAGGAAGCCGTGAAGCTCCCTGCACAGTCTTGGCTCTTGTCCCAAAGCAGGAGGCATCAGGACTGCCCTCCAGCCCAGGCCAGTCCCGTGGAGGAGGTGCCTCTCAGCAGGGCTCCACATCCCTTCTAGGGAGCCTTGCCCAGGGGGGGACCAACATCAAAGCGCTGCTCCCAACATCAAGGTCTCTCTATTTCCAGTGAAATGCAGGCAATTTCGGAGGAAGAAATAATACCTCTTTCACACGTGTGCTTCAAAGCCATCTTCTGCCTTCCTCCAAAAGAGGACCTGAACATCTGCCTTTACAATCATGTACGTACTGGGTGATCTACTGTAGTGCCCGTGCCTCTGGATTTTTCACGTGCAGAGATTACTAAAGATCCTTGCAGTCAGGGTCTTGGCCTCGCTTCCCCCACTGTTTCTCTCCCACTCTTGCCGCGGGCCTGGCAACATGCAGCATTCACAGCCTGGTCTGCACACAGCAGCTTTGCTGCCATGGGGCCTCTCTCAGGCTGTGCGTCAATCTGCGGATGTCCTTCCTTGGTAGTCAAAGGGACTCACAGCAGTTTCCTCGCGGTGAGAGGGCCCTTGGAAAGACTTTCACAACCTGCTGCTCTCTTTACAGACCGTGTGTGCTATGGAGAAAATGCTGCAGGTTCTGCTGGTCAACCATCGTACCTCCAATGGAGAGGAGCTGCAGAACATCTTGGAGGTCTGTATTGTGGAGGCTGTAGAAGGCCTGAGAAGGGCTGGGCTCTAGTTCAGGGGGGAAGCCCGGACAGATGCTGTGATTCCAGCCGGGAGCTCAGCAGAGCTGCTTCTGCTGGAGGCGGCATCCGCAGCTCCCAGGCAAACCAGCAGCTCCTCTCCCCACAGGTGCTGCTGCCCTTCACCCGCTCCCAGACAAAAACTGTGCGTGAGAGGGCCATGGAGCAGATCTGGAAGCTTTATGGTTTCTGTCAGGAGGTAAGGAGCCAGGAACTTTCCAGCCAGGCTATCTCCTGTTCTCTGCATCCCAGAGCAGCCTGCAGCTCAGGGGTACATGCAAGACAAGCTTGGGCACAGCTGGGAGCCCTCAGCATGTTTCTGCCCTGAAGCAAGGGTCTTCATCCTTCCTTTTGCTCGGGCCTTCCCCCTCCAGACCACAGTCTCTCACTCAATTTGACATGTCCTCCCTCTCTTTTTCCTTTCTACTGTAGCCATTTGGAAAACACCTCCAACCTTCTCAGAGAACAGACATCGTCCTCATGGCCCTTGAAAAGACCACTGAAGACTGCGCTGTTGAGGACGATGAGTGGTCCGAAATTATACTGGATATGGTTCTGAGTCAGCCTAGCAGCTGGCTGATGGATGTAAGCAGTCCAAGGCTAGATTACCGTGCCCTGCCCTGCCCTCTGTAGATTATGTGCATCTGAAGGCACTTCAAGCCAGCAAAAGCAGTGGGAAGGGCAGTAATGTCTTTGGCAGCGGGACAAATGGCTGCAGTACAGTGGCAGCAGCAATCTCCCTGTGTCCTCTGAACAGGTGCCGGTGATTATGAGCTTCATCCACAGGCACATGAAAAGCAGCAGCACATCAGTTCAACAGACACTCTTCTCAGTGCTGGAAATACTGGCCTACCAGTTTCCCAGGGATGTGCTGATGAGTGTGTTGATCTACCTTCCACCGAATGACAGGTACCAGCCCTGACAGCCCCCGCGGTCTTCTTCCTGTGAAGTGCAGGGCTCAGAGATGCTTTGGCTGCCAGAGCCACGCAGAGCTGCAGGGCATCCTTGACGAGCTTCCACTGTGCTTTCCAGCGCTGGTGGGCCAGTCAGGGCTGCAGCAGCCAATACCGACCAAGGCAGCCCGGGGCTTCCATCACGCTCCTGCCTCGCCCCTCTGGGAAGGCCATCTCAGCCCTTCCTGCTTGCCCAGGCTGGGCCCCCAGGCCTCCAAAAGCACGAGGAGCAGCAGGGCCAAGGCTACAGCACAGCCTGTGGCCTACCAGGACTTCCTGAGCCATGGTGCTGTGGCTGAGGCAGCCCTGCTGACAGAGTATTGCTCTTCGTTTGCAGCACTCTGCGTATCTGGAAGAACATGATTTACTGCCCAAAGTCATCAGAGAACGTTTTAGATGTGCTGTGCACTGTGCTCATGGAGGAAGAAATCTGCGGGATTCCCACAGGAGACTTGGGCCTCCTTCGCCTGACTGTGAGTTACCAAACAATGCACCGTGCTTTCCTTCAGGGCTCTTTTTCACCAGTTCCCTGCTTCCCATGCCTTGCCGCCCAGAATGGGAAGCTGGGAAAGGGTAGGGGTAGAGTCGGGGTCATGGATGGGGGACCAGGGTGAGCCATTGCCTCTGTACAGCCTGAGGAGGCCGCAGGACCTGAGAGGAGAAGTGCCTGTGGCCACACACATCTGGTGCCAATTTTGTGCCAGCTCCTGCAGGTCAATTGCTTTTCAGAGGCATGAGAGCAAGAGGCTGTGGCTGCTCAGAGGGGCAGGAGAAGCGGGCCTTGTCCCTACCAGCTTCGTTATTCTTAGTGATGTGAGGACCCTGTACTGGGAACTTGCTCGGGTTCTGTGCAGCAGAGCATCCATCTGCTGCCAAGGGTTACTTTCAGACGCTCCATGGCTCCCTTTGCTGCCAGCACCAGGTATTCTGCCCAGGTGCCACAGCAGGGAGGTGGAGGCTAAGCAGGCAGCGTGTGCCCCAGAGGCACTGCTGAGGGCCAGCCCTGTTTCCTCCTTGTCCCAGTGCCTGGGGAGCTCTGCTTTGACCATTAAGGGTGGCAGGGGAATACTCTGAGGCACAGACAGCCCGTGATTGACACTTGTTGCATTCCTTTGCATGAACACACAACACATCTGTGCAGAGTATGCCTCTGAAGCACCTCCCTTTGCATCAGCCATGCTAGTGACATGGCCTGCTCTCCACAGCTCTTGGGCATCTGAAGCCATTTTAAGCCAGCACAGAACAATGGGAGGGGCAGAAGTATCATTGGCAGCGGGGCAACTGGCTGTAGTACAGTTGTGGCAATACTCTTCCTGTGTTCTCCCAACAGGTGCCCGAGATTCTTCAGTCCATCCATAGAAACCTGAAAAGAAGGCTTGCGTCACTTCAGCAGACTCTCTTCTCATTGCTGAATATGCTGACCAACCTTTTTCCCAGAGATGTGCTGACGGCTGTGTTGCTCCATCTTCCACAGAATGACAGGTATCTGCCCTGATAGCCCCGTGGTCTTCTTCCTGTGAAGAGCAGGGTTCAGAGATGCTCTGGCTGCCAGCGCCACGCAAAGCTGCAGGACATCCTGGAGGAACAGGCCCTCCATTCCACTGTGCTTTCCAGTGCTGGTGGACCAGTCAGGGCTGCAGCAGTCAACGCCAACCAAGGCAGTGCGGAGCCCCCATCCAGAGGACGCAGGATGGCAGGGCCAGGGCTGCAGCACAGCCTGTGGGCTACCTGGGCTGCCTGAGTCATGGCGCTGGGGCTGAGGCAGCCCTGCTGATAGAGCATTGCTCTTTATTTGCAGCACTACTCTGGACATCTGGAAGAGAGTGCTAGCTCCAACAGTGACTTCAGGAATGCACTTGCAAGAACTGTGCCGTGTTTTTCAGGACCAACAGCTGTGCATGATCTTTAGCATCACCGCAGTGGATTTTGGCCTACTTTGCATGGCTGTGAGTTACTGGACAAGGCACCTCGCTCTCCTCCCACAGAAGCCAGAAGCTGCAGGGTGCAGGGGCTGGGTCCTGCTGGTTCTCACTGCTGTGTTGGTTTCAGGTGATGTGCCCCACTGAAGAGATCCTGCAAGAGTTATGTAACCCAGACCTCTTCCAGATGTTTCTGAAGATTGAAAGCTTGCCACTACTCTGGCTGGTGCTCAGAGGCCTTGTGCTTCTGTCAGAGAGACCTGAGACGGTGAGCAGGCCCTAGTCAAATGAAAACACTATTGGCAGCCTGGTGCTGGGGCGGTGGGCAGTACTGTGACTTGACCTTGCCCGAGACTCAAGAGTGCGAATGATGGCCATGGTGGGGCCTGGTGGCTACCCGGGGAGCTTTCCAGATGGGTTATTTGGGGGCCTGTTGTAAAAGGGGGTGGGACACAGAGACCATGCTCTCCGACTTTCCTTCTCCTGTCTCCCTATGTCCGTATCAGTGTGCCCATGGCCACCACCTGCCCAGAGTCTAATGCTGCCATTCCTGTGGCAGCTGCCAGAGAGCAAGGCGTGTGCTCTGAAATCAGGGCTCTTAGGCCAGGGTGGCCATTGCTCTCTCTTGATGAAAAGGAAATTGTGTGTTTTGTACAGGCAAGAGAAATACAGGCCCTGCTGCCAGACATCATGGAGACCCTGCAGTTTGGCAATGCGCACGTCACTCTTAATGCGCTGACTATCTTCAAAAACATCATGAATCATCTGGGGAAGATGGAGGCGCGTCCCATTGCTCTGGAGCTGGCTGGCAAGCTCCTGTATCTATTTAATCATGTAAGTCTGCTGTGGAAGGCTGAGCTCTGCAGATGGGTGCTTGGCTGGAATGCGTTCTTCTCTCTTTGCTCTTCTGGGCTCTCATGGGATGTCTTCTGGGCTCTGCAGCCCAGCAGGCCTCATCCCTGGCAGCTTGGTTGTTGTTGGCGATGCGAGGCCCCTGTGTTGTGGCCCAGTCCGACCACTGTGCAAAGCACCTGCTGCCAAGGGTTAGTGTCAGACTCTCCAGTTGCCCTTATACTACCAACACCGGGCATTCTCCCCAGGTGCCATAACAAAGAGGTGAAGGCTAAGCAGGCAGCGTGTGCCCTGGAGACAATGCCAAGGGGCATCCTTGTCTCCTCCTTGGCCAATGCTTGCCAAGCTCTTCTTTGTCGTGGTAGGGTAGCTGGGGGAGCACTCTGAGGCACAGGCACTGCGTGCTGGAACCCTGTTGCATTGATTTTCATGAATTCACAGCCTGTTCATGCAGAACGTGACTCTGAAGCATCTTGCTTTGCATCAGCCGCACCTGCTCTTGTGCTCACCATGGGCAACAAGAGAGAGTTGCTGAGGTTCTCCTGTACTCCTCCCTCAGGTGTCAGGTGAAGTACGAGAGTCTTCCATCCTCCTCTTCAAAGATGTGATAGAGGCTGTGGTGTGGTGGCAAAAGGGAGAAATGAAGAAGAAAGTACGCAGGGGCCTGCTTCCTTTGTTCTTTCGGAGCAGTGATGAGATCTCGAGTGTTGCACAGGTATGAATTTCAGACCTGGCCATTATAGAGGCAAGAGTGTGCTGACACCTCAAGGGCAGTCTGGGGTTGAGGGCAGCAAGTGTTGCAGCTCCTGGGGTCTGTTTCTGTGGTGCCATCTCCCAGCATCTGTTGCTCTGTAGGCTGCCAGGGAAGCCCTTACCGCTTGTGCAAGGTTCCTGAAGTGGCAGGAGCTCGAGCATCAGGCCGAGAAGAGGGATGTGCTGAAGATCACGGAGTGCTTGGTAAGGACAACTCCACAACCTCTGCCCCTTTGTTGAGGGAAGGAACACTGGTGGGGGGTCCGCAGCTGCAACTGGGAAGGCTCTGCAAGCCCCATGCCTTTGTGTTCTTGTACAGGTACAGCAGAGAAGGGAGAGGGTGGCTAAAAACATACAGCAGAGCCTGCTGTACCTGAAGGATCCTCAGGCTGCTATGCGACAAAATGCTCTCTTGTTCATTGGTGAGCCCAACCCTTGGGTCCCTCTTTGAGCCCTGCCCTGACAGCAAGGCACAGCCCTGCAGCCCCCAGGTACACTCTGCCCATGCCAGTAGTCCCGATGGGTGCCTCACTCAGGTCCTCCCTCAGGCACCGTCACTGCCTGGGGTGCAGGGCCAGAAGCAGGTGGGCTGGCTGGACTGCAGTCTGTGCTCCTGGGAGCGTGTTGAGGAGTGGGGATCTGATGGGAGCTCTCTACCTAGGCTTTGTGTGGAGCTACTGGAACCCAAGTGAGGGAAAGCGGAATAAAATCTACAATGGTGAGTGAGAACAGCGCTATGTGTGCTGGGGCTGGGGGCAGGGTCACAGCCTAAGTAGTGTGCAGCTGTGTCTTGGCCTGCTGCACACAAGGAAATGTTGCAGGGGCAGAGGAACATTGTTGGGGCAGATGGAGCAATCCTGAGCAGTAGCTTCCAGCTGAACCCTTAGTTTCACGTGCTTCTCCTGGCCTGGAAAAGTGATGGGGCTGGCATGGTCTGAAGGGGATTCTGGCGGTTCTCTGCGGGTTGGTGGGTTTCACCCCTGTTTTGTTTCCTTCTGTTGCAGTCCTCCATTTTATGGAACATGACAGTCATCCATTAGTCCGTCATCAGGCAACATTGACAATCCAGATTCTGAGAAAACCACAGCGGGAGAAAAAGAAAGGATGGCGCAGGCTTCTAGAACTGTGTTGCTGGCCCTGCCCTATTCTTTCATCATAAGTCTGACTGACTAGAACTTCAATTACAAAAGCCGTTCCTGTTGTTGTCCTCCTGTCCTGTACCTGAAGGATTCTCAGGCTTCTGTGTGACAAGAGACTCTCTTGTTCATTGGTGAGCCCAACCCCTGGGTCCCTCTTTGAGCCCTGCCCTGGCAGCAAGGCACAGCCCTGCAGCCCCCAGGTACACTCTGCCCATGCCAGTAGTCCCGATGGGTGCCTCACTCAGGTCCTCCCTCAGGCACCGTCACTGCCTGGGGTGCAGGGCCAGAAGCAGGTGGGCTGGCTGGACTGCAGTCTGTGCTCCTGGGAGCGTGTTGAGGAGTGGGGATCTGATGGGAGCTCTCTACCTAGGCTTTGTGTGGAGCTACTGGAACCCAAGTGAGGGAAAGCGGAATAAAATCTACAATGGTGAGTGAGAACAGCGCTATGTGTGCTGGGGCTGGGGGCAGGGTCACAGCCTAAGTAGTGTGCAGCTGTGTCTTGGCCTGCTGCACACAAGGAAATGTTGCAGGGGCAGAGGAACATTGTTGGGGCAGATGGAGCAATCCTGAGCAGTAGCTTCCAGCTGAACCCTTAGTTTCACGTGCTTCTCCTGGCCTGGAAAAGTGATGGGGCTGGCATGGTCTGAAGGGGATTCTGGCGGTTCTCTGCGGGTTGGTGGGTTTCACCCCTGTTTTGTTTCCTTCTGTTGCAGTCCTCCATTTTTTGGAACATGACAGTCATCCATTAGTCCGTCATCAGGCAACATTGACAATCCAGATTCTGAGAAAACCACAGCGGGAGAAAAAGAAAGGATGGCGCAGGCTTCTAGAACTGTGTTGCTGGCCCTGCCGTATTCTTTCATCATAAGTCTGACTGACTAGAACTTCAATTACAAAAGCCGTTCCTGTTGTTGTCCTCCTGTCCTGTACCTGAAGGATTCTCAGGCTTCTGTGTGACAAGAGACTCTCTTGTTCATTGGTGAGCCCAACCCCTGGGTCCCTCTTTGAGCCCTGCCCTGGCAGCAAGGCACAGCCCTGCAGCCCCCAGGTACACTCTGCTCATCCTGGCCTGGAAAAGTGATGGGTGCGGCTGGGGCTGGCATGGTCTGAAGTAGATGCTGGCGGGTCACTGCAGGTTGCTGGGTTTCACCCCTGGTTTGTTTCCTTCTGTTGCAGTCCTCCATTCTTTGGAACATGACAGTCATCCGCTAGTCCATTCTCCGGCAACACTGACAATCCAGATTCTGGGACGTTCACAGCAGCAGAGAAAATCAGGATGGGCTAGGCTTGTAGAACTGTGTTGCTGGCTCTGCAGTTCCCTATTTCATCATAAGTATGATTAATTAAAACTTCAATTACCAAGCTGTTCCCTTAGTGTCCTCCTGTGTTGAGCTTATGTGCAGGGTTTATGTAGCAGTGGACTGTATCTGGAACCACCATGAGGAGAGCCTGGGAGAAGAGCCTTCCCAAGCCAGCTCCAAATGGGAACTGTGGGAGGAGCCCACAAAGGAGCAGCTGGAGCAGGGCTGAAGGAGGCTGCATCCCATGAGAAGAACCATGGTGGTGTAGGCTGTTTCCCTGAGGTTCGTGGTGTCAAGAATAGATGGAAATCAGAGGACTGGTCTAATGCAAGAGTGCATCCTCAGCACGTTTGGTGGCCTTACTCCATGGGGAGTGCAATACTCCATGAGAAGTGCTACTGATTCTCTGGAGGGGTGATAGGCCTTTCATGGGGATACAGATCCATTGGAGGGCTGGACGATCAACAACAGCATGCAGTTCCACTAAAGAAAATAAAAAAAGTCTTTAAACTGGCATACACTCGTAAGTACCCCAAGGCTTATCTTCAAGGTCTATCAAGGGCACTATTCCCTCTGTGTACAAAGTAAGACTTGCTTCATGGTCTGCTCATTTTGCTGGGCCTTCGACAGATATGAAGTAAGAAAGTAATTGTTTTCCTAACTTCTTGCAAAGATGAAGTGCAGAGATGATGCAAAGCTCCTGTTTGCTCAGTAGTGCTGTGTGCCTGGGCATGAGTTTGCCATGTGGAACAAGGCAAATGGGTTTTTATTTCAAGGGGAAAAAAACATCTCTTCTTATACCTTGGAGACCCTGAAATTCAGAGTGAAAGATCTTTGATTTTGGGTTTGCATTTCAAAATGGGACAGAATGATTCTCCGAATCTTCTCTGCTGACATTTAACTCGTACAGTGATCATAACATGAATAATGACAATGCCACAAAAATGCAGCAGAAACTCTCTTCTCCCTCAAGGTATGGGGAGAAGAGAGTCACCAGAGGAAATTTCTCGTACAGACTGAATTGGAACTGTGGTGGGAGGGTCCCTGCACACAAGAACAGAGGAAGGAGGGACTGAGTTAGAACGCTACAGCACTGGTAAAGGAGTACAAAGCAGGAGATGCTAGAGAACAAGGAATTGTAGATGGCACAATCCACCCACGTGACAAACACTCAGGCATTTACACACAGATGGCATTTGCTTGGCCATAAAGTATAAAGAGGATAAAGTTGCTCTGGCTGTAGCTGTGACTGCCAGAGCAAAGAAGACTGCCATCAGAAGTATATGGAGCTTCACAATGTACCAAACAAGCAAACACAGGACACGCTGCATTGGATGGGCAACATTTTGATGAATTCTCCTTTCCAGGTGGTAACAGAAGTCCTTGCTCTATGTCTTTGTGCTATAGTCCTTCCTACCACTCATCCTGATTTGTTCTTAGTGCACCACTCTGTAAAATCATTTGTTCTGTTTGGCACTCCTCCTATCTGCGCCCCCGAGCGCAGCCCACATCGTTTCCTCAACCCCTGGCAGCCCCGTGTCTGCCCATTCCCCACCATCAGCCCTCATCCCACAGGATGGAGGAGAGACCCCCCAGCCGCCCGAGGGTGGCCTGGGCAGAGAGTGGGGCTCCCGAGGAGAGGCCTCCACCGGAGCCCTACGAGGTGACCGAGGTGCAGTCGCTGCATGGCGGTGAGTGAGGGTCCCCAGCAGGGTGGGCTGGGGTAGCAAGCGCCCTGTGTTCAGGCAGCCATGGGCAGACTGTGCCAGGCAAGCAGGCACAAGCCTGGAGAGGGCAGAGCTCCCTCCTCTGTTTGTGACTGCCTTCGATCCCTCTACAGCACTGCTCACTCTGCTTCTTCGTTAGATGCTGACAGCCTGTCTCTCTATGGAGAGGAGGAGAATGAAGAGACAGAGGAGAAGGAAGCCATAGATATCATAGAACACTTCCTCAGGAGTACAGAAAAGGTAACATCTCAGCTGTGCCTGCATCTCTGGATGGTCCCTGTGGCTCTGCCTTCAGGCTGCAGGAGGGCCACTGGCTGGACAGAGCTGCTGCCCTCCAGGCATCCCACACTGCTCCACACCCTGTAATGCTCCGGGGCTGCCGGACACAGCTCTCCCAGCTCACGCTCTCTCCTTGTCTCTCTGTGGTGGCCAGGAGGAGATGCTCAAGATGATGTTTCTGGAGAGCATCTGCAGCATCTGCAGAATCAGCAAAAAGAAGGGCTTGTGTGAGAGCCTGGCTATTTTCTGCCGTGAGAAGAACTTGGCAGAGAAAGTCAAGGTGAGGGGACAACATAAGGGGTTGTGGGAGAGGGCAGAGCTGTCCAGGGACTGGCAGCCTGTGAGGCAGGGGTGGGCAGGGGACTATGAGTGCTGCTGAGATCTCAGCAGTGGGATGCAGGGTGCCTTTGCGTTCTGGTGCTGGGCTGGAGGCACTGGGGCTCCTCCGGCACTTGCTGACCGGCCGCCAAGTCTGCTGGTGCTGGGTGCTGGTGACTGCTAGGTCTCATCCTGGTTGTACTCTACAGGAGCTGCTGGAAAATGAGCCCACGGACCAGCTGTGCACAGCAGTGCGGTACCAAGCCATGCTTGCAATCGCCGCCTTGAGGTACCAGCCCAGCCCCGGTTTTTCCCACACATCCCCAGGGCACAGTCCTGCTGGCTCTGATCTTAGCTGGGAAGCATCCCCACGTGGGCAGGGTAGCCCTCAGCTCTGCCCTGCTATGGGCTTCTGCAGAGGTTGGAGGAAGCCGTGAAGCTCCCTGCACAGTCTTGGCTCTTGTCCCAAAGCAGGAGGCATCAGGACTGCCCTCCAGCCCAGGCCAGTCCCGTGGAGGAGGTGCCTCTCAGCAGGGCTCCACATCCCTTCTAGGGAGCCTTGCCCAGGGGGGGACCAACATCAAAGCGCTGCTCCCAACATCAAGGTCTCTCTATTTCCAGTGAAATGCAGGCAATTTCGGAGGAAGAAATAATACCTCTTTCACACGTGTGCTTCAAAACCATCTTCTGCCTTCCTCCAAAAGAGGACCTGAACATCTGCCTTTACAATCATGTACGTACTGGGTGATCTACTGTAGTGCCCGTGCCTCTGGATTTTTCACGTGCAGAGATTACTAAAGATCCTTGCAGTCAGGGTCTTGGCCTCGCTTCCCCCACTGTTTCTCTCCCACTCTTGCCGCGGGCCTGGCAACATGCAGCATTCACAGCCTGGTCTGCACACAGCAGCTTTGCTGCCATGGGGCCTCTCTCAGGCTGTGCGTCAATCTGCGGATGTCCTTCCTTGGTAGTCAAAGGGACTCACAGCAGTTTCCTCGCGGTGAGAGGGCCCTTGGAAAGACTTTCACAACCTGCTGCTCTCTTTACAGACCGTGTGTGCTATGGAGAAAATGCTGCAGGTTCTGCTGGTCAACCATCGTACCTCCAATGGAGAGGAGCTGCAGAACATCTTGGAGGTCTGTATTGTGGAGGCTGTAGAAGGCCTGAGAAGGGCTGGGCTCTAGTTCAGGGGGGAAGCCCGGACAGATGCTGTGATTCCAGCCGGGAGCTCAGCAGAGCTGCTTCTGCTGGAGGCGGCATCCGCAGCTCCCAGGCAAACCAGCAGCTCCTCTCCCCACAGGTGCTGCTGCCCTTCACCCGCTCCCAGACAAAAACTGTGCGTGAGAGGGCCATGGAGCAGATCTGGAAGCTTTATGGTTTCTGTCAGGAGGTAAGGAGCCAGGAACTTTCCAGCCAGGCTATCTCCTGTTCTCTGCATCCCAGAGCAGCCTGCAGCTCAGGGGTACATGCAAGACAAGCTTGGGCACAGCTGGGAGCCCTCAGCATGTTTCTGCCCTGAAGCAAGGGTCTTCATCCTTCCTTTTGCTCGGGCCTTCCCCCTCCAGACCACAGTCTCTCACTCAATTTGACATGTCCTCCCTCTCTTTTTCCTTTCTACTGTAGCCATTTGGAAAACACCTCCAACCTTCTCAGAGAACAGACATCGTCCTCATGGCCCTTGAAAAGACCACTGAAGACTGCGCTGTTGAGGACGATGAGTGGTCCGAAATTATACTGGATATGGTTCTGAGTCAGCCTAGCAGCTGGCTGATGGATGTAAGCAGTCCAAGGCTAGATTACCGTGCCCTGCCCTGCCCTCTGTAGATTATGTGCATCTGAAGGCACTTCAAGCCAGCAAAAGCAGTGGGAAGGGCAGTAATGTCTTTGGCAGCGGGACAAATGGCTGCAGTACAGTGGCAGCAGCAATCTCCCTGTGTCCTCTGAACAGGTGCCGGTGATTATGAGCTTCATCCACAGGCACATGAAAAGCAGCAGCACATCAGTTCAACAGACACTCTTCTCAGTGCTGGAAATACTGGCCTACCAGTTTCCCAGGGATGTGCTGATGAGTGTGTTGATCTACCTTCCACCGAATGACAGGTACCAGCCCTGACAGCCCCCGCGGTCTTCTTCCTGTGAAGTGCAGGGCTCAGAGATGCTTTGGCTGCCAGAGCCACGCAGAGCTGCAGGGCATCCTTGACGAGCTTCCACTGTGCTTTCCAGCGCTGGTGGGCCAGTCAGGGCTGCAGCAGCCAATACCGACCAAGGCAGCCCGGGGCTTCCATCACGCTCCTGCCTCGCCCCTCTGGGAAGGCCATCTCAGCCCTTCCTGCTTGCCCAGGCTGGGCCCCCAGGCCTCCAAAAGCACGAGGAGCAGCAGGGCCAAGGCTACAGCACAGCCTGTGGCCTACCAGGACTTCCTGAGCCATGGTGCTGTGGCTGAGGCAGCCCTGCTGACAGAGTATTGCTCTTCGTTTGCAGCACTCTGCGTATCTGGAAGAACATGATTTACTGCCCAAAGTCATCAGAGAACGTTTTAGATGTGCTGTGCACTGTGCTCATGGAGGAAGAAATCTGCGGGATTCCCACAGGAGACTTGGGCCTCCTTCGCCTGACTGTGAGTTACCAAACAATGCACCGTGCTTTCCTTCAGGGCTCTTTTTCACCAGTTCCCTGCTTCCCATGCCTTGCCGCCCAGAATGGGAAGCTGGGAAAGGGTAGGGGTAGAGTCGGGGTCATGGATGGGGGACCAGGGTGAGCCATTGCCTCTGTACAGCCTGAGGAGGCCGCAGGACCTGAGAGGAGAAGTGCCTGTGGCCACACACATCTGGTGCCAATTTTGTGCCAGCTCCTGCAGGTCAATTGCTTTTCAGAGGCATGAGAGCAAGAGGCTGTGGCTGCTCAGAGGGGCAGGAGAAGCGGGCCTTGTCCCTACCAGCTTCGTTATTCTTAGTGATGTGAGGACCCTGTACTGGGAACTTGCTCGGGTTCTGTGCAGCAGAGCATCCATCTGCTGCCAAGGGTTACTTTCAGACGCTCCATGGCTCCCTTTGCTGCCAGCACCAGGTATTCTGCCCAGGTGCCACAGCAGGGAGGTGGAGGCTAAGCAGGCAGCGTGTGCCCCAGAGGCACTGCTGAGGGCCAGCCCTGTTTCCTCCTTGTCCCAGTGCCTGGGGAGCTCTGCTTTGACCATTAAGGGTGGCAGGGGAATACTCTGAGGCACAGACAGCCCGTGATTGACACTTGTTGCATTCCTTTGCATGAACACACAACACATCTGTGCAGAGTATGCCTCTGAAGCACCTCCCTTTGCATCAGCCATGCTAGTGACATGGCCTGCTCTCCACAGCTCTTGGGCATCTGAAGCCATTTTAAGCCAGCACAGAACAATGGGAGGGGCAGAAGTATCATTGGCAGCGGGGCAACTGGCTGTAGTACAGTTGTGGCAATACTCTTCCTGTGTTCTCCCAACAGGTGCCCGAGATTCTTCAGTCCATCCATAGAAACCTGAAAAGAAGGCTTGCGTCACTTCAGCAGACTCTCTTCTCATTGCTGAATATGCTGACCAACCTTTTTCCCAGAGATGTGCTGACGGCTGTGTTGCTCCATCTTCCACAGAATGACAGGTATCTGCCCTGATAGCCCCGTGGTCTTCTTCCTGTGAAGAGCAGGGTTCAGAGATGCTCTGGCTGCCAGCGCCACGCAAAGCTGCAGGACATCCTGGAGGAACAGGCCCTCCATTCCACTGTGCTTTCCAGTGCTGGTGGACCAGTCAGGGCTGCAGCAGTCAACGCCAACCAAGGCAGTGCGGAGCCCCCATCCAGAGGACGCAGGATGGCAGGGCCAGGGCTGCAGCACAGCCTGTGGGCTACCTGGGCTGCCTGAGTCATGGCGCTGGGGCTGAGGCAGCCCTGCTGATAGAGCATTGCTCTTTATTTGCAGCACTACTCTGGACATCTGGAAGAGAGTGCTAGCTCCAACAGTGACTTCAGGAATGCACTTGCAAGAACTGTGCCGTGTTTTTCAGGACCAACAGCTGTGCATGATCTTTAGCATCACCGCAGTGGATTTTGGCCTACTTTGCATGGCTGTGAGTTACTGGACAAGGCACCTTGCTCTCCTCCCACAGAAGCCAGAAGCTGCAGGGTGCAGGGGCTGGGTCCTGCTGGTTCTCACTGCTGTGTTGGTTTCAGGTGATGTGCCCCACTGAAGAGATCCTGCAAGAGTTATGTAACCCAGACCTCTTCCAGATGTTTCTGAAGATTGAAAGCTTGCCACTACTCTGGCTGGTGCTCAGAGGCCTTGTGCTTCTGTCAGAGAGACCTGAGACGGTGAGCAGGCCCTAGTCAAATGAAAACACTATTGGCAGCCTGGTGCTGGGGCGGTGGGCAGTACTGTGACTTGACCTTGCCCGAGACTCAAGAGTGCGAATGATGGCCATGGTGGGGCCTGGTGGCTACCCGGGGAGCTTTCCAGATGGGTTATTTGGGGGCCTGTTGTAAAAGGGGGTGGGACACAGAGACCATGCTCTCCGACTTTCCTTCTCCTGTCTCCCTATGTCCGTATCAGTGTGCCCATGGCCACCACCTGCCCAGAGTCTAATGCTGCCATTCCTGTGGCAGCTGCCAGAGAGCAAGGCGTGTGCTCTGAAATCAGGGCTCTTAGGCCAGGGTGGCCATTGCTCTCTCTTGATGAAAAGGAAATTGTGTGTTTTGTACAGGCAAGAGAAATACAGGCCCTGCTGCCAGACATCATGGAGACCCTGCAGTTTGGCAATGCGCACGTCACTCTTAATGCGCTGACTATCTTCAAAAACATCATGAATCATCTGGGGAAGATGGAGGCGCGTCCCATTGCTCTGGAGCTGGCTGGCAAGCTCCTGTATCTATTTAATCATGTAAGTCTGCTGTGGAAGGCTGAGCTCTGCAGATGGGTGCTTGGCTGGAATGCGTTCTTCTCTCTTTGCTCTTCTGGGCTCTCATGGGATGTCTTCTGGGCTCTGCAGCCCAGCAGGCCTCATCCCTGGCAGCTTGGTTGTTGTTGGCGATGCGAGGCCCCTGTGTTGTGGCCCAGTCCGACCACTGTGCAAAGCACCTGCTGCCAAGGGTTAGTGTCAGACTCTCCAGTTGCCCTTATACTACCAACACCGGGCATTCTCCCCAGGTGCCATAACAAAGAGGTGAAGGCTAAGCAGGCAGCGTGTGCCCTGGAGACAATGCCAAGGGGCATCCTTGTCTCCTCCTTGGCCAATGCTTGCCAAGCTCTTCTTTGTCGTGGTAGGGTAGCTGGGGGAGCACTCTGAGGCACAGGCACTGCGTGCTGGAACCCTGTTGCATTGATTTTCATGAATTCACAGCCTGTTCATGCAGAACGTGACTCTGAAGCATCTTGCTTTGCATCAGCCGCACCTGCTCTTGTGCTCACCATGGGCAACAAGAGAGAGTTGCTGAGGTTCTCCTGTACTCCTCCCTCAGGTGTCAGGTGAAGTACGAGAGTCTTCCATCCTCCTCTTCAAAGATGTGATAGAGGCTGTGGTGTGGTGGCAAAAGGGAGAAATGAAGAAGAAAGTACGCAGGGGCCTGCTTCCTTTGTTCTTTCGGAGCAGTGATGAGATCTCGAGTGTTGCACAGGTATGAATTTCAGACCTGGCCATTATAGAGGCAAGAGTGTGCTGACACCTCAAGGGCAGTCTGGGGTTGAGGGCAGCAAGTGTTGCAGCTCCTGGGGTCTGTTTCTGTGGTGCCATCTCCCAGCATCTGTTGCTCTGTAGGCTGCCAGGGAAGCCCTTACCGCTTGTGCAAGGTTCCTGAAGTGGCAGGAGCTCGAGCATCAGGCCGAGAAGAGGGATGTGCTGGGGATCACGGAGTGCTTGGTAAGGACAACTCCACAACCCCTGCCCCTTTGTTGAGGGAAGGAACACTGGTGGGGGGTCCGCAGCTGCAGCTGGGAAGGCTCTGCAAGCCCCATGCCTTTGTGTTCTTGTACAGGTACAGCAGAGAAGGGAGAGGGTGGCTAAAAACCTACAGCAGAGCCTGCTGTACCTGAAGGATCCTCAGGCTGCTATGCGACAAAATGCTCTCTTGTTCATTGGTGAGCCCAACCCTTGGGTCCCTCTTTGAGCCCTGCCCTGGCAGCAAGGCACAGCCCTGCAGCCCCCAGGTACACTCTGCCCATGCCAGTAGTCCCGATGGGTGCCTCACTCAGGTCCTCCCTCAGGCACCGTCACTGCCTGGGGTGCAGGGCCAGAAGCAGGTGGGCTGGCTGGACTGCAGTCTGTGCTCCTGGGAGCGTGTTGAGGAGTGGGGATCTGATGGGAGCTCTCTACCTAGGCTTTGTGTGGAGCTACTGGAACCCAAGTGAGGGAAAGCGGAATAAAATCTACAATGGTGAGTGAGAACAGTGCTATGTGTGCTGGGGCTGGGGGCAGGGTCAGAGCCTAAGTAGTGTGCAGCTGTGTCTTGGCCTGCTGCACACAAGGAAATGTTGCAGGGGCAGAGGAACATTGTTGGGGCAGATGGAGCAATCCTGAGCAGTAGCTTCCAGCTGAACCCTTAGTTTCACGTGCTTCTCCTGGCCTGGAAAAGTGATGGGGCTGGCATGGTCTGAAGGGGATTCTGGCGGTTCTCTGCGGGTTGGTGGGTTTCACCCCTGTTTTGTTTCCTTCTGTTGCAGTCCTCCATTTTTTGGAACATGACAGTCATCCATTAGTCCGTCATCAGGCAACATTGACAATCCAGATTCTGAGAAAACCACAGCGGGAGAAAAAGAAAGGATGGCGCAGGCTTCTAGAACTGTGTTGCTGGCCCTGCCGTATTCTTTCATCATAAGTCTGACTGACTAGAACTTCAATTACAAAAGCCGTTCCTGTTGTTGTCCTCCTGTCCTGTACCTGAAGGATTCTCAGGCTTCTGTGTGACAAGAGACTCTCTTGTTCATTGGTGAGCCCAACCCCTGGGTCCCTCTTTGAGCCCTGCCCTGGCAGCAAGGCACAGCCCTGCAGCCCCCAGGTACACTCTGCTCATCCTGGCCTGGAAAAGTGATGGGTGCGGCTGGGGCTGGCATGGTCTGAAGTAGATGCTGGCGGGTCACTGCAGGTTGCTGGGTTTCACCCCTGGTTTGTTTCCTTCTGTTGCAGTCCTCCATTCTTTGGAACATGACAGTCATCCGCTAGTCCATTCTCCGGCAACACTGACAATCCAGATTCTGGGACGTTCACAGCAGCAGAGAAAATCAGGATGGGCTAGGCTTGTAGAACTGTGTTGCTGGCTCTGCAGTTCCCTATTTCATCATAAGTATGATTAATTAAAACTTCAATTACCAAGCTGTTCCCTTAGTGTCCTCCTGTGTTGAGCTTATGTGCAGGGTTTATGTAGCAGTGGACTGTATCTGGAACCACCATGAGGAGAGCCTGGGAGAAGAGCCTTCCCAAGCCAGCTCCAAATGGGAACTGTGGGAGGAGCCCACAAAGGAGCAGCTGGAGCAGGGCTGAAGGAGGCTGCATCCCACGAGAAGAACCATGGTGGTGTAGGCTGTTTCCCTGAGGTTCGTGGTGTCAAGAATAGATGGAAATCAGAGGACTGGTCTAATGCAAGAGTGCATCCTCAGCACGTTTGGTGGCCTTACTCCATGGGGAGTGCAATACTCCATGAGAAGTGCTACTGATTCTCTGGAGGGGTGATAGGCCTTTCATGGGGATACAGATCCATTGGAGGGCTGGACGATCAACAACAGCATGCAGTTCCACTAAAGAAAATAAAAAAAGTCTTTAAACTGGCATACACTCGTAAGTACCCCAAGGCTTATCTTCAAGGTCTATCAAGGGCACTATTCCCTCTGTGTACAAAGTAAGACTTGCTTCATGGTCTGCTCATTTTGCTGGGCCTTCGACAGATATGAAGTAAGAAAGTAATTGTTTTCCTAACTTCTTGCAAAGATGAAGTGCAGAGATGAAGCAAAGCTCCTGTTTGCTCAGTAGTGCTGTGTGCCTGGGCATGAGTTTGCCATGTGGAACAAGGCAAATGGGTTTTTATTTCAAGGGGAAAAAACATCTCTTCTTATACCTTGGAGACCCTGAAATTCAGAGTGAAAGATCTTTGATTTTGGGTTTGCATTTCAAAATGGGACAGAATGATTCTCCGAATCTTCTCTGCTGACATTTAACTCGTACAGTGATCATAACATGAATAATGACAATGCCACAAAAATGCAGCAGAAACTCTCTTCTCCCTCAAGGTATGGGGAGAAGAGAGTCACCAGAGGAAATTTCTCGTACAGACTGAATTGGAACTGTGGTGGGAGGGTCCCTGCACACAAGAACAGAGGAAGGAGGGACTGAGTTAGAACGCTACAGCACTGGTAAAGGAGTACAAAGCAGGAGATGCTAGAGAACAAGGAATTGTAGATGGCACAATCCACCCACGTGACAAACACTCAGGCATTTACACACAGATGGCATTTGCTTGGCCATAAAGTATAAAGAGGATAAAGTTGCTCTGGCTGTAGCTGTGACTGCCAGAGCAAAGAAGACTGCCATCAGAAGTATATGGAGCTTCACAATGTACCAAACAAGCAAACACAGGACACGCTGCATTGGATGGGCAACATTTTGATGAATTCTCCTTTCCAGGTGGTAACAGAAGTCCTTGCTCTATGTCTTTGTGCTATAGTCCTTCCTACCACTCATCCTGATTTGTTCTTAGTGCACCACTCTGTAAAATCATTTGTTCTGTTTGGCACTCCTCCTATCTGCGCCCCCGAGCGCAGCCCACATCGTTTCCTCAACCCCTGGCAGCCCCGTGTCTGCCCATTCCCCACCATCAGCCCTCATCCCACAGGATGGCCTCGCTTCCCCCAGGCAGATCGAAACTTCCAGCCAACTGGTGTCATCTGCAAACTTACGGAGGGTGCTCTCTATGCCGTCATCCAGGTCATCAATAAAGATATTGAACAGGACAGGCCCCAGCACCGTCCCCTGGGGAACACCACTTCTGGCTGGTCACCAGCTGGATTTAGCTCCATTCACCACCATTCTCTGGACCCGGCCTTTCAGCCAGTTCCTTATCCAGCCAAGAGCATACCTGTCCAAGCCAAGGGCTACCAGCTTTTGCAGGAGAATACTGTGGGAGACAGTGTCAAAGGCTTTGTAGTCTAGGTAGACTACATCAATAGCCTTTCCTTTTGAAAATTAGGGTCTCAAGATTTCATTTGATAGTTGCTTGTTGCTGGTCTTCTGCATGAACAAAACGCTTTTTCTCAAGGTCAGAAAGCCTATCGTTGACAAAATACAAAAAGAGAATGGAATTCCTGAATTCCTTCAGTGAATGTACGGGATGTATTTTTTAAGTTGGTTTTCATTTATGTGGAGGTAGAAAAGTAGATGTTGTATACTTTGACTTCTGCAAGGTATTTGACACTATTTCCCATTAAATCCCTGTTATGAAACTTAGAAAGTGTGGGACAGATGAGTCGTTGATGAGGTGGATTGAGGACTGACTGGCAGAGCTCAGATGGTTGTCATCATAAGTACAGACTCTGGTTGGAGGCCTGTAGCTAGTGGTGTTCCCCAGGGATCAGTGCTGGGTCCGGTCTTCTTCAGCATCTTCATCAGTGACTTGTCTGAAGGGATAGAGTCTACTCCCAGAATGTTTGCTGATGATACAAAGTTCAACGTGGCTGACACATTGGAAGAATGTGCTGCCATTCAGCAAGACCTGGACAGATTGGAGAGTTGGGCAGGAAGGAACCTGATGAGGTTTAACAAAAGCAAATGTACAGTCTTGCACCTGGGGAGCAATTAACACATGTATCAGAACAGGTTAGGGAGAGGACCTCTGCAGAGTAGGCCTTGGGTAGTTCTGGTGGGCAAAAGCTTGGCCATGAGCCAGCGGTGTCCCTTTGTGGCCTGGGATGCCATGGGGTGCCATGGGGTACATTAAAATGAGCATGGCCAGCAGGTCAAGGGAGGTGATCCTCCCCTGGCGAAGCCACATACCAGAATTCTGTGTCCAGCTCTGGGCTTTCCAGTTCAAAAAATACAAGGATCTTCCAGGAGTCGAGTAGAGGGCCACAAAGATGATGAGGAGCCCGTAGCACCTCCTGCATGAGAAAAGGCTGAGTAACCTGTGTCTGTTCAACCTGGGGAAAAGAAGACTGAGCGGGGATCTGATACACGTTTATAAATATCTAAAGGGAAGTGGGAAGCAAATGGAAAAGGCCAGGCTTTCTTGGTGGTGCAAGGACAAGGAGAAATGATCTAAAATTGGAACATAGGAAGTTCCATACAAACATGCAAAAGAACTTCTTTATGGTAAGGATGATGGAGCACTGGAACTGGCTGCCCAGAGATGCTGTGGGGTCTCCTGTGGAGATATTCAAGTCAGGTCTGGACACATACCTATGCGACCTATCGTAGGGAACCTCCTTTAGCATGGAGTTGGACTTGATGATCTCTTGAGGTCCATTCCAACCCTTGTGATTCTGTGACTCTGTGATTCTGTGAAGATTTTAATGTGCTGAGGGATGCAGACCTGGGACTAGCTACAGAATAGTGCAGGGAGGGAGAGGACAGAAGAAGGGAACTATTTCTCAGAAGGCTTTATATAGAGCATTAAAATCCAGCTGTCTGCAGGAACTCGAGAACGGACTTGCTGGTTCTGGCCAGTCCTGCCATTTCTGTGTTTTTAATGTTTTCCAGATTATTTATGAGCATGCTGTTTCACTACTGCAAATACGTGCATTTTGTAAAACATACCAGGGCAGAACAAGGAAGCCACTGGTTTCAGTAACACACTATGATCTTCAGATCCTGCTGAGTTTGCCAATTTTTCTAAGGAAAACCAGTCCTACAGAATCTAGCCAGCTGCCCAGCAGATTTCACATAAACGTCTGAAGAAGACATTTACTTTCACACCACACCAAGTCTTTCATCCCTATTGTATATCTCCATATTTGAATTTTCAATTTTTTTTTTCATGATTTTCTAATGAGATGTAAAGATAAGTAATCCATAATACACATTGGTGGAAACTGACAATAACTAACAGCTTCACAAAGTGGGTAAACAGTCTCTCCTTCATTAACTTTGAGTTCAACGACAAAGAGTGGAATGGACAAAAATTAAACACTGGCCTGCCCATAAAAGTATAATTAAAAAATCATCAAAATCTCTTATTAGAGATATATTTTTTTAATACTTATATGTGTGACAGACTTTGACTATTTGCGGCTAGAGGTTCTCCACATCAGCAAGCTAAAATTTGGTGGATACCAAGAAAAACTTGTTATTGAACACTAATTCATGAATAAACAAATAATAGTAACCTAGTTTATAAGTAGGTCATCTGAAAACATGAAAATCTGTCCCAACCCAGGGACATGAAAAGTCAAAGAACCAGAGTTTATATATGTTCAGTAACATAAAAATATCTTTCATTATTTGTTTCTACTAATTTTGCAGATTTAGAAGGATCCTCCAAGATATCAGTATTAACAGTTAACTTGATTTTAATGTCTATATGAGATACAGTGAAGACAAGAAACAAAGATAGTCCCTCTGGCTCTGCCTTCAGCCTGCAGGAGGGCCTGTTAGACGCTGACTACGTAAGATGCTGACTGCCTGCCTCTCTATGTAGAGAAGGACCCGCAAACCCGCAGCGGGCCAGGTGGGCCAGGTGAATCTAATGAGGTTCAACACAGCAAAGTGCAAGGTTCTGCACTTGGGCTGGAAGAATCCCAAGCGTCCATACAGACTGGAAGGAGCAGTCCTTGAGAGCAGCCCTGCAGAGGAGGACCTGGGAGACCTGATGGATGAAAAGCTTAACATGAGCCAGCAGTGTGCTCTTGCAGCTCGGAAAGCAAATGATATCCTGGGCTCCATCAGAAAAGGGGTGGCTAGCAGGGACAGGAAGGTGATTGTCCCTCTCTTCTCTGCCCTTGTGAGGCCCCATCTGGAGTACTGTGTCCAGGTCTGGACCCCCCAGTACAAGAAAGACAGAGAACTCTTGAAGAGGGTCCAGAGAAGGGCCACAAAGATGATCAGTGCAGGTAGGATCCCCTACGAAAGCAGGCTTAGGGAGCTGGGTTTGTTCAGCCTGGAGAAAAGAAGCCTGTGGGGTGACCTCATTGCAGCCTTTCACTACCTAAAGGGAGCCTATAAACAGGAGGGGAATCAACTCTTTGAAAGGGTAGGTAATGGCAGGACAAGGGGAAATGGGATGTCAGGGGGAAAGTTCTTTTACTATGAGAGTGGTGAGGTGCTGGAACAGGCTGCCCAGAGAGGTTGTGGATGCCTCGTCCCTGGAGGTGTTCAAGGCCAGACTGGATGAGGCCCTGGGCAGCCTGGTCTAGTATTAAATGGGGAGGTCAGTGGTCCTGCCTGTGGCGCGGGGGGGTTGGAGATTCATGATCCAATCCTGGCCATTCTGTGATTCTGTGATATATTCAGCCTTGCAGTAACCTTTTAATTACAGCTAAAGTTCTTGCTAGGAGAAAGAGCTAAATAACTTCTGCAGGCTTATTTAGTTTACTTGTCTTTTCCCATACTGAAATATTTTTGCCGCTCCTGCAAACGATCACGTTAAAATCAAAATGGCAGCCACCATTTCAGGGCAAACCCCGAGCGGATCAGCCTCATAGCAGAACCCTTACGACGAAAGACCGTACTTAGACGGTCCTAATCGCTGCAAACAAGCCGCTTCTAAGAAGCTCCGAGAAGCTCTAAGAAGCTGATAGAGAGCGAGGCAGCGCCTCCCAGCCCCCGACAGCACGGCTGACGCGTGTGGGAGGACAGGAGTGTCGGCTGCAGTTTTAAAAGTGCATTTCAGGGCAAACCCGCAGCGGATCACCCTGGTAGCAGGGTTTTACAAAGGACCGTTTCTGAAGGTCCAAATCGCAGCAAAAAAGCGCATCTAAGAAGTTCCAAGAAGCTCTAAGAAGCTGAGGAAGAGCAAGACAGCGCTCTCCCTCCCGGCAGCTCGGCGGGCAGGCAGAGTGAGTAGGCAGGCAGGCAAAGTTAGGCACCTTGGTACATAGGAGGAGGCTTAACACAGCACTTAGCACATAGCTTATGAAGTCACTTAGGTCGCTGTTCTGTCAACTCACCGTGGTCCCCACCGTGGCAAGCTGCTGCTAAAAGGGACGTGGAGACTCTGAAAGTATGAATGTGTGCCGCGGTTCATGTCTCAGGCTGAAGAGAATGCCTGGCCCTGTCACTGCTACAGGAGGGCAGCTGGGGTACCACCTGTGTGTGGTGTGAGCAGGTGGACGATCTGCTCAGCCTGATGGTAGAGCTAGAGGAAGTAGAAAGGCTGAGGAGCATCCGGGCTTATGGGAAGGGGATTGACTGGTGGAGCCGCACTCTGCCGTCGCTG
This sequence comes from Phasianus colchicus, assembly GCF_987193195.1. NCBI lineage: Eukaryota > Metazoa > Chordata > Aves > Galliformes > Phasianidae > Phasianus > Phasianus colchicus. The sequence continues at coordinate 26,236,024 of NC_143476.1, read as the reverse complement.
TAGGAAGGGGGTGGGGGAGATGCTCCTCAGGCAGTGGGGGATCATCTGCCCTTTCATAGTCAGGTGGGAAAGGGTGACCTGAGAGACAGCGAGGGACGGAAGCCAGTGTTTGTTGGGGGCAACAAGCAGACTGCCCCTCAGCCTGTCCCACCTTCCCAGCTGCCCTTACGTAACAGGTATGAGGCTCTGGAGCTGGAGAGACTAAGGAATGTGGATGTCAGTGAAAGTCAGTTCTTACAGGAGAGATTGCCCAAGGCTAGTCAGTCTGCTCCCTGTTGTGCTACAACATCGGTCAGGAAAAAAGAAGGGCTATCATCATAGGAGGCTCCCTTCTGAGGGGAACCGAGGGCCCGATATGCCGCTCAGTCCCGTCCCATAGCTGGAGCCCAGCTGAGAGATGTTGCTAGGAATATCCATTGCCTGGTTAAGCCATTACCATTATCCGTTCCTAGTTTTCTACACTGGAAATGAAAGGCAAAAGAATTCCTCGAATGTCAAAAGGGACTTCAGGGCTCTGGGAAGACTGCTGAAGGGATCAGGAGCGCAAGTTGTGTTCTCCTCTGTCTTCAGTTGGTGACTGGGATCCGCACAAAAGGAGGAGGACAGACATGCTGGTGAACGGTCTTGTGCTATGGTTTGGGATGCAGCCTTCAGAAAGGGGGAATGCTGACAGCAGACAGGAGGCGACTGACTAGAAGGGTTACAGATATTCTTGGGAGCAAGCTGGCTGGGCTGGTTAGCAGGACTTTAAACTAGATATGATGGGGGCGGGGGGTGTACTGGGTGACAGAGAAGCATGTGGGAATGTTGCTGCCTTGGAAGGCGGTAGTGGAAAACCCCAAACTTGTCCTGGATGTATTAGGGACAGCTCCTCCGAGAAGGCAGCGAGGCCAGTAGCTAAGCTGAAATGCCTCTATACCAATGTGTGCAGTATGGGAAATAAACAGAAGGAGCTAGAAAGCGTGGTGCAATTGGGAAAGTATGACCTAATTGCTATCACGGAAACATAGTGGGATGAATCCCATGCTTGGAATACCCTGATTGAGGACTACAGACTTTTCAGAAGAGAGGGATAAGGTAGGAGGGGTGGGGGAGTTGCTCTTTATGTTAGAAAGTGGATAGATTGTAAAAAGTGGTGTCTGAGGAAACGCATGATTAGGTGGAGGGCTTGTGGGTTAAAATCAAGAATTGGTCCTATAATATCTTCAGCAGTACATTTATACATCAGGCTCAGACTTTCACTTGCCTCGTCTGTTTTTTTAAAACGGTCTTGAGAAGGAAGAAAAAAAAAAGTAAAATTAATAATTTACGTGATGTCTCAATTGCTGAGTTAAAATTTTTTAACTAGTTTATTTTTGGAAACATAACAGCTTCTGCCTTCTTTAATTTCAGCTACTTCTGATAAACTGCAGGGAAGTGCCTTCTTGGGATGCAATGTTACCAATTATCTGAAAGTGTATTGTCATCTAATCAGAAATAAGGGCACAGGATTGTATCTTCTGTGTGAAACTCATTATTTACATTTTTATGATTCAGTAGTGAATGCCTAGGAACTCACAAGCCTGTGAGCTAAACAGCTGCTGAGCTGACGGCGAGTGTTTGTCTTCCTCCTCTGTCCTACTGTGCCTGTCTCTGGCCACACAAAAGCAAAAGCATGAAAGCCTGGGCAGCATGGCTGCTCTTGGGCCAACTTCCAAAGCTTTCTGGGTAAACATGCCCACGCGTCCCTCCTGCTGGGTGAATTTGGTCTATGCCATTTCAACCCCAGGGCCCTGAGCTAGCCACGCCTGGGCGGGGCAATGAGTCACAATTGGACCCCTTTGTGACCTGTCCCTGTGACACCCAGAGATAGCTGGACCTGACCTGGAGAACCTGCAGTGTCCGGCAGGACAGTGAGGTGACAGGGCAGCAGTGTGCGGGTCTGGCAAGGAGCCCCCGAGCGCAGCCCACATCGTTTCCTCAACCCCTGGCAGCCCCGTGTCTGCCCATTCCCCACCATCAGCCCTCATCCCACAGGATGGAGGAGAGACCCCCCAGCCGCCCGAGGGTGGCCTGGGCAGAGAGTGGGGCTCCCGAGGAGAGGCCTCCACCGGAGCCCTACGAGGTGACCGAGGTGCAGTCGCTGCATGGCGGTGAGTGAGGGTCCCCAGCAGGGTGGGCTGGGGTAGCAAGCGCCCTGTGTTCAGGCAGCCATGGGCAGACTGTGCCAGGCAAGCAGGCACAAGCCTGGAGAGGGCAGAGCTCCCTCCTCTGTTTGTGACTGTCTTCGATCCCTCTACAGCACTGCTCACTCTGCTTCTTCGTTAGATGCTGACAGCCTGTCTCTCTATGGAGAGGAGGAGAATGAAGAGACAGAGGAGAAGGAAGCCATAGATATCATAGAACACTTCCTCAGGAGTACAGAAAAGGTAACATCTCAGCTGTGCCTGCATCTCTGGATGGTCCCTGTGGCTCTGCCTTCAGGCTGCAGGAGGGCCACTGGCTGGACAGAGCTGCTGCCCTCCAGGCATCCCACACTGCTCCACACCCTGTAATGCTCCGGGGCTGCCGGACACAGCTCTCCCAGCTCACGCTCTCTCCTTGTCTCTCTGTGGTGGCCAGGAGGAGATGCTCAAGATGATGTTTCTGGAGAGCATCTGCAGCATCTGCAGAATCAGCAAAAAGAAGGGCTTGTGTGAGAGCCTGGCTATTTTCTGCCGTGAGAAGAACTTGGCAGAGAAAGTCAAGGTGAGGGGACAACATAAGGGGTTGTGGGAGAGGGCAGAGCTGTCCAGGGACTGGCAGCCTGTGAGGCAGGGGTGGGCAGGGGACTATGAGTGCTGCTGAGATCTCAGCAGTGGGATGCAGGGTGCCTTTGCGTTCTGGTGCTGGGCTGGAGGCACTGGGGCTCCTCCGGCACTTGCTGACCGGCCGCCAGGTCTGCTGGTGCTGGGTGCTGGTGACTGCTAGGTCTCATCCTGGTTGTACTCTACAGGAGCTGCTGGAAAATGAGCCCACGGACCAGCTGTGCACAGCAGTGCGGTACCAAGCCATGCTTGCAATCGCCGCCTTGAGGTACCAGCCCAGCCCCGGTTTTTCCCACACATCCCCAGGGCACAGTCCTGCTGGCTCTGATCTTAGCTGGGAAGCATCCCCACGTGGGCAGGGTAGCCCTCAGCTCTGCCCTGCTATGGGCTTCTGCAGAGGTTGGAGGAAGCCGTGAAGCTCCCTGCACAGTCTTGGCTCTTGTCCCAAAGCAGGAGGCATCAGGACTGTCCTCCAGCCCAGGCCAGTCCCGTGGAGGAGGTGCCTCTCAGCAGGGCTCCACATCCCTTCTAGGGAGCCTTGCCCAGGGGGGGACCAACATCAAAGCGCTGCTCCCAACATCAAGGTCTCTCTATTTCCAGTGAAATGCAGGCAATTTCGGAGGAAGAAATAATACCTCTTTCACACGTGTGCTTCAAAGCCATCTTCTGCCTTCCTCCAAAAGAGGACCTGAACATCTGCCTTTACAATCATGTACGTACTGGGTGATCTACTGTAGTGCCCGTGCCTCTGGATTTTTCACGTGCAGAGATTACTAAAGATCCTTGCAGTCAGGGTCTTGGCCTCGCTTCCCCCACTGTTTCTCTCCCACTCTTGCCGCGGGCCTGGCAATATGCAGCATTCACAGCCTGGTCTGCACACAGCAGCTTTGCTGCCATGGGGCCTCTCTCAGGCTGTGCGTCAATCTGCGGATGTCCTTCCTTGGTAGTCAAAGGGACTCACAGCAGTTTCCTCGCGGTGAGAGGGCCCTTGGAAAGACTTTCACAACCTGCTGCTCTCTTTACAGACCGTGTGTGCTATGGAGAAAATGCTGCAGGTTCTGCTGGTCAACCATCGTACCTCCAATGGAGAGGAGCTGCAGAACATCTTGGAGGTCTGTATTGTGGAGGCTGTAGAAGGCCTGAGAAGGGCTGGGCTCTAGTTCAGGGGGGAAGCCCGGACAGATGCTGTGATTCCAGCCGGGAGCTCAGCAGAGCTGCTTCTGCTGGAGGCGGCATCCGCAGCTCCCAGGCAAACCAGCAGCTCCTCTCCCCACAGGTGCTGCTGCCCTTCACCCGCTCCCAGACAAAAACTGTGCGTGAGAGGGCCATGGAGCAGATCTGGAAGCTTTATGGTTTCTGTCAGGAGGTAAGGAGCCAGGAACTTTCCAGCCAGGCTATCTCCTGTTCTCTGCATCCCAGAGCAGCCTGCAGCTCAGGGGTACATGCAAGACAAGCTTGGGCACAGCTGGGAGCCCTCAGCATGTTTCTGCCCTGAAGCAAGGGTCTTCATCCTTCCTTTTGCTCGGGCCTTCCCCCTCCAGACCACAGTCTCTCACTCAATTTGACATGTCCTCCCTCTCTTTTTCCTTTCTACTGTAGCCATTTGGAAAACACCTCCAACCTTCTCAGAGAACAGACATCGTCCTCATGGCCCTTGAAAAGACCACTGAAGACTGCGCTGTTGAGGACGATGAGTGGTCCGAAATTATACTGGATATGGTTCTGAGTCAGCCTAGCAGCTGGCTGATGGATGTAAGCAGTCCAAGGCTAGATTACCGTGCCCTGCCCTGCCCTCTGTAGATTATGTGCATCTGAAGGCACTTCAAGCCAGCAAAAGCAGTGGGAAGGGCAGTAATGTCTTTGGCAGCGGGACAAATGGCTGCAGTACAGTGGCAGCAGCAATCTCCCTGTGTCCTCTGAACAGGTGCCGGTGATTATGAGCTTCATCCACAGGCACATGAAAAGCAGCAGCACATCAGTTCAACAGACACTCTTCTCAGTGCTGGAAATACTGGCCTACCAGTTTCCCAGGGATGTGCTGATGAGTGTGTTGATCTACCTTCCACCGAATGACAGGTACCAGCCCTGACAGCCCCCGCGGTCTTCTTCCTGTGAAGTGCAGGGCTCAGAGATGCTTTGGCTGCCAGAGCCACGCAGAGCTGCAGGGCATCCTTGACGAGCTTCCACTGTGCTTTCCAGCGCTGGTGGGCCAGTCAGGGCTGCAGCAGCCAATACCGACCAAGGCAGCCCGGGGCTTCCATCACGCTCCTGCCTCGCCCCTCTGGGAAGGCCATCTCAGCCCTTCCTGCTTGCCCAGGCTGGGCCCCCAGGCCTCCAAAAGCACGAGGAGCAGCAGGGCCAAGGCTACAGCACAGCCTGTGGCCTACCAGGACTTCCTGAGCCATGGTGCTGTGGCTGAGGCAGCCCTGCTGACAGAGTATTGCTCTTCGTTTGCAGCACTCTGCGTATCTGGAAGAACATGATTTACTGCCCAAAGTCATCAGAGAACGTTTTAGATGTGCTGTGCACTGTGCTCATGGAGGAAGAAATCTGCGGGATTCCCACAGGAGACTTGGGCCTCCTTCGCCTGACTGTGAGTTACCAAACAATGCACCGTGCTTTCCTTCAGGGCTCTTTTTCACCAGTTCCCTGCTTCCCATGCCTTGCCGCCCAGAATGGGAAGCTGGGAAAGGGTAGGGGTAGAGTCGGGGTCATGGATGGGGGACCAGGGTGAGCCATTGCCTCTGTACAGCCTGAGGAGGCCGCAGGACCTGAGAGGAGAAGTGCCTGTGGCCACACACATCTGGTGCCAATTTTGTGCCAGCTCCTGCAGGTCAATTGCTTTTCAGAGGCATGAGAGCAAGAGGCTGTGGCTGCTCAGAGGGGCAGGAGAAGCGGGCCTTGTCCCTACCAGCTTCGTTATTCTTAGTGATGTGAGGACCCTGTACTGGGAACTTGCTCGGGTTCTGTGCAGCAGAGCATCCATCTGCTGCCAAGGCTTACTTTCAGACGCTCCATGGCTCCCTTTGCTGCCAGCACCAGGTATTCTGCCCAGGTGCCACAGCAGGGAGGTGGAGGCTAAGCAGGCAGCGTGTGCCCCAGAGGCACTGCTGAGGGCCAGCCCTGTTTCCTCCTTGTCCCAGTGCCTGGGGAGCTCTGCTTTGACCATTAAGGGTGGCAGGGGAATACTCTGAGGCACAGACAGCCCGTGATTGACACTTGTTGCATTCCTTTGCATGAACACACAACACATCTGTGCAGAGTATGCCTCTGAAGCACCTCCCTTTGCATCAGCCATGCTAGTGACATGGCCTGCTCTCCACAGCTCTTGGGCATCTGAAGCCATTTTAAGCCAGCACAGAACAATGGGAGGGGCAGAAGTATCATTGGCAGCAGGGCAACTGGCTGTAGTACAGTTGCGGCAATATCCTTCCTGTGTTCTCCCAACAGGTGCGCGAGATTCTTCAGTCCATTCATAGAAACCTGAAAAAAAAGCCTCAATCATTTCAGCAGACTCTCTTGTTACTGCTGGATTTGATGGCCAGCCACTTTCCTAGAAATGCGCTGACGGCTGTGTTGCTCCACCTTCCACTGAATGACAGGTATCTGCCCTGACAGTCCCGTGGTCTTCTTCCTGTGAAGAGCAGGGTTCAGAGATGCTTTGGCTGCCAGAGCCACACAAAGCTGCAGGACATCCCTGAGGAGCAGGCCTTTAATTCCACAGTGCTCTCCAGCACTGGTGGGCCAGTCAGGGCTGCAGCAGCCAACTTCCAAGCAAGACAGCCCAGGGCTCCCATCAGTCTCCTGATAGAGCATTGCTCTTCATTTGCAGCACTACTCTGGATATGTGGAAGAGTATGCTTTCCTCCACATGGTCATCAGACAGAGTCATAGAAGTGCTAGATGTTGTGCTCGAGATGGACCTGTGCGGGATACCTGCAGCAGAGTTGGACCTCCTTCGCCTGACTGTGAGTTACCAAACAATGCACCGTGCTTTCCTTCAGGGCTCTTTTTCACCAGTTCCCTGCTTCCCATGCCTTGCCGCCCAGAATGGGAAGCTGGGAAAGGGTAGGGGTAGAGTCGGGGTCATGGATGGGGGACCAGGGTGAGCCATTGCCTCTGTACAGCCTGAGGAGGCCGCAGGACCTGAGAGGAGAAGTGCCTGTGGCCACACACATCTGGTGCCAATTTTGTGCCAGCTCCTGCAGGTCAATTGCTTTTCAGAGGCATGAGAGCAAGAGGCTGTGGCTGCTCAGAGGGGCAGGAGAAGCGGGCCTTGTCCCTACCAGCTTCGTTATTCTTAGTGATGTGAGGACCCTGTACTGGGAACTTGCTCGGGTTCTGTGCAGCAGAGCATCCATCTGCTGCCAAGGCTTACTTTCAGACGCTCCATGGCTCCCTTTGCTGCCAGCACCAGGTATTCTGCCCAGGTGCCACAGCAGGGAGGTGGAGGCTAAGCAGGCAGCGTGTGCCCCAGAGGCACTGCTGAGGGCCAGCCCTGTTTCCTCCTTGTCCCAGTGCCTGGGGAGCTCTGCTTTGACCATTAAGGGTGGCAGGGGAATACTCTGAGGCACAGACAGCCCGTGATTGACACTTGTTGCATTCCTTTGCATGAACACACAACACATCTGTGCAGAGTATGCCTCTGAAGCACCTCCCTTTGCATCAGCCATGCTAGTGACATGGCCTGCTCTCCACAGCTCTTGGGCATCTGAAGCCATTTTAAGCCAGCACAGAACAATGGGAGGGGCAGAAGTATCATTGGCAGCGGGGCAACTGGCTGTAGTACAGTTGTGGCAATACTCTTCCTGTGTTCTCCCAACAGGTGCCCGAGATTCTTCAGTCCATCCATAGAAACCTGAAAAGAAGGCTTGCGTCACTTCAGCAGACTCTCTTCTCATTGCTGAATATGCTGACCAACCTTTTTCCCAGAGATGTGCTGACGGCTGTGTTGCTCCATCTTCCACAGAATGACAGGTATCTGCCCTGATAGCCCCGTGGTCTTCTTCCTGTGAAGAGCAGGGTTCAGAGATGCTCTGGCTGCCAGCGCCACGCAAAGCTGCAGGACATCCTGGAGGAACAGGCCCTCCATTCCACTGTGCTTTCCAGTGCTGGTGGACCAGTCAGGGCTGCAGCAGTCAACGCCAACCAAGGCAGTGCGGAGCCCCCATCCAGAGGACGCAGGATGGCAGGGCCAGGGCTGCAGCACAGCCTGTGGGCTACCTGGGCTGCCTGAGTCATGGCGCTGGGGCTGAGGCAGCCCTGCTGATAGAGCATTGCTCTTTATTTGCAGCACTACTCTGGACATCTGGAAGAGAGTGCTAGCTCCAACAGTGACTTCAGGAATGCACTTGCAAGAACTGTGCCGTGTTTTTCAGGACCAACAGCTGTGCGTGATCTTTAGCATCACCGCAGTGGATTTTGGCCTACTTTGCATGGCTGTGAGTTACTGGACAAGGCACCTTGCTCTCCTCCCACAGAAGCCAGAAGCTGCAGGGTGCAGGGGCAGGGTCCTGCTGGCTCTCACTGCTGTGTTGGTTTCAGGTGGTGTGCCCCACTGAAGAGATCCTGCAAGAGTTATGTAACCCAGACCTCTTCCAGATGTTTCTGAAGATTGAAAGCTTGCCACTACTCTGGCTGGTGCTCAGAGGCCTTGTGCTTCTGTCAGAGAGACCTGAGACGGTGAGCAGGCCCTAGTCAAATGAAAACACTATTGGCAGCCTGGTGCTGGGGCGGTGGGCAGTACTGTGACTTGACCTTGCCCGAGACTCAAGAGTGCGAATGATGGCCATGGTGGGGCCTGGTGGCTACCCGGGGAGCTTTCCAGATGGGTTATTTGGGGGCCTGTTGTAAAAGGGGGTGGGACACAGAGACCATGCTCTCCGACTTTCCTTCTCCTGTCTCCCTATGTCCGTATCAGTGTGCCCATGGCCACCACCTGCCCAGAGTCTAATGCTGCCATTCCTGTGGCAGCTGCCAGAGAGCAAGGCGTGTGCTCTGAAATCAGGGCTCTTAGGCCAGGGTGGCCATTGCTCTCTCTTGATGAAAAGGAAATTGTGTGTTTTGTACAGGCAAGAGAAATACAGGCCCTGCTGCCAGACATCATGGAGACCCTGCAGTTTGGCAATGCGCACGTCACTCTTAATGCGCTGACTATCTTCAAAAACATCATGAATCATCTGGGGAAGATGGAGGCGCGTCCCATTGCTCTGGAGCTGGCTGGCAAGCTCCTGTATCTATTTAATCATGTAAGTCTGCTGTGGAAGGCTGAGCTCTGCAGATGGGTGCTTGGCTGGAATGCGTTCTTCTCTCTTTGCTCTTCTGGGCTCTCATGGGATGTCTTCTGGGCTCTGCAGCCCAGCAGGCCTCATCCCTGGCAGCTTGGTTGTTGTTGGCGATGCGAGGCCCCTGTGTTGTGGCCCAGTCCGACCACTGTGCAAAGCACCTGCTGCCAAGGGTTAGTGTCAGACTCTCCAGTTGCCCTTATACTACCAACACCGGGCATTCTCCCCAGGTGCCATAACAAAGAGGTGAAGGCTAAGCAGGCAGCGTGTGCCCTGGAGACAATGCCAAGGGGCATCCTTGTCTCCTCCTTGGCCAATGCTTGCCAAGCTCTTCTTTGTCGTGGTAGGGTAGCTGGGGGAGCACTCTGAGGCACAGGCACTGCGTGCTGGAACCCTGTTGCATTGATTTTCATGAATTCACAGCCTGTTCATGCAGAACGTGACTCTGAAGCATCTTGCTTTGCATCAGCCGCACCTGCTCTTGTGCTCACCATGGGCAACAAGAGAGAGTTGCTGAGGTTCTCCTGTACTCCTCCCTCAGGTGTCAGGTGAAGTACGAGAGTCTTCCATCCTCCTCTTCAAAGATGTGATAGAGGCTGTGGTGTGGTGGCAAAAGGGAGAAATGAAGAAGAAAGTACGCAGGGGCCTGCTTCCTTTGTTCTTTCGGAGCAGTGATGAGATCTCGAGTGTTGCACAGGTATGAATTTCAGACCTGGCCATTATAGAGGCAAGAGTGTGCTGACACCTCAAGGGCAGTCTGGGGTTGAGGGCAGCAAGTGTTGCAGCTCCTGGGGTCTGTTTCTGTGGTGCCATCTCCCAGCATCTGTTGCTCTGTAGGCTGCCAGGGAAGCCCTTACCGCTTGTGCAAGGTTCCTGAAGTGGCAGGAGCTCGAGCATCAGGCCGAGAAGAGGGATGTGCTGGGGATCACGGAGTGCTTGGTAAGGACAACTCCACAACCCCTGCCCCTTTGTTGAGGGAAGGAACACTGGTGGGGGGTCCGCAGCTGCAGCTGGGAAGGCTCTGCAAGCCCCATGCCTTTGTGTTCTTGTACAGGTACAGCAGAGAAGGGAGAGGGTGGCTAAAAACCTACAGCAGAGCCTGCTGTACCTGAAGGATCCTCAGGCTGCTATGCGACAAAATGCTCTCTTGTTCATTGGTGAGCCCAACCCCTGGGTCCCTCTTTGAGCCCTGCCCTGACAGCAAGGCACAGCCCTGCAGCCCCCAGGTACACTCTGCCCATGCCAGTAGTCCCGATGGGTGCCTCACTCAGGTCCTGCCTCAGGCACCGTCACTGCCTGGGGTGCAGGGCCAGAAGCAGGTGGGCTGGCTGGACTGCAGTCTGTGCTCCTGGGAGCGTGTTGAGGAGTGGGGATCTGATGGGAGCTCTCTACCTAGGCTTTGTGTGGAGCTACTGGAACCCAAGTGAGGGAAAGCGGAATAAAATCTACAATGGTGAGTGAGAACAGCGCTATGTGTGCTGGGGCTGGGGGCAGGGTCACAGCCTAAGTAGTGTGCAGCTGTGTCTTGGCCTGCTGCACACAAGGAAATGTTGCAGGGGCAGAGGAACATTGTTGGGGCAGATGGAGCAATCCTGAGCAGTAGCTTCCAGCTGAACCCTTAGTTTCACGTGCTTCTCCTGGCCTGGAAAAGTGATGGGGCTGGCATGGTCTGAAGGGGATTCTGGCGGTTCTCTGCGGGTTGGTGGGTTTCACCCCTGTTTTGTTTCCTTCTGTTGCAGTCCTCCATTTTTTGGAACATGACAGTCATCCATTAGTCCGTCATCAGGCAACATTGACAATCCAGATTCTGAGAAAACCACAGCGGGAGAAAAAGAAAGGATGGCGCAGGCTTCTAGAACTGTGTTGCTGGCCCTGCCGTATTCTTTCATCATAAGTCTGACTGACTAGAACTTCAATTACAAAAGCCGTTCCTGTTGTTGTCCTCCTGTCCTGTACCTGAAGGATTCTCAGGCTTCTGTGTGACAAGAGACTCTCTTGTTCATTGGTGAGCCCAACCCCTGGGTCCCTCTTTGAACCCTGCCCTGGCAGCAAGGCACAGCCCTGCAGCCCCCAGGTACACTCTGCTCATCCTGGCCTGGAAAAGTGATGGGTGCGGCTGGGGCTGGCATGGTCTGAAGTAGATGCTGGCGGGTCACTGCAGGTTGCTGGGTTTCACCCCTGGTTTGTTTCCTTCTGTTGCAGTCCTCCATTCTTTGGAACATGACAGTCATCCGCTAGTCCATTCTCCGGCAACACTGACAATCCAGATTCTGGGACGTTCACAGCAGCAGAGAAAATCAGGATGGGCTAGGCTTGTAGAACTGTGTTGCTGGCTCTGCAGTTCCCTATTTCATCATAAGTATGATTAATTAAAACTTCAATTACCAAGCTGTTCCCTTAGTGTCCTCCTGTGTTGAGCTTATGTGCAGGGTTTATGTAGCAGTGGACTGTATCTGGAACCACCATGAGGAGAGCCTGGGAGAAGAGCCTTCCCAAGCCAGCTCCAAATGGGAACTGTGGGAGGAGCCCACAAAGGAGCAGCTGGAGCAGGGCTGAAGGAGGCTGCATCCCATGAGAAGAACCATGGTGGTGTAGGCTGTTTCCCTGAGGTTCGTGGTGTCAAGAATAGATGGAAATCAGAGGACTGGTCTAATGCAAGAGTGCATCCTCAGCACGTTTGGTGGCCTTACTCCATGGGGAGTGCAATACTCCATGAGAAGTGCTACTGATTCTCTGGAGGGGTGATAGGCCTTTCATGGGGATACAGATCCATTGGAGGGCTGGACGATCAACAACAGCATGCAGTTCCACTAAAGAAAATAAAAAAAGTCTTTAAACTGGCATACACTCGTAAGTACCCCAAGGCTTATCTTCAAGGTCTATCAAGGGCACTATTCCCTCTGTGTACAAAGTAAGACTTGCTTCATGGTCTGCTCATTTTGCTGGGCCTTCGACAGATATGAAGTAAGAAAGTAATTGTTTTCCTAACTTCTTGCAAAGATGAAGTGCAGAGATGAAGCAAAGCTCCTGTTTGCTCAGTAGTGCTGTGTGCCTGGGCATGAGTTTGCCATGTGGAACAAGGCAAATGGGTTTTTATTTCAAGGGGAAAAAAACATCTCTTCTTATACCTTGGAGACCCTGAAATTCAGAGTGAAAGATCTTTGATTTTGGGTTTGCATTTCAAAATGGGACAGAATGATTCTCCGAATCTTCTCTGCTGACATTTAACTCGTACAGTGATCATAACATGAATAATGACAATGCCACAAAAATGCAGCAGAAACTCTCTTCTCCCTCAAGGTATGGGGAGAAGAGAGTCACCAGAGGAAATTTCTCGTACAGACTGAATTGGAACTGTGGTGGGAGGGTCCCTGCACACAAGAACAGAGGAAGGAGGGACTGAGTTAGAACGCTACAGCACTGGTAAAGGAGTACAAAGCAGGAGATGCTAGAGAACAAGGAATTGTAGATGGCACAATCCACCCACGTGACAAACACTCAGGCATTTACACACAGATGGCATTTGCTTGGCCATAAAGTATAAAGAGGATAAAGTTGCTCTGGCTGTAGCTGTGACTGCCAGAGCAAAGAAGACTGCCATCAGAAGTATATGGAGCTTCACAATGTACCAAACAAGCAAACACAGGACACGCTGCATTGGATGGGCAACATTTTGATGAATTCTCCTTTCCAGGTGGTAACAGAAGTCCTTGCTCTATGTCTTTGTGCTATAGTCCTTCCTACCACTCATCCTGATTTGTTCTTAGTGCACCACTCTGTAAAATCATTTGTTCTGTTTGGCACTCCTCCTATCTGCGCCCCCGAGCGCAGCCCACATCGTTTCCTCAACCCCTGGCAGCCCCGTGTCTGCCCATTCCCCACCATCAGCCCTCATCCCACAGGATGGAGGAGAGACCCCCCAGCCGCCCGAGGGTGGCCTGGGCAGAGAGTGGGGCTCCCGAGGAGAGGCCTCCACCGGAGCCCTACGAGGTGACCGAGGTGCAGTCGCTGCATGGCGGTGAGTGAGGGTTCCCAGCAGGGTGGGCTGGGGTAGCAAGCGCCCTGTGTTCAGGCAGCCATGGGCAGACTGTGCCAGGCAAGCAGGCACAAGCCTGGAGAGGGCAGAGCTCCCTCCTCTGTTTGTGACTGCCTTCGATCCCTCTACAGCACTGCTCACTCTGCTTCTTCGTTAGATGCTGACAGCCTGTCTCTCTATGGAGAGGAGGAGAATGAAGAGACAGAGGAGAAGGAAGCCATAGATATCATAGAACACTTCCTCAGGAGTACAGAAAAGGTAACATCTCAGCTGTGCCTGCATCTCTGGATGGTCCCTGTGGCTCTGCCTTCAGGCTGCAGGAGGGCCACTGGCTGGACAGAGCTGCTGCCCTCCAGGCATCCCACACTGCTCCACACCCTGTAATGCTCCGGGGCTGCCGGACACAGCTCTCCCAGCTCACGCTCTCTCCTTGTCTCTCTGTGGTGGCCAGGAGGAGATGCTCAAGATGATGTTTCTGGAGAGCATCTGCAGCATCTGCAGAATCAGCAAAAAGAAGGGCTTGTGTGAGAGCCTGGCTATTTTCTGCCGTGAGAAGAACTTGGCAGAGAAAGTCAAGGTGAGGGGACAACATAAGGGGTTGTGGGAGAGGGCAGAGCTGTCCAGGGACTGGCAGCCTGTGAGGCAGGGGTGGGCAGGGGACTATGAGTGCTGCTGAGATCTCAGCAGTGGGATGCAGGGTGCCTTTGCGTTCTGGTGCTGGGCTGGAGGCACTGGGGCTCCTCCGGCACTTGCTGACCGGCCGCCAAGTCTGCTGGTGCTGGGTGCTGGTGACTGCTAGGTCTCATCCTGGTTGTACTCTACAGGAGCTGCTGGAAAATGAGCCCACGGACCAGCTGTGCACAGCAGTGCGGTACCAAGCCATGCTTGCAATCGCCGCCTTGAGGTACCAGCCCAGCCCCGGTTTTTCCCACACATCCCCAGGGCACAGTCCTGCTGGCTCTGATCTTAGCTGGGAAGCATCCCCACGTGGGCAGGGTAGCCCTCAGCTCTGCCCTGCTATGGGCTTCTGCAGAGGTTGGAGGAAGCCGTGAAGCTCCCTGCACAGTCTTGGCTCTTGTCCCAAAGCAGGAGGCATCAGGACTGCCCTCCAGCCCAGGCCAGTCCCGTGGAGGAGGTGCCTCTCAGCAGGGCTCCACATCCCTTCTAGGGAGCCTTGCCCAGGGGGGGACCAACATCAAAGCGCTGCTCCCAACATCAAGGTCTCTCTATTTCCAGTGAAATGCAGGCAATTTCGGAGGAAGAAATAATACCTCTTTCACACGTGTGCTTCAAAGCCATCTTCTGCCTTCCTCCAAAAGAGGACCTGAACATCTGCCTTTACAATCATGTACGTACTGGGTGATCTACTGTAGTGCCCGTGCCTCTGGATTTTTCACGTGCAGAGATTACTAAAGATCCTTGCAGTCAGGGTCTTGGCCTCGCTTCCCCCACTGTTTCTCTCCCACTCTTGCCGCGGGCCTGGCAACATGCAGCATTCACAGCCTGGTCTGCACACAGCAGCTTTGCTGCCATGGGGCCTCTCTCAGGCTGTGCGTCAATCTGCGGATGTCCTTCCTTGGTAGTCAAAGGGACTCACAGCAGTTTCCTCGCGGTGAGAGGGCCCTTGGAAAGACTTTCACAACCTGCTGCTCTCTTTACAGACCGTGTGTGCTATGGAGAAAATGCTGCAGGTTCTGCTGGTCAACCATCGTACCTCCAATGGAGAGGAGCTGCAGAACATCTTGGAGGTCTGTATTGTGGAGGCTGTAGAAGGCCTGAGAAGGGCTGGGCTCTAGTTCAGGGGGGAAGCCCGGACAGATGCTGTGATTCCAGCCGGGAGCTCAGCAGAGCTGCTTCTGCTGGAGGCGGCATCCGCAGCTCCCAGGCAAACCAGCAGCTCCTCTCCCCACAGGTGCTGCTGCCCTTCACCCGCTCCCAGACAAAAACTGTGCGTGAGAGGGCCATGGAGCAGATCTGGAAGCTTTATGGTTTCTGTCAGGAGGTAAGGAGCCAGGAACTTTCCAGCCAGGCTATCTCCTGTTCTCTGCATCCCAGAGCAGCCTGCAGCTCAGGGGTACATGCAAGACAAGCTTGGGCACAGCTGGGAGCCCTCAGCATGTTTCTGCCCTGAAGCAAGGGTCTTCATCCTTCCTTTTGCTCGGGCCTTCCCCCTCCAGACCACAGTCTCTCACTCAATTTGACATGTCCTCCCTCTCTTTTTCCTTTCTACTGTAGCCATTTGGAAAACACCTCCAACCTTCTCAGAGAACAGACATCGTCCTCATGGCCCTTGAAAAGACCACTGAAGACTGCGCTGTTGAGGACGATGAGTGGTCCGAAATTATACTGGATATGGTTCTGAGTCAGCCTAGCAGCTGGCTGATGGATGTAAGCAGTCCAAGGCTAGATTACCGTGCCCTGCCCTGCCCTCTGTAGATTATGTGCATCTGAAGGCACTTCAAGCCAGCAAAAGCAGTGGGAAGGGCAGTAATGTCTTTGGCAGCGGGACAAATGGCTGCAGTACAGTGGCAGCAGCAATCTCCCTGTGTCCTCTGAACAGGTGCCGGTGATTATGAGCTTCATCCACAGGCACATGAAAAGCAGCAGCACATCAGTTCAACAGACACTCTTCTCAGTGCTGGAAATACTGGCCTACCAGTTTCCCAGGGATGTGCTGATGAGTGTGTTGATCTACCTTCCACCGAATGACAGGTACCAGCCCTGACAGCCCCCGCGGTCTTCTTCCTGTGAAGTGCAGGGCTCAGAGATGCTTTGGCTGCCAGAGCCACGCAGAGCTGCAGGGCATCCTTGACGAGCTTCCACTGTGCTTTCCAGCGCTGGTGGGCCAGTCAGGGCTGCAGCAGCCAATACCGACCAAGGCAGCCCGGGGCTTCCATCACGCTCCTGCCTCGCCCCTCTGGGAAGGCCATCTCAGCCCTTCCTGCTTGCCCAGGCTGGGCCCCCAGGCCTCCAAAAGCACGAGGAGCAGCAGGGCCAAGGCTACAGCACAGCCTGTGGCCTACCAGGACTTCCTGAGCCATGGTGCTGTGGCTGAGGCAGCCCTGCTGACAGAGTATTGCTCTTCGTTTGCAGCACTCTGCGTATCTGGAAGAACATGATTTACTGCCCAAAGTCATCAGAGAACGTTTTAGATGTGCTGTGCACTGTGCTCATGGAGGAAGAAATCTGCGGGATTCCCACAGGAGACTTGGGCCTCCTTCGCCTGACTGTGAGTTACCAAACAATGCACCGTGCTTTCCTTCAGGGCTCTTTTTCACCAGTTCCCTGCTTCCCATGCCTTGCCGCCCAGAATGGGAAGCTGGGAAAGGGTAGGGGTAGAGTCGGGGTCATGGATGGGGGACCAGGGTGAGCCATTGCCTCTGTACAGCCTGAGGAGGCCGCAGGACCTGAGAGGAGAAGTGCCTGTGGCCACACACATCTGGTGCCAATTTTGTGCCAGCTCCTGCAGGTCAATTGCTTTTCAGAGGCATGAGAGCAAGAGGCTGTGGCTGCTCAGAGGGGCAGGAGAAGCGGGCCTTGTCCCTACCAGCTTCGTTATTCTTAGTGATGTGAGGACCCTGTACTGGGAACTTGCTCGGGTTCTGTGCAGCAGAGCATCCATCTGCTGCCAAGGGTTACTTTCAGACGCTCCATGGCTCCCTTTGCTGCCAGCACCAGGTATTCTGCCCAGGTGCCACAGCAGGGAGGTGGAGGCTAAGCAGGCAGCGTGTGCCCCAGAGGCACTGCTGAGGGCCAGCCCTGTTTCCTCCTTGTCCCAGTGCCTGGGGAGCTCTGCTTTGACCATTAAGGGTGGCAGGGGAATACTCTGAGGCACAGACAGCCCGTGATTGACACTTGTTGCATTCCTTTGCATGAACACACAACACATCTGTGCAGAGTATGCCTCTGAAGCACCTCCCTTTGCATCAGCCATGCTAGTGACATGGCCTGCTCTCCACAGCTCTTGGGCATCTGAAGCCATTTTAAGCCAGCACAGAACAATGGGAGGGGCAGAAGTATCATTGGCAGCGGGGCAACTGGCTGTAGTACAGTTGTGGCAATACTCTTCCTGTGTTCTCCCAACAGGTGCCCGAGATTCTTCAGTCCATCCATAGAAACCTGAAAAGAAGGCTTGCGTCACTTCAGCAGACTCTCTTCTCATTGCTGAATATGCTGACCAACCTTTTTCCCAGAGATGTGCTGACGGCTGTGTTGCTCCATCTTCCACAGAATGACAGGTATCTGCCCTGATAGCCCCATGGTCTTCTTCCTGTGAAGAGCAGGGTTCAGAGATGCTCTGGCTGCCAGCGCCACGCAAAGCTGCAGGACATCCTGGAGGAACAGGCCCTCCATTCCACTGTGCTTTCCAGTGCTGGTGGACCAGTCAGGGCTGCAGCAGTCAACGCCAACCAAGGCAGTGCGGAGCCCCCATCCAGAGGACGCAGGATGGCAGGGCCAGGGCTGCAGCACAGCCTGTGGGCTACCTGGGCTGCCTGAGTCATGGCGCTGGGGCTGAGGCAGCCCTGCTGATAGAGCATTGCTCTTTATTTGCAGCACTACTCTGGACATCTGGAAGAGAGTGCTAGCTCCAACAGTGACTTCAGGAATGCACTTGCAAGAACTGTGCCGTGTTTTTCAGGACCAACAGCTGTGCATGATCTTTAGCATCACCGCAGTGGATTTTGGCCTACTTTGCATGGCTGTGAGTTACTGGACAAGGCACCTTGCTCTCCTCCCACAGAAGCCAGAAGCTGCAGGGTGCAGGGGCTGGGTCCTGCTGGTTCTCACTGCTGTGTTGGTTTCAGGTGATGTGCCCCACTGAAGAGATCCTGCAAGAGTTATGTAACCCAGACCTCTTCCAGATGTTTCTGAAGATTGAAAGCTTGCCACTACTCTGGCTGGTGCTCAGAGGCCTTGTGCTTCTGTCAGAGAGACCTGAGACGGTGAGCAGGCCCTAGTCAAATGAAAACACTATTGGCAGCCTGGTGCTGGGGCGGTGGGCAGTACTGTGACTTGACCTTGCCCGAGACTCAAGAGTGCGAATGATGGCCATGGTGGGGCCTGGTGGCTACCCGGGGAGCTTTCCAGATGGGTTATTTGGGGGCCTGTTGTAAAAGGGGGTGGGACACAGAGACCATGCTCTCCGACTTTCCTTCTCCTGTCTCCCTATGTCCGTATCAGTGTGCCCATGGCCACCACCTGCCCAGAGTCTAATGCTGCCATTCCTGTGGCAGCTGCCAGAGAGCAAGGCGTGTGCTCTGAAATCAGGGCTCTTAGGCCAGGGTGGCCATTGCTCTCTCTTGATGAAAAGGAAATTGTGTGTTTTGTACAGGCAAGAGAAATACAGGCCCTGCTGCCAGACATCATGGAGACCCTGCAGTTTGGCAATGCGCACGTCACTCTTAATGCGCTGACTATCTTCAAAAACATCATGAATCATCTGGGGAAGATGGAGGCGCGTCCCATTGCTCTGGAGCTGGCTGGCAAGCTCCTGTATCTATTTAATCATGTAAGTCTGCTGTGGAAGGCTGAGCTCTGCAGATGGGTGCTTGGCTGGAATGCGTTCTTCTCTCTTTGCTCTTCTGGGCTCTCATGGGATGTCTTCTGGGCTCTGCAGCCCAGCAGGCCTCATCCCTGGCAGCTTGGTTGTTGTTGGCGATGCGAGGCCCCTGTGTTGTGGCCCAGTCCGACCACTGTGCAAAGCACCTGCTGCCAAGGGTTAGTGTCAGACTCTCCAGTTGCCCTTATACTACCAACACCGGGCATTCTCCCCAGGTGCCATAACAAAGAGGTGAAGGCTAAGCAGGCAGCGTGTGCCCTGGAGACAATGCCAAGGGGCATCCTTGTCTCCTCCTTGGCCAATGCTTGCCAAGCTCTTCTTTGTCGTGGTAGGGTAGCTGGGGGAGCACTCTGAGGCACAGGCACTGCGTGCTGGAACCCTGTTGCATTGATTTTCATGAATTCACAGCCTGTTCATGCAGAACGTGACTCTGAAGCATCTTGCTTTGCATCAGCCGCACCTGCTCTTGTGCTCACCATGGGCAACAAGAGAGAGTTGCTGAGGTTCTCCTGTACTCCTCCCTCAGGTGTCAGGTGAAGTACGAGAGTCTTCCATCCTCCTCTTCAAAGATGTGATAGAGGCTGTGGTGTGGTGGCAAAAGGGAGAAATGAAGAAGAAAGTACGCAGGGGCCTGCTTCCTTTGTTCTTTCGGAGCAGTGATGAGATCTCGAGTGTTGCACAGGTATGAATTTCAGACCTGGCCATTATAGAGGCAAGAGTGTGCTGACACCTCAAGGGCAGTCTGGGGTTGAGGGCAGCAAGTGTTGCAGCTCCTGGGGTCTGTTTCTGTGGTGCCATCTCCCAGCATCTGTTGCTCTGTAGGCTGCCAGGGAAGCCCTTACCGCTTGTGCAAGGTTCCTGAAGTGGCAGGAGCTCGAGCATCAGGCCGAGAAGAGGGATGTGCTGGGGATCACGGAGTGCTTGGTAAGGACAACTCCACAACCCCTGCCCCTTTGTTGAGGGAAGGAACACTGGTGGGGGGTCCGCAGCTGCAGCTGGGAAGGCTCTGCAAGCCCCATGCCTTTGTGTTCTTGTACAGGTACAGCAGAGAAGGGAGAGGGTGGCTAAAAACCTACAGCAGAGCCTGCTGTACCTGAAGGATCCTCAGGCTGCTATGCGACAAAATGCTCTCTTGTTCATTGGTGAGCCCAACCCCTGGGTCCCTCTTTGAGCCCTGCCCTGGCAGCAAGGCACAGCCCTGCAGCCCCCAGGTACACTCTGCCCATGCCAGTAGTCCCGATGGGTGCCTCACTCAGGTCCTCCCTCAGGCACCGTCACTGCCTGGGGTGCAGGGCCAGAAGCAGGTGGGCTGGCTGGACTGCAGTCTGTGCTCCTGGGAGCGTGTTGAGGAGTGGGGATCTGATGGGAGCTCTCTATCTAGGCTTTGTGTGGAGCTACTGGAACCCAAGTGAGGGAAAGCGGAATAAAATCTACAATGGTGAGTGAGAACAGTGCTATGTGTGCTGGGGCTGGGGGCAGGGTCACAGCCTAAGTAGTGTGCAGCTGTGTCTTGGCCTGCTGCACACAAGGAAATGTTGCAGGGGCAGAGGAACATTGTTGGGGCAGATGGAGCAATCCTGAGCAGTAGCTTCCAGCTGAACCCTTAGTTTCACGTGCTTCTCCTGGCCTGGAAAAGTGATGGGGCTGGCATGGTCTGAAGGGGATTCTGGCGGTTCTCTGCGGGTTGGTGGGTTTCACCCCTGTTTTGTTTCCTTCTGTTGCAGTCCTCCATTTTTTGGAACATGACAGTCATCCATTAGTCCGTCATCAGGCAACATTGACAATCCAGATTCTGAGAAAACCACAGCGGGAGAAAAAGAAAGGATGGCGCAGGCTTCTAGAACTGTGTTGCTGGCCCTGCCCTATTCTTTCATCATAAGTCTGACTGACTAGAACTTCAATTACAAAAGCCGTTCCTGTTGTTGTCCTCCTGTCCTGTACCTGAAGGATTCTCAGGCTTCTGTGTGACAAGAGACTCTCTTGTTCATTGGTGAGCCCAACCCCTGGGTCCCTCTTTGAGCCCTGCCCTGGCAGCAAGGCACAGCCCTGCAGCCCCCAGGTACACTCTGCTCATCCTGGCCTGGAAAAGTGATGGGTGCGGCTGGGGCTGGCATGGTCTGAAGTAGATGCTGGCGGGTCACTGCAGGTTGCTGGGTTTCACCCCTGGTTTGTTTCCTTCTGTTGCAGTCCTCCATTCTTTGGAACATGACAGTCATCCGCTAGTCCATTCTCCGGCAACACTGACAATCCAGATTCTGGGACGTTCACAGCAGCAGAGAAAATCAGGATGGGCTAGGCTTGTAGAACTGTGTTGCTGGCTCTGCAGTTCCCTATTTCATCATAAGTATGATTAATTAAAACTTCAATTACCAAGCTGTTCCCTTAGTGTCCTCCTGTGTTGAGCTTATGTGCAGGGTTTATGTAGCAGTGGACTGTATCTGGAACCACCATGAGGAGAGCCTGGGAGAAGAGCCTTCCCAAGCCAGCTCCAAATGGGAACTGTGGGAGGAGCCCACAAAGGAGCAGCTGGAGCAGGGCTGAAGGAGGCTGCATCCCACGAGAAGAACCATGGTGGTGTAGGCTGTTTCCCTGAGGTTCGTGGTGTCAAGAATAGATGGAAATCAGAGGACTGGTCTAATGCAAGAGTGCATCCTCAGCACGTTTGGTGGCCTTACTCCATGGGGAGTGCAATACTCCATGAGAAGTGCTACTGATTCTCTGGAGGGGTGATAGGCCTTTCATGGGGATACAGATCCATTGGAGGGCTGGACGATCAACAACAGCATGCAGTTCCACTAAAGAAAATAAAAAAAGTCTTTAAACTGGCATACACTCGTAAGTACCCCAAGGCTTATCTTCAAGGTCTATCAAGGGCACTATTCCCTCTGTGTACAAAGTAAGACTTGCTTCATGGTCTGCTCATTTTGCTGGGCCTTCGACAGATATGAAGTAAGAAAGTAATTGTTTTCCTAACTTCTTGCAAAGATGAAGTGCAGAGATGAAGCAAAGCTCCTGTTTGCTCAGTAGTGCTGTGTGCCTGGGCATGAGTTTGCCATGTGGAACAAGGCAAATGGGTTTTTATTTCAAGGGGAAAAAACATCTCTTCTTATACCTTGGAGACCCTGAAATTCAGAGTGAAAGATCTTTGATTTTGGGTTTGCATTTCAAAATGGGACAGAATGATTCTCCGAATCTTCTCTGCTGACATTTAACTCGTACAGTGATCATAACATGAATAATGACAATGCCACAAAAATGCAGCAGAAACTCTCTTCTCCCTCAAGGTATGGGGAGAAGAGAGTCACCAGAGGAAATTTCTCGTACAGACTGAATTGGAACTGTGGTGGGAGGGTCCCTGCACACAAGAACAGAGGAAGGAGGGACTGAGTTAGAACGCTACAGCACTGGTAAAGGAGTACAAAGCAGGAGATGCTAGAGAACAAGGAATTGTAGATGGCACAATCCACCCACGTGACAAACACTCAGGCATTTACACACAGATGGCATTTGCTTGGCCATAAAGTATAAAGAGGATAAAGTTGCTCTGGCTGTAGCTGTGACTGCCAGAGCAAAGAAGACTGCCATCAGAAGTATATGGAGCTTCACAATGTACCAAACAAGCAAACACAGGACACGCTGCATTGGATGGGCAACATTTTGATGAATTCTCCTTTCCAGGTGGTAACAGAAGTCCTTGCTCTATGTCTTTGTGCTATAGTCCTTCCTACCACTCATCCTGATTTGTTCTTAGTGCACCACTCTGTAAAATCATTTGTTCTGTTTGGCACTCCTCCTATCTGCGCCCCCGAGCGCAGCCCACATCGTTTCCTCAACCCCTGGCAGCCCCGTGTCTGCCCATTCCCCACCATCAGCCCTCATCCCACAGGATGGCCTCGCTTCCCCCAGGCAGATCGAAACTTCCAGCCAACTGGTGTCATCTGCAAACTTACGGAGGGTGCTCTCTATGCCGTCATCCAGGTCATCAATAAAGATATTGAACAGGACAGGCCCCAGCACCGTCCCCTGGGGAACACCACTTCTGGCTGGTCACCAGCTGGATTTAGCTCCATTCACCACCATTCTCTGGACCCGGCCTTTCAGCCAGTTCCTTATCCAGCCAAGAGCATACCTGTCCAAGCCAAGGGCTACCAGCTTTTGCAGGAGAATACTGTGGGAGACAGTGTCAAAGGCTTTGTAGTCTAGGTAGACTACATCAATAGCCTTTCCTTTTGAAAATCAGGGTCTCAAGATTTCATTTGATAGTTGCTTGTTGCTGGTCTTCTGCATGAACAAAACGCTTTTTCTCAAGGTCAGAAAGCCTATCGTTGACAAAATACAAAAAGAGAATGGAATTCCTGAATTCCTTCAGTGAATGTATGGGATGTATTTTTTAAGTTGGTTTTCATTTATGTGGAGGTAGAAAAGTAGATGTTGTATACTTTGACTTCTGCAAGGTATCTGACACTATTTCCCATTAAATCCCTGTTATGAAACTTAGAAAGTGTGGGATAGATGAGTCGTTGATGAGGTGGATTGAGGACTGACTGGCAGAGCTCAGATGGTTGTCATCATAAGTACAGACTCTGGTTGGAGGCCTGTAGCTAGTGGTGTTCCCCAGGGATCAGTGCTGGGTCCGGTCTTCTTCAGCATCTTCATCAGTGACTTGTCTGAAGGGATAGAGTCTACTCCCAGAATGTTTGCTGATGATACAAAGTTCAACGTGGCTGACACATTGGAAGAATGTGCTGCCATTCAGCAAGACCTGGACAGATTGGAGAGTTGGGCAGGAAGGAACCTGATGAGGTTTAACAAAAGCAAATGTACAGTCTTGCACCTGGGGAGCAATTAACACATGTATCAGAACAGGTTAGGGAGAGGACCTCTGCAGAGTAGGCCTTGGGTAGTTCTGGTGGGCAAAAGCTTGGCCATGAGCCAGCGGTGTCCCTTTGTGGCCTGGGATGCCATGGGGTGCCATGGGGTACATTAAAATGAGCATGGCCAGCAGGTCAAGGGAGGTGATCCTCCCCTGGCGAAGCCACATACCAGAATTCTGTGTCCAGCTCTGGGCTTTCCAGTTCAAAAAATACAAGGATCTTCCAGGAGTCGAGTAGAGGGCCACAAAGATGATGAGGAGCCCGTAGCACCTCCTGCATGAGAAAAGGCTGAGTAACCTGTGTCTGTTCAACCTGGGGAAAAGAAGACTGAGCGGGGATCTGATACACGTTTATAAATATCTAAAGGGAAGTGGGAAGCAAATGGAAAAGGCCAGGCTTTCTTGGTGGTGCAAGGACAAGGAGAAATGATCTAAAATTGGAACATAGGAAGTTCCATACAAACATGCAAAAGAACTTCTTTATGGTAAGGATGATGGAGCACTGGAACTGGCTGCCCAGAGATGCTGTGGGGTCTCCTGTGGAGATATTCAAGTCAGGTCTGGACACATACCTATGCGACCTATCGTAGGGAACCTCCTTTAGCATGGAGTTGGACTTGATGATCTCTTGAGGTCCATTCCAACCCTTGTGATTCTGTGACTCTGTGATTCTGTGAAGATTTTAATGTGCTGAGGGATGCAGACCTGGGACTAGCTACAGAATAGTGCAGGGAGGGAGAGGACAGAAGAAGGGAACTATTTCTCAGAAGGCTTTATATAGAGCATTAAAATCCAGCTGTCTGCAGGAACTCGAGAACGGACTTGCTGGTTCTGGCCAGTCCTGCCATTTCTGTGTTTTTAATGTTTTCCAGATTATTTATGAGCATGCTGTTTCACTACTGCAAATACGTGCATTTTGTAAAACATACCAGGGCAGAACAAGGAAGCCACTGGTTTCAGTAACACACTATGATCTTCAGATCCTGCTGAGTTTGCCAATTTTTCTAAGGAAAACCAGTCCTACAGAATCTAGCCAGCTGCCCAGCAGATTTCACATAAACGTCTGAAGAAGACATTTACTTTCACACCACACCAAGTCTTTCATCCCTATTGTATATCTCCATATTTGAATTTTCAATTTTTTTTTTCATGATTTTCTAATGAGATGTAAAGATAAGTAATCCATAATACACATTGGTGGAAACTGACAATAACTAACAGCTTCACAAAGTGGGTAAACAGTCTCTCCTTCATTAACTTTGAGTTCAACGACAAAGAGTGGAATGGACAAAAATTAAACACTGGCCTGCCCATAAAAGTATAATTAAAAAATCATCAAAATCTCTTATTAGAGATATATTTTTTTAATACTTATATGTGTGACAGACTTTGACTATTTGCGGCTAGAGGTTCTCCACATCAGCAAGCTAAAATTTGGTGGATACCAAGAAAAACTTGTTATTGAACACTAATTCATGAATAAACAAATAATAGTAACCTAGTTTATAAGTAGGTCATCTGAAAACATGAAAATCTGTCCCAACCCAGGGACATGAAAAGTCAAAGAACCAGAGTTTATATATGTTCAGTAACATAAAAATATCTTTCATTATTTGTTTCTACTAATTTTGCAGATTTAGAAGGATCCTCCAAGATATCAGTATTAACAGTTAACTTGATTTTAATGTCTATATGAGATACAGTGAAGACAAGAAACAAAGATAGTCCCTCTGGCTCTGCCTTCAGCCTGCAGGAGGGCCTGTTAGACGCTGACTACGTAAGATGCTGACTGCCTGCCTCTCTATGTAGAGAAGGACCCGCAAACCCGCAGCGGGCCAGGTGGGCCAGGTGAATCTAATGAGGTTCAACACAGCAAAGTGCAAGGTTCTGCACTTGGGCTGGAAGAATCCCAAGCGTCCATACAGACTGGAAGGAGCAGTCCTTGAGAGCAGCCCTGCAGAGGAGGACCTGGGAGACCTGATGGATGAAAAGCTTAACATGAGCCAGCAGTGTGCTCTTGCAGCTCGGAAAGCAAATGATATCCTGGGCTCCATCAGAAAAGGGGTGGCTAGCAGGGACAGGAAGGTGATTGTCCCTCTCTTCTCTGCCCTTGTGAGGCCCCATCTGGAGTACTGTGTCCAGGTCTGGACCCCCCAGTACAAGAAAGACAGAGAACTCTTGAAGAGGGTCCAGAGAAGGGCCACAAAGATGATCAGTGCAGGTAGGATCCCCTACGAAAGCAGGCTTAGGGAGCTGGGTTTGTTCAGCCTGGAGAAAAGAAGCCTGTGGGGTGACCTCATTGCAGCCTTTCACTACCTAAAGGGAGCCTATAAACAGGAGGGGAATCAACTCTTTGAAAGGGTAGGTAATGGCAGGACAAGGGGAAATGGGATGTCAGGGGGAAAGTTCTTTTACTATGAGAGTGGTGAGGTGCTGGAACAGGCTGCCCAGAGAGGTTGTGGATGCCTCGTCCCTGGAGGTGTTCAAGGCCAGACTGGATGAGGCCCTGGGCAGCCTGGTCTAGTATTAAATGGGGAGGTCAGTGGTCCTGCCTGTGGCGCGGGGGGGTTGGAGATTCATGATCCAATCCTGGCCATTCTGTGATTCTGTGATATATTCAGCCTTGCAGTAACCTTTTAATTACAGCTAAAGTTCTTGCTAGGAGAAAGAGCTAAATAACTTCTGCAGGCTTATTTAGTTTACTTGTCTTTTCCCATACTGAAATATTTTTGCCGCTCCTGCAAACGATCACGTTAAAATCAAAATGGCAGCCACCATTTCAGGGCAAACCCCGAGCGGATCAGCCTCATAGCAGAACCCTTACGACGAAAGACCGTACTTAGACGGTCCTAATCGCTGCAAACAAGCCGCTTCTAAGAAGCTCCGAGAAGCTCTAAGAAGCTGATAGAGAGCGAGGCAGCGCCTCCCAGCCCCCGACAGCACGGCTGACGCGTGTGGGAGGACAGGAGTGTCGGCTGCAGTTTTAAAAGTGCATTTCAGGGCAAACCCGCAGCGGATCACCCTGGTAGCAGGGTTTTACAAAGGACCGTTTCTGAAGGTCCAAATCGCAGCAAAAAAGCGCATCTAAGAAGTTCCAAGAAGCTCTAAGAAGCTGAGGAAGAGCAAGACAGCGCTCTCCCTCCCGGCAGCTCGGCGGGCAGGCAGAGTGAGTAGGCAGGCAGGCAAAGTTAGGCACCTTGGTACATAGGAGGAGGCTTAACACAGCACTTAGCACATAGCTTATGAAGTCACTTAGGTCGCTGTTCTGTCAACTCACCGTGGTCCCCACCGTGGCAAGCTGCTGCTAAAAGGGACGTGGAGACTCTGAAAGTATGAATGTGTGCCGCGGTTCATGTCTCAGGCTGAAGAGAATGCCTGGCCCTGTCACTGCTACAGGAGGGCAGCTGGGGTACCACCTGTGTGTGGTGTGAGCAGGTGGACGATCTGCTCAGCCTGATGGTAGAGCTAGAGGAAGTAGAAAGGCTGAGGAGCATCCGGGCTTATGGGAAGGGGATTGACTGGTGGAGCCGCACTCTGCCGTCGCTGTAGGAAGGGGGTGGGGGAGATGCTCCTCAGGCAGTGGGGGATCATCTGCCCTTTCATAGTCAGGTGGGAAAGGGTGACCTGAGAGACAGCGAGGGACGGAAGCCAGTGTTTGTTGGGGGCAACAAGCAGACTGCCCCTCAGCCTGTCCCACCTTCCCAGCTGCCCTTACGTAACAGGTATGAGGCTCTGGAGCTGGAGAGACTAAGGAATGTGGATGTCAGTGAAAGTCAGTTCTTACAGGAGAGATTGCCCAAGGCTAGTCAGTCTGCTCCCTGTTGTGCTACAACATCGGTCAGGAAAAAAGAAGGGCTATCATCATAGGAGGCTCCCTTCTGAGGGGAACCGAGGGCCCGATATGCCGCTCAGTCCCGTCCCATAGCTGGAGCCCAGCTGAGAGATGTTGCTAGGAATATCCATTGCCTGGTTAAGCCATTACCATTATCCGTTCCTAGTTTTCTACACTGGAAATGAAAGGCAAAAGAATTCCTCGAATGTCAAAAGGGACTTCAGGGCTCTGGGAAGACTGCTGAAGGGATCAGGAGCGCAAGTTGTGTTCTCCTCTGTCTTCAGTTGGTGACTGGGATCCGCACAAAAGGAGGAGGACAGACATGCTGGTGAACGGTCTTGTGCTATGGTTTGGGATGCAGCCTTCAGAAAGGGGGAATGCTGACAGCAGACAGGAGGCGACTGACTAGAAGGGTTACAGATATTCTTGGGAGCAAGCTGGCTGGGCTGGTTAGCAGGACTTTAAACTAGATATGATGGGGGCGGGGGGTGTACTGGGTGACAGAGAAGCATGTGGGAATGTTGCTGCCTTGGAAGGCGGTAGTGGAAAACCCCAAACTTGTCCTGGATGTATTAGGGACAGCTCCTCCGAGAAGGCAGCGAGGCCAGTAGCTAAGCTGAAATGCCTCTATACCAATGTGTGCAGTATGGGAAATAAACAGAAGGAGCTAGAAAGCGTGGTGCAATTGGGAAAGTATGACCTAATTGCTATCACGGAAACATAGTGGGATGAATCCCATGCTTGGAATACCCTGATTGAGGACTACAGACTTTTCAGAAGAGAGGGATAAGGTAGGAGGGGTGGGGGAGTTGCTCTTTATGTTAGAAAGTGGATAGATTGTAAAAAGTGGTGTCTGAGGAAACGCATGATTAGGTGGAGGGCTTGTGGGTTAAAATCAAGAATTGGTCCTATAATATCTTCAGCAGTACATTTATACATCAGGCTCAGACTTTCACTTGCCTCGTCTGTTTTTTTAAAACGGTCTTGAGAAGGAAGAAAAAAAAAAAGTAAAATTAATAATTTACGTGATGTCTCAATTGCTGAGTTAAAATTTTTTAACTAGTTTATTTTTGGAAACATAACAGCTTCTGCCTTCTTTAATTTCAGCTACTTCTGATAAACTGCAGGGAAGTGCCTTCTTGGGATGCAATGTTACCAATTATCTGAAAGTGTATTGTCATCTAATCAGAAATAAGGGCACAGGATTGTATCTTCTGTGTGAAACTCATTATTTACATTTTTATGATTCAGTAGTGAATGCCTAGGAACTCACAAGCCTGTGAGCTAAACAGCTGCTGAGCTGACGGCGAGTGTTTGTCTTCCTCCTCTGTCCTACTGTGCCTGTCTCTGGCCACACAAAAGCAAAAGCATGAAAGCCTGGGCAGCATGGCTGCTCTTGGGCCAACTTCCAAAGCTTTCTGGGTAAACATGCCCACGCGTCCCTCCTGCTGGGTGAATTTGGTCTATGCCATTTCAACCCCAGGGCCCTGAGCTAGCCACGCCTGGGCGGGGCAATGAGTCACAATTGGACCCCTTTGTGACCTGTCCCTGTGACACCCAGAGATAGCTGGACCTGACCTGGAGAACCTGCAGTGTCCGGCAGGACAGTGAGGTGACAGGGCAGCAGTGTGCGGGTCTGGCAAGGAGCCCCCGAGCGCAGCCCACATCGTTTCCTCAACCCCTGGCAGCCCCGTGTCTGCCCATTCCCCACCATCAGCCCTCATCCCACAGGATGGAGGAGAGACCCCCCAGCCGCCCGAGGGTGGCCTGGGCAGAGAGTGGGGCTCCCGAGGAGAGGCCTCCACCGGAGCCCTACGAGGTGACCGAGGTGCAGTCGCTGCATGGCGGTGAGTGAGGGTCCCCAGCAGGGTGGGCTGGGGTAGCAAGCGCCCTGTGTTCAGGCAGCCATGGGCAGACTGTGCCAGGCAAGCAGGCACAAGCCTGGAGAGGGCAGAGCTCCCTCCTCTGTTTGTGACTGTCTTCGATCCCTCTACAGCACTGCTCACTCTGCTTCTTCGTTAGATGCTGACAGCCTGTCTCTCTATGGAGAGGAGGAGAATGAAGAGACAGAGGAGAAGGAAGCCATAGATATCATAGAACACTTCCTCAGGAGTACAGAAAAGGTAACATCTCAGCTGTGCCTGCATCTCTGGATGGTCCCTGTGGCTCTGCCTTCAGGCTGCAGGAGGGCCACTGGCTGGACAGAGCTGCTGCCCTCCAGGCATCCCACACTGCTCCACACCCTGTAATGCTCCGGGGCTGCCGGACACAGCTCTCCCAGCTCACGCTCTCTCCTTGTCTCTCTGTGGTGGCCAGGAGGAGATGCTCAAGATGATGTTTCTGGAGAGCATCTGCAGCATCTGCAGAATCAGCAAAAAGAAGGGCTTGTGTGAGAGCCTGGCTATTTTCTGCCGTGAGAAGAACTTGGCAGAGAAAGTCAAGGTGAGGGGACAACATAAGGGGTTGTGGGAGAGGGCAGAGCTGTCCAGGGACTGGCAGCCTGTGAGGCAGGGGTGGGCAGGGGACTATGAGTGCTGCTGAGATCTCAGCAGTGGGATGCAGGGTGCCTTTGCGTTCTGGTGCTGGGCTGGAGGCACTGGGGCTCCTCCGGCACTTGCTGACCGGCCGCCAGGTCTGCTGGTGCTGGGTGCTGGTGACTGCTAGGTCTCATCCTGGTTGTACTCTACAGGAGCTGCTGGAAAATGAGCCCACGGACCAGCTGTGCACAGCAGTGCGGTACCAAGCCATGCTTGCAATCGCCGCCTTGAGGTACCAGCCCAGCCCCGGTTTTTCCCACACATCCCCAGGGCACAGTCCTGCTGGCTCTGATCTTAGCTGGGAAGCATCCCCACGTGGGCAGGGTAGCCCTCAGCTCTGCCCTGCTATGGGCTTCTGCAGAGGTTGGAGGAAGCCGTGAAGCTCCCTGCACAGTCTTGGCTCTTGTCCCAAAGCAGGAGGCATCAGGACTGTCCTCCAGCCCAGGCCAGTCCCGTGGAGGAGGTGCCTCTCAGCAGGGCTCCACATCCCTTCTAGGGAGCCTTGCCCAGGGGGGGACCAACATCAAAGCGCTGCTCCCAACATCAAGGTCTCTCTATTTCCAGTGAAATGCAGGCAATTTCGGAGGAAGAAATAATACCTCTTTCACACGTGTGCTTCAAAGCCATCTTCTGCCTTCCTCCAAAAGAGGACCTGAACATCTGCCTTTACAATCATGTACGTACTGGGTGATCTACTGTAGTGCCCGTGCCTCTGGATTTTTCACGTGCAGAGATTACTAAAGATCCTTGCAGTCAGGGTCTTGGCCTCGCTTCCCCCACTGTTTCTCTCCCACTCTTGCCGCGGGCCTGGCAATATGCAGCATTCACAGCCTGGTCTGCACACAGCAGCTTTGCTGCCATGGGGCCTCTCTCAGGCTGTGCGTCAATCTGCGGATGTCCTTCCTTGGTAGTCAAAGGGACTCACAGCAGTTTCCTCGCGGTGAGAGGGCCCTTGGAAAGACTTTCACAACCTGCTGCTCTCTTTACAGACCGTGTGTGCTATGGAGAAAATGCTGCAGGTTCTGCTGGTCAACCATCGTACCTCCAATGGAGAGGAGCTGCAGAACATCTTGGAGGTCTGTATTGTGGAGGCTGTAGAAGGCCTGAGAAGGGCTGGGCTCTAGTTCAGGGGGGAAGCCCGGACAGATGCTGTGATTCCAGCCGGGAGCTCAGCAGAGCTGCTTCTGCTGGAGGCGGCATCCGCAGCTCCCAGGCAAACCAGCAGCTCCTCTCCCCACAGGTGCTGCTGCCCTTCACCCGCTCCCAGACAAAAACTGTGCGTGAGAGGGCCATGGAGCAGATCTGGAAGCTTTATGGTTTCTGTCAGGAGGTAAGGAGCCAGGAACTTTCCAGCCAGGCTATCTCCTGTTCTCTGCATCCCAGAGCAGCCTGCAGCTCAGGGGTACATGCAAGACAAGCTTGGGCACAGCTGGGAGCCCTCAGCATGTTTCTGCCCTGAAGCAAGGGTCTTCATCCTTCCTTTTGCTCGGGCCTTCCCCCTCCAGACCACAGTCTCTCACTCAATTTGACATGTCCTCCCTCTCTTTTTCCTTTCTACTGTAGCCATTTGGAAAACACCTCCAACCTTCTCAGAGAACAGACATCGTCCTCATGGCCCTTGAAAAGACCACTGAAGACTGCGCTGTTGAGGACGATGAGTGGTCCGAAATTATACTGGATATGGTTCTGAGTCAGCCTAGCAGCTGGCTGATGGATGTAAGCAGTCCAAGGCTAGATTACCGTGCCCTGCCCTGCCCTCTGTAGATTATGTGCATCTGAAGGCACTTCAAGCCAGCAAAAGCAGTGGGAAGGGCAGTAATGTCTTTGGCAGCGGGACAAATGGCTGCAGTACAGTGGCAGCAGCAATCTCCCTGTGTCCTCTGAACAGGTGCCGGTGATTATGAGCTTCATCCACAGGCACATGAAAAGCAGCAGCACATCAGTTCAACAGACACTCTTCTCAGTGCTGGAAATACTGGCCTACCAGTTTCCCAGGGATGTGCTGATGAGTGTGTTGATCTACCTTCCACCGAATGACAGGTACCAGCCCTGACAGCCCCCGCGGTCTTCTTCCTGTGAAGTGCAGGGCTCAGAGATGCTTTGGCTGCCAGAGCCACGCAGAGCTGCAGGGCATCCTTGACGAGCTTCCACTGTGCTTTCCAGCGCTGGTGGGCCAGTCAGGGCTGCAGCAGCCAATACCGACCAAGGCAGCCCGGGGCTTCCATCACGCTCCTGCCTCGCCCCTCTGGGAAGGCCATCTCAGCCCTTCCTGCTTGCCCAGGCTGGGCCCCCAGGCCTCCAAAAGCACGAGGAGCAGCAGGGCCAAGGCTACAGCACAGCCTGTGGCCTACCAGGACTTCCTGAGCCATGGTGCTGTGGCTGAGGCAGCCCTGCTGACAGAGTATTGCTCTTCGTTTGCAGCACTCTGCGTATCTGGAAGAACATGATTTACTGCCCAAAGTCATCAGAGAACGTTTTAGATGTGCTGTGCACTGTGCTCATGGAGGAAGAAATCTGCGGGATTCCCACAGGAGACTTGGGCCTCCTTCGCCTGACTGTGAGTTACCAAACAATGCACCGTGCTTTCCTTCAGGGCTCTTTTTCACCAGTTCCCTGCTTCCCATGCCTTGCCGCCCAGAATGGGAAGCTGGGAAAGGGTAGGGGTAGAGTCGGGGTCATGGATGGGGGACCAGGGTGAGCCATTGCCTCTGTACAGCCTGAGGAGGCCGCAGGACCTGAGAGGAGAAGTGCCTGTGGCCACACACATCTGGTGCCAATTTTGTGCCAGCTCCTGCAGGTCAATTGCTTTTCAGAGGCATGAGAGCAAGAGGCTGTGGCTGCTCAGAGGGGCAGGAGAAGCGGGCCTTGTCCCTACCAGCTTCGTTATTCTTAGTGATGTGAGGACCCTGTACTGGGAACTTGCTCGGGTTCTGTGCAGCAGAGCATCCATCTGCTGCCAAGGCTTACTTTCAGACGCTCCATGGCTCCCTTTGCTGCCAGCACCAGGTATTCTGCCCAGGTGCCACAGCAGGGAGGTGGAGGCTAAGCAGGCAGCGTGTGCCCCAGAGGCACTGCTGAGGGCCAGCCCTGTTTCCTCCTTGTCCCAGTGCCTGGGGAGCTCTGCTTTGACCATTAAGGGTGGCAGGGGAATACTCTGAGGCACAGACAGCCCGTGATTGACACTTGTTGCATTCCTTTGCATGAACACACAACACATCTGTGCAGAGTATGCCTCTGAAGCACCTCCCTTTGCATCAGCCATGCTAGTGACATGGCCTGCTCTCCACAGCTCTTGGGCATCTGAAGCCATTTTAAGCCAGCACAGAACAATGGGAGGGGCAGAAGTATCATTGGCAGCAGGGCAACTGGCTGTAGTACAGTTGCGGCAATATCCTTCCTGTGTTCTCCCAACAGGTGCGCGAGATTCTTCAGTCCATTCATAGAAACCTGAAAAAAAAGCCTCAATCATTTCAGCAGACTCTCTTGTTACTGCTGGATTTGATGGCCAGCCACTTTCCTAGAAATGCGCTGACGGCTGTGTTGCTCCACCTTCCACTGAATGACAGGTATCTGCCCTGACAGTCCCGTGGTCTTCTTCCTGTGAAGAGCAGGGTTCAGAGATGCTTTGGCTGCCAGAGCCACACAAAGCTGCAGGACATCCCTGAGGAGCAGGCCTTTAATTCCACAGTGCTCTCCAGCACTGGTGGGCCAGTCAGGGCTGCAGCAGCCAACTTCCAAGCAAGACAGCCCAGGGCTCCCATCAGTCTCCTGATAGAGCATTGCTCTTCATTTGCAGCACTACTCTGGATATGTGGAAGAGTATGCTTTCCTCCACATGGTCATCAGACAGAGTCATAGAAGTGCTAGATGTTGTGCTCGAGATGGACCTGTGCGGGATACCTGCAGCAGAGTTGGACCTCCTTCGCCTGACTGTGAGTTACCAAACAATGCACCGTGCTTTCCTTCAGGGCTCTTTTTCACCAGTTCCCTGCTTCCCATGCCTTGCCGCCCAGAATGGGAAGCTGGGAAAGGGTAGGGGTAGAGTCGGGGTCATGGATGGGGGACCAGGGTGAGCCATTGCCTCTGTACAGCCTGAGGAGGCCGCAGGACCTGAGAGGAGAAGTGCCTGTGGCCACACACATCTGGTGCCAATTTTGTGCCAGCTCCTGCAGGTCAATTGCTTTTCAGAGGCATGAGAGCAAGAGGCTGTGGCTGCTCAGAGGGGCAGGAGAAGCGGGCCTTGTCCCTACCAGCTTCGTTATTCTTAGTGATGTGAGGACCCTGTACTGGGAACTTGCTCGGGTTCTGTGCAGCAGAGCATCCATCTGCTGCCAAGGGTTACTTTCAGACGCTCCATGGCTCCCTTTGCTGCCAGCACCAGGTATTCTGCCCAGGTGCCACAGCAGGGAGGTGGAGGCTAAGCAGGCAGCGTGTGCCCCAGAGGCACTGCTGAGGGCCAGCCCTGTTTCCTCCTTGTCCCAGTGCCTGGGGAGCTCTGCTTTGACCATTAAGGGTGGCAGGGGAATACTCTGAGGCACAGACAGCCCGTGATTGACACTTGTTGCATTCCTTTGCATGAACACACAACACATCTGTGCAGAGTATGCCTCTGAAGCACCTCCCTTTGCATCAGCCATGCTAGTGACATGGCCTGCTCTCCACAGCTCTTGGGCATCTGAAGCCATTTTAAGCCAGCACAGAACAATGGGAGGGGCAGAAGTATCATTGGCAGCGGGGCAACTGGCTGTAGTACAGTTGTGGCAATACTCTTCCTGTGTTCTCCCAACAGGTGCCCGAGATTCTTCAGTCCATCCATAGAAACCTGAAAAGAAGGCTTGCGTCACTTCAGCAGACTCTCTTCTCATTGCTGAATATGCTGACCAACCTTTTTCCCAGAGATGTGCTGACGGCTGTGTTGCTCCATCTTCCACAGAATGACAGGTATCTGCCCTGATAGCCCCGTGGTCTTCTTCCTGTGAAGAGCAGGGTTCAGAGATGCTCTGGCTGCCAGCGCCACGCAAAGCTGCAGGACATCCTGGAGGAACAGGCCCTCCATTCCACTGTGCTTTCCAGTGCTGGTGGACCAGTCAGGGCTGCAGCAGTCAACGCCAACCAAGGCAGTGCGGAGCCCCCATCCAGAGGACGCAGGATGGCAGGGCCAGGGCTGCAGCACAGCCTGTGGGCTACCTGGGCTGCCTGAGTCATGGCGCTGGGGCTGAGGCAGCCCTGCTGATAGAGCATTGCTCTTTATTTGCAGCACTACTCTGGACATCTGGAAGAGAGTGCTAGCTCCAACAGTGACTTCAGGAATGCACTTGCAAGAACTGTGCCGTGTTTTTCAGGACCAACAGCTGTGCGTGATCTTTAGCATCACCGCAGTGGATTTTGGCCTACTTTGCATGGCTGTGAGTTACTGGACAAGGCACCTTGCTCTCCTCCCACAGAAGCCAGAAGCTGCAGGGTGCAGGGGCAGGGTCCTGCTGGCTCTCACTGCTGTGTTGGTTTCAGGTGGTGTGCCCCACTGAAGAGATCCTGCAAGAGTTATGTAACCCAGACCTCTTCCAGATGTTTCTGAAGATTGAAAGCTTGCCACTACTCTGGCTGGTGCTCAGAGGCCTTGTGCTTCTGTCAGAGAGACCTGAGACGGTGAGCAGGCCCTAGTCAAATGAAAACACTATTGGCAGCCTGGTGCTGGGGCGGTGGGCAGTACTGTGACTTGACCTTGCCCGAGACTCAAGAGTGCGAATGATGGCCATGGTGGGGCCTGGTGGCTACCCGGGGAGCTTTCCAGATGGGTTATTTGGGGGCCTGTTGTAAAAGGGGGTGGGACACAGAGACCATGCTCTCCGACTTTCCTTCTCCTGTCTCCCTATGTCCGTATCAGTGTGCCCATGGCCACCACCTGCCCAGAGTCTAATGCTGCCATTCCTGTGGCAGCTGCCAGAGAGCAAGGCGTGTGCTCTGAAATCAGGGCTCTTAGGCCAGGGTGGCCATTGCTCTCTCTTGATGAAAAGGAAATTGTGTGTTTTGTACAGGCAAGAGAAATACAGGCCCTGCTGCCAGACATCATGGAGACCCTGCAGTTTGGCAATGCGCACGTCACTCTTAATGCGCTGACTATCTTCAAAAACATCATGAATCATCTGGGGAAGATGGAGGCGCGTCCCATTGCTCTGGAGCTGGCTGGCAAGCTCCTGTATCTATTTAATCATGTAAGTCTGCTGTGGAAGGCTGAGCTCTGCAGATGGGTGCTTGGCTGGAATGCGTTCTTCTCTCTTTGCTCTTCTGGGCTCTCATGGGATGTCTTCTGGGCTCTGCAGCCCAGCAGGCCTCATCCCTGGCAGCTTGGTTGTTGTTGGCGATGCGAGGCCCCTGTGTTGTGGCCCAGTCCGACCACTGTGCAAAGCACCTGCTGCCAAGGGTTAGTGTCAGACTCTCCAGTTGCCCTTATACTACCAACACCGGGCATTCTCCCCAGGTGCCATAACAAAGAGGTGAAGGCTAAGCAGGCAGCGTGTGCCCTGGAGACAATGCCAAGGGGCATCCTTGTCTCCTCCTTGGCCAATGCTTGCCAAGCTCTTCTTTGTCGTGGTAGGGTAGCTGGGGGAGCACTCTGAGGCACAGGCACTGCGTGCTGGAACCCTGTTGCATTGATTTTCATGAATTCACAGCCTGTTCATGCAGAACGTGACTCTGAAGCATCTTGCTTTGCATCAGCCGCACCTGCTCTTGTGCTCACCATGGGCAACAAGAGAGAGTTGCTGAGGTTCTCCTGTACTCCTCCCTCAGGTGTCAGGTGAAGTACGAGAGTCTTCCATCCTCCTCTTCAAAGATGTGATAGAGGCTGTGGTGTGGTGGCAAAAGGGAGAAATGAAGAAGAAAGTACGCAGGGGCCTGCTTCCTTTGTTCTTTCGGAGCAGTGATGAGATCTCGAGTGTTGCACAGGTATGAATTTCAGACCTGGCCATTATAGAGGCAAGAGTGTGCTGACACCTCAAGGGCAGTCTGGGGTTGAGGGCAGCAAGTGTTGCAGCTCCTGGGGTCTGTTTCTGTGGTGCCATCTCCCAGCATCTGTTGCTCTGTAGGCTGCCAGGGAAGCCCTTACCGCTTGTGCAAGGTTCCTGAAGTGGCAGGAGCTCGAGCATCAGGCCGAGAAGAGGGATGTGCTGGGGATCACGGAGTGCTTGGTAAGGACAACTCCACAACCCCTGCCCCTTTGTTGAGGGAAGGAACACTGGTGGGGGGTCCGCAGCTGCAGCTGGGAAGGCTCTGCAAGCCCCATGCCTTTGTGTTCTTGTACAGGTACAGCAGAGAAGGGAGAGGGTGGCTAAAAACCTACAGCAGAGCCTGCTGTACCTGAAGGATCCTCAGGCTGCTATGCGACAAAATGCTCTCTTGTTCATTGGTGAGCCCAACCCCTGGGTCCCTCTTTGAGCCCTGCCCTGACAGCAAGGCACAGCCCTGCAGCCCCCAGGTACACTCTGCCCATGCCAGTAGTCCCGATGGGTGCCTCACTCAGGTCCTGCCTCAGGCACCGTCACTGCCTGGGGTGCAGGGCCAGAAGCAGGTGGGCTGGCTGGACTGCAGTCTGTGCTCCTGGGAGCGTGTTGAGGAGTGGGGATCTGATGGGAGCTCTCTACCTAGGCTTTGTGTGGAGCTACTGGAACCCAAGTGAGGGAAAGCGGAATAAAATCTACAATGGTGAGTGAGAACAGCGCTATGTGTGCTGGGGCTGGGGGCAGGGTCACAGCCTAAGTAGTGTGCAGCTGTGTCTTGGCCTGCTGCACACAAGGAAATGTTGCAGGGGCAGAGGAACATTGTTGGGGCAGATGGAGCAATCCTGAGCAGTAGCTTCCAGCTGAACCCTTAGTTTCACGTGCTTCTCCTGGCCTGGAAAAGTGATGGGGCTGGCATGGTCTGAAGGGGATTCTGGCGGTTCTCTGCGGGTTGGTGGGTTTCACCCCTGTTTTGTTTCCTTCTGTTGCAGTCCTCCATTTTTTGGAACATGACAGTCATCCATTAGTCCGTCATCAGGCAACATTGACAATCCAGATTCTGAGAAAACCACAGCGGGAGAAAAAGAAAGGATGGCGCAGGCTTCTAGAACTGTGTTGCTGGCCCTGCCGTATTCTTTCATCATAAGTCTGACTGACTAGAACTTCAATTACAAAAGCCGTTCCTGTTGTTGTCCTCCTGTCCTGTACCTGAAGGATTCTCAGGCTTCTGTGTGACAAGAGACTCTCTTGTTCATTGGTGAGCCCAACCCCTGGGTCCCTCTTTGAACCCTGCCCTGGCAGCAAGGCACAGCCCTGCAGCCCCCAGGTACACTCTGCTCATCCTGGCCTGGAAAAGTGATGGGTGCGGCTGGGGCTGGCATGGTCTGAAGTAGATGCTGGCGGGTCACTGCAGGTTGCTGGGTTTCACCCCTGGTTTGTTTCCTTCTGTTGCAGTCCTCCATTCTTTGGAACATGACAGTCATCCGCTAGTCCATTCTCCGGCAACACTGACAATCCAGATTCTGGGACGTTCACAGCAGCAGAGAAAATCAGGATGGGCTAGGCTTGTAGAACTGTGTTGCTGGCTCTGCAGTTCCCTATTTCATCATAAGTATGATTAATTAAAACTTCAATTACCAAGCTGTTCCCTTAGTGTCCTCCTGTGTTGAGCTTATGTGCAGGGTTTATGTAGCAGTGGACTGTATCTGGAACCACCATGAGGAGAGCCTGGGAGAAGAGCCTTCCCAAGCCAGCTCCAAATGGGAACTGTGGGAGGAGCCCACAAAGGAGCAGCTGGAGCAGGGCTGAAGGAGGCTGCATCCCATGAGAAGAACCATGGTGGTGTAGGCTGTTTCCCTGAGGTTCGTGGTGTCAAGAATAGATGGAAATCAGAGGACTGGTCTAATGCAAGAGTGCATCCTCAGCACGTTTGGTGGCCTTACTCCATGGGGAGTGCAATACTCCATGAGAAGTGCTACTGATTCTCTGGAGGGGTGATAGGCCTTTCATGGGGATACAGATCCATTGGAGGGCTGGACGATCAACAACAGCATGCAGTTCCACTAAAGAAAATAAAAAAAGTCTTTAAACTGGCATACACTCGTAAGTACCCCAAGGCTTATCTTCAAGGTCTATCAAGGGCACTATTCCCTCTGTGTACAAAGTAAGACTTGCTTCATGGTCTGCTCATTTTGCTGGGCCTTCGACAGATATGAAGTAAGAAAGTAATTGTTTTCCTAACTTCTTGCAAAGATGAAGTGCAGAGATGAAGCAAAGCTCCTGTTTGCTCAGTAGTGCTGTGTGCCTGGGCATGAGTTTGCCATGTGGAACAAGGCAAATGGGTTTTTATTTCAAGGGGAAAAAAACATCTCTTCTTATACCTTGGAGACCCTGAAATTCAGAGTGAAAGATCTTTGATTTTGGGTTTGCATTTCAAAATGGGACAGAATGATTCTCCGAATCTTCTCTGCTGACATTTAACTCGTACAGTGATCATAACATGAATAATGACAATGCCACAAAAATGCAGCAGAAACTCTCTTCTCCCTCAAGGTATGGGGAGAAGAGAGTCACCAGAGGAAATTTCTCGTACAGACTGAATTGGAACTGTGGTGGGAGGGTCCCTGCACACAAGAACAGAGGAAGGAGGGACTGAGTTAGAACGCTACAGCACTGGTAAAGGAGTACAAAGCAGGAGATGCTAGAGAACAAGGAATTGTAGATGGCACAATCCACCCACGTGACAAACACTCAGGCATTTACACACAGATGGCATTTGCTTGGCCATAAAGTATAAAGAGGATAAAGTTGCTCTGGCTGTAGCTGTGACTGCCAGAGCAAAGAAGACTGCCATCAGAAGTATATGGAGCTTCACAATGTACCAAACAAGCAAACACAGGACACGCTGCATTGGATGGGCAACATTTTGATGAATTCTCCTTTCCAGGTGGTAACAGAAGTCCTTGCTCTATGTCTTTGTGCTATAGTCCTTCCTACCACTCATCCTGATTTGTTCTTAGTGCACCACTCTGTAAAATCATTTGTTCTGTTTGGCACTCCTCCTATCTTAATGGCACTCTGAGTTTTCCATGATTGCCAAGTCTCAATAGCGTGACAAAGTTTCTAGCAAAAGCATCTGGACAAGAGCAGTCCCAAGACCAGATATTGAAAACATTGTCTTCCTTAAGGATGGCGATCTGTCATCAAAACCACTGGTTCCCTTTCCTCTCTGACTGGCTCTTTAGTCAGTTAGGGTTAATTCAAGCCCTTAAGAATTGCTTGACTATTTCCCGTACAACCTGTGACAGATATTTTGAGGTAAGATCCTCAAGCATCACCTGTTTTACCAAGAAAATACACCAAGGTAGTTTGATACAATCTATGGACGTTGCCCTGGATCCAAGAGTTTATTTGGATGAGATGTGTCCTGGATATCCCGGAATGGTCAGGTTGTGTGAGCCTGCCTCAATCAGCTTGCTGACTGCATACACTCTGTTTGCAGGATACTGAAGGATATGATTGTTACAGAGAGCTCCCTTAGCATTGCGAAGTCCAGGCTTCCTACTACTCCCAGCTGTAATGTTCACTCCCAGAGATCTATCAAGGCAATTCCTACCTACATAAATATTGAAACAAGGTCTGTAAAACAATACAGTTGGGCTTGACAGGTGCTAGCAACTCCATCGATTTAATCTGAATCATATTAATCATTTTGAAAAGTTCCTAAAACATCCTCTTTTGAGATTTCTTTAATTGGACAAGAAGTCCAAGAGCAGGGGAAGGAATGGATAGCAGGGGCTACACTTTAGAATCCACTTCAGTGGTGGTATTTAACAAATCAAGAAATTGTTATTGATTGAGTCTTTTTTAGTTGGCTTATTTATTTAGGAAATCTCTTCTGTTCCTACTGCATTTCTAAATTATGTATATGTAAGTTTTGTATTTATATTACATAGGTGTGTTGCGTGCACAGCAGCCATACAAGTTACTCTGAAAACTTTGAAATCTCTTACATGCTATCTTTTTTTTGGGGGGGACAGCATTGATAGTTATTAAGTACAATGGTATTAAGTGAAATGAATTAGCATGTTTACAGTGCTGCTTCTAAACCTCCAAAATACTAACAAGGCAGTTCTGCATATAGATATAGATATAGAACAACACAGTATAAAGTGATTGCATTTCAGACTTCTCAAAATACTTAGCTACTTCCCCTTCAGCAAACATTTACAACATGTCGATTTCTTACCCCATAAGCTTTAATGTTCCTACCTGTAGCATGTGTCTTATGAGAAAGAAATACTCGGTAAGAGTTGGAAACAGAAACAGAAGGTACCCCAGGCTGCTCAAAGCCACACAGGAAAACTGTGGAATAATCCAGAATAGGACCCAGTTTCTTATCTTGGGGCATCTTTCAGTGTGAGTTACCTCAGCACACAGAATCACAGAATCACAAAATTGCCAGGGTTGGAAGGGACCTCAAGGATCATGAATCTCCAACCCCCCTGCCACATGCAGGGCCACCAACCATTCCACCTAATGCTAGACCAGGCTGCCCAGGGCCCCATCCAATCTGGCTTTGAACACCTCCAGGGATGGGGCATCCACAACCTCCCTGGGCAGCCTGTTCCAGTACCTCACCACTCTCTCTGTAAAGAATTTCCCCCTGATGTCCAACCTATATCTCCCTTCCCTCAACTTAAAACCATTTCCCCTTGTCCTGCTGTTATCTACCCTTTCAAAGAGTTGATTCCCCTCCTGTTTGTAGGCTCCCTTTAGGTACTGAAAGGCTGCAATGAGGTCACCCCGCAGCCTTCTTTTCTCCAGGCTGAACAAGCCCAGCTCCCTCAGCCTGTCCTCACAGGGGAGGTGCTCCAGTCCCCTGATCATCTTTGTGGCCCTCCTCTGGACCCTCTCCAACAGCTCCCTGTCTTTCTTGTACTGGGGGCTCCAGACCTGGACGCAGTACTCCAGATGGGGCCTCACAAGAGCAGAG
This sequence comes from Phasianus colchicus, assembly GCF_987193195.1. Lineage (NCBI taxonomy): Eukaryota > Metazoa > Chordata > Aves > Galliformes > Phasianidae > Phasianus > Phasianus colchicus. Next base: position 26,194,125 of record NC_143476.1, on the reverse strand, counting down.
TAGAGGGGAACAATCACCTCTCTGTCCCTGCTGGCCCCTCCTCTTCTGATGGAGCCCAGGATCCCATTTGCCTTCCAAGCCGCAAGGGCACACTGCTGGCTCATGTTAAGTTTTTCATCTACCAAGACCCCCAGGTCCTTCTCCACAGGGCTGCTCTCAAGGACCTCTCCTTCCAGTCTGTAGGGATGCTTGGGATTCCTCCGGCCCAAGTGCAAAACTCTGCACTTTGCCGTGTTGAACCTCATCAGGTTCACCCGGGCCCACCTTTCTAGCCTCTCGAGGTCCCTCTGAATGACATCCCGTCCTTCAACTGTGTCAACCACACCACTCAGCTTGGTGTCGTCAGCAAACTTGCTGAGGGTGCACTCAATTCCGTCATCGATGTCATTGATAAAGATGTTAAAGAGCACCGGTCCCAAGACAGATCCCTGGGGGACGCCGCTCGTTACCAGCCTCCACCTGGACATAGAGCCATCGATGACCACCCTCTGTCTGCGGCCTTTCAACTAGTTTCTTATCTATCGAGTGGTCCACCCATCAAATCCACATCCCTCCAGTTTGGAGATAAGGATGTGGTGGGGGACCATGTCAAAGGCCTTGCTCAAGTCCAGGTAAATGACATCGGTTGCCTTTCCCTTGTCCATCGATGCCGTCACTCCATCATAAAAGGCCACCAGATTGGTCAAGCACGACCTTCCTCTGGTGAAGCCGTGCTGGCTGTCACGGATCACACGCCCTTTCCTCATGTGATCAAGCATGTCATCCAGGATGATCTGTTCCATGATCTACCCAGGCACAGAGGTGAGACTCACCGGCCTGTAGTTCCCGGGGTCCTCCTTGCTCCCTTTCTTGTAAATGGGAGTGACGTGACCCTTCCTCCAGTCATCCGGGACCACACCAGACAGCCACGACTTCTCAAATATGATGGAGAGCGGCTCGGCAACCACCTCAGCCAGCTCCTTCCGCCATCTGGCCCCATAGACTTGTACACATTCAGTCTCATGAGGTGGTCTCGGACCTGCTCTGTCCTCACAGCGGGGGGGGATTTACCACCCCAGTCCCCACCCAGAGGTGTAGGGATGCAGGGCTCAGGGACGGAAGGAGTACTGGAGTCCTGGCTGCCAGTGAAGACCGAGGCAAAGAACTCATTCAGTACCTTGGCCTTCTCTTCGTCCGTTGAAACCAGTTCTCCTTTTACGTTTACCAAAGGAGGTACACTCGCTTTGGCCTGTCTCTTCTGGCTAATGTACCTATAGAAAGTCTTCCTGTTGTTTTTCACGTCCCTCGCCAAGTTCAGTTCTACCTGCGCCTTGGCTTTCCTGATCTCACATCTGCAAGTCCGGACAACATCCCTGTATTCTTCCCAGGTGGCACATCCTTGTTTCCAGAGTTTATACACACCTTTCTTCACCCTCAGCTCTCTCAGCAGGTCCTTACTGAGCCACGCCGGCATCCTCCCTCCTCTGCCCGCTTTCTTGTTCAGTAGGACAGAGAGTTCTTGCGCTCTTAGGAAGGCATCCTTGAAGAGTAACCAGCTCTCTTCAGCATTTTTGTTTTTAAAGAGAGCATCCCAGGGGATCTCGGCCAACAGTCCATTGAACAGCTTAAAGTTTGCTCTCCCAAAGTTCAGGGTCCTGATGTCACTCTTCACCAGGCCCACAGTTCTCGAGATCACCAACTCAACCAGAGCGTGGTCACTGCAACCCAGGCTGCCTCCGACCTTAACACCATTAATTATATCCTCCACATTGGTGAGCAGCAGGTCCAGCAGTGCTTCACCTCTGGTCGGTCTGTCCAACACCTGGACCAGAAAGTTATCATCAACACATTCCAAGAGCCTCCTGGACCTCTTGCAACTCGCCGTGTGATCTATCCAGGAGATATCTGGATGGTTGAAGTCCCCCATCAGGACAAGAGCCCGTGAACACGAAGCCTCCCACATCTGAAGCAAGAAAGCCTCGTCAACAGTCTCCCCTTGATCAGGTGGCCTATAGTATACTCCTATCACCAGCTGGCCTGTGTTAGACCCATTCCTATTCTAACCCACAGGCTCTCAACCTGATCATGACTGTTTCTCAGAGGAAGCTCCTCACAGTCTATCCACTCTTTGACATAGAGGGCTACTCCCCCACCCTTCCTACCTAGCCTATCTCTTCTAAAGAGCCGATAGCCCTCAATGGTGGTATTCCAGTTATGGGAATCATCCCACCACGTTTCCGTGATAGCAACAAGGTCGTAATTTTCTAAGCACATCACAGTTTCCAACTCATCCTGCTTGTTTCCCAGGCTGCGTGCATTAGTATAAAGGCACTTCAGCTCGGCTTTCCGTCGCACCGCCTTTATAGATGGTCTAGGTTCCCCTAGAACAGCAGCATCCCCAACACCCCCCTGCCTCAGTCCATCCCTTCGTACTTGACTGTCATCGCCCAGCAGGTTCGGTACGAGCCCTGGAATGACCCGCTCAAGCTCGACATCCCTGATTTTGCTCCCTTCCCCCTTCATACCTAGTTTAAAGACCTGTCAATGAGTCCTGCTAGTTCCTCAGCTAAGATCCTCCTCCCCCTCAGAGACAGACTACTTTCATTTGCTGCCATCATGCCAGGTGCTGAGTAAGTTTCCCCATGGTCGAAAAACCCAAAATCCCTGGATTTGCACCAACTTTTGAGCCATTTATTTATGAGGTGTGTTTTTTGGTATCTCTCGGTATCCCGCCCTGCCACTGAAGGTATGGAAGAAAACACCACCTGCACACCCACTCCCTCGACTACCCGCCCCAGTCCCCTGAAGTCTTTCTTGATAGCTCTGAGACTCCTCTCTGCAACTTCGTCACTGCCAGCCTGGATTATCAATAACGGGTAATAATCTGAAGGGCGAATCAGACCAGGAAGTCTCCTAGAAATGTCTCTGACCCGTGCCCCAGGGAGGCAGCACACCTCCCTGCGGGTAGGGTCAGGCTGACATATAGGACCTTCCGTTCCTCTCAGCAGGGAGTCTCCTACAACAACCACCCTTCTGTCCTTCCGGGCAGAGGCAGTCTTGAGGCGTGGGGCCAAGTGCTTTTCCCGAGGCAACCTCACAGGTTGACCTCCCCCTACATCCCCACTCACCTCTCCCTCGAGTTCCAGGGCCTCAAACCTATTACTCAGAGGCACCTGGGGAGCCGAGGATGGTCGGGATGGGGGACGCCTACTTTGTCCAGCCGGTATATGTTTCCACTCCTCCCCCTTTCTTGAATTGTTCTTAGGAGGAGGAGAGGACAGGAGGCTCACTGCAGCACCGTCAGCCCGCCGGCTCCCCGCACCCACGTGCCGCTTCCCCTCTCCCACCTGTTTACGAGGCAGGGGGGGGTGACGTGCTCCACATGATGCCTCAGTTATGCGCCCAGATCTCGGGGCCAATAGGGACTGGCACCACCAGTCAATCTCCTTCTCACACTCTTTTATGGTCCTCAGCCTCTCTACCTCCTCTTTCAGGTCAACCACAAGGCTGAGTAAGTCATGCAGTTGGTCACATCTTATACATCTACCACTGTCATCACCCAGCACTGCAAAGGCCAGGCTCTGGCACTCATGACAGCCAGCAACCTGTGTAGTAGCATCTCGCGTTGGGGCCTCAGTCTGAGTCTCCACACTCTTTATGGCCGCAGTCTTTTTTCTGCGGGAGCATGGGACTTCCGCCTGGGACTCCACAATTCTTGTGCTATTAGCCTTCCTCCGGGGTGCAGGCATTGCCAACCAACAGGCACAACAACACTATTAGATAGCCTTAACGGGGTGTGCCTGATCAGGCCCGCCCTGCTGCCGGTAGTGCTGGCACTGCCCCCGCACCGTTGCCGGGTCGTTAACAGGAGCCCCTGCACTTATCACTCACCCTGGCAATGACAACCCTCCTTGCTGGGGAGTTCCCTGCAGGAGTGGCTTACTGATTCTCCTCGACAGATAAGCCCAGGTGTTTCCCACACACCTTCTCTGGTGGGCAGCGACGCGTCGCTGCCCTCCCCGAGGCTTTTTAAAGCAAGAAGGGGTGGGTGCGGAACCGTTGCCCTGGCAACGCCCCCGCCGCGACGCCCGCTCTCGCGAGAACTGCCCGGCCGAGAGCTGCCCGGCTACTCTGCTCTCTCGGGGATCCCTGAGTGAGGGAACCGACCGAAACCCCCTTGCAGCTCGCGATCAGTCGCTGCGCTTCTGGCTGGACCAGCTCCGAAGCGGCGACCCTCGGCAATCAAGGGCTTCTTCCGGGTTTGCGCCCGTTTAAATCTCCCGCCGTTGCCCTGGCAACGCCCCCGCCGCGACGCCCGCTCTCGCGAGAACTGCCCGGCCGAGAGCTGCCCGGCTACTCTGCTCTCTCGGGGATCCCTGAGTGAGGGAACCGACCGAAACCCCCTTGCAGCTCGCGATCAGTCGCTGCGCTTCTGGCTGGACCAGCTCCGAAGCGGCGACCCTCGGCAATCAAGGGCTTCTTCCGGGTTTGCGCCCGTTTAAATCTCCCGCCGTTGCCCTGGCAACGCCCCCGCCGCGACGCCCGCTCTCGCGAGAACTGCCCGGCCGAGAGCTGCCCGGCTACTCTGCTCTCTCGGGGATCCCTGAGTGAGGGAACCGACCGAAACCCCCTTGCAGCTCGCGATCAGTCGCTGCGCTTCTGGCTGGACCAGCTCCGAAGCGGCGACCCTCGGCAATCAAGGGCTTCTTCCGGGTTTGCGCCCGTTTAAATCTCCCGCCGTTGCCCTGGCAACGCCCCCGCCGCGACGCCCGCTCTCGCGAGAACTGCCCGGCCGAGAGCTGCCCGGCTACTCTGCTCTCTCGGGGATCCCTGAGTGAGGGAACCGACCGAAACCCCCTTGCAGCTCGCGATCAGTCGCTGCGCTTCTGGCTGGACCAGCTCCGAAGCGGCGACCCTCGGCAATCAAGGGCTTCTTCCGGGTTTGCGCCCGTTTAAATCTCCCGCCGTTGCCCTGGCAACGCCCCCGCCGCGACGCCCGCTCTCGCGAGAACTGCCCGGCCGAGAGCTGCCCGGCTACTCTGCTCTCTCGGGGATCCCTGAGTGAGGGAACCGACCGAAACCCCCTTGCAGCTCGCGATCAGTCGCTGCGCTTCTGGCTGGACCAGCTCCGAAGCGGCGACCCTCGGCAATCAAGGGCTTCTTCCGGGTTTGCGCCCGTTTAAATCTCCCGCCGTTGCCCTGGCAACGCCCCCGCCGCGACGCCCGCTCTCGCGAGAACTGCCCGGCCGAGAGCTGCCCGGCTACTCTGCTCTCTCGGGGATCCCTGAGTGAGGGAACCGACCGAAACCCCCTTGCAGCTCGCGATCAGTCGCTGCGCTTCTGGCTGGACCAGCTCCGAAGCGGCGACCCTCGGCAATCAAGGGCTTCTTCCGGGTTTGCGCCCGTTTAAATCTCCCGCCGTTGCCCTGGCAACGCCCCCGCCGCGACGCCCGCTCTCGCGAGAACTGCCCGGCCGAGAGCTGCCCGGCTACTCTGCTCTCTCGGGGATCCCTGAGTGAGGGAACCGACCGAAACCCCCTTGCAGCTCGCGATCAGTCGCTGCGCTTCTGGCTGGACCAGCTCCGAAGCGGCGACCCTCGGCAATCAAGGGCTTCTTCCGGGTTTGCGCCCGTTTAAATCTCCCGCCGTTGCCCTGGCAACGCCCCCGCCGCGACGCCCGCTCTCGCGAGAACTGCCCGGCCGAGAGCTGCCCGGCTACTCTGCTCTCTCGGGGATCCCTGAGTGAGGGAACCGACCGAAACCCCCTTGCAGCTCGCGATCAGTCGCTGCGCTTCTGGCTGGACCAGCTCCGAAGCGGCGACCCTCGGCAATCAAGGGCTTCTTCCGGGTTTGCGCCCGTTTAAATCTCCCGCCGTTGCCCTGGCAACGCCCCCGCCGCGACGCCCGCTCTCGCGAGAACTGCCCGGCCGAGAGCTGCCCGGCTACTCTGCTCTCTCGGGGATCCCTGAGTGAGGGAACCGACCGAAACCCCCTTGTACCTCGCGATCAGTCGCTGCGCTTCTGGCTGGACCAGCTCCGAAGCGGCGACCCTCGGCAGTCAAGGGCTTCTTCCGGGTCAGCTGCTCTTGCTCATTGAAGCCACCACACTTCCGCAAGAATCTACAAATCAGAAATTTCCAGCTCTGGGAACTACTTTTCTTGTGAATATAGTCACATTTGTGGATTCAAAAAGCCATTAGATTTCATTACAAATCAAACTGAAACCAAATCTGAAAATAACACCTTTTTTTTTTTTTTCTCCTGAGCAGAATTACCATATTCTGTCAGTGTTGGATGCAACATCAGGTCACCATGTACTCAACTGAACTTTGGCTGCATTTGGCTTTGTTTGTTAGCATGTTAGCTTTGCTGAGATACAGGAACAGTCATACAGGGCAGTTTTCAAAAGCACCTGGTCTTCATTTAGAATCAAATCATAGAAGTACTTGCGTTGGTAGGAGCCCTTAAAGTCCATCTAGTCCAGTCACCCTTCCATGAGCAGGGACACTTACAGTTCAATCAGGATGCTCAGAGCCCCATCCAACCTGACCCTGAATAAATGAGAAAGGCAGCAACTCTAGGATCTTTGGTAAGAAGGATGATAAATCTAAGATGTTCCGATATTGGCCCCAGTTTTTGCTTTCTAGATCTGGATGGTCCCTTGCAAGGACCAACATGCACCAGTGAGTGAACAAGAATGGCTGACAATTCTTGCTGCAGCTGGAACTGTGTACTCTGGTTGGCACTCATAATGTAGTTGGATCAGGAAAATTAGATAACTTTTGTTTGACAAGTGTGTGTAATTGTAAAATTTAACATCTCTAGCTTCAAGTATTGCAATTTATTAATATTTTGCATCCTTTTTTTCCTTTTTTTTGGGGGGGGGAGGAGAAGGGAGGAAAGGAGAGGGAGTGGGGAATGGAAAAAATTCTGCCTGCTCCTTTCAGGGCTCCATAACAGGTGAAATTCCCAAAATTCAAGACAAATGATGGTAACACAGACACAAAAATTCAAAATGTTGATGAATAAAGCTATTCCCACCTATTATGGGAGAAGCACTTTGAAAGTTATTTTCTGTACTCTCCTCCCTGACTAAAAAATCTGTCTGAATGACTTTCCCCTTTTCCAACAGTTTTAAAAATATGGATCATTAACACTTAAAATGCACAGCGTCAGAACCCAGCAAGTTGCTGAGAACTAGTGACAGAAAAAAAGTCACTTTCTTGTCCAAGAGAAAACATGCAGCTGTGTGGGAAAAGACGTCTACTTTATTCTAGCCAGCACAGTCCCTCCACTGGAAGCCTGGAATAGATTTGAATAAGCCCTACTTCCCCTAGGTGTGTCATAAAAATGAATCTTACTTTGGATAAATCACCTGAACTTTTTTGTGCATTTTGTGTCAGTGAAGAAGCATGACCAAAATCTGCTTGGATGCTTTCCTCTGTAAGCTAATCTAGGGAATCTGCTTTAGCAGGGGGTTGGGCTAGATGATCTCTAGAGGTCATTTCCAACATCTACAATTCTGTGATTCTGTGACATTGTACCTAAACAACTGTGTCTGTCCCCAGTCTTTTACAGATGGACCCAGGATCTGCCCTGGTGTTAATCTTATTTCATGGTGTCTTTGACTTGGTCGTATTTCCTACTACAGCATGAAAGACCACATTTGCCAACCTATTAGAGCCTTGATGTCCTATTTATAAAAATCCATGTGTATGTCTTTATTTGTACTCATATAGTAATCACAATTATGTAGGCAACACTCATATGTCTCGTCAACCATGTTTATTTGTAGATAGCTGGTACATGCTCTCAGTTTTTATACGGTGTTTCTTAGCTATGCTGAAAAAACCTCAGACATTTTTTTTAGAACATTCCCTGAACTAGCAATATTTGAGAACCCAGCTGCAAAATTGCAGGCATATTTCACCCTTCTTAATAGATGAAACTAGCATAGACAGATGCCAGTTTGTTTCTCAGCAACACTGCACTTGCATCTCAAAGCTGTAGCTTCAGCCAGGCCATGGTCAAGCAAAAAACACACTTTTTCGTTACTGAGCAAGATGTGAGAACCTTTATAGAAGAAGTGCACATTTCTCTGGTCATGATCTCCAAGCTTCCATGCTCACCTCTGTGATGTCTTCAATTGCCGCAGAAGACCACTGGCCAGGCATTCAGAGTTTGCCTAACTTCAGGACAACATGTAAGATATGGTTTAGCTCATATTTGTTTTCCACTGCTGTGATCTTATTCAACAAGTGCTAGGGAGGCAGTCTGCAACACCAGAAGTGCAGATAGGATGGAATATAATCATAAGAAAACATGGTCCATGCCAGAAATAGCAATCAAAATCTCTGGGATCATTCTGTAGTTTATATTGAAACTGAAATGTCCATATCTTGTATCAACAATCTCAGAATTTGTAGACAATAAATACAGGAGTTTCCCTTTGCATTCCTTGCCATTCCTCCTGAAATACAGGAGTTTCCCTTTGCATTCCTTGCCATTCCTCCTGACTCAAATCAATTCCTCATTCCAGCTAGAACGGAATGACCTGCAAGTCCCAGTGGGACTTCTTGCTTTTAGCTTTCCATATCACTGCCTGAAGGCTATGACAGATCTGAAATGGGCTGCATTTGAAATGAATCAATGGACAAAAGGGAAAACAGTCTGTGTGCGCACATGTATGTGTAGGAATGGGCACTAAAAGGAGACTAAAAGGAGTCTCTTAGGGCAGAGAATGTACATGTTTCCATCAATATGTTTCTGGAAGGGTAGTAGATTACCTCTTGCATCACAGGCTAGCAGGGCTTATTTTCTGGAAACAGTTTCTCTTGCTGCAGTTTTTGTTTTTAAATAGGACAGCAGCTTGTCTGCAGAAGGGCCAAGTTTTTGTGTCTTCTGTCACAGAGATGAATGATTATCTGCTGGGCCTAAATACTGAACCTAAGCAAGAGGCTTAAAATTCTATGTAGTCAGTGACAGGGGATGCTGGTGATCTGCAGAGCAGAGAACAAAAGTACTAAATAGAGCAATTTGGGGAGTAGCCCCCTGGTCATTTATTTTCAAGAAAGAAACAGTCAGAACTCAAGCAGAATCAGGCTTCATGGGGTTGCAGAGCACAGAAATTGTGTGCTGTGAGAAGATTGCTGAGCCTAGCAAACAAAACCTGAGATGAGGTGAGGTCTGAGATGCAGTATGGTGGTTCCCAACAATCCCAACACCCAGGGGTGTGAAACTGCTATTTAAACTGAATGACAATACTGCACAGACAATTGCCATGACAGTATAAGCTGCCACAAATCAAACTTGGAAAACAAGGAGTAATGGCCTAAAACTTGAATGCAGGAAGTTCCATACAAACATACATAAAAACATTATGGAGAGGATGACGGAAAATTGGAATATACAAGAGAGATTGTGGAGTCTCTTTCTGTGGACATATTCAAGATCCATCTAGTGCTTACCTGTGTGACCTGTTGTAGAGAACTTGCTTTAGTAGGGGAAGTGGACTCAGTAATGTCTTGAGGTCCCTTCCAAACCCTGCAATTTTGTGATGGTAATCATACTGCCATAATGACTCATGTACTCATATTCAGAAACAGGAAGAAAAGAACCGAACATCATATGATATAGATGGGATATAAATATTCTTTAGTGTTTTAAAAATTATTTTTAGATAAACTTCACTCGAATCTTATATATATGTTTATACATATGTATGTTCAATATATATAGAGAGAGAGTGAGAGAAGACAGTGAGGAGGATGAAAATAAAAAAAAATAAAATACCTCATTAAAAAAAAAGACCTAAAAAGAGGCACAAATGATGTATGTATTCCAACTTCTCTGTAACTGAAAGGCATATTGAAATTATTTGGAAATTTAAACAAGAATAATTTCTTAAAGTTCATTTTTAAAATTGATCCACAGACCATGCTACCTGTAGTATTACAGTTGAATATACACATCAGCAAAAAGGTTCCCTGGGTATGTGTGTGACTAAAACTTTGTGCATGCTGGGCAGAATTTGGTATTTAAACATACAAATATGTTCTTCATATTTTCAAGCTCAAAAAGAGCTTGAAAACACTGAAGTCTAATTCCAGATATGTACTGTAAAATAAGGGAAATATTTAAAGAAAACTGAATGTGTGTTTCAGCGAATTCCTTGCCTTAGTATTCCTATTACATTAATCTCTGTTTCCTCTATGCTTGGGAAGGTGTTTTTATTTTCTTCTTGGCTGCATCCTTCAATACTGTTTCTGTCAGGACTAAGGGTGAACCAATCCCTTTTTTGATGACTATCAAGCAGGGGACACACAGTTTTAAAAGGTCAAGTTCATGTATAATCATAATCTCCAGTTTCAATGAGCAATGGCTTTCTTCTGACTTTCCAATCATAATCATAACAATTAATACTGTCATTTTGTAGCCACTGTAGGCACCTTATTCTATGTACATGACAATAAGAAAGCTAAAAACTCAGAGACTACTAATTTTTTAAGTAAAAAAAAAAATATCTTAATGCACATTTAAACATGAATAAAGCTAAACAGAAATTCTGATTCTCCAAGTATAATCTCAAAGGTACTAAGAAGAGTTAAGGATACTAGGCTACTTAGTACAAAGGTACTATGGATCACCTCCCTTAGCCTGCTGGCAATATATTGCCTCATACTTACCAGCTTACCATTAGCCTTTGTGGCAAAGACACAGACTGGCTTATGGCCAAGGCAGCCAACCTTGAAGTGTACTGCTGAAGCCAAGTTGCCTTTGATACAGATGCATATTTTCAGATGCTTTGGCTGCATTATGGAAAGGCTGTTTCATTCTGGCTTTCAGTCAAAGTTGCAGGAGGCAACCTGGCAGATTTGAGCATCTTCTGCAAACTGCACCATACACCAGATGGCCTCACACCAGCAGCCTTCAATATGATCCCTGGACTCTGGGATCATCACTGTCTCTGGATAAGCCAGCTGAGCAGACAGCTTTAGGTAAGCTGGATCAACATCTGCCTGTGCTCAAAGACAATGTTTTAAATGAATTTTGGAAAATTAAAAAAAAAAAAAAGGCAACAAAAATATTGTGTTGCTGGTGTGGCTGCTGTTGACATCTGTTAGGGGAAAAGAGATGCATCCACAACCACATGCATACATCCACGGGAGCCTTTAGCTCATGATAAGATTGCAATTGCTCATATGGTGTATTTCTACTGCTGACAGTCCACAGGCTTTATTACAAGTACATCCATGTATTTCTGGATATTCTCAGATCATCTCACTCCCTTAAGACGTTGTTTAAAAACATTATTTTAAATAAGAGTACTATAAATGTCTGCATAACATACTTGCTTTTGTAAAATGCACATCAAAGGACTCTGGAGCTCTAGACTCCATTTCTAGATCTGCCAATATATTGGGATCATGATCCAGACAACCATCCTCCTTATGCTGCATCCCTTCACTATCACATTACCACTCCTTCTGTTTGAACTATGAGTTCTTTGAAGTGAGTCCATACTACCACCTAACCAGTGCTTGAAAGATGTGCTAGTTGCAAGATAGCAGAAGTTGGCCTCCTATCACAGTGACTACTGCCACCTATAGCTGACGCCATCAGAGAAGGTGGTATCTCACACTGTCAGGAGAAGACGCACAAAGATAAAAAGAACCTCTCAGAAATTCCTATATATGATCAGTCTGGATATATTGTTGGAATATACAAAAGATAGCAATAAATCAAACAGGGAGCTTTGACTCAGCAAAGGATCAGACTCTCCTGCATAAGCCACTGCAATCTGTCCTGGTAAGATTTTAGAAGTACTAAAAAACAACATTGCAGCCACTCAGAAAAAGGAAAGAGTGTAGGACAGCTGATGATAAGAACCAGAGAAATCATAATAGCTAGTGCAATTGGAGAGATTACTTGCAGAGAATTATCCAGTTTTAGGTTTGGCAAGTGCAAGGAGAGTGTCTGGGTGGATGCGCAGAGTGTGCTGGAATGTGTAGTGACCACACACACAGAAGATCACGGTTTTAGTGACTCACCCAAAGCACAGCATCTTCAGCAGTGCTGTGTGCCCTATCCACAGTGCCAGGGTACTGATTCAGCCCTGACTCAGAAGGAAGAGAGCCATCTCCCTGAGTCACCACCATCAACTATTTTCCTTTGAAATTCCTTAAGAGGAAGTGCTACATGGGTGTATATTTGTCTCCTGGGAAATCTGATATCAGACCTCAACATGAATGGCAAGTATACTTAGTGCAAGGACAGTTTCCTAAAGTAACCTTACTCATTGAATTATTCTCTCTTGGCTGGTGGCTAGATTAAAACATCATAAAATATCTTCCTATTATGTAGATTGTTTCTGCCATTTTATTATAGGAATAGTTTATTCTTAGATAAGTTTAGAATGAAGAATTGTTTTCATGCAAGAAAAAGCTTCACAAAAAATAGCAATAAAAAAGAAGAAACAAAGACAAGCAAACATGCACTGAACTCTGTAAGAATTGTGAGAATATGATTCATTTGATATCGCCACTCATCCAGAGTCATTTTTGTGGGATGTCATTTAACGAGATTGCTCCTATAGCACTCTCAAGTATATGTGCTCCTATAGCACACTAAAGTATAGAAATACTTTAAAAAGATCTACTGGAGATGATTTTCCTGTAGTAGTTAACAATTAGTTATATTTCTTTATCTATGTATAAAATATTTAATAAAATCTATTATTTTCAAAGGAAAATAGCCAGATAGTAATAATAATTGAAATACATAAGATCATATCTATGGTTGTTCCAAAGGAAAAAAATTATAGTATGTAGACTAATCCACAGAGTGAAATAATGTCTTAGAAATCACTTGGATTAGACTTAATAGCTTTGCCTTAGATAACTGAATTATACAAGCAACGTGGCCAGGGGATAACAACTTCCTAATTTGAAGACTGAAAAAATATCTGGAACATATTAATTTCTAAGAAAGAAAATGGGATATAGGCCCCCTATAAGTGTGAAAGATGAAAATAAGGATTCCATTCTTGGTCCCTAGAGCATTAAACAAAATCAACAGGTATGAGAAAATCCCTAAAATGCATGAAAATTACTATTTATTTACAGTGGTGAACAAAGACAAGATCTTGGTTCAAGGCTGTTTTGCAGCTTCACAGACTTTTAAATTTGTTTTGTAAATAATCTGAATCAAAAGAGGGGTGGCCAGCTGGGCAAGGGAGGTGATTGTCCCCCTCTGCTCTGCCACCTGCATTACTGCATTCAAGTCTGGAGACCCCAGCATAAGGAAGGTGTGGAGCTGTTGGAGCTGGTCCAGAGGAGGCCATGAAAATGATTAGAAGGCTGGAGGACCTATCCTCTGATGAAAGACTGATGGAGCTGAGTTTGCTCAGCCTGGAAAAGGCTCTAGGGAAGATCTCACTCTGGCCCTCCAGTATTTAAAAGGAGCTTATAAGCATGAGCAAGACCAGGTTTTAACAAGGGCAGATAGTGACAAAACAAGAGGGAATTTAAAGTAAAAGGAGTGAGATTTAGGTTTGATGTCAGGAGGGAATTCTTTACTCAGATGGTGGTAAGGCACTGCCCAGAGAAGCTGTGGTGCCCCATCCTTGGAGCTAAACCCTTTTTTTCTGTAAGCATCATTCAGATATTGGAAGAGAACAATAAGGTCTCCCCTCAGTCTCCTCTTCCCCAGACTAAACAGCCCCAGTTCCTTCAGTCGCTCTTCATAGGGCATATTCTCCAGGCCCTTCACAAGCCTTGTTGCCCTTCTTTGGACCTGCTCCAGTATCTCAAAGTCCCTTCTGTATTGAGGTATGTATTGAACTGAACACAGTACTGAAAGTGGGGCCTCACCAGTAGCAAGAACAGAGGCAGGATGACTTCCCTAGTCCTGCTCACCACACCATTCCTGATACAAGCCAGGATGCCTCTGGCCTTTTTGGCCACCTGGGCACACTGCTGGCTCATATTCAGCTGACTGTCCATCAGTACACCAAGGTCCCTTTCCATCAGGCAGCTTCCCAGCCACTCCTCCCCAAGCCCGTAGGTCAACAAATGGGGTTGTTGTAACCAAAATGCAGGACCTAGCACTTGGCCCTATTGAAATGCATACAGTTAACCTTGGCCCATCAATCCAGTCTATCCAGGTCCCTCTGTAGTGCCTTTCTCCCCTCAGGCAGATCAACACTCCCTCCCAGTTTGGTGTTGTCTGCCAACTTACTGAGGGTGCACTCAATCCCCTCATCAAGATCATTAATAAAGATGTTAAATAGAAGCAGCTCCAGTACCAAGCCCTGGGAGACACCGTTCGTAACTGGCCGCCAACTGGACTTCACTCCACTGACCACAACTCTTTTGGCTTGGCCATCCAGCCAGTGTTTCATTCAGTGGAGCGTACATCCAACCAAACCGTGGGCAGCCAGCTTTTCCATGAGAATGTTGTGGGGGACAGTGTCAAAGGCTTCACTGACGTCCAGGTAGATCGCATCAACAGCCTTACCCTCACTCACTAAGTGGGGAACAAAATGAGGTTTGTTAAACAGCATCTACCATTCATAAACCCATGCTGACTGGGCCTGATTCCCTGGTTGACCTTTAACTGGTCCACGATGGCTCCTGAGATTATCCATTCCATAACATTCCCTGGCACCAAGATGAGACTGATAGGTCTGTAGGTTCCAGGATCATTTTTCCGGCCCTTTCTGAAGATGGGTGTCACATTTGCCAATCTCTAGTCCACTGGGACATTCCTGGTTAGCAAGGACTGCCGAAGAATGATGGAGAGTGGCTTGGCAACCACATCTGCCAATTCCTATGGACTTGTGAGTGCCCAGTTTTCAGAGCAGGGACAGGGCACCTCCGTCTGCTCTTCTGTGGCAGATATGAGACATGTTCCAAATCTAAGCTCAAAGCCTGTGCTGTGACTGTGGGATTCCTTCATTTTCCTCCATCCACAAGGCACCAGAGGAGCATTAGTTTTAAGGCTCTCCTCCTTACTCAATTATAAATGGGAATATCATATCTGCCACAGAGGAGCTGCATGCATTTGACTTGTGTATTGCCCAGGAGCAAGATGCTCTGTAGGACATCACTAATCCTGTTAGTGCCATAGGCAATAACAAAGCCTGCTTTCTCCTTCATGGCTGTGCTGTCCAGTGGCAAATGCCCGGAATACTGACCACATTCCTCTGCCAGGATGCAGACTACAGATCTGGAAAGCATCCTTAATATAATGCTGTCAGTGAACAAGTACATCCTAGGAAGGAAGAAAGGTTTGGTCAGGAAACTTTTGCAGGAGGTTGGGAAAGAAAGAGTATAGTAAGCTTTGTGCAGGTCTGGAGGAACTGAGTTGGAAAACACAGGGATTCCAAGATCAGTGCATTACCACATAGACTGCTCCCAGGCACCATCATCCATCGGTTCAGCAGCCCTAATGGGCCATAGTCACTTTCCTGAGACAGTTCCAACTAAAACCAGATGCTTTAGGAAGTGGTGGCAGTGACTCAGTAGCAGTGGGAAGCTTGCTTCCCTGTGAATCAGTGCTGGAGCTGTCAGGCATCTCAGCTGGACCTACCACAGGAGAGGATGTTAAACCATTTGCGGTCAATTAGGAACCATGTATCTTTTGCAGCCTGAAGCTCTGGCCTAACTCCAGGAGGAGTCACTTTTACACCTATTGCCTGCCTAAAGCATTGATATATTTTCTGTCTCATTTCTCTGTCCTGAAGCCTTACTACCCTGGGATTCTAGCCACAGATGCAAATGTAAGGGTGTAGTCATGATTTATGCCAGTAACACATGCCCTGCTGTAAACAGTGCTAACAGTGCTGCACACAACAGAAATAAAAAGATGCTCTGAAATACAAGAGGTGCTCTCTATTGTTCCTCATCTTTTATAAGGGGAAAAGAGACAGGAGTGGGTTTTCCTTCCCATTTTTAATTGAGTAAGGAGGAGAGCCTTTAAGTTAATGTTCCTCTGGTGCATTGTAGATGGAGGAAAATGAAGGAATCCCACAGTCACAGCACAGGCTTTGAGCTTGATTTGGAACATATCTTATCTGCCACAGAAAAAGGAAGGGCTTTCAGCAGGTTACTTAATCACTGAATGCTTCAGAGCCCTGAGGTAGTAAGAGGAGTGGGAAAACTTTAAAAAGTCTTTTAAGGAAATATCATGATTATATAAAGAAAGTAGTAGTGTATTTTTATAGCAGTTTTTGCTATTGCAGTTTGATGGTTAAGCTAAGCGGATGTATATTTAACATTCAATTTATTTAAGGCGGTACTTGTGTATTTTAAGCTAAAAAGCTTATACTTTGCTAAGTTTTCCCATCCAAATCGGGTGCTAACAACTTTAACAAGTACCAGTCTTTGCATGAATAAGGTCTGCTTTCTTGGTAATGCATCGCATGAAAGAGCATTGCATGAGCTTGTGGTACTGATAGGAATGGGAAGGCAGTTGGACTAGATGGTCTTGCAGGTCATTTCCAACCTTGTGATTCTATGATTCTATGATAAATCGGAGTGGTCAAACTGATTAACACTAAACCCCTTGGTACTAGTGACTTGGGTTAGTAGTGTGTACTCAGTGTAGCTCAGGCTGACAGGTATGGAAAAGATAAAACAACTTAGTCCTAAGAAACCAGGACAAAGTTTAAAGTGAGTATATCATCATACTAAAAAAAAATTGTGGGAAAAAAATTGAGTGAAGTTTTACCTATGCATGGCCTTCATTTGTACAAATATGGCATGCATTCAAGCCCACTAGGTGGTATTTATCACTAAATCCATTTTTGATTTGCCATAAAAAAACTGCTTTTTCTATACAATAAAATGACAACAAAGGTAGCTATAATAATGTTTTCCTATGCAATATATCTCTGAAATAACAAGTCAGTTTTTATTATGTAAAATCGTGGGTCTGTGAAACCATTAATTCCCAGATATCAAAACAGTATCGATTTCAGTCTAGAGTCTGCTACCACCTGAATTGTTGCATGCTACTTTGCTGAATTTTCATAGCTTTAAAGTTTGCGTTTAAAGTCCCAGAGCAAACAGCAGCTCCACAGAAGTAAAAACAAACAAACGAACAAACAAACAAAACCAGCTAAAAATACAGCTTCGAGAAATGTAATCAGTAGTGATTCTTGAAAGCAGTTTCAGCTATGAGTGCACAATTTCAGTCCCACCAAACAGCCCTTGCCATTATGGCTGGGACGACGGCCAGTTGCGTGCATGTGTCTCTGTGTCTCTGCTACTAATCCACAGTACTGCTAATCTGAGGGAACTGACATCTGATTCACTCACTGTTCTTCTGCGTGAGCAGGATATATGCAGAGTACACTTCCCAAAGACCTGCTGCTGCTGGGAATACAAATTTATCTGCCTGTATCTTCCAATGCCTCAATGGGAGGCAGGAGAAAATGAAAAGAAAAATTATGGTACAAGGGTGGAGCTAAATTTTGGTTAAAAGAGAAGGGCCTTCCTGGAGTGCTCAGCTACAAATATTCTATAAATAAAGAGTGACCTAGTTTCCTTTTATACCACCTTAGAAACCCAAGTGTTCATGCCACCAGCATTATTTCTCCTTCCAAGAATTCTTCTTATCAAGCTCCATCTTACAAACGCTTGGATTCCTTGCCCTGTTTTGAAGATCTTTCCAGATCTTCACTATTTGGGAGGCTGGAAGGTTTTTCTTAAGTTCCAGTCTAAACTTATTCATGACCAATTTACAACTATTTAATGTGGTGCCAGTATTATTTTAAGATAATTTTTTCCCTCTCTTCATGTGTAGCCAACTTGAATGTATCTGTAAAAAGCTCCTGTATTGCCCTTAATTAGCAGGCTACATGAAGCCATGCTTCATAATGCACTGTTCTCCAACAGAGATACTGCACTTCTACAACTGTCTGAGTAACCTCACCTAACATTTACTGTAATGTGAGCTCATAATCATTCTCAAAAGATGCAAGGCCAGGACTCTTCAAGACCCAGGTCCTGTGCCTTCTATAAAAAATATCTAGGCGCCACTTTCATACTATTATTTCAGTCCATGTATCGTAGCTGAAGTTAGTTTTGCCTTCAGCTTCATGATTTAAGCAGTTAAAAACAGATTTATTGCTGATGAGTAGAGCAGATCTCTGTCCTCCTTTGTTATTCAATGGCTTTGCACTTTTTGAACTACTGCAGTATTCTAATTAACTTCTTTGCATGGATCACATTCCTGCCACAAGTAGCAGTTATCACTGCAAACAAAAAATAAAAGCTTTTTCACCAAGGTTTGGATATGGATTTCAGAAATACACATTACCTGAAAAAATGAAAAAAATGTGTAAGTAAGCAAAAAAGACATGAATTTTGAGGTGTTAACAATGTATCTGAGATGGACTTCTCTAACACTAATGTTATCTTCATCTCCATTCTCCTTAATTCAACCACATGTGAATTTTCCCATTTCTTTAACAACACTGCTTCTTCTGGTTGAAACTCAGTGTTTTGTTTTGTTTTTTTTTTTTATTTTGGCCAATTATCAACATTTAATCCTATTCTATGAATTTTTTATTTCTCAGAAAATCTCACAGACCCAGAGAAAATTGAACAGAGCATGGAGTATCCTCGATTGAGTGTTTCTGTAGGTGAGGAATCACTATGCTCTGTGATAGAACAATTGTGCAAACTTACTCTTTTTTCAAGTGGAAATCAGATATGTTTGGTTTTTTTTTCTCAGCAAGATCTGGGCAATTCGAAAGAGAACTAAAATTTTCATGCTACTTAACAACATTTCAGAATGGATAATTGTTGGGTAGGTTTTCCATTTACTTTTATGTCTTGGCTTGTCTGGTCTTCTTTAACTTTCAGAGGGAAAGAGTTTCAGCAGAGGGAAAGCTCTTCTAACCTAAATTTTCTATACAAAAATACTGTAGGTAAACTCTAGAGTATGTTCTCCACTGCCTGTTTTACATGTGAGATGCTTGTATGCTGCAGGTGCACAGAGAGAGGTATACAAGTTAGTTCTCAGCTCCCTTCTCTCAGTACCCTACCAAATGATGGCACAGGATCAGCACCAAACAAGTGAAGGAGGCATTTTTCCATTCAGAGTTTCCTATTGCCAGTTGGTGCTGACAGCAATACCTAAACTAATAAGTTTGTCAGCCAGCTCAGTTATTTGTATGCTGGACCCAGACCTGACAGCATAAGCACATCCCAGAGTTGCCAACCCATCTTTTTATCTGACTCAGAAATACACTGAGCAGCTCAACTTTATGATAGTTAGTTACATATCTGATATATGAGTAAAAATAAAATAATAGGAACAAGTTGCTCAAATAGAATTCTAAGCAAAGTCAAAACTGTATCTACTACTCTACTGCTGACTACCTTGACACACAGGCAAAGCAACTTTTACGGTAAGGAGATCCTCTTTCAGGTGGGAAGGGCAAATGACAGAGGTGGCTCCTTTTGGTATTTCATTTTTTTCTTGAGGTCTCTTATTTTTGGGGGGTTCTACTTGTCATTCTTGAGAACATAATAATAGGCAATTCAACATATGAAAAAGGAGTATATGCTAACTTGTATTTTTCCAGTGTTACACAAAATACATTTTTGGCCTTTATGTTCTTTATAAATTGCTTCTAAGGGTCGGTATGTTCTTCAGGACAGGATTCGCTCAGGGGAGGTATTAGAATGAAGACTGTTAGGCAGTGATAAAAAGCAAATTATGCAGAGGCCTCCTGCTTCAGGCAACATTTCAACTCTAAGTGATTTGTGAAGATGTTCTCTTTGGCAGGTACACTGTTGCTGTACGTGTCTGAATAAATAATATTCCTCCCTGTTGAGAACTCTGAAAAAGCTGGAAAAAGCTGTTCAGCAAGCACACTGAAATACAGAAAAAGATCTTGAATTAAAATCTGTCTTCTTCCTCTAGAAAATAGGTTGGTTAAATAATCAAAACAAGAGCCTGCAATAAGACAGGGTAGAAAAGTGTTACATTAAAATGTGTCATCAGAACAAGATAAAAAGCTGAATACAGGTGAACCGAAGCCACAGCATGGAAATAGTGCAGAAATTGAATGGTTGTGCTTCCACTGAAATTCACGACATTGTAAACTGATGTCCATTTACTCAAAGATGCCCTACATTGAAGGAACAAGTTTGACTAGCAGTAGTTAATCTGAAGGTTAGCAATTACTACTGTGACTGTAGGAGTGAAGCACATTCAGCCGCTAAGCACAGCAGAAGATGGCCTACTGTCTTTTCTGGGACAAAATCACAAACTAGGAAGTCGAGCATTGTCTAGTAAGCTAGGAAGCTGTTGGCAATGAAGACCTTGAGATCCCAAGATGGAACCTGCTGTCCATACTAAGAGTCTGCTCTAACCTACTTTTACTTTTGTTCAGTTTATTTATTACCAGACAAAATAAGGCATCTTAATTTTTGCCTTAGTTCCATGAAGTCGCTACTACTTTCTATCATTTCCATCAAAGCTCCATGTGATTTGTCAGGTTTTTGATAAGTAATTTGTAGATACAATTGTCATACGATATGAGACAGAATGATAGCAGTGTATAGGAAGTGCAACACTTGTTACAGCCTCAACCAAGTACAAGCTAGTTTCTCCAAGATTACATGCCTTCTGTATTCATTTCAGTGAGCTTTTAGTATTAAGCAGACATTGAGAAAAAATGCTGTTTATTTGCCAAAAGAAACTAAGTAATAAAAATTTTTTTCACATATTTTTTTTTCTCTCAATCTCTTAGCAAATGGTAAAATCGTTTTAGAACAGCTATCTTCATTGGCTATAGAATTCAAAGTCAAAGCAAGTAAATGAATGTTATGTCACACATAAGAAAAGCTGATAGCATGCAAAATACAGTTTTTATATGCTAATGCTGTTTAATCTGTAATATCTCACTGGTATGTAATACTGATTGCCTGCATTTAATTTCAGGATGACAAGGCTCTCCCACCTCTGTATGGAACAGCAAGAATCTCTGCAGAAATGGTTCGTTTTCCCCTCAAGCTATCATAATATCTGAACATCAGGGGAAAAAAACATATATATTGGCAAAGGGTTTGATTTCTGCTCCAAAATTAGGCTGGGACACTATGGAAAAAGTATCGGTTCTGTGCAGGCAGTGAAAGGCTCTGCTGATAAAGAGCATGTTAGTCTGTTTACTTTGGTATTGAATCTTAAATTCTAATGTGACTAATTTAGACATAGTTGAAGACTGTGACATTTTGTTAAGAGCATAAGACTCTTTGGAAAGGTATTGTACGTGTTTTTGAATGGCCAGGAATGCTGAATTTAAACTTCTATTTTCCTCATATGCATTGAATGGACATTAATGTTATTATTTCATTACAAGTCTCCACAAGTAGTTTTCGTGGGCACAGCAACATCTGAACACTCTAGCAGTCTCATCTGTTACCTTGTGATCACAAACAGAATCTGGTAATCTTCCAATATTAGCTCATGACTTTTATTATCTTCCTTTTGTTTTCTATCGTGCTCTGATTTAAAGACTGCAGTAGCCAGGATTACTGTGTACTGTCAGGAGAGATTCTATTTACATTATCTGTCACTATCTAAACCTGAGTTTTGTTTTTACTGTTGCACAATCTTCAATTAATGTACCTGACACAGCTGCACCTTTAACAAAGAATATGTTGCAATCTCTTTTCAGCTCCATTTTAATGGTAGTAGGACACTCCTCCGAAAGAGATGAGTTGCTTATATGTAGTTGGCTATCTGCCTAAGGCTGCTTTTCAGAACTTGGTTCAAAATGTTTTTCTTTGCTTTCTTTTCTGATCACAGTTGTTTCAATTGCCTGGCTTCACATCCTCGCTTCCTCAAATCCTTCTGTACTTGAGGTTTAGAGCGGTCTGATGAATCCTCCTGAACTCTCCCTCCTTTCTTCCAGCCTTCTGCAAAAGGTGGGTAAGTGAAATGGCTAACAGACGAAGGCAAACCTAAACATCCAAAGAATCCTCATGCTGTACCAAGTCACACAAGCAGGCTGTTCCAGTACGTCTCACACAGTGGGTGGTACAACTCCTCCACCGCAAGTAAAGAGTGCTCAGAGAGTTATGACAGGCAATCAGATCATAAAGAAAGCAGTCTGTTCCTCTCCATTAATTAGATACTCCCTGTCCATCCTTCCTGAAAGTCAGGATTTTCTTATTATTATTCTATTTAAAAACACATACCACAAGAATTGTGTGTACTCTTGCTATCCTCCCCTACCCACCCCCCCAGGAGGAGACATTAAGCACTTCTCCTCATTTATATCTTGTCTATATCTTTTATCTCCTCCAGTCTCAAATTTTACCATGAAAGTATATACTTTCAAGTAAGTGTGCTAGGTTTGGTATTTGTGTTTTGCTGTTGTTTTGTGGTTTTTTGCTCTTTTTTTAATAGAAGAAATAATACTCAATACAGGCTGAGGGAGCTGGGCTTGTTCAGCCTGGAGAAAAGAAGGCTGGGGGGTGACCTCATTGCAGCCTTTCAGTACCTAAAGGGAGCCTACAAACAGGAGGGGAATCAACTCTTTGAAAGGATAGATAACAGCAGGACAAGGGGAAATGGTTTTAAGTTGAGGGAGGGAAGATTTAAGTTGGATGTCAGGGGAAAGTTCTTTTACTATGAGAGTGGTGAGGTGCTGGAACAGGCTGCCCAGAGAGGCTGTGGATGCCCCGTCCCTGGAGGTGTTCAAGGCCAGATTGGATGGGGCCCTGGGCAGCCTGGTCTAGTATTAAATGGGGAGGTTGGTGGCCCTGCATGTGGCAGGGGGGTTGGAGATTCATGATCCTTGAGGTCCCTTCCAACCCTGGCCATTCTGTGATTCTGTGTGATTCTGTAACTAATGAGCCATCTGTTACTTCTCTTTTTAGTTACCTTGACATTATAGTACATTTTTTTCCTGAGCTCATGCTTAAGAATATGGAAAATAAATTTATTCATTCATTCAGAATACCACATTTAAGCAGATCTTCTGTTCTGCTGTTTGCTTTTTAAAAAGTAACTTTGTTCTAGCCTCTCAGTTATTTTGCTGATAACAATTTGCTCTTGAGCAATGTATTGATTTAAAAAGAAGACTATGCCTACAAAATTCAACAAAATTTAGGATTGTTACTTCTATTCACATCAAAGTTCTTTGAAGAGCTGTTCAGCTTTTCTTTAAGAGAAGTTACAGCTTACTCTACAGCTGGATTTTTGTTTTCAGAAGAACGGGGAAAGACCACACTGTTTAAGATGCCTGCAAAACATGGAATGACTCCACTGCACTCCCAAAGAAATGCCTGTCTGTCCCAAAAGTGCTGGTCGATGGACCACAGCACCAGCTTTCTCATCTGAAAGTCTGTGAATGATTGGTGCCACTGACTGACCGACTGATAATCAATTAAAACCTTTCCATCAGAATGTTGTCTTCTGAAGGGAAACTAAAATTTAACTAAACATAATTTTTAAGGCAGCATCTCTCCTATTTTAAATTTGGGCTGAAAAAATAATCTCAGTATTTTTCAGCTGTAAATCAAGTTTTGTTTGTTTTGGTTTTGTTGCTTTAACATTATAGTTTTTCAGCTCTGGAGATTCTGAAGACATGATTTCTGCCAAAATTTTAATATTTTCCCACTAAATCTTCAATGAAAAATCTTCATCTGAACAGATCTACTTGTGTATGTTCTCTCTCCCAGTCTTCCCTCTCTCCTAGAACATTTAGTGTCTTCATTCTTACTAAAGAAACAGGAATTTCTTTAAGATTCACAAGCCCTGGCATGCTGAGCTCTCCCAAACACAAGGTCCTTAATGTGGCTGTGATGGGTGGGAGTGGAGTGTTCCTGAAATATGACCTCTGATTAATGCAGAAATAACCTAAGGAGCCCTCATCTGTCACCTTACACTCCATGAAGTCTTTTCCACCTGTGAGAGGTCTAAGTAATACAGTAGCATGAAGTCAGAGAAAATCAGTCAAGTTTACCAGCAGCAGATTTTCTTTTCTTTAAAGCCTACAAATATTGAAAATATCTCCAGTAACTCAGTTTTTCAATTGTATCATTGAAATAAATATGCTTCGCTTGTAATATGCTGAAAAAAAACCCACATCAAGTCTGGCTGACTGAAGATGGTATGAATGCCCCACTGCTGTAGAGGCTTTCTAATCCATGCTTCTCTTAGCTGGAAAAGTAACAAACAAACAAATAAATAAATAAATGGAATGTAAATATAATTCAAAAGCTAAAAAAGGATTACATTTAATTATGCACTTAAACATGGGCAGTTTTTTTTCCAAACGCATTAAATAATCCCTCCTCTGGAGTCTGTAGTAGATCTAGATCTTTCAAAAATTAATTTTATTAAATGAACTTGCTTAATCCCTCTTGGATACTGTAAAAAGAGAGAGAAACAAAAGTGAGCAAAACAGTGATTCTTGTCTACTTGCAGGGCATGAGTGGCTTTCATTTAGGATAACAACCAGCTTGTTAAGAGAGGTGACTGTTCCACTCCACTCAGCATTGTTAAGGCCTCATCTGGTCGCTGCATCCAGTTCTGGGCCCCTCAGTACAAGAAAGAGTCCGATGGCAAGCAATGGAGAGTGCGAGGAGAAGCTGAGAGAGCTGCAACTGTTCAGACTGAAGGGAAGAAAGCTTAACTATGTATATACATACGTTGCTTTGACAGTAATGCCTTCTACTTATTTCTATGAAAACCACAACAGATGCAAGGAGCACAGTAATACTGTTTGATAGAGCAAATTCTCAGCTACAAAAGACACTATTTCAACATAATCACCATAATTGGCTATGCATTTTAGCTAGTGATGAACAAGAGCTTGCATGCCACGCTTACAAAAATCTGCACCAGCAGAGGTGACCTACTGTTCCTGTAGCCACTGCTGAAACACACCACCCAGCACGTCACTGTGCTCACACCCACTGTTTGTTCTCCATAGTGCCAACAAATGTCAGTAAGTGCCATATTTTCTGGATGGAAGAATTCAGTGACGCACCTTTGCTTTATCTACACTTCCATGTCAGAAACCATGTCATTAAACTGCCCCTCTGCTGCCATCTGTCTTACAGCAACAAGTAAGGGAATATTAGCAGGAAAGTTCAATCTCTACTGCTAACCACTAACATCTGCCTCCGACATTGTGGGCCAGCATAATATAATAGGAAACACTACTTTTGGAGCAGACTTTGTAAGTACAAAGTGAAGGGAAAGTGCAAAAAGTGCAAAGTGGATGGAGTGAGAATCCTTTCAGTGGTGCCTGCGGTGAGGACAAGAGGCAATGGACACAAACTGGAACACAGGAGGAACTGGAATCCTCCGGATATCATAAAATTTTTCTTGACTGTGCAGGTTATGGAGCACTAATACAGGCTCCCCAGAGATGTGATGGAATATCCTCTTTAGATATGGTCAAAAACCATCTGGACAGTGTTCTGGGCAACCTGTTCTAGGTGACTTCAGTTGAGCAGGTGTAGTTGACCAGATAACCTCTAGAGATCTCTTCTAATCTTATTCATTCTGTGATTTTCTTGATAATTGTCCTTTACCAGTTGAAAGAACACTGCAGCCTTAACAGTGCTGTAAAGATGAATTTCCAAGAACAAGTGAGGTTCAAACCTGCCCAATGGCAAAAGCCTCAATAAAATAATCAGCTCACTTTCCTTCTAGAACAGCTTTTTACTGACCTCTAATTGGTGTTTCCATTTTCCATTTAAATGCATCTGTGACTGCAGATCTGCCAGTAAGAGAATAGCCTTCCTCCATGGTATACTGAGAGCTATTTCTACCCAGCATCAAGTTCCATGCATTTTCCTCTCCAACAAGATCTGAGAAGTTACAGATTGTCAAAACTCCACTTGGACTTCTTTCCCAGCAAAATCACGGGGAGAGGCTTTGTTGGGGTCAAGAGACAAAAGCTTTCGAGTGCCTTATGGCACCAGTGTTTTACTTGTCTCCTGCAGTCTGACTTTCATTGGCTGTCCACTAGGACTCCAGCAACTTCACAACAGGAAAAAACCTGATCATGTAAGTGCAGACACTGGTGTAGATACCCTGGCAAATCTGAATGTCACATTGAGAAGCTTAGTTCTCTGTTTACCTTTCCTCATGTCAGATGTTCCCAAATCCAGGTCAATATCAGTCAGCCTGCCTGCAGAAAACATTGTTCATGCTGAGGATTGAGGCTGGAGATTTTTCATTTGTCATCTAAAATTTATTCTGACTGCAAAGGCACTGAAATTTCCATCTAGTTCACAGTGATCATTTTAATTTTTTTTTTTTAAATGGAAATAAATGCTTACAACCTAAGAACAAAGGCTCTGGTACCAATATTCTTTTGTTATGTATGGACCACATGTGGTATGAAACACGTTGAAAATGCTTATAGTATTTGTGAACAACCCAAATTTCCATTGAAGTATTCTTCCCTATAGGTAATGAGTACACTTTTCCAGCTTTAAAACACAGATGAATGTGAAAATTATTTTCCTTTATCTCACCTGGCCTCATGCAAAACCATACTGAATTATATGACTAAGGATCTCAAAACATCTCTTCCTCTACTGAATTTCAGATGGCATTTTTCCACAACATTGCAGGATATTCTCAAGTTTGTAATGCTGACATGCCTCTTGGAAAAGAGGCGTGTACGTGCACCACCTATTACAAAATCAGACGTTTCAGCATCATCCTTCTTCACAAAGAAGTTGAAGCATCAGGCAGCCAAACTGGTTGGCTACTACTTATACTGGTTGGACCCAAGCTATATATACCACACCAAAGAAGGGATCTGTGAATTATTACAGATTTCATCCTTTTTTTTGTGTGTGTGTGCGTGTTGGTGCACTTTCATTTATACTGCTTGTTTTTTCAAGTAGAGCATAAAATATTTTTCCTAGATATTGCTTGGATTGCATTTGAAATGTATAGCACATTGCTATAAAATACAACAATCTCTTAAGGATGACAGTGAAGAGATCAGCATGATGCCTGAGAAGAATAGTTGTTACTTACAATTATTTTAATTAGAGGTGGTTTTCTTACTATTGGCTGATTCAGACCTGTAACATCCGCAAATGATTTTCTGTGAATTGAAGAGGAAAAACAAAGGAACTATTTTTCATTCAAATTAGTGAAAAGTTTATTGCATAATGTTGTTTTCTTAGTAGCTTCATCACTAAAAATTAACCTTCCTCAATGAAACCTGGGGGAAAAAGTGATACCTTTAAGTTTTGATCCTGTGAACAAAGTTCACTGCTGCAAAGAGTTACATTGAGAAGATTTGACAGCCTTATCTAGGCCAGGGGAACTCGCTGTTTTCTTTCATGAAGAAGATAATCGTAAAAGAAATTGAATTGCACCACTTTTACTTGGCTCATGTTTACAGATTGTTTCTACTACCAGTAGAAATTCCGTCACTGATTTCACTGGGAAGAAAATAGCTGTGAGAAAATTGAATTATCCTGTCAGAGAGGGAGATATTTGAATGAATGAAGTGGCAGAATTGAGCAAAAAATAAGTCTTATTTGGCAAGCATAAAAAAGAAGCTCGTGTGTATCCGCGTGTATTATCTATTATTTATTTATTATTTATTATATGTTATTATGTAATATAAATAATTATAATAAATAAATATTTATTATTTTTCTAAAGCAGAGATGATAATACTATGTATGAAAGTATTCAGTTTAGGAAACTGAAGAATTTGGGATCATTTTGGCATTAACATACATGGACTGCCTGTCTCTCTTGTAGATCTTAATTACACACTCTGAACTAGAGATCGAATAGAATTACTAAGCTAAAGAAAATGAATATAAATATACTCAAGGCTTATACATTTCCAGAGTGTACTTTTGTTCTCACTTCTTTTTTTTTTTTTTTTTTACATAGTCTAGAATAGTAACTAATCTAAATCTAAACATGTTTAAATCTAAACATGTTTTTTTTAAAAATACTGTTGATTGCACCAGTTCCAATGAATAAATTTATGCCAGTCAAAAGCACTGTTTATATGTCATGTGAGTTATACTGGGTGAGACTTGTTTATATAGCCCCTATTTTATAGAATTGAAATAATTCAGATGAAGGAATAGAGTAATGAATAAGAACCTTTATCCATTTTAATGAGTTACAGTCGAAAAGCAATTTAGAAAACTAAATTTCTGTAGATTTAGTCTTTGTGTCTTATTCAATGGACTTGCTGATTCGTGCCAAAAAAGTCATCTCTGGTATTTACTGATGCAAAGAAGGTGGAAATATGTGATATTTCCAGAAAGAAAGGGGTTAAAATGAATGACATACTCTCCCAGTAAGAGTGAGGTTTGGGGGCATAGCAGGAGAGCTCCTTTGTGAGCTTCAAGGACACAAGTCTGTTTATGCTTCAGTGTCAGTAGAGGACAGGCACTGAGGAAGTACAGTGGAGAACTGTAAGGAATGGCTATCAAGCACCTCAAACATCAGCAGTAAAACAGTATCCATGGCTGTAGCTTGGCTTTGCCTCAAGTTGTCCCAAAAAGGCCAACAAACTTTTAAAATACCATTCTTAAGGGTCAAAGATTTTGAAACGATAATTAATACTGAAGAGGTAAAAACTGAAATAAAAACAGAGAGAAGTACATACATAGTATGGCAATATTGCACATCATTTTTGGTACATATTATGTGAGTAGATAATTAAAAAAACCCTTCTCAAATCTAACCAAAACCTGTTTCAGTTGCTGCAATAACAGAATTGACTTGCTTGCTTGCATATTTAAGTATCTTCAATAAAAATCATAAGCAGCGTGCTTACAGCAGTCAACAAAGCATCACTGAAGAATTCACAGCTGCACTGAGAGAACAGCAGGTTCCCAAAATAAGTACATTGTCTATTTTTGTAGCTGTTACATGTTCTGAAGTACTTTCAAAAAATCACTCAACTTGGACAGCCAGCAGACTTTACAAGATGCCACAAGTCAAGACGTTTACGCTGGTATACAAATTCATAGTCTGAATTTCAGGAAGGTGCAGACTAAGTTTTACTTGGGATTGCACTTTCAACTGTATGTTCTCCTTCCCACCGTGACACTGGTGAAATTGGTTTGTTTGGTTGTCTCCTGGTGAATAACTATAGATCTTACAGGAAAAATGTAAGTTTTGAACATGTTTTAGTGTGCCTACAACAATTACATTCAAGTGTTCATAATTATATAACTGACCTGCTTCCCTGAACCTGCACATCATGTGCACAAATCCTTATTGCAGTAAAATTTGGTAGAATTACAAGTCGCTCTGTAGCTGTCACTGGAACTGTAATTGAAGGCAAGAAATAAGGCCAAAAGGAATTTCAGAACAAACTGCCCATTTGGAAATGGCCATTTGCTCAGATAGCTTCGTAAGAACTCTGGGCAGAATGTGAGTTAGCTATGCTTGGTGTGCAAAAGAGCACCAGCCATATTCAAAGTACTGCAACGTGCCTCTGCCTGTGCCCCTCCCTATAGCTTACTCTGGCACACAGTGTGCTTCTCTTTTAACAGATATTGCACAACTCAGCAGACAGATACTAAGCTAACCCAACCATCTGAAGTCTTGGACTTTTGAGGCACCTATTTTCCCTGGCACGTAAGTTAGCTCCAAAAATAGCTTAGTGTTAAAATAACACTGAATCTGTCCCTCAGTAAGGAGGATTTCGCTAATGCCACTGTGATGAGAAGAACGATCATCACTCACACCAGTTTTTCTAGATTCTGATAAATTCAGCCAGAGCACCTTATAGTCTCTGGGAGATAGTGGAGTAGAGGAAAGCAGAGAAGAAAAGGTAAGCAAGAAAGAAGTGCCACTTCTTTCTGATTCTCTAAGAATCAGATTTTCCATATAAGAAAGGAAAATGTAAAGACAGTAGACACCATCTTTTCTATGCTACACTGGCTTCTGAGGCCTGATTTGTGAAAGAACATGCCCACTATCAGGAGGGTCAGATTTTCAGTTTGGTGATTTTCAGAATTGCTACAGAAATGAGACAGTGCAGCATGCACATCCATGTTTGGATGGTTTTGCTGTCTATGTCACAGAATTTTGTCCTATTATGTATTACTGACTTAAAACTTCAAATGAACTATAAGCAGCTATGCCCACACACACTCCTGCTGCAGGAAGGGCCATAACCTTACTCACTGGCAATATCTACTGGAGCATCTCTACAGAGTTTCATGTGCAACTGCCTTGTGATGACTGGGAAAATACATAGAGGAGAATGGGACCACACAATGCCACCTTTATGTTACATTAAGTGACTGGGAACACATCCTACTTTACAAGATGGGGAAGAGATCAGAGCTAAACACAAACAAGATCTCACATGTGCAAATACTCACAAGCTCCTCTCTCTTGAGTTTATCTATTTGTCTTCTGGCTGCAACCTTTTACCTTAGAGACTGCAGACAAGAGGTAGGAATCCATTAGTTTCAAGAAGCAAAAAGAAAGGATAGTTTTCTCAGACACATGCTTCTCTCCATCTCTTTGATTCTGGGCAATACTTATATAGCATTTGGACATCTGAATTCATAGGAAAATCCCCTCACAAATGTGGGGTCAAGTTGGGAGAGAGTGTCTTTTTCTTCAGCATGCTGGGTTCAGCTGAACTGCCTACAGAAAGAACCTGGGATGGATTAAGCTTCTGTCTCTGTCTGATATGGGCAAACTGCCACCAGCTGAAGAACAGAAATTAAAACCAAAAATGTTCTGAAAGCTCTGCCTTTCTGCACTGAATTAGTAACTTCTGCAAAAGAAACCACCTCTAGCTTTGCTCTCTCTCCCAGAAAAGTGTTTATGACAAATCCTTCCAACTTACCTTGAGCACTAAAAGAAGCCAAGATCTGTTACAAGTAAGGGCAAGTCATGTCTCATCATGACCCAGATCAGGAGTTCCAGATCCTCCTGGGCTCCTACTGCAGTCAGACAGTAAGCACTCTGAATCCAGAGGAGACAGTGACAAAAGAAAATGTTGTACGTTACTAACGAAGGGACATTACCTTCCATCCTCAAGTGAGTTTACTCAGTATTTTTGTTAACAAAATTTCACTGACAAACAAATGGAAGCACACTTAAATAGGGCTATATCTTCCAGAGATACAAACTGAAGTACTGCCGCTGAATTTGGTGGAGTTTCTCCAAACTGCACCACCTGAAATGGTAATGAATAGGAATCTTTGGAGTTTGTGATGGGTTTCAGTCACAATACAAAACATTGTTTCTACTTTGTTTTATTTTTTCTCTTGTTCCTTCACTGGAAATGGTAAGAAGTGTATACTTACCTTCAATGAAACTAGCACAGAGTTTTCATTGTGGACGGTTATGTATTTTAGAAATACAATTGCATTATTTTGCATAAGCCCAAATGAAATCCCTAGCTACATTACTAGGTGTTGATATTAATTAAGCTAATGAAAAGTCATTGGTCATTTGGTACTCAGTAAATATCATAAATGTATTGTAGGAAAATGTATGAAGCATCTTAAAAGATGTCTGAAGTTTCCATCAGCACCTTCTCAGTAAGAGGAGCAAGAGGCATAACTTTGGGCCAAACCAATATTCCTGTAGCATGGAGGACCCTCCACTGTCCATATATTCCTGGCACATCCAAACAATAATGTGGGCTTTTGTATTTGGTGATATTGTGGTTTTAATGTAAGTGGATCACAGAATATGCCATTCTGACAGATGTATCTCTCATGCATGTATCTGTCAGGAATGTGATAGATGTCTTTATACTGAATTCTTGTCTCCATCTCTGGTAGCATCAGAATGAAAAAAAAGACAATAAAACTTTGCATTTTATATCAAGTCTAAGCTATTAGTTTTATTCCAAGGATGTCCACAAATAAACACCATGTAAATGTATATATGTATAGATAAAGACTGTTCTGAATTTAAAACTAAAATACTGAAATTGTTGATTTTATTATTGAGACCATGAGGAGCGACAAAGAAAAAGTTTGCTTGCACTACTGCATTCAAAGGAAGGAGAAGTGTTCTTCTGGTGTGAACATTAACCTGAATACCTTGTGGTATATCAAAATCTAGTGAATATCCACTTTGTATATCAAATAATAATAAACTTTAATAAATAAGGATTCATGCCTTATTTAATAACAGTGACAGGAATGTATCTAACTAAACAATTTTAAAATATGGCTCCATATTTCTAAACTTTGAAAAAACTGTATTTCTTTTTTACATTGATTTTCTCCACTTTGTAGCTATATTTTCAGTATCTGTTCTATGTCACTAGATGTCACCAATTTAAAAAAGGCCTCATTTTTATGGGTACTTTCTAATCCCCCAGGAATTTACGGTGAAGATTTAACAAGTTTTGAATGAGGGACTCTCTTTTGTGTACTTGCTGTACTTTGTGTTCTAGCATGATGGAGCCTGGTGTTTGATGGGAGCTTCTGCATGCTGCAGCAATGTTATCAAAGATACCAGTGTCATTCACAGTGAAAGCTTTTGCTGTCAAAGTCCATTTTTGGCTGCATTTGCAAAGGTCTGATTTTGACAAATATTTCACAGAAAGCAAGGAGGATTCTAACCCCTCACTGGACATTGTGTTTATTTCCAATTACTTTTATAGCTTGCCTGTATGAAAATGCTAGGAGCCAAATGGCATATTTGAGACATAAAAGATCTCTGTCTTGATCCAAAGATCTCAGGTGGGAGGCATGAAGATCAAGATTTCAAGCAATACTGCCTAATGAATGGCTTCTCAACAGTGAGGTGTAGAAGACAGATACATTAAAAGTTTGGAAGTAAGAATGTCTCACAAAAATGTTCAGTATTCAATGTGAAACAGCTATTTTAGGGGACCTCTGCCATTCTCTGGACAAAATGACTCATCCCATAGTAGCACAGCTGAGGGACAATCTGTTTACCTAGCTTGGGTGCCATGTAGTCTAACCTAAATCCAGCTTTTGTGGGAACTATAGAGCCAAATGCAAGCACATCTGTTTCATGTTTACTTTTAATTGTTTGAAAGAAAAGAGAAGGCTTCCTTGCAGAGAGTTCATTGTGCTCTAGTCAGCACAGCATGGTAGCTTTCTGAGCTGGAGGTATTGTGAAATGTTATTCGGCCCATATTGTGGATTTCTATTTACAGATACCTGCTCTTGCAATTTGTTTTCCATCAAATTATAATTACTAAAAATAGTGTTGGCTATCGTCTCAACTACCTGAAAATTATCTCTGTGCTTTTATGAGGTGCGGACTGGTTTAGAATGAAATTGGGTGGTTCAGGTGGTTTTCCACTTTCGTGTTAAATCTTCAGTTGTGCTATTAAAAGCAAATTAGGCTTGTTTGTGTGAAAAGAAAATGGTACATCATGTTGTTAGATGTAAATTTATAGTCCATTGTTAGTAAGAATTCCTGATAGTCTATGAACTTCAGAAGAACAGCAATATGCCAGCTGGTAGCATGGGTTAAAAGAAATGCCAGGCAGATTTCTTTTCTGCTATTCTAGTGTATCAAGGCTGTGTTCTTTAAAGACTCAAAAGTACAATCTCAAACTAGATTTGAGTACAGTTTTCCATTTTTGAGAGGATTAAAATTTTCATTAAATGTGTGCTTCTGCTCTTTAGAAGCAGAACAATCAGGCTTGCAGAACATGGAGAAAAAAACATCTGGAGTTTGTGGCACCTAGAAGCAAAGAGAAATGAAGGACAACTTAGGTGAGAACAGTGAATCTCTGCAAAGCAGAGGGACAGGTGTTCTTCATTCCCTCAGAGCTTTTAGCGAGCAATGGCTATATGATGCTTTTCTCCAAGGTCATCACCGCATTGACTCTACCAAACGTCTTCTGTCAGGAGTTTCTCCTGACTTATTTTAAATATGTTTTTCTTTTATTTTCTGCAGCCCCTATTACCTTGGAAAATATTGATGAGTATCATGCAACAAAGATAGAAGTTTCCACTCTATTCCCATTGTGTAACTGCTGCCAAGGAAAAATTCTCATGTGTAGTTCAGGTAGCCACGCTCTTATAATCACAGCTTTCACAATAATTACACATAGTCTTTTCTTGTGACATGCCAGTTCTTTGCTGTCTTGTAAGCCAACTCTTCCTCTTGATTTGTACACTCTGTTCTTTCAGACAGAATATACTGATGTTGTGAAAGATGTTCAGTTCTTAATTCCTAGTTACACCTTGTTAACATACAACTAAGCATTTTCTTTTTTAGTTTCTTCATATTTTTATGCTTTTTAAAGTGGGCTAGTAAAAAAAGTTCACAAACCTTGCTGAAGTGAAAAACTAAACTTTTTTTTTTTTTTAATTTATTTTCCCCTTCCTTTTTCCTATTTTACTCCCTAAAATGAACTGGTGAATAATAATTGTTATGGAAATATTTTACTTCTCTCACTTTTTAAAAAAAGACATTTCTTTCCTTGTCCCTCTCTTGAAAGGCAATAGATTTAACTGAAAGGATATCTGTGAGACATATATTTTGAAGGAAAAAAGCAATCACAGAAGCAAAAAACAAACAAACAAAGAAAACCAAATGAAGGTATTCCTTCATTAGCTTTCTTGGTGAAGGAAGAAATAGCTCAGTATATGCCTCTGAACTTCAAGAAAACCAAATTTTCCAGAAATTTAGTGCAAGAGAAAAATGTCTTTTGCCTCTTTTATTTCAAAGGAAAAGAATATTTTGCAGTCTCTCTAGTGCAGAACAAAAGGAAAAACACCCCTGGATGTTCTGCTCTTCAGAATAAGTGAAAATCACAGAATTGATGGCCTGGATTGGAAAGGACTTCAAAGATCATGAATCTCCAACCTCTCGCCCTCCACATGCAGGGCCACCAACCTCCCCGTTTAGTACACAGAATCACAGAAAGACTATCTTTTTCCTGCACTGGTGGAAAAACGCCTTCCCTTTCTCACTGAATGGTACAGGTATTAAATTTCTTCAGGTGTCAGTCTGCCCTGAAGAAGTTCTTCAGGAAAAGAAATGTCCATGATAAGGTAGATCACACAGTTCTGCTTAACCTTGTTCTCTTCTGTGTTGGAATAAGTCATACACATATATCTACATGAAAAATCTAGTGTGAGATGAAAACCAGGAATCTCTCTTGGCCTTGACTATAAGAATTCTAGTGAAAAAGATCAAAGATCACCATCATGATCTCTTAGCTGACCTAATTCTAGACAACTTTTCATTCCTTGTGCATGCAAGAAAAGCACAGTCAACTTTATTCAGGCTCAGAACATATCCCTCAAATTCAAAGCAGAGGACTCAAACACAGAACTGTGTTCACTTACAAGTAGCAAGCTTCCTAACTCTTCTGACCTTCTCTGGAAACAGGAAAGGGCAAAATTCCTGTTCCAGAAAGAGACTTTTTTTTTTCCTCAGTGGCTGTTTAGAAAAGGTAAGCGCTCCCAGTCAAATTCATGACTGGCCATGAAATTCCTGTTTTGATGAAAACAAACTGCAGATCACATAGAAGAAAGCTTAACTTCATCATATACAGAGGACTAACAAACTAATTCAGTCTTTTCCTTATTTTCTCTCAAAACAATCACTTCCACTTTGCAAGGACAGAAAAAAAAAAAAAAAAAAAAAAAAAAGGAGAAAGAAAATAATGAAACTGATATTGCCTGTAAAGCAGGACATCTGTGAAGCCTGCAAGAAAATCTACATCTCAAGTCACATGTTTTTTGTTGCATGGTAGCAGGCATCAAAGTTCCCTTTCATGTTTTATTTTCACCTGTGTCTCCTTTTTATATGGTACTTACTGATGTGACACCAGAATCCCACTATTCAGCCGTTGTCATGGGGTCTGTCTCCTGAGTAAACACTTTTTTACAATCCTCACTACTCTAGTTTAGTTTACCAAATAGATCAATATTTGATTTGTACTCAGAAGGATTAGGACATGGAAATGCCTTTTGAAGAGCCTCCTTATCTCCTCGGGGTGTATAAACACCTGAAATTGATATGAGAGGGGAAAAAAAAAAAGCAGATTTGTGAAAAAAGTAAAAAAAAAAAAAATGAGAGCAGAGAGAAAAGGCCCAATAAAAACCTGCCAATTGTTCCTTGCAAAAAACTTTGCAATGAAAAGTTTGGGTTAAAAAGTAAAAGGAAAAGACATTCTGTATTTGCATTGTAGGAATGGAACTGCTCTTTACATAGGACTGCTTTAAATAAGACACCTTTTCTACCTCTCCCTAGACGCAAGCAAATGTCAAGCTTGCAGGAAGAGTACTTTTGTGTGTCCTGGTACAGCTTAAGGTTTGTATAGCTATGAACAGAATTGTCAAAAAACTTTTTTGTCTGACCATCTAGTTTGAGTGAAGAATGTGCCCCTAAAAACTAAGATTATCAGTTGTAAAAACAGATTATAGAAAGTTGCTAAACACATGGTGAATACATAAGGCTTTGCTGCTTATTTATGTATAAATTGAATGCTATTAATGTGCTACTGAAATACTATTAATAATAAATGCTAAAGAATTGTTAGCAAGGCTTTTTTTTCCAACTCATCATCTTCTTGCATTCTACTTGCCTGTGAATGATCGTGATCAAGACTCCTCACACGGAATGGCAACATAAAACATATCACAGCTTATCTATATGCAGCTTCACAGGACACCCTATCAGGGAAGGATGGACAAGTGAATGGCAGAAAACAGAGATAATAAAGGAAGCAGAAACCCAAGCTTGCTGTTGATAGAAGTTAAATTCTGGAGCAATATGTGACTCGGAAAAGGAGACCGAAAAACTGTCACTGAGCCAGAAATGTTGCTTTATAACCACAATCACTATCAGTTTGCAAAGGGTCCAAAAGACACATCTGAAAAGAGTGCACGGTTTTCTGCTAAAGGGCAATCCAGGAGAATTGAAAAGCCTCCAAAGCCTCTTGTCCTTTGTCTCAACTGAGGTAATTCTGTCCACTCTAGGTGGAAATATGTTTGTGATGCTTGCAAATGTGTGACAGTGAGGGAATGAGAATGAATAAGTTAAATCAGTTTTATTTTGAGATAAAATATCCCTCTTTTTCTTGCTTTGAACTTTGAAACATTACTAAGATTCATTGGCACTGTTTGCAAGAGATGTTTTGCACTAGAATGCTCACAGTGACCCAGGAAGCCCTAGTGAACTCTGCTTAGAGACAAATGATACAATGTCATCTATACAATTAAGGAATAAAAATACTTACTGGATTTCATGGCCCTTCTCCATGCTCACATTGTTTTGGATGGGGGAGGAGCAGATTGTTATTCAGGGGTTAAGATCATTTATAAATAAATACACTGCGTTACAGTGAGTCTAAAAGAAAAGAGAGTGCTCTAAGTTTTTATATATTCCCAGGATATTTCTTTTAAGCACGTTTTAATGTAAGTTGCTTCGTATCATCAACCAGCACATACTGAAAAGACTCTTGAATGCTATCAGAAAGCCCAGCCATTCTCTAATTTGATTGTATATGTATAACTTGTCGTGCAGTATGACCACAAAGCAAACTACGAAGAGAAGAAAAACAAACAACCAAACAAAGAACAGATGCCAAAGGAGTCCCACAACATTTCAATTTCCAGTCTTTTTTTGCCCTCTGTACCCAGTAATCTAAGCAAGTAATCCCTAACAAGTAACGCATTCTTGACAAAATCAAAGGAATGCCTTTAGACTGCATGAAACAAGAGCGGCTCAGAAAAAAATGATACACATGGGGAAGATCTGAAGCCAAGGTGGCCTTGGTGGCCCTGTGAGCTGAAAGGAAACAGTATTCAATACTTTTTTCATTACTTTTTTCTGCTGAATTCACCCTTAATTAGTGTTATCAGTGGAACTGGCAATGGATCTCTCCCCAGAATAGTCAAAATCTCTTTTCCTATTAATCCCTAAACTTTCAATTCCTTGGAAACATACATTTCTCTGTAAGAAAGTGTGGGATTCTGTCTTAAATCATGACTGGGGAAGACCTGGGGAAGGTCTTGATGGATGAAAAGCTTAACTTGAGCCAGCAGTGTGCTCTTGCAGCTTGGAAGGCAAATGGTATCCTGGGCTCCATCAGAAGAGGGGTGGCCAGCAGGGACAGGAAGGTGATTGTCTCTCTCTTCTCTGCCCTTGTGAGGCCCCATCTAGAGTACTGTGTCCAGGTCTGGAGCCCCCAATACAAGAAAGATGGAGAGCTGTTGGAGAGGGTCCAGAGGAGGGCCACAAAAATGAGCACCTCCCCTACGAAGACAGGCTGAAGGAGCTGGGTTTGTTCAGCCTGGAGAAAAGAAGCCTGTTGGTTGACCTCACTGCAGCCTTTCAGTACCTAAAGGGAGGGGAATCAACTCTTTGAAAGGGTAGATAACAGCAGGACAAGGGGAAATGGTTTTAAGATGAGGGAAGGGAAGATTTAGGTTGGACATCAGGGGGAAATTCTTTACAGAGAGAGTGGTGAGGTGCTGGAACAGGCTGCCCAGAGAGGTTGTGGATGCCTCGTCCCTGGAGGTGTTCAAGGCCAGATTGGATGAGGCCCTGGGCAGCCTGGTCTAGTATTAAATGGGGAAGTTCGTGGCCCTGCCTGTGGCAGGGGGGTTGGAGATTCATGATCCTTGGGGTCCCTTCCAACCCTGGCCATTCTGTGATTCTGTGTCTTCTTGGGTCATGCCTTGCTGCAGTTTTTTTTAGCAGGAGGCTCCAGTGAAACCAGAGAAGAACAGTATTCAAAAACAGTGCTTGATCTCTTGGCATTTCATCTGACGCTGTGTTCGGAACAACTACATTCTGATTTATGTCAGGCAAATGATTTTTTCATGGCACAGTACAAACATACAAAACAAAACAAAATTGAAATGTAAAGGACAAACTTATTCTTTATCTTCATACTTCTGAAAGTATATTGGAAGGACAGGTAAGGTTAAGAAAAGCAGCATTTAGTCATACAACCAAGGAGAAGATAATTAAGATTTTTACTTGAAGTAAGCTTCTTCCATTCAGTTCAGCCCTATCACTTCAGGTAGAACAATATTCAGATAAGCCTAGAAAACATATTTTTACTGGAATGTGTTCTGTACATGTTAGTAAATGTTCTAGTGTGATACCTAATGACATTATTTAGCTCTTTTCTTTTGGGTTGCATCATACCACATTGATTTTTTTCTTTTTTCTTTTTAACCAAAAGTGCTTTAGAGTAATAGTATCACAAAGTATGTTAATAGGTGAACAGAGCGCTCATTAGAAGATATTTATATCAGCAATATGTATACCTAGGCTATATAGGGCAAAAGAAGCCCTCAGAAAAGCTTTAAAATGAAGGGACGAAGAAAAAGAAACCAAATACAAAGGCGAAATAAAATAAAAATGTGCAAATAAAATTATTAATTCAAGTATTAAAAAAAAAATTATAACACAATTGGTATTTTTCATTGGCCGCAGATTTCACTGCATCAAAAACTTCAGCAGAACTAAAGTAGGGAATACGATTTTATGAGGAACAACAACAACAACAAAAAGCCCTCAAACATAAACAAACAAAAACCTCAAAGAAAAAATCCAACAAAAAAATCACCATCACAATTATCCTTTTCAGTAGATTATTCCATGCTCTTGCAGCTTCCAGCCACTGTCTGTAAGGAAGAAATCTTTTCTTCCACAGATACTGATGATACAGGGGATGGGAGGAAGGACGGGGAACTCCGCCTCCCTCTGAGACAAGTATCATTGGCCTCTCTTAGAAACAGATTTCCAGAAAAGGTGTGTCTTGGAGCTGGTTCAGTCCATAAAGGCTCCCACACTGCAAACGTCTTCCAGAGAGTCTGGAGGCAGATTCCACTGTTGTGGATGCTGTGATATTATCTGTGTTTTCAAAAGTGCCAAGATCTTTACCTGTGTTCTCCATATTTTCCAGTTCCAAATTTATTCGTTCTTTTGTGTGTATTTTAGCAAAATCGTGTTTTAATTGATGGCACTTCTTCTGCTGAATGTAACAACAAAGCAGGACTGGCTTGACGAGCACTATCACGCCTCATGACAGTGTAATTGTTACCAACTTCAATCCTTTAAATTGTGTTATTTTTCATATAGAAAAACAGTTTGATAATTATGCTTCTAATTGTAGCATAATTATTTTAATAAAACAAGCTTTTAAAAAGAAGCAGTTCAACTCAGAGCTTTGAAAGTGCTGTTTTTCCCATGAGAACTTGCATTTTTACGTATTTAGTACTAATAACATAGCAGTAAGGTCTTGCCTACATTTTGGCTGGTTCTTCCCTGAGACAAATATCATTACAAAGAAAGAGCACCATCTTGATTAAACTGACACCACTATGTCTGTTCAGGGAAGCCAACACATTCTTCATGTGAGTGAGCTAACACCACGGTGCACGGGTACTTCTTTGAAGAGACCAGTTTTTTGATTGGGAAATCAACTTCTGGGAAGGTGTCTTAATTATAATGAGTATCTGTATGGAAGGCCTCGGTCTGCCCAGGGCAGTGAGCACGGCCCTGAGCTGCCTCAGTTCAAGGAGTGTTTGGACGCCACTCGCAGACATAGAGTTTGGATTTTGGGTGGTCCAGTGTGTGGAGCCAGGAGCTGGACTCAATCCTCATGGGTCCCTTCCAACTCAGGATATTCTGTGATTCTATGATTGTATGACATTTGGCGAAACAAGAGAGCTCAGTGAAGGGCACTATGGCATTTGTTGTTGGAAAATTGCAAACAAAGGGCCTTTAATTAGGTCACTCATTTTTGCCACTTCCACTGAGCAGTGGGAATCAGACATGCTGCCAGTGCTGGCTACATGTCCTTCTTCTGGGGGATCCAAAGCACATAAAACAAGACTAATCCAGTTCCTTCAGTATGTTTGGTTCACTCCTCTTGGCAGCAATGCCACCCACACTGTCTACAAATGCCAATGCACTGTGCCTTACAGAGGTGCAGGTGTCAGCCAAGAGAGCCACAACCGCAGAGAGAAATCCTCTTCTTTCCACTCAGATGAGCAATGGGGCTGTCAATACCAATGCATTGCTAATAAAGCTGTGACTACTCACATGCCTCAGTTAAAAATACCCGACCTCTGGCTTGCTGGTGATAGAGGAGCAGGAGCACCGTATAGTTCAAGGTGGTCAATGCTTTTTGAATGCCATAAGTGGGCCTTTTTGCCTGGCAATCACTTTTATAGACAAACAAAAGGAATCTGGTCAGCTGGAATTCCCATCAGGTGTGTGTTTAGAGCTAAGCACATGGCTTGGGAGCTCATCTCAAAAATGTGGAAAAAAAACACCAAATAAATGCTATAATCAGGCAATAGCCCAGTGTATGCATACTTGACTCAAAGGTCTGTTTCAAACCCCATTAGAAAATGTGAAGTATTAATACATCTTACCATTGGATGATATGATGTGTACATTAGGCAATGCATGTATTAATCTTTGCCATTTTTGTGTGGAATATAAATACATTCGTGTATATACGCATATATAAATATAGATAGGTATATCACTTTCAGTCAGTAGTCCTTTGGACTTTCTTAAAAGTTACTAATTCTGTTAGAGGAATTTCTTGAAGTGTTCATTTTCATTGCAGCGAAAGGATTGTGTTGTTACCTAAGTTCCCTGGCACAGTGGCCATAGGAAAGTGATTAATCTCAACAAGTATTCAATCAGTTCACAGGAAACCATTACCAGCTGTTGAAGCAGAAAACTGCATCCAAAAAGCTTTGTCCAATGCCACTGATAGGCACATAGAGGAAGAGAAAACTGGATATCATCCATCTCAGCTGTACAGAAAAAATACTGATCTTTGCAGAGATTCCCACAGATTTCCTGGAACATGTGTACATGCAGGCTCAGAAATTACTCCTCTTTTTTTTTTTTTTTTTTTTTGGCAGTCATTTTTCAAACTTAGTCTCCTAGCAAATGCATCCACAGCAAGCAAGAAATTCAAGAAACAAGGTTTTGCATCCATCACTGATTTCATTTTTAGATACATAAAAATATGTATTTATTTGACTTTTCTCTAGATAAAAGTATTTTTTTACCAGAACATACTTCCCAGCTTTATCTCCATAATGATAATTTTATGAATTGCAATTCATATAAAACTTTATTTTCTTCTTGAAATAGACTAAAATGAGGGAGAGAAGCACCTTCACATGCTTTGTTTTTTTCCCCCAGATATTCACCTTTACTAGTTATGCTCTGTATTTAATCATATCAGGACCAAGCATTCAGAAATCATGAGCCTACCTCCTACTGCATGCAGAACAGATTATTTAGCTTTTCCATTTTCTACATTTCTTATGATCATTTTCAAGTTTATTTCCATAAATATATTGAAAAAATCCCACCTCATTAATTTAAGAGAAAGATAATAGTTTTCTCTACTATCAGCGGCCTCCAAGTCGGATCTTGGAGAAGGAGACTGAATTTTATGAAAACTCTGATAAAAACTTTGAATCTTTTCAAAAGCATCATCACTTTTTTCACTGCTGCTCATGGTGGCTACTAGTGCACAGAAATGTCTGCAATTTTCTGTCTCTTAGTGACTTAAGCACTTCTTCAGAGGGGAGAAATTTAGGCCTCTGTGCAGCATGTAAAAATACATTAAGACAGATATCTGAATCAGTGGAATAATGTAAAATAAA
This sequence comes from Phasianus colchicus, assembly GCF_987193195.1. NCBI lineage: Eukaryota > Metazoa > Chordata > Aves > Galliformes > Phasianidae > Phasianus > Phasianus colchicus. The sequence goes on along the minus strand of NC_143476.1, from coordinate 26,151,523 downwards.
TCTTATTTCTACCTGCTGATTAGCATAGGAATAGGCAATTAGGATTAGAATGGGTAATTAATGCAGCAGTCGGAGTTTGCCCCGTGTCAATCTAAACTTCACAGTTTTGTTAGTACTCTTCCAAAGACAATCATCTGCTAACAATAGATAACATTCTACACTAAGACTGTTAGCCTTGGCTGTGCTGAGTTGGCCTTCTCTTTTCAAAATCTTGCATAATAAGTGGCCATCGCATTAAATAAATGAAGATAAACGTCCTGGTAACAACAACCTTGCATGCCTTTTCAGCTCTTTCCAGTGGCTGTTGTATAATCGAGGAGCTAAGGAGGATACTTCAACATTCTAAACATGACAGTATAGCCTTCTTAACGACTATGCTTGATGACTAAAAGCCCTGCTTATGTTTTATGAACTCGGTCAGAAGCTGCCCAAATTGAGTGCTTGTGTGACATGAGGTTGCCTAGCCAGAGTGCTCTGTGAGTTAAAATCAGACACTTCACCCCAGAATCTGCATGTGTAAGGGAATATTTCTGCTCTCCTTTGATGCAAGTTTATATTATGCCGCCTTCTCAGTGAAATCACCAAATCCTTCTTTTTCCCTTCGTAAATTACAAATAAATAAATAAAACTGCACGCATATAAAATGTTCTCTGGTTTAAAGCTTTGATCTGATTGTTCCAAATTTCTCTTAGGCTGCTTTCTGCTTGAAGTGGGCTATTGCTTTGGGTGGCTTTTATACAGCTTGTTGTTTATTTCCTGAGGAAAATCTGGTGAGAAGAAAAAGCAGAAGAAGAGGCAGTAAAAACTGTGATCTGGAATCAGCCAAGCCTAGCTAGAGGACTGCATAAGGTCTAGTCTGAGGGATCTAATGATTTTGCTTTTTATGCACTACTAAAAATATTATTATTATTATTTTCCTTCTGCCTGTTTTTAGCCAGTATCCCATCTGAGTGCTACAGGCCTCCTAATTCCAAGAGTTTAAAATGTTAAACGTTCTGTGAATGCCTTGGCCAGGAGCACTGCAGGGAGGCAATACTCGTCCCCATTGGCCCCTGCCAGAATGTCAATCAGGGCTTCATTTGGTCCAAGAATCAGAGATTACATGCAGTTTCACACACTGATGCCATTGAATTTGTTGTTGTTTTCCCTTCAGACATCATGCCTTACCATTAGGCTGGAGGAAAATAGATAATTGAACAGCTGACAGGGATTTTTTTTTTTTTTTTTTTCCCCTCAAGCTGTTATAATCAAATAAATAGACTGTCACAAGGTCTGTCCTGCCCCATTGTCTGAATCATTAATAAAGAAGTTGAACCATACTGGCCCCAGCACTGAGAATCACAGGATGGCTGAGGTTTGAAGGACCTGCTGGAGAGTATCTAATTCACTTCCCCCAGGACACAGAGATTTATTTGAAGTAGGGTCAGGTAGAGCACACTGGACAATGGCTAGTTGGGGTTTTAATAACCCGCTCTAGTGTTAGAACAGCTTTACAGTGAATAATGTCTAAGTGAAATTGCCTATATTTCAGCTTTTGCCCATGTCCTCTTTCCCAATTGGTCCCAATTGATAAGATCACCCAAGCTCTCCATTCTCCAGACTGAGTGGTCCTAGATCTCTTGGACATCTCTGTGGCCTTTGGCTCATTTCAGTATGTCCATGCCAAAATTTTTGTTACATGTAAAACACATAAATTTTGTTATTGGTCATGATAGTTGTACAGGTTTAATGTGAGTAAGTCTGACATCTTTATTGGGTCTGATCAAAAGCTTTACCTCCACTTGCTGAAATTCCTGCTTCAGGCATGTGTCCAGTTGTGCTTCAGTTGATCACAGTGCCAAGACACAGCAAAGGACAATATAACACACAAGTACCATGGTGATACCACCAAAGCTCCGTTTCCTTTTGTTGATTTATTCTTCTTCCCAGGAACTAATGACACATCCTGGAGATGTCTAGGGTCCAGTAGTTTCACAAACGACAATGATCCAATGGAGAAATTAAACTTAAAAGAACGAGGCACTGTCCAGGACCTTGAAGGCCACAACCATGTTACTGGACCTTGGAAGCAATGGAAGTGTTTCTGAAGCCATTGAATTCCAAAAAATGGATATGTCTAGAGCCTTCTACATTTCTCCCCATCATTAACAATATAGCTGGCATCAGTTTGATTCCACAGACGTCAACTGTGTTACTTTCCTTTGTACACTCCGTATTTAATTAATGTCTGTGAATGCAGAAACTGCATACATAAAATCTGTACATGTAGGTTAGAATTTGTGTTTCCAGGTAGAATTGCCAGATTTCTAAGCTTAATTGCCAGCTACCTTCTTCTTTAGAATGTTTACAGTCTGAACCAGCATTTGAAATCCATCTGTGTATTTCCTTCTGAAAATCTAAAAAGGGACAAACATTAACATCTTGAAATAAAAATTGAATAATGAGAGAAGATGGTTATTAAAATCAGACCATAATTTGTAATGGGTTGAAGAAACCCGTTCTGTTCAAAACTAAAAACAGAACACTCCCACAGCTCACAGGAGTCAACACATATTTTTCACACCATGTCAGATATTAGATGGAAGGCAGATGACTTAATCATCTTCTCTAATGCACTCTTAAAATCATAGCCAGTAGGAGCAGCCCAAGTCCTTAGTTTTATTTCCAAACACATCTTGTTGTTTTCTTTAGAGTGCTGGGAACTGTTGTACACTAATGATATAAAACAGAACAACGCACCTGAAATAAGAAGGACAGCAAAGTTGCAGATGTCATTCTGATGCATGAACCTGGTAGGGTAAAAATAGCTCATAAACAAACAAACAAACAAACAAACAAATAAGTATATATCACTCCAGTGACTCGAGCAGAGGAGCCAGTACTCAAGGCAAGAAGCCACCTCAGATTTTGTGTCAACAAGATGAGATGTAGGCCACTACACATTTTATGTCAGAAGTCTCATCACACTTAATGGGATCAAAACTGCTCTGTCAGACGTGAGTATGTGGACCAGAAGTCTCAGGAAGTGATGTGTTAATTATCAGGTGTGCTCTCACCCTATCCTGCCATTGTAGTGTTTGGACATTTGCTTTTCCGACAAGGGTAGGTCATAGAAAACTAAAGTGAATAAAATAAAAGTAATGAATTAAATTACTAGCCTCTAAAAGCATTAATTGTTACATTCAATAATAATTCATTCTCTTGGACATCTTGAGTTTGGGGCAAATACTAAAAATTTCTTCTGACCCCATCATGATTCCTATTGACTTGAGCCTCCTGAAACTAACGTTTCTGTCATGCGTAGTTAAAATATACTTTTCTCTCATTTGTTACTGTGCTGAGATGCACTTATTGAGAGCGTATGCTTGTCCTCAATTGGTACTTTTCCTTTCCAGTACACTGTATACACAGAAACATCTTTTACATCACTGTCAGCAAGCAGAAACACTCTGTAGTGTAGCACCACTGGCTTCATGGAGAGGCTGCTACTAACATAAGGAAAGATAAATATGTTTAGTCCAAGATCTACTGTACACAGCTGTAGTATCAAAGAGTGCATGGAACAAGGCATAAAAATATATTTTTCTAATTTGCTCAGTATTAGCGATAATTAAAGCATGTTCTGCAGTTTGGTATTTTTCCTGGCTTATTGCTACTCCCTTTGAAATTATACATGAATTTGAACTTTTTCAGCAAGTTATTAGGTACTTCTGAGTTATTAGCACCTCCTTGAGAATTTTATGACTTCATCTAGACAGTATTTGTCTCCATGGCAACAAAACTTGAGTGTAAAAATACTGTTAAATATGTTGTATGTTTTTACCTCTATGTCTTAGCTGAAGACATTAACTAGAAAGAGTCACGTTGGAATGGTGACTTGATTGTAAATAATTTCATAGTCAACTCCTTTGAATCTCAAGACTCATTCTGCTTTCAATAAACTTTACAAGAAATTTCACAGTGCACTAATAAAATGCATGGTATACTTATGAATCAGAACAAAAGAGGATTGGAAAATATAAAATGCTTATGAAGTAACACATTTTACAGATGATTTTTGTTTTCTAAAAAGAGAATATTTGAATGAAATAGTATAGCTTAAGTCAAGAGGTTCTGAGTTAGGATTTCCAATTAAAATGTTACTGTGACATTGAAATCAGCCAGCTCTGCTGAATTCCACTTGCTGACCATCTGCTTGGCCTGCAGACTTGCCTTTCCATTTTTGTTGTTGTTGTTGTGCTTTTTTAAAAAAATCTTTTCTTACATAAGTATATCAGAAAAGCCAGTCACTTTCTCTGTCTTCACTGCGCTGTACATGGAAAGATACAGATGTGGCTGTCCATTAACTAAAAGGGATGCAAAGGCATTTGCTATTTGTAATAGTACTGTTACACCCTGTGAAAAAGATACCGAGTTACAGAGATACTTCAGTCACACACAGAATGAATCTCCTAACCAAACACTGTATGTTATCCATATATAAACATGATAATTTTGGAATTATGTATTCTCAGCTTTCAGGAACCTATAGAGTGCTAAGCATAAGCCCAGATTTTGGGCCTTGCTGTCTATGGATCACTCATCTGCCTGCCTGCACATCACAGACACATGCAGCCTTGCTCCTCCTCTCTGTCCTGCCAACTGTCTGATCAGCAGCTTCTTTCCAAATAACTAAAGCAGCTGGTAAGAGAGCCTACTAAGGAAGGTGCCCTACTAGACCTGCTGCTCACCAGCAGAGAAGGACTGGTGGGAGATGGGAAGGTCACAAGCTGTCTTAGAGAGAGCAACCATGAAATGGTAGAGTTCTCTATTCTTGGTGAAGTCAGGAGAGGGGACTAGGCAAAACAGCTACCTTGGACTTCTGGAGGGCAGACTTTGAATTATTCAGGACATTCGTAGGGAAGGGATAAATGGTAGAGGAAGGCTGGTCACTCCTCAAGAAGGAAGTCATAAAGGCACAGGAACAGGCTGTTCCCTTTGCTGTAAGATGAACAGGAGTGGAAGAAGACTGGCATGGATGAACAGAGAACTTCTTCTGAGGCTCCAGGAGAAAAAGAAAGTCTACCTCCTGTGGAAGAAGGCACGAGCAACTTGGGAAGAGTACAGAGAAATTCTCAGGGTACATAGGGAAAAAAAATAAGCCAAGCTTGTTGGCCACTGTAGTAAAATAGAACAAAAATATTAACAGTAGGGGGAGGGCTAAGGAGAATCTCCATCCTTTACTGGATGTGACAGGGAACTTGACAACTGAGGGTAAGGAATAGGCTGAGGTTCTCAATATTTTCTTCACCCTAGTTATCCTCAAGGTATTGCTTATTGCCACTTTTGGTACAACATGGTCTGCAGGATATCATGCAATAATTCCTTCCTGAACAATAATTTCTGATACAGGCAGCTTTCACTGAAAATGACCCCTGGGCGTAGGGAAGTGGGTTTATTTCTATTAGCTGTATAGCAAGGTACATGTTTTATCAGAGGCTGCCATGAATGCTAGTGAGCACAAAGCTCTTCAGGTTGGTGGTACAGTATTACAACCAAAGACCTTCTACTTTAGAAGAATGTAAAACTAATTTATGCCAAGATCCATTACAATGTCTCTAGTAGTTCAGACTCATCTCAGTGGCTCAGTGCACGCAAGACATTTAAGATGCTCACTTGAGATTACCTCATTCCTTGCTGAAAGAAATGTTGATTTGCCCTTTCTGACTGTTCTCAAAGAGAAACATCACATGAAGGAATGAAATTTCAGACTCAAAATCTAGTCCATTTCCTATTCCTTTCCAAGAGTTAACAGCATATCTAGCAGTTCTTGATTAATGCTTAGCTGCTTACAACAGTTCCTTTAGGACATATCTATGCTTTTGGGGCATGTGATGGAATGTGAGATGTCAGGTGAAATTTGCTCTTTCAAAAAATGTCTCCTGTGACCTACCTCTGTTTTGCTGACAGTGTTCTGGTTTAGTAAACACGCACTGAAGAAAAGGGTGGGACAGTGGAAAGAGGTCTGAGAAATACTAGACATAAGAGGCGACTTTTCTTACCATAAAGCAGCATTGAAAAAAAGATGATAGAAAATGAATAGGAAATGGGTAGTCTATAAATTTCATTCTATGCTGCAATGACTGCAGTTTATATAAAACTAGATGATACCAAATGAAACTCACATATTTTAGCCTCAGGAGCAGAGAGGACTTTCTTAAACTGAAGCACACAGCTAAGCCATGAAATATCTTGCAGCAGGATAGTAGTGTTGACAACAGACAACACATGTTCAAAAGGAGAATCATGAAATTAATGAGAAAAAAAAAAAATTAAGGACTGTTGAACTCAGATGAATGATCTCTGGCTCTGTGGGGCCCTGAATGACAATTTCATTGTGTCCAGTTGTTCTGGGAAGCATCTCTCCGTGCTCATTCTGCTCCATATTTTTCCCTTGGTGCCTGCTACTGACCACTTCAAGATCAGATATTTTAGATCTAAACTGTATGACCCATTTTAATTTTTAAGAAGTTTTTTAAATCACTTCAGCCAGGTTGGAAATTCTTCAGTCTTTGTGCAGAAAATCTGACAGAACCTCTGGGATCACGTGAAATAATACTTGCTGCCTAATTGCTGTGAATAGTTTGGTTGTTTCCCTGCCAAAAATTTGTCAAGGTGAATTATTATGTTTGGAGAATAATATCTGCAGTGAGATTTTGAAATTATTCTAGTTCAGTTGATAATAGCCAAGAAAATCACAAAGGATGGATATAGCTAAAAACTATTCTACTGTAGCATCAGCAAATAACATTTATGCCATTTCTTAAGGAAAAGAAAAAAAAAAAAAAGCATTGCTCAATCTTAAATCTCAAACTGGCTGGGCCAAGTCATATTTTCATCTGTAATACTATCTTCTCTAGCTCAGATTGATTTTTTTTTCTTCAATAAATACATTCTAAAATATGTATAAAATATATTTTAATATCCATGCTGTCAGTTTGAATTGTTCAGAGAAGACTTTAATAAGAACCAGCATATCTCTATAGAAATGCCAAAGTTCATCTGAAAAACATTTGAGTAGCTTTATTTGTGGGTGTATTTTTTCTCTGCTTTTTACCATCTGCCCACATTTCCTTGTATTTCCCTTGTGGAAGTATTCTATAAAAGAAGAGCTTGATTTAGAACATTGTATGTTTAGTTGGAGAAAACTGTGTAGCTGTATTTTTCTCCTTCAATTACTTACTGACTTAGTCTATTATAAGTATTTAACATGCCTGACATGCATCCATGTGGACTGAAAAAAAAAAATCACAGCTGCCAAGATACACAGATTCTTGCTGTCAGCTTCACATATTACAGCTCATCTAACCATGGAGACATAACAGAATATTTACCACTTGCTATTATGTCAATGACACTGACATCTACAATTCCAAATTATATTTTGATTTCATCTGCACTGTCTTTAACATAACTGTGTAAACCTCACATTTAATAAATCAAATGAAAACCCTGAGAGCTTTGGGTGTAAACATATGATTTTCTTACTTGAAGAGATTAGGCTTTGAATAAGAGCATCTCAGCCATACAGCAGATTTCAAAGTCAGAGACAAGAAATCTCAGTTCCAATGAGATTCTTTTAGAATCATACAATCATAGAATCCCTAGAGTTGTAAGGGACCTTTAAAGGTTATTCAGACCAACTCCCCTGCAATGAACAGAAACATCCACAGCTAGATCAGGTTGCTCAGAGCTTGATCCAGCCTCACCCTGAACATCTCCAGAGACAGGACATCCATTACTTCTCTGGGCAAGCTATGCCAGTGACTCACCACTCACTGTAAGAGCCCTTTTCCTTATATGCAACCTAAATCTCTCCTTGTTAAGTTTGAAATCATTTCCCCTTGTTCTATCACCACAGACCCTGAAGAGTCTGTCCCCATCTTTCCTGTAGCTCCCATTTGGATATTGAAAGGCCGCTATCAAGTCACCTCCCAGCCATCTCTTCTCCAGGCTGAACAGCCCAGCTTCTGCGCCTGTCCTCCTAGGAGAGGTATTCCATCCCTGGTAGCATTTCTGTGGCTTTCCTCTGGATGCACTCCAACAGGTCCATGCCTCTCCTGTACTGAGGACTCCACATCTGGATGCAGTACTCCAGATGAGGCTTCACACTGCTTTTGATGCAGCCCAGCATACAGTTGGTTTTCTGAGCTGTGAAGGCACATTGCTGGCTTGTGTTCAGCTGCCATCCACCAGTACTCCCAGGTCCTTTTCCATAGGGCCGCACTCAATCCTTTCATACCCCAGCTTATGTTGGTAATGGGTGTTGCCTCGACCAGGTGCAAGCCCTTGCATTGGGATTTGTTGAACCACATGAAGTTTTAGCATGTGATATTGTTGTGTTTTATGTAGAAAGTTAACTTTCTTCCAGGTCTGTTTGTCTAAATGCAGATAGTGGGCAAAGATCCATCATCAACTGAAAACTAAGTGATGAATAGTTATATGAGCTAGCTCATGTTAATTCTTGTTCAAAAGCATGACTTTTTCAGTAAGGTAAGAGCATTTAGTGCAAGCAGAAAGAGGAAGAAGCAGGCTGTTTTATTCTATCTCTTTACTGGAAGGATCACAACAAAGCTTACTGCTGTACCTTCAGTGGGTTTGATGGGGAATTACAGTCACAGGGTGCAGAAGGCACCTTCACTTTTAAATCCTGTTAGAGGCAGGTGAAAATAACTAAACTGGTGGTGATAATAATGAAAAAAATTGCTTCTTTCTCAGTCTATCACTCTAGAAAAAAGATTATTTAATCTGAAAGTGGAAATGGATTCTGAGATGATGGCATCTGGAATGGATGAGTAGGAATACACATTAAAATTAATAAATGCTGAAGCCAAAGTAAAGGTTTCATTAGAAAGGAAAGCCACACTATGCTATATATTTTTTTCTTATCCATTAAGTGTTACTTTATTTCCAAAATCTCCTTAGGGTTGTCCTAATAGTTGTGTTAATGCTTGCTATTAAGAATTGGCATTCAAAAGAAAACAGTGTCTGAAACAGGTGAAGACATTATGATTTCATGTTTTCTGAAATGTCTTTTTCTGATGAAGTTAAAATTGTGTCCCTCTGAAACATGAACAGATGTCACTGATAAAGCCATTTACATCCCAGACAGTGAGCAAGAACAATTGTCAAAAAATAGGAAATCATTTTTTTGGTTAGTTCTCAGCAGTATTCATTTTCTATATTAAATTTGCTTCCTAGACTAAGCAGACAGTTGTTGGGTAATATATATTGTCTTCAGTTGGAATTTACTTCTCAAGAAGTTTAATTTTTATTTAATTTTATTTTTAAATTTTGGATAGCTCCTGATGGGAACAAATAACATTACAATAAGCTTTAAATGATTTCTATAGTGAAATTCTTGAAAAAAAAATTGTAGGAATCAACAATCCCAAGAGATAAACTGTTGTTAGAGATATGATTTTTTATATCAGAATGTGGAGCTGTATTCTTAGAACAGCAGGCTGTGCTTAATGGCTCTACATCCAAGTGGAGGCTGGTGATGAGCAGTGTCCCCCACGGGCCTGTTTTGAGACTAGTCCTGTTACATCTATATCAGTGACTTAGATGGTGGGATTGAGTGCACCCTCAGCAAGTTTGCTGATGACAGAAAGCTGAGTGTTATAGTTGATAGGGCAGAAGAAAGCGACGCTGTCCAGAGGGACCTTAATTAACTCAAATGGTGGACCCTTGTGAACCTCATGAAATTCACAGAATCACAAAATCACAGAATGGCACGGATTGGAAGGGACCTTGAAAGATCATCTAGTCCAATTCCCCTGCTGGAGCAGGAACACATAGTTTAGATCACACGGGAACACATCCAGGCAGGTTTTGAATGTCTCTGGTTTTGCAACTGGGTCAGGGTAATCCCAGATATGTTTAATGGGAGAACTTGAGAGTAGATCTCCTGAGAAGGACTTAGGAGTCCTGGTAGATGAGAAGCTGAAATGAGCCAGCAGTGTGCGCCTGCAGCCTGGAAGGCCAATGCTATTCTGGGCTGCATCAGAAGTGGGGTGGCCAGCAGGAGGTGGGGGGGATTGTCCCTCTCTGCTTTCTCCTCATGTGGCTCCATCTGGAGTACTGCAGACTCTTTTTTTCAGACCTAGAGGCTGAAGCTCCTCACCTATAAAGACGGGCTGAAGGAGCTGGGCTTGTTCAGCCTGGAAAAGACAAAGCTCTGGGGAGATCACATTACAGTCTTTCAGTATTTAAAGGGAGATTACAAACATGAGAGAAATCAACTTTTTACATGAGTAGTGACAGGACCAGGGAGGATGGTGTTAAACTAAAGAAGGGAAGATTTAAATTAGATGTCAGGGGGAAGAGGATGGTGAGGCGCTGGCACAGCTGCCCAGAGAAACTGTGGATGGCCCATCCCTGGAGGTGTTCAAGGCCAGGTTGGACAGCCTGGGCAGCCCAATCTAGTACCTGATCTAGCAATTGGCAAGGGAGGCTGGAACCTAATCATCCTTGAGGTCCCTTCCAATCCAAGCCATTCTATGATTCTATGATTCTGTGAAAATCAGTCAAATGGATTTTGCATTGAAGGGGAATCTGGGTTCCAACAGCACCCTTATCTCATTTTGTCATACCTCTCAGGCAATTTTTGTTTACAGTGCTGGAGCATGATTGGGCTTTGGGGAAGAAGTGCAACCTTAACAGAGATGTTAGTCTTCTCTCCTGTGAGAATCACTTAGTTTAGGGGAGACATTTTTGGACTGAAACTCTTCTATTGTCCAAAAAAAGTCTGAAAATCCAGAGAACCTTGTTTAGGGCCTCCTAAATCCACTGACTCTGCACCATGTACCTGACGCTGTCTAATTCATACTCTCATCTTTCTCCTTCAAAGAATGTAGTTCTTTATTGTCCAGCAATGCTGATTACCACAATTTTTGCCTACTTAAAAATGGAATAATTAAAAAGGTAAGACATCCTTGAATGCTAGATTTTGGCCAGTTCTAATTACAATTTAGCAAGCAGCATTAGTTCTACTGAATCTTAAAGCCAGAAGCACATATGAGCTGCCAGCTTTGGACAAAACAAATGTTACGAGCTGAACCTGAGCTATGTTCTTCTGTTAAATGCTGCAAAAATGTCTCAATGTTAGAGTAAAAAATTCTGAGGAGTTGTTAAAGTACACTTTTCATGGAAACAAAAATAGCTACAAATAGTACATTAAACATGTTTTTCGATGAACAGGACCATTTATATTTATATACTTTATAGATCTGAATCTGATTCATAAATAGAAAGCTTTCTAAGCTGCACATACAAAGAGGGCCCGAAAGCTTCTTCTGTTGTGCAAAGCAGGGCAAAGTAAGTTAAGTGTGTGAAAATTATTTCAGAAGTAGAATCATTATTTTTCAGGGATCTCTATCTTTATTATCAGAAAGAAGGACAAAAAAAGTCAACTCTTCATTCTTTGCCAGCAGCAACACATAAGTATTCAATTATAACATGCAAAATTACTATTATTCTTTTTTAATTAACAAAGTAATCGTAATATCCCATAGAGATTTTCTAAAATCTCTCTGAATTCCAACCTAAATGTGAAGATTACACTGTGTTTCATGTATAACTTCAAAATTAGGAGACTTCATGTGAGTCCCTATTGTATTGTTGAGAATTCTGAATGCTTTCCTTTAAAAATCTAAGCCATGTTAATGCATTTCTTCTTACAAAATTGCTGAGATATGCACGCACCAGTATTGTTTCATTTTAAAGGAGAAAGTCTAGGAATAGCATAACGCTGATGATCAACTACAACCCAGAAGCTTTTCTGCAACGGGAGAAACTGTTGTGCAAGGAGATCATAGTCTGTCTTATTCCGCTCCTACGCTAATACAACACTGCTTCTCCACTGAGAAACCAGAAATGTTTTGGTCAGCTCTACTTGTGCAGAAGTTCTATTTTGGAGAGTCTTACCCCGATCATAAGTAACTGAGCTAAGTATATGCTAGTAAAAGCAAACGAACAGGTCAGCAATAGCTATGCTTGACCGTTGTTGCTGAAGCAAAAGAAACCTTTTAGTCAAGCCTGATCTCCTGCTCTGTTATGAAACTTGATGACATCTTCCCCTGGGAGCCCCAGAAACTCAACTATTACATTTTCCTACCTCCACCTGATTCTTCCCAACACTGAACAATTCCAGTGCATCCAATTGTAGCATGCAAGTCAATTTCTTGTTGTTGAGAGGTAGTCCCGAGGTGGAATCTTTTACTTTGTCTTTGCACAGCTGTGATAGAAAGAGAAAACAGCTGTCTGGAATATCTTCTGTGTGTTGGTTTTAGCACCATGATGGTGATTTTCTTATTGCAAAACACATGGCACCTCTCTCTCAAGCTACTGGTGTGGGGTTGAAATTCCGAAGAAGAATTGAGAAAACATTTGCAAATGCAGCAAAGATTAGGAAATCTGTTTATCTTTCTTCCCAACTCCAAAATTTAAAGTAAGTGATACCATATATATCTCATGACTTGGAAATTGTCAATGTCCTCTGTGGAGTTCTGCAGTTTAATTACGGTGCTAGTTAAACTAATGATGCTCATATGACCATTAAGAGTTGTAAACTTGTGATTTTTAAAATTTATCTCTCTCAGATCAGTAAATAGAAAAGAAAGCCAAGCCTTCACTCTCCATGTCAGTTTACCTGATGCTTTCAAATGGAGCTATTACAATTGGACTGATTTCTTGCATTGACAGAAGTTAAAAGTTAACAAGGCTTTTCTGATAACAGTGAGTAACAGTTTCATTTATAAGGAGATTGCCAGTTCACTGTGCTGAAAATATGTCTTGTAAAACTAGCTTACTAAAGAGAATTCTTTCACTCCAGTCAAAATTCACTTCACCTGCAATTTTGTATTCCTTTCTGTTTGTTGTCAAAACCGTTTACCTTATATATCATTATCAAGCAAAGGATAGATAGGGGAGTTGTTTTGCTGACTGGTGAAACATCAGCAACATTTTTCTGTGAATCTGTGTGAATGTGTTCCATTTTTAAGCTATGGCTGTTTGGTTACCAGTCTGAAGAAGTGACTTCTAGTACTATACTGGGCTTAATTAGTTGGGGGAAAAAAAAAAAAGTTTAATGAAAATAAAAGTGTTGATGCAAATAGACAAGACAGTCTATTTGTAAAAGGAAGAAATCTTTGTTCTATGAAAAAGGAACTGCATTTCTCTACTTCACACTACAAATATGTATTAATTCTCTATTGACTGTGCTTTTAAATTGTAATTTGTGGATTTCAGAAAGCTTGCATTTTGTTTATACAACTCCTGCTCCAGCAAGCAGTTTCCATTGACAACACAAGCTTTCCAAAGCCTGTTTTGCTCCATTTCCACAGTCTGGAGGGCAACTTTTTGAGCAGCATTTGTGTTTCAGGATGAAACAGAAATCTGATATATTTCACTTTCCCTCCTCAGTCAAAATAAAACTTTCTATTCCCCTTAGGAGATGGATAGGGAAGATAAAATCATTTAGGAAATGGCATGACAACTCAGTGTAAGGAAATCTGGCCCTGTCCTTAAGTGCACCAGTTACTAGGGATGGTAGGTTGCTTTGCTGCTTTGCACACCCTGTATAGGTTTTAAAGCATCCATGCAGGATACGAGCTGGTGATGGCAGAAATTGGAGAGAGGTGAGGAAGAAAGATTGTTTTATAGTTTTACAATGAAATCAACTGTTTTGATGAAGTATGGTTATGCTTTCTTCCAGATTTCAATATTTAAACCTTTTCTGTGTTCAGGCTGTTGCTCTTTGTTCTGAAGTTATCCTTCTAAAAAAATTATCTCTCTCTAATTAACTGATCTTTGTTACATAACAAAACTGATGCAATTTTGAATACAAACAACAGGTAAGTTGGCACCAAATTTTTGCTTTGGAAAGACAAACGCTTCATACTTATAAAATAGGAACTGCTAAGTCTTAAGTGTTCACCTGGAAGCTGACAGCTTCTAATTAGTTCAATTAGGAGGGAATTCACAAAGTGATTTTCTACTCAAAAACAGAGTAGATCAGAAGTCACTGTTAATATATTTTCTTGTTTAAATGTATTTCAATGGGGAAATGTTGAACTTTTTAGAGCAAATTCAATTTTCACTTGACCCTGATAAGTTTGGCAAAATAAAATTCAATTATTCTTTATTCTTAATATATATATTTTTTTCTTGTATTGAGGCTGTGTTTCAGGTAGAACTACTAAAAAAAAGAGGAGACAATTTAGTACTGCTCCTTTTTCACTGAATTAGGTAATTTGTTTACTTACTTAGATAGGTCTATTTGACAGTTATTTCAATGTATTTTATCTTCATTTTCCATGTATCTTCTCCAGCCCTATAGATTGAACTGTATATATTGTGTACGGTCTCACAGTGACATCTCTGCATAAATGAGAAACAATTCCATTTTATTCGGATTGCAGTTTTCCCTAAATATTTGTCTTTTTTTTTTTTCCTCCAAGATGCTTGGAAAGTGATCTTGAGTATGCAATAAACTAGCTTTTGTCCCCTTTAGCCAAGCTATTCACTGACATTGTTGCACATAAGATAAATTTGTGCCTGTTGATGTTCTATGTCAAGTCCTGTCTGTTAGTGTGTGAAGTTTAAAAGGTAAACATGTTTGAAACTCTACATTCTAAAAGAACTCCCTTTCATCTATGAAAGAAATTTAATTGCAAGCCACGACAGAAATACATAGTACAAAAGATGACGCATATGTTTGGAGACCCAATTTGAAGCCACAGAAACCCCAAAAACAAAGAGTTGGAGCTGAAGTTAAAAGAAACACAAACAAATAAACAATCCTTTCCTTATAAAACTTTGTTTTGATTTATGCCTTCCAGAAAGTGCCAATATAAAAATTCTGGAACTTGAGACATTTTGCTAAACTTAACTCCCATTGAGGTTAAAGAAAAATCTCACATTAACTTCAGTAAGCTTTACAGAAAGAAAGCCATTGCTTGTGTAAAATCATAGTGATAGCAGTGGAAAAGGAAACAGACATTTAAAAATATAAGCAGGCAGTTAGTGTGAACTGTGATGCTTTCACCTTGGTTTCTCAAAACAGCTCATGATGTTCACATAATGGCTTGGATTGGAAAGGATCTTAAAAATCATCTAGTTCCATCCTCCTTCACATGAGTAGGAACATATTCCATCAGATATAATTGGTCAAAACTCCATCAAGCCTCTCACTCGTTTAATTAGACTTACTAGCTTCAATTCCAATTATATTGTATTATTTTGTGTTATCTTACATTCTGCTATCATATTTAGTAAATTTGTTTTCTCCCTTAGCTTGTTGCCATTGTTTTGTTTTTTATTCCACTTCCCCTTTCCTGGGCTGTGGGTCTATGCATCCCTCTGCCAAATTAGTCACAGAACCAGGTTGAATCAGGCCAGAACTGTGACAGCTAACTACACTTCTTTTGATGCAGCCCAGGATACACTTGGCTTTCTGGGCTACAAGTGTTTATTTTGGGGCTGGCATTCAGTTTTTCCTCCACCAACACCTTCAAGTCCTTCCCTTCAGGGCATTTCTCAGTGCATTCTCCACTCAGCCTGTTTTCATCTTCGGGTTTGCCTTGACTCAGGTGTGGGACCTTGCACTTAGTTTTGTTGAACTTTTTGTGGGCCTACCACTTAAGCCTGTCAAGTGATGGCATCTCTTACCTCCAGTAGATTGACCACATCACTCACCTTGTGTCATCTGCAAACTTGCTGGCATTGCACTCAATCCCACTGTCTATGTTTCCAAAAAAGATGTTAAACTCTACTAGTCCCGGTAAGGAACACCATTCATCACTGGTCTCCACCTGGACATTGAGCCATTGACCGCAACACTTTGCAGTCCTCCAGACATCTCCTTATCCACAAAGTAATGCATCCATCAAATCCACGTCTCTCCAATTTACAGACAAGAATGCTGTGTGGGACAGTATAAAATTCATTGCATATGTCCAGCTTGATCACTGAATCACAGAATTGTAAATGTTGGAAAAGACCTGTAAGATTACCTAGTCCAACAGTCCATCTACCATCAGTTTTGCCCAATAAATCATATCCCTCAGTGCCACATCCATACAGTTTTTGAACACTTCCAGGGACAGTGATTCCACCACCTCCCTAGGCAGCCTCTTTCAATGCTTGACCACTATTTTGGAAAAGCAATTTTTCCTAATATACAATCTGAATCTCTTCTGATGCAAAAATTACCTCTTTGTTTTCCATGCTCCTTAGTATATAGTTTTCAGGAGGATCTGCTCCATTATTTTGCGGGGCACAGAGGTAAGATCAGCTGCAATTCTACAGGTGTTCCTTTTTTTTCTGTCTTTGGAGTGATGTTTCCCCTTTTCCAATCAATGGGAACTTCACTGGGCTTCTTCTCAAATATGGTGGACAGTAGCTTAACAATTTAATCTGCCAGTTCTCTTGGAACCCTAGGATACATCTCATCAGGTTTCTGGGACTTGTGCATGTTCAGATTATCATACATAGTGAAATTATGAATCTGCAAAAGTTAATCATGTTTCAGATGGTAATTTTAATCCTCATCTGTCTTCAACACATTTAGCAGATAGTTGAAAAAGTATTCTGAAATGTGTTTTTTTGTTGTATGGATGTATGGAGTTGTATTTTCACACAAGATCATAATCTGTGTATATTATTTATATATATATATACAGGATATGGTGAATCTTCTGTCAGGTTGGTATAGTGTTGTGTAGCTGCTAATTCTGTTTCTGTTATAACTAGTAAAATATTTAAGGATTTTCTTCTCTCTCTCTCTCTCTTTTTTTTTTTTTCCCTGTCATTTCTGCCTTCCTCTATTCCAAAGACAAAATCATAGAAACATAGAATCGTAGAATCACTAAGAATGGAAAAGACCTCCAAGATCATCTACTTCAACTGTCCACCTACCGCCAATATTCATCACTAAATCACATCCCACAGTACAACATTTTAACTGTTACTGAACAGGGATGGTGAGTCAACCATCCCCCTGGGCAGAGCATTCCACCACTGACCACTCTTTATCTTTTTCCTGAAATCCAACCAGAATATCCCCTGATGCAACTTGAGGCAATTTTCTCTAGTCCTATCAACAGTGGGAAAAGAGGCTGACCACCTCACCACCACCTCTTTTCACGGAGTTGTATAGTGCTGTGAGATCTCCCCTCAGCCTCCTCTTCTCCAAAACTGAGCACAGTACTCGAGGTGCGGCCTCACCAGAGCTGAGTACAGAGGAATGACCACTTCCCTGCTCCTGGCAACACCATTTCTGATTCAAGACAGGATGCCACTGGCCTTCTTGCCCACCTGGGCACACTGCTGGCTCATGTTTAGCTGGACATCAGCCAACACCTCCACGTCCTTTATTCCACACTGCCTTCCAGCCGCTCTGTCCCAAGCTTGTTGTGTTGCCTGGCGTTGCTGTGGCCTAAGTGCAGAACCTGACACTTGCTCTTGTTGAACTTCATCTCATTGGCCTCAGCCCACTGATCCAGCCTGTCATCAATAAAAATATTGAACAGGTCAGGCCCCAGTACTGTCCTCTGGGGAGCACCACTTGTGGCCGGTTGCCAGGTGGATTTAACACCATTCACCATCACTCTCTGAGCCCTCCCTCCAGCCAGCTCTTTTCTCAGCAAAGAGTGTACAATCTGTGTCCAAGCCACAGATTGCCAGCTTTGTCCAGGAGAATACTGTAAGAGACTGTGTCAAAGGCTTTGCTGAAGTCTAGGTAGACTACATCAACAGCCTTTCCCTCATCCACCAGGTAGGTCACTCAAGAGGAAGAAAAAAATGTGGTCTCTTTTTTGAAATATTTTTTTTCCTATCCCTTATTTCTGATGAAAATATGCAATTTATTCTCAGAATCTAATATGAATCTTTTCAAGCAATTTTCCAAATCCTGACATTTTTTTTTTCACTCTGTGCTCTGCTGAATATCTGCTGTACTCCAATATTTTGAGAAAGCCCTTCTTTGTCTTCTTTGTTGTCTTTCATTGAAAAATTGTTGCAGTGGGTCCCAAGCTTTTCTCTTCAGCTCTCCAGTTTTATCAGCACATTAATTCTCTAAAAAATCTGTTCTGTAAGCTTTGTTTCAGGATTCAGTCGACTGCTGGACAATTTCAAAACAGTATCCCACTGGACCTCTGGTTTCTTGGTCCATCAGTGCTGACTGTAGGAGCAATCACGGAGTGTAGAGGATTTGTTTTTTTGCAGAACTGGGGGCAGATCTGATGAGTAGAGGCAAGACTTCAGAGCAGAACAGAGGAGTAGGCTATCTCTACACAGGATCAGCATTTATGGGGCCCTAGAAGAGAGGTGACAGGGAAACACTATTAATAAACTCCATGGTATATGACAGGTGCAGCAGATGACATGTATCTTGAAGACAAAATAAACATAATTATTATTTTCCTATTCTGATTATCAGTGGGGCTCAGGTAACATCTAAGTCTGACAGACTGCCAAACAGAACCAGAAAATTAGACTGGATGCCAATATCAGGCATGTGATGTGGCTAAAGGTGACACAAGGAGAGAAGCAGTGAAATTTCCACCTTTTAAATAAATTTCAGGGGCCGAGGAGCGAGTACTATGTAGTAAAAATGAGATATTCACTCTGTCCAAAAAGCCTACAGGTTAGCAGGAAAATTATCCACAGGTACAATTTAGATGGATGCAAAATCTCTCATTTTGGTGTCTTTGAACATTTTTTTCACAAAAGATATCTAATTAAACTGTAACACTAGATTTCTTACTTAAAAAAGCCTTAGTAGAACAAATGGTTATTAAAGCTTGAAGGAATAAAACATTTGAGGGTTTGGCCAAGACTTGTGGGTCAGCCTTGAATGAATGAGAAGACACGTTCAAACTCGGCTGCGGGCTAAACTGGAAACAAAATCCTCATTTAGCATTATAAACAGTTTTGGCAATTTTGATTTCTAGAACATGTCCTTCTCTCAACTCTTCTAACATGAAAGCATACAATCCCTGTTCTGAGTCAGAGTTTTTCAGTCAAGTTTTACTGATGGTGAAATGAAGAACAAGGAAGATATACTTTGAATGTATGTCTGCAAAGACTTCAGAAATGTCAGATTAACAGACTGACTGATAGAGCAACAGCTTCTAGGAGCAGAGCCACAAAGAAAAATAGTAGTTCCTAACAGTGTAATCAGAAAAACAGATTATGCAAAGATTTGCTACCACATGTAACAATTTTTGCTTCTTTAATCAAAGTTTAGAAAAAACAAATCTGTTTTATTAAATCAATCTTAGAATAATAAAACATTCAATTTCCAATAAAAGTTATGATTTTCAGAAGCCTGAACCTATCATTTTCAACAAAACTGGAAACACATCTTTCAAAGTGTTTGTGTTGGGTGGGGATGGAATATGTTTTCAAAGCAGTACAAAGTTACTGAAAATATTTGTTTGTTTGTTTGTTGGTTTGTTTGTTTGTGATGGTAAAAGAAAGCCAAAAAATAAAGTCAATGGAAAAAAAATTTGATGAACTCCTGTAGTAACTTAGAGACCGCACACATTGTAAGGAATTAGCATGTAATGCTAGAATAAAGATTGCTTAAGAGGGAAGGAAGGGAGGAAGGGAGGAAGGGAGGAAGGGAGGAAGGGAGGGAGGGAGGGAGGGAGGGAGGGAGGGAGGGAGGGAGGGAGGAAGGAAGGAAGGAAGGAAGGAAGGAAGGAAGGAAGGAAGGAAGGAAGGAAGGAAGGAAGGAAGGAAGGAAGGAAGGAAGGAAGGAAGGAAGGAAGGAAGGAAGGAAGGAAGGAAGGGAGGAAGGGAGGAAGGGAGGAAGGGAGGAAGGGAGGAAGGAAGGGAGGGAGGGAGGGAGGGAGGGAGGGAGGGAGGAAGGGAGGAAGGGAGGAAGGGAGGAAGGGAGGAAGGGAGGAAGGGAGGAAGGGAGGAAGGGAGGAAGGGAGGAAGGGAGGAAGGAAGGAAGGAAGGAAGGAAGGAAGGAAGGAAGGAAGGAAGGAAGGAAGGAAGGAAGGAAGGGAGGAAGGAAGGGAGGGAGGAAGGGAGGGAGGAAGGGAGGGAGGAAGGGAGGGAGGAAGGAAGGAAGGAAGGAAGGAAGGAAGGAAGGAAGGAAGGAAGGAAGGAAGGAAGGAAGGAAGGAAGGAAGGAAGGAAGGGAGGAAGGAAGGGAGGGAAGGAGGGAGGAAGGGAAGAAGAGAGGGAGAGAAGGGAGGGAGGAAGGCAGGGAGGGAGGGAGGAAGGCAGGGAGGGAGGGAGGGAGGAAGGGAGGGAGGGAGGGAGGGAGGGAGGGAGGAAGGGAGGGAGGGAGGAAGGAAGGAAAGGAGGAAGGAAGGGAGGAAGAAAGGGAGGGAAGGACAGAGGGAAGAGAGGGAGGAAGGGAGGGAGGAAGGGAGGGAGGGAGGGAGGGAGGGAGGGAGGGAGGGAGGAAGGAAGGAAGGAAGGAAGGAAGGAAGGAAGGAAGGAAGGAAGGAAGGAAGGAAGGAAGGAAGGAAGGAAGGAAGGAAGGAAGGAAGGAAGGAAGGAAGGAAGGAAGGGAAGGAGAATCTGCACTACCTTCTAATTCTGAGCTCTGATCAAGGCAAAATAGCAACATAACAATTTGTAAAATTACCCAGAAGTCTGAGCATAAAATACAATTTCCCTTGCTGAGAGAGGAAATAGGAAATGGCAAGATGAATGTCAGGAACTCAGGGAACAGCAGACATCTCAGGGTTTCCCCTGTACGACTGCAGTCTCTGCCTTGTCACTTGGGATCACAGTTAGAGCACATACTGTAACACCAAGCAGCACAGCTTGAAGCATGGTAAAATGCTGCAAGATGGCTGTTGTGGTGGAGAGCATCCAGATACCAATAGTGATGAGAGGTAGTTTTATGAATTCCTAGTGTCTAACCATTAAAACAAGATCTAATTTCCCTCTGTCTACATATTTTGCAATCTCACGTCTGACAACAGGTGAAATCCTGCTTAATTCTGCTGATGTAGAGATGTACTGCCTTACTGTCCATCAGATATGTGAAAAAAAATGTTATCAAATTTTCTGTACCCTTCTGTGGAAATCACAACTTCTGACAGGGAGCAGATGGTTCACAGGAAGAGACTTCAAAGGTCAATCTGAAGATGAATCTTTACTTGCCAAAGTAGAAACAAGCTAACTTTAGCAAGCTGTGGATCAAGATTGTGCCCTGACAGATATGAGGGATGGAGGAAAGATGGAGGCGTGATGGAGGAAAGATGGAGACGTGACAGTGGAAATACATCTATCTCCAGCATTCGGACTACTAGATGAAAGCAAAGACTGTGTATTCTTCTGGGGCTTTAACACTTTTTTTAGCCTCCTACCAAGCTGTACCTTCTCCAAAGAACTGCTGGTAGATAATCATCTGATAACTGAGAGCCTGATGGATCCGACTAGCACTGCCTCGCGTGTTCCCCGCAGCTGTCAAACAAAAAGCCACCTTTGCAGAAAGATAGTGACCAATGTGAATGAACCAGGAACCCAGGAGGAGGAGAGCATGGATAAATAAGGCAGCCTCCAAATCTATTATTTTACTGGTGGTACCACTAGATGGTATCCCTTCTCCAACTTTTCCAATTTTTTCCCCAACATTTTCTTTGTCAACCTGCAGTGGCACAAAAGTGTTCACACTTATTTTGAGTAAACTTAATCCAGTACTTTGGGTGCCTAAGCAAGTGTATAATTTTCAGATTTTATTTTTTTGGTTGGTTTTTCCTTTTGTTTGTTTGTTTGTTTGTTTTGCTTTCTTTAATTTCTTCTGCTA
This sequence comes from Phasianus colchicus, assembly GCF_987193195.1. NCBI lineage: Eukaryota > Metazoa > Chordata > Aves > Galliformes > Phasianidae > Phasianus > Phasianus colchicus. Next base: position 26,129,704 of record NC_143476.1, on the reverse strand, counting down.
CATTTCATCTGTATGACAAAAAGAGCAAAAGGATTTAGATGAGCACATCCATCGTATATTGCAGAGCTCCCTAGCCAGGAAGAGAATGTTGACAGCTAGTTCTGCTAGCAGCATATTTCAGCCACTGAGCAGTTGGACACAGGCTGTATGTAAGCGTGTTACCAGAGATGAACCAAGGACTGTGCTGTGCAGAGCAAGAAGTGAACAGCCTGAAGATCAACAAGCAAGGACTCCAAACCCTTCTTTCAAACCCAGCGTTTCGAGTTAGATGTAGTGTAAGTAACATTAATACATCTTTTCTTCCTCAGCAGGTGTATTAGCTAATACACTGATGGAGGAACTATCACTCAGCTAAGACAGATTATAGCGAGCAGCTTGTATTTTCTGGGCAATAGAGTAACAGGTAGACTCATTTATACTTTTCATTCAAAAGGACAGACTCTTTGGAATTAACTGTAAATTACACTAATGCTTTCAGATCTTTGAGTTCAAAGATTTTACTTGGAAGGCAGCTCTTTAAAGTCTTTCACCTCTAAAGTAGAGTAAAGAAAGACTCTGTCACGCCATCTAAGTTATTATTACATTTTCTTTTCTCTCCTGGAGTATTTCTTTAGAACTCTAACACTCGTTAATACTTGCTGAAAACTAGCGAAGCCCATGTTTTCTGCAAAAGACTAACTTGAGTTTAAGCTGCTCTTTTATCTTCTTGTAGCTGTATTTTTGATTCTGCTTTTCTCATGTAGCTAGATGTGATTTTAGCCTGTGCTTTGCTTTTCTTTGTTAATGGGGACATGCAGACAGACAATAATTTGCTTTACAAATACACATTTTTCATACCAGAAAATAGCAAGAGCTAATCTGGTTTTTCTATCTATAAAGTGAGGGAGTGCTTCATTTTCCTTGCTTTCTCAGTTCTATCACTCTTAATACAGTTTTAGCAATAAACAAGGAAGAGGAATTCTAGTAGAAAGACCTGGCACAGTACAATACAGGTACAAGAAAATCATAGTATCACAGCACACAGTTCTCTAAAGCTAGGCTTCATCCCAGGCAGGACTTAAACTACACAAATCCTTCAACCAATAGCATAGCTTATGGCAGCTTGACTGTGATGACTCTGGATAAGCAAGCCACTACAATTGATTTCAGAAGTCCACGAGGTATCTTAGATTCTGCAGATGAGAGAAAAGGAAAGGTTCTCAGATGCAGTTGTGTGTAGGAAGCTTGCAGGAAGTGCTGTGAGTTAGGAAGGACAAAGTGAACAAAGATTATGTCGGTTGCCTTCCCTTGGTTAACTAGATGGGTAATCTTTTCATAAAAGGAAATTAAAGTAGCTTAGCAGATCCTTCCCCTCATGAACCTGTGTTGGCTGTAACCAATGATTATGTTGCATGTCAAGTGTTTTTCAGTAACTCCCAGAATAATCTTCATAATTTTGCCAGGCACTGAAGGGACACTGATGGCCTTGTATTTACTTTCCTGTACTTCTTGAAAACTGGGACAACATTTGCTAGCTTCAAGTTGACTGGAATCTTCAGATTCCCAAGACTGTTGAAAAATAATTGAAAGAGTTCTTGTGATTACATCAGCCAGCTCTTTCAGAACTCTTGGATTAATCTCATCAGGCCCTTTAAGCTTGTATGCATCCAGGTGGAGCAGCAAATCCCACACACTTTACCACAGTCACAGTCCTCCAACTCATGTCTCTGAGGGCCACAGAGCCCATCACTGCTATTAAAGACAGTTTGAAATGATCTACATCCCTATTTGTGAGGTGACCAATCACATCAAGTAAAGAACCAGCATTGTCTCTGGTGCTTCTTTACCATTATCTTAAAAAAGCCCATTTGTTGTCATCCACAGTATAAGCCAGCATCAACACTAACTAAGCTTTGGCTCAAATTTACTCTCTACAGCGCTAAACAGCATCACTGTAGTTTTCCCAAATTGTCTGACCTCACTTCCAGTGTCCATATATCTTCCTTTTCTGTCTAAAAGAAAAAGACTTCTCCTCAGCCAAGTCATCTTCCTGTTCTACTTGCTTGACTTCCAACACTTTGGAGTCACCTGCTCCTGTGCTCTTAAGGGATGGCTCTTAAAAAATGACTGTCACAGTTGGACCATAACTGATGGAACCCAGTGCCTTCAGAAGAAGTTTCCCGGAGTACCTTACTAACTAGTTTGCTGAGTAGCCTTAAGTCTACTCTCTCCACATCCAGGGACGTGCTTTTGCTGCCAGTTTTCATCCTATCATCAAAGAATTTAAATTTGACTACCTTATGGCCACCGTGGCCAAGATCATCACCAATCTCCACTTCACTCATGAAACCCTCTCTGTTAACAAGCAAAAATCTAGGAGGACACCTTTTCTCATTAGCTCCTGTATGAAGAAGTTATTACTGATGTGTTTTCCTGGACCTCTTTTATTGTCTGTGCGGTATTCCCAGTTAACTTTTGGGAAGCTGCAGTCACCCATAAAGACTTAGGCAGTCTTTTAGAAGGTCTTAGTTCCTTCTAGAATAATTGTTTGGTGTTTTTTAATTCTCTAGGACCAATGTCACAACAAGCATAATTGAGAGAAAAGTAAAATGCCATAAAGAGGAGCAGGCTCATGTGATGTTCAGAAAACTTATTGTTCTAAAGACTTATCTGACTTGGACTCTCTGTCTCCTTCGGTTTAACTTCTGGTTCATTTTGATTTATTATTCTTAATTATTCTGTAGTATCTCACATTCAGTTTAATAAATTAGTTTCTCCTATCTCAGCCAGGTTTCTTCCTCTTGCTTTCCCACTCCCCAGGGGAGGGAGAGGTGTCATGTGATTAACTCTTTCAAACTGTAACATTTGCTCATTGAAGAAACTGATAATTTTTTTTTGTTTACTTGTTTGTTTAATTTCCCATAGTATTAGAAAAGTGAAAGAGGATCTTTATCCTTACCAAAACTGTGGGCTAGCTTGATTCCTCTGTAGACAAGATACATACTTCATCTCACTCTGGGGTCTATGGAAAGAAAGAAACAAAAAATGCAAAAGTGAAACCAAACAAATATGAATTATCATATTCTAAGCAAGGCTGATGAAATCTTGCTTCCTTTTGAATTGCAAGGCCCAGCTGATATTCTGATAGCTAGTAATATACAAGATCTAGCTAAGATTTTTCCTCCTGTTTGGTTAAGTACAGAAGTTTTTTTATGTGATTTTTTTTTTTTTTTTTTTTTTTTTTACACCTAAGTGCATCTTCATAGCAGATCTTTGAATAAAGCATTTATCATACTTAATTGTTCTTTCCAGTTATTCAACTTTGTAACATTTTTAAGTATTCTCCATCTGCAAGACTTCCCACTCTCTTTGTGATGTTGGGTTGAAACTGATTAATGAGTCCTTGATTAATGGGAAAGTTGTAAGAGAAGAGTGCAGACTGATGTACAAGACAGAAAGACACACACAGCACATGGTAATTTTTTCCTTTGGCTTGAGGCTGAAATGCTGATGTGAGGCAGAAATTACAGAGGAGACTTAAAAAACAAAAAACAAAAACCAACAAACCACTCATTTTGATTACTTCGAATTTAACTTAGACTCCACAGAACAAAGTGCACTGCTCCAGTGACAATGTCTAGGAATTGTATACTAGGCAGCTGTGTAACTTTCCTTGGTTTATGGAGTCAGATACTGGTGAAAATGCAGCCCAGACACTGTGAAGTAAGACATAATAAATTGGTTGGTACAATGCAGTCAAGCCAAATGATTCTTATCTTTGAGAAGAAGGAAGGTAGGGCACCTCAGTGTATTCCTTTCCTCCTGAAGAGGAAAGCTATTCTTACATCTTTGTGTGAAGTCACTATTTCTCTCTCTTTTTCTCCTTAGGTTTTGTCTGCTGACATTTCAGCATCTACAGCTTTTCATCAGCATCTACAGCTATGTGTCTGTTCAGCTGAACAGAGGAGGCTTTTAGTCTCTGAAATTAATGCAAATCACACCAGATTTGCCTAGCCAACGTTCTTCATTAGCTACTGAAATTCAAGGTTCTAGGAGGAGAAAGTGTACCTACTATGTAAAGTGGTTTTTGTGGTTAGCTTTACTTCAAAGAAACAAAGTTATTTCCTGCATCTGAACAAACTACAATCATTCCTCTGACATTAGTCTGACCTGTGGATTACATGCTTTCATACATTAAAATTGCACAAAACCAACAGGTAGTGCAGGAACTATGAAATATGCTGCTGTTTGGAATCCTTTTTATAGGAAAGCTAGAGTAAAATAAAAAAAAATAAATGAATTATATACCAGGAAGTAGAATGATATAACAGCCACTTAAAATATTTTAATCCATATTTGCTTCATGCAATGATTTGCCGACCTACTCTGGAATCCCAAGTTCCTATGTCATGTATAAATTTTTCAAAAGTCTTCATTCAAGCCAGAAGATCAAAGTGCACAGAAGAAGTGCTTGGCCACTAGCCACTTGAATTTCTTAAAGGTGGAAAATATTGCCAGGCATTCCAAGGCTTCCCACACGGAAACAATTTGTATGCTGTGTTTTAAAAGGAAGTGACTGCATGCCAAAAAAAAAAAAAAAAAAGCAAAAAAACAGCCTGTGCTTATCTGATATATTACTCCTCAGAAGGATAGCTTGACATCATTCAAAGACATGAATAACAAGGACCACACAGGCTTAAAAAAGTCAATCTCTACTCTCTTAGTCTGGATAAAGGTAGGATATCTCACCCCTATATATTTCAACCCTATGCCAAATATTTTCCTTAGCAATATCTATCCTGTTCATCCTAGCATTGTCAGTTCTGGGTCTGAGTAATAATTCCATTGTCACTATACTCACTTAAGGAATTTATTGCTGTAGGACAGAGCATCTAAGGTCACAGTCAAGATTAGAGTCCAAACAGCTTGGACAGTGTAGAATTTGAAAAGGTCTTACTGCCAGACCAATGCCATCTCTGAACTCCAGATGTGGCACATGGATTATCACAGAATCATATGATTCTATATGGTTCACATGATGAGTTCACATGAAAATCTGGCTAAGCTCTTATACACGTGGCTCAGTAAGAAACAAAGACTGAAAGATGGTTTGAGCTCCAGTTGTGTGAAAGAGGAGATGGCTTCTAATACAAGATGGTTCTTTAATCTAGCTGATAAAGGCCTAACAAGATACAACAGGTGAAGATAGACAAATTCAGACAAGAAGTATTAATTATATTATTAAGGAAGAAAGGTTAACCATTGCAACAACATAGCTGTGTTAGTGCTAGAAAAGACCTTACTTGAAGATTCAGGGTAAAATTCTGTCTCCAGATAGAGTCATCAAGAAGTCTGGGAGGCATGCTCAATGTATGCCTAGAGGATATGCTCCAACACCAAAATAAGGTATAGGATTGCTAAGGGATTCCATATAGGCATCTATCTAACACATCTTGGAGAAGGGGAGATCAGGTCATCTCAGTGGTTCTGTGTTACCTAAAGCTCCTGAAATAACAGTCTACCTTGCTGTTTCTTATCACCAGCTGACCAAACAGAATATTTAACGGACACGCTCAGAGGAGACAAAAAAATAAAATAGCTTATCTAGGAGCAAAAATATGGTATCACCCTGACTAGACCTCTTATTTCTCATTGCTCTCAGAATGGATGTTCTCAAGCAGACAATGTTTTCTCTGCCTCTGGCTGGTTATACATGCCTGTTCATGGAATGTCTGACTGACTAAAGCTTCCAGCCATTTCAGTAATTAGACACTTGTAAGACTTTGTTCAGAAACTGGGCAAGATCTGTTATTAAAGGACTTTGAGGGTGTTGTTAGTTGTGTACAGCTTAAGTCTGATTTTTTTTATTGAAAGATAATACCATCATACACATTTCTACATGTATTCATGTAAGTTTTCCTGAATCTTCGACACCAATGTTCTTTAGGATCTTTCAGGAAGAGTACAATTTGAATTAATTTGCTTAATTTGAAACAATATTTAATACTCATTCCAGTGCTTCATGAAGACTGATTATCACAGTGGGAAGGTAACATAAAGTTACTAAAAAGAACAAGATGATATGTTTGATATGCTTCTGGGCCATGGTGGACTGCCTTGGTTATATGATATGAATTCTTTCTCCTGCTACCCTTTGTATTTTCATGCATGCTAAGATATGTTTATGAATGGTATAATTATTCTACTCTGTAGCTATGACAGTTTAAAGTAGAGGAAAAATATGTTTACAGGAGAGGTGACTTCTTTGATCAGTCAGCTTCCTTCACTGTGAGAAAACATAAATTTGCAAGCTCATAAGTCTATACTTTAAACCTACAAGTGATATAGAAGTTACCATTTGTCTGCACTGAAAGGGTTCTAAATGTGGTGCACCATGAAAAATCCATTTTGTTTCTGAAGACTACAAAATTGTTAGGAAAATAACTCTGTGTGCAAGTAGTGGATTTGACTGAAAGGACCAGGCACTCAATAAGGTCTTTAGCCTCTACTCTAATACCAATAAGAGACTGCAATATATTTACTTGGAGTTATTTTATCAAGCTTTCCTGCACTAGTAGATGCAGGCAAATGTGTTTATAGAATACCATTCTAATGTTTCACAGAAAGAGGAAATATTTCTGAGGCAATATTTCAAAAAGATAGTGCAGACATGACCTAACATAGCCCTTTTCTAAAGACTGTAGAGAATGCTTCCTAAAAAGACACCGTATGGCGTGTTGGCCAGTCAGACATTCATAGTGCTATAAGTAAGTGCCATTACTTTGCAAGTAATTTTATTTTCATACTTCTGCTGGTAGAATTAATTTATCTCTTCAACTGATTTATTTGTAGGCCCTCCTTTGCCAGAGATAGTAGATTTGCTCTAAAAGAGGAGCCCCAAGTTAAACACCCTTATTGTTATAATGCAGGAAGCAATAGAAGTACTATGAGTGATATTTTGGTTCTTCAGCTTGAAAGGGAAGAGACAGCAAAAGGAAATGCAGCTCTACTTCCTCATAGCATTGCATATCAGTACTTGATTAATTTAGATGGATCCAACTTGCCTCTAAAGAAGGGAGCTGTTGCTTCTCTCTGTAGTTTACAGTAGTGGTATCTTTTTCAATGGAGAGGTCCTCATGAAATTTTCTGAATAGAATCTGTCTTGAAACAGCAGGGAAGTCCTTCAGAGCAGGCAAAGAGGAACTTGAATGGAAGTTTTCTGTCCTGGATTTAATGTACTCCCTTGCAGAATTTAATGAACACAACAATTCTGTGTGAGTGGGATTCTGCATTTGCATCTTATTAAGACTAATCATCACCACAATGATAAATGAATCTGACTGGGAGTACTATAAGTTTCTACCCACTTTACTGCAGAATATAATAGGGTTTCTCTGAAGGACTGAGTTGATGCTGTGGATACTGTGTGCAGACTCTGAAGAACAGAGTAAGTAAGCTAAGTCTGAGCAGTCAACCTAATTATATCTGTGCCCATAGAAGCATGACTCAACTAGCTCTGGTCATTCACTTTTGCTGTAACACCAGATATTCACCTTCATCATTCTTGGTCATCATTCCAACTATTTTGGCAGTCTGTCTGCTGTCAATTAGCCTGTAGGTCTGGTCAGTCTATTTTTCAAGCTCCCTGGAGCTTCCCTGTCCATAGAACTCCTAATGAAGCTCCCCAGCGTTACAGATTTTTCTTTGCTTCCTTTCACATTCTACCTTCTGCTGACTAAAGTGGCTAACTGCTTTCTCTTAAAATCCATTAGCAAGTATCAAATAGAAGACTCCACTAAAACAAATTTAAATAATTTTCATTTTTGCATTAAGTGAATTAAAATTTATTTCCTGTTTCCCTCTGGAGCCCTTTCACTCTTACTTTCTTTCAAATTATAACACCTTGATACCACAGCCAACATCAGGACTGAATAGTCTTTTTTTTTTTACCTGAATGCAACACTTTCTTTCTCAAGTCCAGTTGTTTCAGCCAACTCAATTACATTCCACCTTACAAGCACTGACAACAGAACAAACAAAGCCTTATGACTATCACAAAGGTCCTTCTTTGCCACTTTATGCTCTGCTTCTCAGCTCCATGAATACTTTTGATAGCATGAATGAACTACTTCTTTTTAAAGAAAGGATAAAAGTAGGAATGGCTGTGGCTTTAGTTCTCAGTCAGAATCTAGTCCTTTATTAAGGGTTTGAAAGTTAATTTAGGGTATTTCTTCTGTATTCTCATCCTGTGAGATGAGAACATATGTTTTCTAGGAATGTAGGCAGACTTAGTGGCACCCAGAAAGGCTGTATTTTCATTTATGTTTCTGCAGTCAATTTCATGTAGTTCAAAACACCCTGCATGAATGTGTGCTTCACCCTAAATGTCCTCAGAACCTGCTAAGCACTTACTGTTACTTCAGAAAACCGAGTTGTTTCATTCAAAGCAATGAAGAGTCAATATGTTCCACATGCCTTTTTGTTTCATACTAGAGAGTTCTCTGTCATCTTCCAAGTATGCATCCAATCCTTTGTGTCTGCGTTGCAAAAGAAAGCCAGAATATACTCATCAGCGACTCACCAGCTTTCATTTGTTTATTTATTTATTTGTTTATAACTCAGTCTGTTTTTAATATGACCCTTATGAATCTAAACAAGCTACTCATTAAGCAATGACAAAAATTTTGAAGGTATGACCTATTCTTTTCATTCAACGCAGGTGTGAACCCATTCACTAACTGAGAGTATTCTTTCACTGTCTGACATTGACGCATATATTAATTCAGGCCAAATCCAGAGCTTTGTGGGGGGGGAGAAGTTAAGCATTTAAATAGATTCGTGGAAGCCTCAACTTTTGTTTTTGCAGATGGGTTGAATGGATAAAACCTAGCCCACCCATGAATAACTTTTCAGCTTTTCTGAAACATTATGGGAATTATTTGTGCCAGACAAATAAGCAGAAATGTGGACAAAAATTGAAGGGTTTTTGTGGGATTTGTCACACATAAGCTTTTATGTGCAATCTGGTTACATAAAAATTTGCTTTAAAATGCTTTTGAGGGGGTCTCAACAAAAATGAATTGTCACATAAAAAGTGTTGAAAACCAAATACTATTAAACTTCAGGGAAACAAAACAAAACAAAGCAAAACAAAAACAATCCAGCAAAAAAAGATAATAAGGCTGGCATGGCAACCTCGCTTCCTTTTGGGAAAGTACTGGAGGTGTTCAAAGGTCCATCCAGCTTCCTTGCTCCTACATGGAAAATACAAGAAGGAAGATGGCATTCCTGATGCAGCATGCACTATGCCTTATAGTGCTGGCTTCAAATTACTTTGTTTGTGGATTGGGCTTTTTTTTTTTTTTTTTTTTTTTTTTTTTTTTTTTTTTTTTCCCCATTCATGCAGGGTTTCTTTCACCTGTAAAAATATGGGGAAAGAGACTGTACAGATGTCAGCAGGAAATGTGGCCAGGATGTATGTATGAATCTTGGGTCATCCTTTCATTCCTATTGCAGATAAGATTTATGGTGTTTGTCAGCTCTAAATCACAGGTCTCCTCTGGCCCTCAAAAACAAAAACAAAAACAAACAAACAAACAAACAAAAAAACCCAGGGAGCTGCAATCCTCATTTCTGTATTGCTGACATTCCTTCTCAAATCACAAGAATGAACTTACTGAGAAGGAGTAGTTGCTCTGCTTACAACCTACAGGAGATCTCACTGAGAGGAGTCATGTACTCAGTGGCAAACTGCAGCATAACAAACTTTATATGATTCACAAAGTTCACAAGATTCAGCATCTAATGATGAACATTTGCAGAGCTACATCAAAAACTTGAGACATTAATGTTTCACAGGAATGTAGGAGACAGGGAGATAGTAAAATGAGCTCTGCTTAAAAGGAAAGACAGCTTAGTAAACTGAAAAGAGAGGTAATGGATTTGGGGTTTCTTTGTTTTTATTGAATTTACTTTGTTTTGCTTTAGTTTTGTACTCGTGTACAAAACTTTATACTTTGTGTCCAAAGGACAACGAAGCTGTGAGGGGTCTGGAACACAAGTCTAATGAGGAACTGCTGACGGAACTGGGATTGTTTAGTCTGGAGAATTGGAGGCTCCACAGAGACCTTGTCGCTCTGTACAACTGCTTGAAAGGAGGTTGGGGTCAGCCTCTTCTCCCAGGTAACTTCAATAGAATGAGAAGTAAAAGCCTCAAGATGCACCAGGAGAGGTTCGGGTTGGATATTAAGAAAAAATTATTCTCCAAAGGAATGGTATGGCACTGGCACAGGCTGCTGAGGGAAGTGGTGGAGTCACCATCCCTGGAGGTGTTCAAGAAAAGTATGAATGTGGCACTGAGGCATGTGGTCTGTGGACATGGCGGGGATGGGCTGATGGTTGGACTTTGTGATCTTGGAGATCTTTCCAAACCCTGATGATTCTATGATTCTAAACTCTCAAAACAAACAAACAAAGCTAAAAAAAAGAAAAAAAAAGAAAAAACAAGAGGGCTTAACCAATTTTTGCAAAGACGTAAGAGCCTAGACTAATTTCTGCTTTCTTCACTTTCAAACAAATCAATGATTGTTCAATCCTAAGTCTTTTCCAGCATAGACAAGGAGAAAGGCAAGCATGGTTTGTTTTCTCATCTGTTGTTCAAAGCAGGCTGCCTACATCTTACCAACCACAGCTCAGCCTAGAGAGCTGTGAAATAAGTGTCTTGCATACAACACAAAATACAGCTTCTAGTGTTACTTCATACAGTGTTAACATTCAAAATTGAGTCCTTTCTTTTATTAATATTGTGCTTTTAATGTTTATTTCACCTCACCATTTCAGGAAACACTCATAAACTGTTATCCCCCCAAACTGTGCCTGAAGCTGATTCTAACCATTGAACACCAGAAGAGTCTTTCCTCTGTATGTTAGTATGTTAGTGCTAATACAGCAGTGTTTCAGATGGGATTCCTCAGGAATGCTGTGTTTTTAATGTGCTCTTGTACTGGTCAAAAATAACTAGGGAAAAAAAATAAAAGACAAGTTATAATGCAGAAGGACTCCAGTCTGGAAAAGCTAAATCTCCCCTCCTTCAAAGCAACAGTCTTCCAGAACATCCCTAAATATTTTGAAACAAATTATACTTGGTAATGACAAAACATCTGTAAAAAAGTAGTGATATAATAAACAGAAATAAATTAAATTTTAGCATTTATCCCCTTGGGATACAGTGTTAATTATTCTTGGTCATGCGCACATCATAAAAATATGTTTTACGTTAACAATACACTTTGGATGAAGGACATGCATACTACAGAAAGGCAGATCTAGCAGGAAGGAAACAACTATGGAATATATACAGTGGTACAGCCACGAGTGTATTGGCTAGTGCAAGAACATCATCTATCATAGGAGTTACAGCTTGCATGTTTAGCCAAGATATGTGTGCCAGCTTTTCTGTTACTTTATAATTAATAAAGGGAGGATTGGATTGAGGGTTTGGCTGAGGGCTGTTATCTTATCTTTCATATGTTAATAATTTCAGAGGTTCTTTTTTATTTCTTTACTTTGAGGGATGGAGAGGGAAGGGGTTCTATAGAATATAGCATAAGGCACGGTTTTCTGGCTCAGCTCAGACCTCTGGAATCTGTCCCAGCTATGTGAGTTTCAGTCAGAGGATAACTTTTCATATAGCACATCCTTGGCTGAATTAAGCAACGACAAATGCTTTCAGTGAAAAATTACCTTGGGCCAAGGAAATCTCTCGAGGACCTTGCCATCTATCCTTGATGTTTAGGCATCATCACTACTTGAATAAAATTAAATGCCAAATAATGCTAAGATGTTTGGGGTCACTAAGATTATTTTATCCCTTTTGAGAATATAATGCAGAACAGTGCAATTTTGCACGCTCACAATCCTTGGGGGAATTTTACATTAATGTCTTTGCTTTCTTTGTTATTTCGTTTTGTGAACGTAACAGAAGACCACACATTTGGTCCCTTAGGGGCCAGTAAAGCGTTTGAGTGCATGCATATCTTTAAATACAAGTCATTTAACTGATTTAAAAATGAGAACTTGATCATACGGTTTTCCTAAGGAAGAGACTGCGTTTTCTGAAAGTACATTTCAAATCTCCAGGCAAGGGAGAGCAACACCAAAATTTTCATCAGATTTCTTAGCTAATGTGATTTGTGAAAGAAAAATCTCTCCATCAAGTAACAGAAAAAATACTGCATATCTTGCCTCAAATGTAACAACTATAAGAGCAACTATAAGAGAAATAGAATATAACTAAAACAAACTACAATCTACATTGCTTTCATTTTACCAACAATAATGAAAAGAAATTAAAGGAACTAGAAATCTTCCAAATAAAGGGTGATAAAATATTAAGATTAGACTATGGGCAGTTAATATATCATTCACATATGAACTTTTGTACAGACATTCCGTATAGATTTTCACTGAAGTTACTTATTGTACAGACGTTGAGATTATCAGAAGTATTTATTCTCCTTTTATCACCATATAAGAGTGTAGACCAAACACTAAAATCTTGTTGCCTCCCCACAGTCACACAATTACCCGCATACTGAAATGAAGAACTTTGCAGTTTCTAATGCAGGAGGCAGAATGAGGATTTTATAGATAAAAACAAGTTCATTTGTATATGAGCAGAGGCATGGAACTGTGAATCACAGTAGAACCTGCTTCCTTGGGCTCTTATCCCCTAAAATTGTAATAAATGGTAAGGACAAATATTCTGATAAAATTGACATGTTGTTCTTTGCTGCACATGGAATGTGTTTTGTAAGTACTTGCAAACTCATTAATAGGAAATTAAACAAAGCAAAACAGAACAAACAACCTCCCAACCCTTACAAACCAGTGGAAAAAAAGCAGTAGCTGAAATTTAGCTTTTTAATTAACAGTCTGCTAATTAAATCGCTCTTGATATGTAACGTGAAATGTTTGCATTTATCTTAACTTCCCATCGAGTCCTACGACTGATTTGCTTCTTTAAGTCCCTGTAACAGCTTGTGTAATCTGTTCTTCAGGTCTTGTTTTTCAGCTTTCACTACATGTTGGTGGCGGTTTTGCTTTGCTTTGTTTTGTTTTGTTTGGGGAGAAGGTTATGTTTGACATGGATCTATTTATTCATTTATTTATTTATTCAAACAGACAGCAAGTTCTTTAAAATGACTAAGAAAACGTCATATGTCTGAGGAAACATATACAGATATTTGCATGTGTGGCTTGAAAAAAGTTTAGTTTTCCCTTCTTAGAAACTAAAGAACTCCGTCCAGTCCATAAAACGCCATCTCCACTTGGCAGGAAAAGTGCTGAAGATTTAATCTTTCAGAAAGCTAAAAATCTGATGTCCTTTAGCAGCCTACTTTGCATGTTCATGTTTCCTCGCCTCTTTGTGTGACATTAAGATACTTGAAGATACTGCCTTGTTTTTTTAAGGCAGTACGATCTAGATCAAATCACAATCTACCACACACTTAACAGTTTCCTCTTCATTTTCTTGCCTAAATGGCAATGAACTTAGAATGATGTTCATGCCACCCAAACAGGAGCAGACAGCGAGTTTTTTATCCTCCCTTCACTGAAAGGCACACCCATCCTTTCAAAAAGATTTTGAGAACATGGGAGTTGTGAACAATCACATTAAGAACATTTTTAGGGAGGCCTAGTTATAAAAAGCATATTGTTAGGTGAAATCGTGTGTATCAATTCTGAAACAGAAAAAGCAATGTCTTTGTGATTTCACAAATAATGCTCAGCCTATAAAGTAGCAACTACCGGTGTCCCTCCTTCTGTGAGGCAGTCCTCATAAGACAGACTTACCAAAAGTAATAAATAGATTTTTCCATCATGCTCATGTCATTTTAGGAATTAAAATCTTACACTTCCTTCCCAAAAGACAACATCTGTTGCCATATGCTATTTACAGCACCACCACCCCCTCCCAAAAAAAAAAAAAAAAGGAAAGAAAGGAAGAAAGGAAGAAAGGAAGAAAGGAGGATAGGAAGGAAAGGAAGGAAAGGAAGGAAGGAAGGAAGGAAGGAAGGAAGGAAGGAAGGAAGGAAGGAAGGAAGGAAGGAAGGAAGGAAGGAAGGAATCCCATGAGGGATTATGAGGAAATATCCTGATATATATTCCAGATGAGTTGCCCAGCATAATAATTCCTTCCTTTTTTCACTTTATAGCATTTAGAAGTGAACTAAACAAACTAGAATTTGTTTGCTATTAGTGTGCTTTGTCCATTGCCTATACAAATATGCAGTGAAGTGTGATTAAATGCAGTGTTGGGAAAAATATATAAAGCAAGATGGCCATGGTATTTCACTGTGAAAGCATCACTTGGTGACTTTCTGGAAGTTCTCTGTTACTGTATCTTTCAAAATATACATTCTCTATGTTAAAGAACATAGGCACCAGCAAAACCACCAATCCCATATTTGCCTTTCTGAACTTTAACAAACACTTTTAATTTAATATTGTGTTTAAGGAAAATTGACAATGTTATGCTGCACTGAAAACAAGTCCATTTAAATTTCCCTCTAGAAAACAATTTCTTCTTGAATAATGCAGACAATTTTTTTTCTAGTTTTCACATAGGTTTGTTCAATTATGTATGTGAAGATAAACACATATGCTATTTTGTTTCCTGTCATTGTTATTCCTGGTAAGAATATGAAAATTCAACAACGAGTGTTGTTTCCTGCCTGCTGTGTATAATTTTCTGTGGTGCTGAATACACAGAATTTGTGGTCTTTTTTGTTACATCTCCCCAACCACTGAAGATTTTTGAGCACAAAAGATTTATTTTACTAGGTTTTATTTCAAGAGTTTCAGTTATTCTCTTGAAATAGCAGCTAAATTGTGTCTTAAAATCAATTTTATTAACAACAATCAAAGTAGCAAGATATTGATTAGAACAATAAGAAAAATGAAAAAGCAAACAAAAATTACACGACAAAGATTTTTACAAAACATAACTTAAAGTCTTGCTTACACAGTATACTGACAGTAGATCAGATCTGCTCCTCTGATTTGCTTCACAGACTTTGGCTTCCTCCATTAAATGGGATTAGAGCTGGGAAATCTAAGGTGGGAGGAAACTAGGTGAGTTTGAAAACATCACTGCACCATGCACACAGAAATTTTGTTATAGTGGATGAAAGCCATGCATTTTCAAATATCTTATTTGACTTCTATATTGAAGAGCACATTATGGCTCTATGCTTCTATTTTGGCTCTATAGATTTTGGAGATGTAGTTATGGCAACTGTCCTGACTTTTCCTAATGATCTTGGAATCAGTCTTGTTTATATCAGTGGTTGTTCCAATAATCATTTGAATTATTGCAGGGATATAGAAGTATTCCTGAAGATATCCTCCTTCCAGTTGGACTGCGAGGATAAACACATGGGCTTCTGCAATTGTAGGAGACGAAATCAAATAATTCACGTACCCTGCACTGGTTAATGGGCTGACTAATGGGTTTTAAAGGAATTCTGCCTATATCATCAGTTTGCACAACATAAAAAATATAGGGTTATAACAACAATGCATACAAATAGGCCTGGGTTTTGACTTGTTGTTGTCTGTTTGTTTTAGTTTTTTAATTAATATTATTAGAAAATATTCCCTGAGTTAAAAGGAAAATTCACTACCTTAACTATGGAGTGTCAGCATAGCAATATGATTAAAAATGGCAAGTGTAAATATGGTAACTAAATAGGTATTTGGTAAACAGTACAACATGGAGAGTTCAAAATTATCCTGTAATATGTTTAATCATCAGTTCCAAAATTGTGTCACTAATCCATCACTCCTCTCCTAGATATAAAATTTAAATGGACTGTGTACTGTTGCTCTGAATGCAAGGGATGGTTTGATGTCTGTGTTGATGTTATGAGGATGGTATGGTGACTCAGTAGGAAAGGGAGGGCAGAAGAAAGACTAACTATCAGAGAATCAGAGTCGGATCCTCATGGGCAAAAAAACCCCTTCATTTAAATGTTATTTCCCTTTTTCTAGTTTTAGAGGTACTGGAATGAGGATACTTCATATAATTACAAGATGGGAGATTTGAGAGTTCCATTGGTAGTTTAATTGAATTTTAACGGTTCTCCTAAGCCCTCTGTTAGAGTTATTAGCTCTGGTTCTTCAACAATAACCCCTCAGCACACTGAGTTGCTATATAATGTTATATTCCTCCCGAAATAATTAGGAATGATGCAAATGCAAATTTCTGCAGAAGAACCCTAGATACACTGAGTTGAAGAGAAGATTACAGGTGGTTTACTTGCCTTGCCTGCCCCTGCCAAGTTTAAAATACATGTACATGGCCTTTGCAGGTCTTTCAGCCTCTCTAAACTTGTTTAGAGAGGTCTCTCTGAACCTGTGTCCCTGCCCAACCAACCAAACATTTTACCCATTTGTGTTTTCATTCACATGGACTGCAGTGTCCCAGTTTAGTTATCAGACTACTATGGAAGTAAGTCAAGAAAGCCTTGCTAAAGTCAAGGCAAAAGATATCCACAGCTGTTCTCTCATCCTCAAATCCAGTCATCTTATTATGGAAAGTAATCAGCTGAGCCAAGTAAGATACACCCTTGGTTAACTTGTTCAGATTCTTCCAAGCAACTTTCTTCTGTCATGTGTTGTGTGATGAAATGTGTTTCAAAGGACATGCTCCATGATTTTCTCAGGCACAAAAGTGAGTCTGATTGTTCTGCCTCATCTTTTTCTCCATTTTTGAAAATAGGTGAAATTTGTTTTCCTGCAGCCATCAGAAACCTCCCCCAGTCTTCCCAATTTTTGAAATAATACACAGTCATTGCAGGAACACCAGCCAGCTCTCAGCATGCTGAGTACAGAGTGTTGGGTCCAACAGATTTGTCAGTTGAGTTCTTTCAAGTCATTCCTTATTTGACTTTCATCCATCACTGGTCCTTCTCCTTCTCCTTAAACCCTTTCATAAGCACAAAGTTCAGGGAGACCTTGCAGGTGAAGACTGAGGCAAAGAAAGCAGAGGTTGTCATTTCTACCTGTGTCCACTGCCACTGAATTACCCATCTCTTTTCCCAGTAGTCCACATTTTCCTTGTTCACTCATTTCTACCAATAAAATGGCAGATCTTGATATCTCTTGCAAGCTTCAACTGCGTCTAAGCTCTGAAAACTGATGCCCTCCTTAGGTGACCAGCAATATTTCTGAATTATTTCTATGCAGCCTGTCCCTTCTCCCATCCCAAGTTTGCCTTTTTCGGCTAGAGATCTGCCATTAGTTCACTGCCTAGTCAGTAGATCTCCTGACAGGCCTGCTTCTTGGCCAGTGTATCAGAGTGAATGTTCTCATGCCTGAAGGATGCTATCCTTAAAAGTCTGCCAGTTTTCCTGAGCTAGTTTGCCTTTTGGAATTGCCTCTCATGTATTCCACCTACCTGCTTCTGCTGAATAAGATCAGCCCTATTCACCTGAAGCTTCAGGTCTGTGCTCTGCTATTGCCTTCCTCTCCTCTGCAAGACTGTGACTGCTGGTTCTTGATCATAACTACTTCAAGGTCACTACAGCCAAAGCTCCCTTGATTATCACCTCCCCCATCAGTTCTTCATTCTACACTTGAGGTGTGTAACAGCCACACTGTAATTCCTGATCTCCCCTGCTCTCCTCCCTCTTCATTCCCTACATGGTCCACCACTTGCTCACTTACTCTGCTGTGGGTCATCTACTCTCTTCCCAGTTTTTAATGTAAAGGCCTCCTTAGCAGGCCAGCTAGCCCTCTAGCAAATGGATTTTGCTCTTCTGTGTCAGGTGGAGTGCAGATTTTGAACACAAATACAGTTGGGTCCCTTCTAGGCCAGCATCTGCATTTTGAAATGTGACAAGTCTGTCTTCTTTCTCTTACCTGGTTGTTTTTGTTCCCCAAACTCAAAGCACCATTTTTTTTCTATTCACTTCACATGCTATTACAAGCTTGAAAACAAGTTATTAACACTTGCCCTTGTACACTAATGAGTGTTTTGAAGGCTCACCTTTTGCCTGACTGCAGAGAGTAGGAATCTGTGACAAGTCTGGTAAGAGGTCTTCTCTGTAGCGACTGACCATGCAATGTATTTTAATTCTGATGCCCTCAGTTCAGTCCCCAGAGTACGCTGAAAAAGAGCTATTTCACACTTATGTTCTAGTTAAGTTTAGTTGTGCACACCTCTTTTTTTTCTTGCCCCATTCCCATCATTCCTGGGAAATGTTTTATTTTCTTCCCCTGGGAACAGACTCTGCTTTTCTATACATCTTCCAAAATTTTCAAGAAAATGGATTTTTTTTAAAGCATTGATGAAGTCACAACAAGTTGCTATCTTGGACTTGTTATTTCACAAACTAAAATATCTGGTCCATGCAAGGGAGCCTGAAAGCTTTCTGGAGGCTGGAAAAGGAAAACTTTTTGAATGGAACTTTTATACCCTTTAGCTAATGCACTGTTAGTTCTAGTGTACAATATGCATTTTTTGTTGCAAGCAATCTGTGCTTAAGTAAAAGCCTTATCCTCCATTCTTTTTTATCTTGTTGATCTCAACTGAATGCCATGGCATCTGGCTGTTTTACAATAAGATCTCTTTGTACTGCTTAAAAATGTGTCTCAGGTACAAATGTGAACATAAAGTACTACAGAAGATACAGAAGGTTTATTAAAAAAAACAAACAAACAAAAAAAAAACACCCCAAAACAGCCTATTAAATAAAGATTTTAATTACAAAAAAAATTGTTATTTTCAGGGATTAATAGAAAAGATTAGGGGGGGGAAAAGCAATAGGAAATTAAGGTGTAGTGAAACCTTTTGGTCCAAAATTGAAAATTTTTAGAAGTTATTTAGTAATTTCCTTCATCTTCCCTTCAACGGTAAAAAAAGAAAAAAGGAAAAAAAAAAAAGAGAAACAAAAAACAAAAAAACAAAAAAGCACAACCCAAAAAGACTACAAATGAGAACTACCTCATCATTTGACATTTGAAGTTGAACACTATTTCACAAGAAGAGCAGACATCCCTTGTGCCAGACTGTGAGCTCAGTCCCTGTTGCATGAAATAAGAGCTAGGGCCACTGAGTCAGGAGGGCTGGTCTTGGTTTACTGGGACAGCTGTGGGATGGGTCTTACCACACGGCAGTATCCTGTACTTCCTTCCAGAATCTCTGGGCACCAATCTGTACCTGACTTGATAACCCAGCAATTCAACTATACCTCCTTTTGTTTTATTCAAGTCTCCTTTTCCATGAACATGCATGTCTTTGTCTACATTTTCTGTTAAATCACTGAATATGCCACTTACCTCCAGTTCTCTCAACACTGACTGCTCTCTCATGGTCATCCTCAAAATCCCCCTTGTGTACTAACCTGGCACACATTGCCATTGATTGAAGACCAGCCAAGAAGTACTAAAATCACAGGTTCTTTCTCCCAAACGCTCCTTCACTCTTTTCAAATACTCTGAGTGTAACTATCTCTTCCAGGTGCACCATATTCAACGTGCTCACTGAATTAATGGAACTCAGCATCAGTCCTCCTCACCCCACACCCAAAAGTCTGAGCAGGGCAGAGGTGTCTGGCATTTTGGTTTTGTCTTGGTTTGTTTTTCTTCTGGTTTAAATACCAGCCTGTGTCACTGACTACTGGTACCACAGCTACAAACAAGCCTTTAGTAAGAGAAAGGGAAATAAAGAAATATGGTTCATCGTTTGCTTCAAAGTCTTGTTGGATGTTGCAGGGGAAGGGAAAGAAAGCAAATATGTACGCTACTGTGTTTGTGAAGGAGCAACTAATGGCATATGAAAATCCTCCATTCTGTGCGGGCAGGGCGAGGCCAGAATCAATATTGGCATTAGGTAAGACAAGCAGATGTTTCTAATGAATTTTGTTAGCTGAGGACTGGTAATGGCAAAAGATATATGAACTAGTGACACCAGTATGCTGTTGCTTGATTTAATGTTACACACTCCCTCTTACCTGCAGAAAATAGCTGTTCATTTCCAACAGTAAGAAAAGGACTCCACTGCTTTTCCCCTTTGCTCCCTTCTTGTGTGTGAAGTCTACAGTTCATTCTGATTTATTCTCTCATAAAAGCTCCTTACAAGGCCAATGCATTTTCTGTTTCTATTATTTCACAGTAGTTAAACTATAAGGAAAGTAAACAGCGTCATCAGACTTCGGTAGGTGTCAGGAAGGAAATGACCCAGGTACACTGCAAAGCTATTTGAACATCTCAGTTTAACTGAAACTACCTGATCTTGTTCACAATCACATTGCTATTACATTCTCTCTTAAAACTAGTCTGAATTGCAGCTCACCTCCATTTACTTCAGCTCCAAAACACTCCTTTTGTGTGCATAGCCAGGTGACCCTAATCAGTGCAAGAGGGATTTAGACTGACTGACATAAAGAACAGAAGAGGAAATGGATTCATGAGATATTTATGAAGGTCTTGCCTTCCGCACAAAGAGATGAAGGCAGACTATTTTCATAAGAAAGGATGAAAAGCTTACAGTAGTTATTCTTACTGTTTTTTAATAGCAATTTAGGTCTGGGTAACCCCATTTCTTTGGGTTTTTTTATGCCTCAGAGTGTGTTTTCTGTCATACAGTGAAAGCTGTAGCTGGGTGTTGCAACCCTTCCAGTGCCTTTCCAACAGGATTAAGTGTTCTTCTCATGTGAAGCTCCAAATGGGGCCAATAAAACTGAGAGGAACACCACTCCTTTGCACTGTGCCTGATGCAGCATTTCTGCACACTTCATTGTGCCCTCAGAAATCCCATCCTTTCAGATACAGTAGGTTCCTCTATGGAGCCTCCGCCAGTAGCTGGATGCAACATCAACTTCGTTTGAGACAGAAGTGGAGAAAGCTAAAGCTCATAACTGAGCTTGAGTTAAATTAATGAGCAAAGATTTGACTGCAGATTGTATCAATGATTTTAACTTACTAATGGTTTGCCTGCTGTTTGAGAAACACTCTCAAGAAGTCTTCATATTCATGTTCTACACACTCTCCAATGGCTGGATTTGAAGACCTTTAAAACCTATAGGAGTCCTTCAGCAGCCTGCAGATCACACAGTTCAGGCAGGTTTCTGCCCAGAGCAGTGCAATTTCTAGTACCACTTTATTCACTGAGGGTCTGTGCAGTGGGATTAAAGAAGACAAGAAGACACATCACCACAAGCGTCATCCCATGCAGTACGTCTGATCCTGGCTGTGGGAAAATGCAGCTGTAATGCTGTGACATTCACTTGTACATCACACTATGTCAGCCTGCTAAACCAACACTTCATCCTTGCTCAGCTTTGCATGTTGCAATTCTTTCAGTTTAAAAGCAACAGCCTAGCAGCCTTTCCCAGACTGTTGCAATGATCAATGCAAAACTCATTAGAAACAGTCAAACCACTTCCTCCCTCTCATATATACACGCTGGTGTGCCTTGCCATGGAATAGCTCTCTCGTGCTGTCTGAACTAATTAATCCTTTTGTCTTTCTCTTATTATCAGGTGGAGCGATAGGTTATCTTTACTCTGATCCAACTCAACACATAATCAAACATGAATCTGAAGGCAGAATAATCCCTGCTGGCAATCGAAAGCCACATTTGTCTTCCCTTCTCCTTGTAAAAATTGAGTGATTGTTTCAGGTAACTTTCAAAGGATGTCATGTTTTGGAGGCAAAAGCTTTTAATCAAATTATTTCATTTTTTGAGAATCAAAACATAAAGGAGGAAGTAACTTCAAAAAAAACCCTGTTTAATGTATTGTTTTCTTTAAATTATATACTAATACATTTTCTTCAACAACAAAAAACACTTTTTTTGACTTTTTTTTTTTTTACTTTACATGACTGCATTTGTTGTATTCTTTTAGAGTATAATATTTTGAACTGAATGCAGAATTAAAATACATGAATTTGTGAAGTGTATTTGGTAAAATTTCAGCAAAAATTCAAAAGGGTAAAATAGATTTTAGATCCTTCAGATTTTTCAGTTTAAATAAGTGCTCATTTTCCAAAAGCAATTTTGACTACTTTCTGATCAGTTGCCCCTGAAAAATGTCAGAGCTTTAGGTAAGACTAACAAAATGAACAAAAACAGAAGAAAAAAAAGGTTAAAAATCAATGTGCCTCCAAAAACCATCCTTCTGATCACTGAAAAACAGAGGAATATAATTCGAATAACCACTTTGGTAGTCTTTTGTTTTCCCTGTCCACACCTGTTGATGCTAGGTAATCCAGTGGGTGAGAATTTGATTTTCTACTATGTTAATGTATGGAATATCTTACTTTGACTTCATTCAGGAGCCAGAGGTAATACCTTTGTTGTAAAACAAAACATTGCTTGAGATAATCTTCTGTCTTTCCCAACATGTGTGCAGGCTCCTTTTGGAGCATCTGTGTGCTTGGTTAGTGTCACATATTCACCAGCTTTTGGAAGTGTCCCGGTAACAAACAGCAGCAAAGGTCTGATTCTCATTTTAATTGCCTTGCATGAAGTCAAAACCTCTCCATTTTTCTATACTTGCTGAAAGGAATTGCAACTCTCTTCCATTCTGGGTCTTCTCTTTCCTGGAAATTGACTTGCAAATTCTCAGGGCACTACTGTTTCAGCCCAGAATGTATTCACTCCAATCAGCTCCAATCCATCTCCCTAGAGGGTCAGTGGAGCCCACTGCTATCTACAGTTAACTACAGACATGGCTAGACCTAGCATGAATACCCCTTAATGGATGAAATTCTCCATTGCCCTGCCACACAGGTAGAGCACCTTGTAGCTTTGAAGTCAGAGTAGTCATCCTAAGCAGAAAGCTGAAGTGAGAATCAATAAAATAAATAATTAAACAACAACAATATCCCCCTCATCCCCCCCCTCAAAAAAAAACAAAAAAACAAAAAACCAAAAAAACCCAACCAAACAACCCAATACCCAAATACCCCAAACCTAAAAAAAAAACCTCAACACAGATGCAGTAGCTCTGATTCCTCACTTGAAGAAACACACTGTGCTTTAAAAATACACAGCCAGCTCATGGGCTGGTCCTGGATTGGTCTCAATGCTATGCTGGATGCTGGATGCTATTTTTAAAGCAGTGCCTTCCCCCTACACGCAATGGTGTGTCACAGGACTTCAGCATTGATCTCAGACCTGTGAATATTTAGTGAGAAATCACAAAGCTATTAAGAAAACCACACCCTGGAGAAAAGCTGCTTCCTAACTATCCATTATTCTTATGTTCAAGTATGTACTGAACAGTTTTAAGACTCAGCGCTTTTCCTTATCCTCTCCCCCTACACCTGCAGAAACAACCCTTCCACAATGAGATTGCAAAACAGATTTTGTTTCTGTTTGAACTCTAAATACCTTCACCAATCCAGGGAGTCGTAATCTTCTGAATGTGCTTGTATTGTTTTGAGGGATTAAGGTAGAAAAGCCCCAGAAGTTCAAACAAATATACAGGTCAAGCTTCACAGCTTTAGGAAAACAGATTTTATTATACGTGCCACCAAATATTTAATTAGTAAGTCAATATAAACACATACCTTATTTCTCACAATTACATTTCAGCATTGATCCTGTCTATAGAGAAGAGTAAACAAAAACCCTGTTTGCTCACTGTACTTTATCATCAGTCATAAGAGAAGTCATTTGTTCTAAATGGCTAAAAGCACATGATGTAGTCGCCTACAACCCACAAGCACTAGGCCTCATCTTCTCCCTCCAGAAGAGGTTTTCACCTGCTGACCTCTGCTCAGATGATGAACTGAAATACCTGATTCAGATCCAAAGGCAGAGGGGCTGTCTGCTCCATGGGTCAGAGACCTTGCAAAATTTACTTTCTTCTCTTCCACCCTGAAGCTGTAGTCAGCTCAGTGTAGAAAAAAGCAAATGGTTCCAAGATTTCTAGACCATAGGAACACAAAGGCTGCTATACAGAAGCTTCCCTTTCATCAGGTACATCAAAGCCTGCAAGGAAACCTGAGTAGTTCTTTTTAAGAATATAATAATCTGGGGGGGAGGAAGGGCTACTGTAAAGGCAGCTGAGCCTTTCCCAAGTTAACCTCTAACTCCACAAAGCATGTCACTTACCACCTTGTGTACATTTGTAGGCATTTCCTCACCTATGATAGGCAAGAAGTTGAAATATTTTTACAGAAGTCAGAGGATGAAGGAGAATGCAAACTTGGGAGATTATCAAAGGGGTTGTGTTCTGTTCAGATTTAATTAGTTAATCATCTTCCAAGGTGCAACACTCAGGAGAAAGCTGTAGAAAGATTCATCAGTGAGCTCTGCATATGATCTTTTTCCTGTGAAAATCTGCTCTACAGTCACGATGCCCTGAATGCAGCAGGCCGTCTACCCTTGTCCATTACAAGCTGAAAACAAGCCTGCAACCGAGACAGCTGCTGCACAGCACACAGAACGCTTGCACAGAGTTAAAGAGCCATCAACTTCAGTTTTGAACATAGAAGACTTACATACCACTGCTCAGATGAACTCTGTGGGCTTATTTTAGCAGCACGACCAATTAGAGACCAGCAGTTTGTATACCTATGAATTTCAGTAAATACAAGTAAGTTTATTAACAAAAGATCTATGGCATGTAGGGCACACTGCTTTTATTTAGAAAAAAAAAAAAAAAATCCTTTACGTTTCCTAACTTTTTTTTTTTAATTGGTTTAAACATTGAACAGCTGTTACATCCTGGCAAGGAAAAAAAAATTACTAAAAGAAACATACTGTAACTTTAAGTCGTTCTTGACTGTAAGCCAAAGAGAGCCCTGTTGAAATAGATTGTTCCATCTCTACAGAGAAAACAGTCAGGAGGTGGAAAATCGGAGCTGTGCACTGGGGACCGGCGTCTGTGGCAGGCGGATGGCCATCTCTGTCATCACTAAATCCCAGCAGGTGGATACGTGCAGTTACAGCACCTTCCAGTCGACAGCTGGCACCTCTGTTAAATGTTTTGTGGCAATGCATGAATGCAGAGATGACCACAAGAATGCACTACACATGCTGTGCTGAGGTCTGAGTTAACTGTCTGAAGCCAAAAGAAGCTCTACAGAGACTGCTGAGGACACGCGCTGCATAAAGCAGCTTTTGACTACTCAGTGAGTCAGAGGAAAACCCAGGACGCTCATTATAAAATGTGGTAAGATCACTTCTAAAAATGGATTTCCACATTCCCTCTTTTGCTTTTGTTTCTTGGTCAGCTCAGCACAAGCTCCTCTTCCTAGCTCAGCGGAGCTGTTCCCTCTGTCCCAGGCTCCGAGTTCCATCCCCAGACAATGCCAGATTTTTCGTGCCTTTCTCCACCCCGTTGGCAGAAATATCCCCCACAGTGCTGACCTATGGGCTGAGTGAATCAGGGCTGTGAGGTGCAGGTGCTGCACACAGTGGCCTGAAGTGCCTTGGGCTCATTAGCAGTTCCATAGTATTTCCATGGTAAGACCACCACCATCGTATGCTGGCCTAGGACAGAGGTTTCTTGGTAATCTGAACTGCAGCTCTGAGGGAAAGAGAGAAAAGAGTGCAGAATAGGATCCAGCTTTATGACCATGCCCTTATCAATGGTTAAAGTATTTGTCTCACTCACCATCTGTAGGATCAAAGAAAGAAACTCACTCTAAAGTATACAATAAATGGACTTTCGTGTTCTCCCTTTATCAAAAGTCAGATCTACAGATCATACCAGTACAAACTTGGATAATCCTACACTTCCTACCACTACTTTCTTTTATTTTGTGTAAGTAGGGGGAAGAAGCAAGAAAATTCAGCCGAATCTTACTACTGTTTTCCAGCTTGCCCCTCTTCTCACTACATCTACAGGTTGGAAGAGGTTCTGCACAGTAATTAGGGATGCTCTCTAGCCTAGTCAAGTCTAAGCCACTAGGGGTAATTTTTCTGTAGCAATTACGTGCCAAAAACTTCCTCTGGGAGCAACAGTCAACAGCCAGCAAGGCACTCTACAAGGAGGGGATTATGTCCTGGATCAAAAATTTGCTTTCAACAGAGCCTTCTCACGCTTATAACAGAAACAACTGCTACACTTCAGCCACTCCCTCCGAGTGCAGTTGCTCACTTCTCACTCAGAGGGAAACAGGGAATTACACTACACAGAGTTACAAAGGCCTCTTCATAGCAACTCCAGATGCTTGTGGATGAGTACAGAAACACTCTAGGCTTTAATCTGGACTATAGTACTACCATTGGTAAACTGAAATGTGCGCTCAAGACTGGGGGTGAATCACCTGGTCAGCTCCTTTGTGCCAAATAGCTAAGCAGCTCCAGCTTGCTTTTTTTTCTTCCTTCCTTGAGCCATTTTTTGGTCCTTAAATTGCTGGTATTGAATGCTATGTTCAGCCCAGTGAATGACCAGAAGAGTGAAGGTACAAAGTCAGATGACATTTAATATCTAAATGTGCTTTTGCTGTGCCTGTGGCAGAAAAAAGTGAAGTTCCAAGAATCAGTGAATGTAAGCCAATGACGTGCATTGCTTTCTTCCCCATGCAAGGCCTTGAATTAAACACTTCCAGCTATCAGTCATCATTGAAAGTTTTGTCGCTAAAGAGATTTTTTTTTCTCAGGGAAGCAAACTTTTGCAGGTGAGCTACTCATAAGTTGAAGTAAGGATTCCACTCTTCCAAGTACCACTGACATCCACAGTAAAAGCAGTACAATCACTGTACATGAGTGGCTTTTTAACTACATCTGACATTGTTTTTAATTCTCAAAAAAAGCTTTATCAGAGCATAGCAATAATATATTTTAGAATTAAGTTTTGCTTAGCATACGCATTAAACTCCATTTTTGTCCAAACACAGAGCAGAAACCGCACTATACCAGTGATACGTGGACTGTTTGTTTCGTCACCATCACCAGAACCAGACCATGAAAAACTTATCAATCCAGCATGCAACTTTGGCTGCTGTAAAAACATCCAAAATTGTTGAAGGCCAGATTGTGAATTCCATGGAGTTTCAATAGCTGAAGATGTAATCCAAATTTAATATATATTGCAGTCTGTTTATCTATGTAAGATAGATTACAGCTTGACATCACCTTGCCAAGACTGTCAAGTGACGGAATATAAATATTTTGAATGTGATGATTAGACCACTAACATATTCTCTCTTTCTAATAGTTTCTTAAGTTTCATTTTATTAAATGTATACTGCAGGGAATAATCCTGCATTGGTAATGGAAGTAACATGAAGAGCTATTACTTCAAGAACCTCTACATCTCATGTTTCCATCATTCTGAATGGATATCATTTTAATCTATTGGAGAGTGTAAGCTATAGCTGATAATGGTAAACCTTGTGTTATTTTTCACTGGGGTGAAAGCCAATCAACTAAAATTCTTCCCAAAGTGACTTTATAATTTAGTTATAAATCTTGGGGGAAAGCAAAGAATAAAAAGAGAAGAAAAAAGGTTTATGAAATACATGCTAAGAGGCTCCATCTGTGAACAATAATTCTGCAAATGGACATTGTTTTACCTAATCAATCAAACTTGTTAAACACAACAGAAACCCTTGATGTGTATAATGGAGGAAAAGAGCAGCTGCTTAGATCATCACTGGAGATTTTCCTGCTCTCCAATAAGTTCTGCCCTTTGCCCTTCCAAATTTTTGGTCACTGTACAAGTGTGTACATCAGAAAGAGAGGAACCATGCATTCAATGCCTGTTTTTCCTGATCAGCGTAAGATTGGAAAATGATCTGTTAGAATGACAGTCTTTCCACTGACAGTATACATTTATACTCTGCAATATTTAGGTTTTAGAAGCAAGAATTTTCAATATCATAGCTTATATCAATCATTGCAAAGCAAATGCCCACTGTACTCTAATGCACATCATGTCTTCTAGGTATGTCCAGGCTTGAGTCAGCCCAACCTTTTTCCGTCAGTGAATGTTCCCCCACAGTTAACATTCATTTGCAATTATGAACTCACTTACTATACGCAAGCTTTTCCAAGCCAGAAGTGTAATTATGGTTGCAGAATTCAAATTGCTCTTGCTATCATCTTCTCTGACCAAGTAGAGGAAGAATTTTTTCCAAACCTACAATTACAGCTAATTATCATTTCAGCTTTTATTTATTTAATATCATTACACAGAAGGTCTTCCTGACTTCCACAAATGATAAAAATAGTTAGCTCATCCATTTCACGTTTCAAGAGACCATGGCCTGATTTCAGATGTGATAAGCAACTGTCTACCCCTACTGACATCTATTAGTTACCATTGGTGACTTAGCATTACTGGAAAAACTGCTTGTTTGGATAGTCCAGTGAGGATTTAAATGCCAAATGTTGTGTTTTCCTTAGACAAAAGTCTTAAAATCAGTGAACTACAGCAGCATTTCAGCTAAGTCTCCCTTGGATACAGTGATAAATGAAGAGGCTGTTTTTATAAAGCAGCTGCTTAGGGATTTCTTTGGGGGTGTCAGGGAGTTTGTTCTGTTTTACGTATATGTAAGCAAAAAACACAACAGTGCTCCAGTTGGAAGAAACTATCATTTCTATTGGTGCTGGGCCAAACAATTCAAGAGGTCTTCAGTGAAAACACTTGGTACACCACATAAGTGCTCCCTCAGAAGGAAACAAACACACACGTCTTCCTACAAATACTCTATGCCGAAGGCAGTGTGTACTAAAAAAACACTAGAGGCTCTCCGTGGCCTTCATGCTATATACAGCAGCTTCTTGTAGCCACATGTGATAACATCATCTACCCTCGTGGCACCTGGCTTTCTGCAGAGCTCTCAGGTGAAGACCTGCCCCACTAGCAGATCAGATTCAGAGTTCCCAGCATCTCTGTCTCCAGAGTGGCTGCACAGAAATGTATATTGCAAGGATGACTGTACTAAAGTCAAAGCTAATTTTACATCTTAGAGCAGAGAGAATTATTAATAATATCTCATTATGATGAAATGTAAGGTTGATCTTCAGGGTAGGATTATCCTTTTTATCCTTTTTTTTTTTTTCCTTTCCTTTCTGTACAGATTTTCTTATGAATTTTCCTCCTGAAAATTCAAAGATGTGTGGATGAAAGGGAAAAAAATTCTATGTCATACAAAAGAAACTGGAAAAATGCTTTACTTACTCATTGTTTATGACATGTTACAAAGAAAGAAAAACACGAGAGTATTTTATCCACAGAATTACTGACATTCTTTTTGCTTATTTCCACAGAAAGAATGGGGAAGACCTATCTGCTGCAGGCAGGAAATTTCATGAGTGAGGTACGTAAAAAAGAGACTAAAAAGCAGAGAACATCGAGCATCTGTCTAAATCAGCAGGCCTAAATGTAACAAAAGGTCCTATCAGCGGAGTTCACATTTGGTCACTGATCAGAATGAAACCCTGCATTTTCTCTGGGAGCCAGTGCCTGCATTGTAGAGGGATGAGGGCCAGGCCAAGCAAACATAAGCTGTACTGGGCAACACTGTTCCCCACCTGGAACTGCACAACATCTTTGCTCTACTCTGTTATTTGCTGTACTTCACAACAAGTACATTTTTTGATGGAAGAAAAGCTTCCAAGTTTTGCTGATTTGCAAGCTGCCTCGTGCTTAATACTTGGACAACCTGAGGGCTCTTGGTGGAGACAGTGAAAAGTGGAGAACAATTTTCATGTTGGCTCATTTTGGAGGCTCCTCTGCAAATAGGAAAGCACTGATTATTTTTGTTTATATGTGCTTCTTCCTCTCTAAACAGTTGATTTACTGCTGTTTGCAGTGAAAGTTTAGATCAAGCCATAACCAGCTAATAGTAGCTGGCTAGATGTGCATAAAAATAAATATGCATTCATATAAAAATAGAGTCAGTACACCACAATAGAGTATTGGTCAATATGTTTTAAAAAAATCCAGTGGATTCATTTCAGTGAAAAAACTCCACTTTTCATCTTGACTAATCCTGTATAATTTTCTATTCTCTGTAAGTCTTGACATAAAAGCACATATGATATGGTAAAACAGATTCTATTATGAATTTAGGTTCAATCTTGAATGGGAATAAGAAAACATAGCAAAATTTTAAATATTTAACAAAGATGTTCATTCTTTCCTCAAATGATAAATCTATAAAGATCTAATGACAATACATTAAATTCAGAAAGCACATAATATCAAATAGCAGGTGGTAAAAGTTAAAAGTATGAAGATTGCTCTGAAAGTAATGCCTCCTATTTTATGATTTGACCTATGACATCAGGGATGGATGTTGGTGGTATTGCAGTATAGTCTGAACCTTCCCTCCAATATTCTGTTACATTTTTTTGCCATGGGACAGATGGCAGCAGAGAGGCAGTCTGTCAGAATGGCATTTGACATGGAAGTACAAATGAAACAAAGGTTTGTCACTGAATTCCTCCACTGACTGACATTCAGTGATACTTGCTGAACATTTATGGAGACCAGCCAGTGGATGTGAGCACAGTGAGGCAGTGAGTGTTGTGTTTCAGCAGTGGCAAAAGCAGTGTGAAAGACAAGTCATCAGATGGGCATACACAGCGGTCACACCACGAAATGAATAGTGGCTCGACCAGCTCATCCACATGATTTGGCAGATTACAACCAGAGAATTATGTATGGGGCTGATTTTGTCTTAAATATGTTGGAAATGGTGGTTGCAATGATGGAATATCGCACATTTCGTACCAAGTGGATCCCATGAATGCTCACACAGAAGCAGAAAGAAAACCTTATGCAGGTTTGTCAGGTCCTACTGAAATAATATGAGGCTGAAGGTGAGAGTTTCCTGGATCACATTATTACTGATGATGAGATGTGGTGTCACCACTATGTGCCAGAGTCACCATGGAGTGGTGACATTTGAATTCCCCATTGAAGAAAAAAGTTCAAGACTCAGCTCTCTAGCAGCAGTATGGTTACCATACAACTCCTTCATAAATTTGTTTAAACGTTTCAAAACTCCACACAGCACGATATCTGGCTTCCTGAATGTTTTCAATCTATTTCCATTGAGCAGATTACATACTCCTCGAGAGATAGCTGTTGCTAGTAATATGGTATTCATAAAATGAATGCTTTTCACTTCATAAATGATCAGGTTATGTCTTTGTGCCAACCACAACTGTTGATTTGAAATGACAAATAAGATATCTTGTTATAAGACTGTTTTCCATCAAATACCAGTTTTGAGGGTATTTGTTTTTGTGGGGAGAAAAACGTAATTTCTCCAGCTCTGCTGAGAGCCTCTTGTACTATCACAGACAAAGGCAGAAAACAGGGCCAGTATGTTTTGCCAACTAAGCTCTCATAAAGGTCCCAAAGACTGTTTTCTCAACTACCACAAACAGTCTAGGCCTGCTGGATATGCGTATACTACTAATACAGATGACTTAAATCTGGTTCAATTTGGAAGAGCACTCAAAAAGCTGAGTTACACAACTAAACCCATCATGTTCTTTACACTTCAAGCCCTGTACAGTCTTGACCTTCTTTTTCATGCAACATACAGTCTATAAATAGCCTCTGTCTCCCAAGAAACACTTTTAAGAGAGTTCTGTTGATACCTTCTTTCCCACCTGACCACTTTGTACGTATGTACAATGAGCTGTGTGTGTCCATGCAGAAACAACAAACATTACTGCAGCTGGTCTGGAAACACTTTTGTTAGAGGAAGGAAAGAGGCAAACAAAGAACAGAAGAAAAAAAAATCCTGTTGGAGAGCACAGGGATTACAGACTTGTGTGCACAGTGATCATATGGTGCCTAACCACAGGGGCTGCTGCTGCCCTGAGACTTCATGCACTCAGAGCTACTGTGGACATAATCCTTAAACAGCAAAAAAATAGCTGTAAATAGTATGACTGCAGGTTCCACAGGACAAATAAATTTACATGCTTTTGAACAAGATGGAGCAGAAATGGAAGCAAAGTATCACTCCCTTGTAGAGACATGTTTTTTTTAATAATGAAAACTAATTAGCAAAGATAAGTGGCTTAGCATGTTACCTGTATCCTTGGCAGAGTGCAATTACAGTCACCTTTAGATTTCTAAAGGTATCAGTCCTCTGATGGGTGCTGTTGTAAAAGCAGTTACTGCCCTGTACCTCTTAAAGGCACTCAGCAATTTGCAGTGCCTTCAGCAAGTGCAATTTGCATCTGACTATAAACTGCATAATGATGCCAAGCAACATGAACTGGCACAAAACTGAATCAGTTCAAAATTCTCTAATCTTAGCATCAGAACCTACCAAAAAGATACACCAAAACAAAGTGTTTTTTAAAGTACATCAAATGCTAAACTCTGAACATTTAAGTTTCCCAAATACTCCTGAGGGATAAAGATAAGCAAAGACACTTTTAAGAGTTTGGTCTTGGTGCTCTGTAATGGACACAACTCATTTTTCAGGTCAAGGACCCAGAGCTACATATGCAGCTTTTAAAGAAAAATGTTGTCTCTAATAGACTGAGAAGAGAGCTTCTTTGATGTAGGGTGATGGAAAAGGTCAGCTCAGTAATCAGAGACCAGAAAACTTGCAGAAGACAAGAAAATGTGGAGAAGCTATGAAGTTACGGGGAATGTAACCACAGTGTTATTGACTTGGCAAATGGAGGAGAAGTTTTTAGGTCACTCACTTTTCCATCTAGTCCTTTCAGGTAAGCAGCTTGCATCAAGGCTTTTTGTACCCTTTGTCTATTTGTTTCCTTTTCATCCCCATCCTTCTTTTCCAGCTCTTACTTCCATTCTCAGGCCTACATCCTCTTTATAGCTTCCTTCCATTCTAATCCTGTCTTTTATTTGCTGTGTTTACACTTACACTTTGTAAGAGCCCACCAGCGCAGGCTGCCCAGGGCCCCATCCAACCTGGCCTTGAGAACTTCTAAGGATGGGGCACCACAGCTTCTCTGGGAAACTGTGACAGGGCCTTACCGCCCTCTAAGTAAAGGATTTACTCTTAACATCTAATCTTAATTGCCCCCTCTTTTAGTTGAAAACTAAAGTTATATCTGACTCTGCAAAAACTTGGTCTCCCTCCTACTTGTAAACTTCCCTTAACTACTGGACGGCCACAAGGAGATCTTCCCAGAGTTTTCTCCAGGCTGAATAAGCCCTGCTCCCTCAGCCCTTCTTCACAGGAGAGGTGCTCCTACCCTATATTTCTGACGGAGATCTGGCTGTTTTTCCTCCTGTGTTCAGCACTGTGGATGACACACCTGATCCAGGCTCTCACTGTTACCTCCAACTGCAGGGAAATCCCATGTTCTGCAGCATGACATACCACCTTCTCAGAGGTGTTCACGCTGCTGTGGACATGAACACTCTCCATGTCACTTGCTTTGAGTGTGGGGAAAACAGACAGACCTCTAGCTTGCTGTATGTATATGTGCTAAAAACATTATAAAATTCACTGGGGGAATTATTTCTGTTTGTGACCTTCAAGGAAGAGTCTTAAACAGGAGCTACCTTGTGCTGAATGAGCTTTTAGTGAGAAGAGTCTAATGGGCTGCTTTATCTCTAGCATTCCCCCAGCCTGCTCTGTCTGTCTGGGGCACTGCAGGGCTTGGGTACACCATGCTGTAGATGTAGAATGGCAGAGGGAGAGGAAGGCACAAAAGCAAAGGGTGAGGGCCAGCACATTTCCTGTGCAGTTCAACAGCATTAATATAATGCAGCAGTTAACAAGGTTGCTGACTTCAAGCTCATGATTTAATTCCCCAGCATATCAATGTGTTACTTAACTTCTATCTGTCTTACTGAGTATGTGCTAGATATCCACATCATCTTTCATTTTTTATTGGCTGGATTATAGCATGTCTCTGGATACCATTCATAGGAATAAGCACAGAAAATTTGTCAGCTCAGCTCAGACAGAGATATGAGCCTGATTTGGAACCTTGTTCTACCTGCTCCTATATTTTCTGCATACTGAGCAAAAACATCTTTCCTCAGCACTTGTTGAAATCATTTAGATTTTCCTACTTGTCTATTGCAGAGAAAAACATAAGTGGGATTCAACAGTTTTATGGGGGACAGCTGAAGGAAGAAATGGAGCAAGCTAGTGCAGAAAATGAAAGTCAGTGTCCTCTTAAAACACATTTAAGTGACTGAAAAATATCTACTTATCTCTCCTAAAATCCATTATTCTAAATTTATCATTGTCAGAAGAAAGAATGTATAGAAAACTCTAAGCTTCATTATATTTCACTTAGAATGCAGTTAAAGTTCACCAGAAATGAGAGTTTACAAGGAATGCTTTTTTTTTTTTTTTTTTTTTTTTTTAATTATTCATGGAATACTTCTTTATCTTTGAAAAACTATTTTGAGTCACTATATGTTTTGAGTAAGTATATGTTTCACATTGTGACTGAAATACACCTCCAAATTAACTAGCAATGCAGATTTTTGGTTATAGGAATGGGCACAATTCATGATTCTAGAATAAGTTACAACAGTGCAGAAAATACAACTAAGTAGAGTTGACTATTGAAAGTGCTGGTCAACAAACGTGAAGAAAATCTTTATTTTTGTTTACATGTAAAATTGTTCAGAGCATTTTATATTACGTAATTCCATTCTCCTAAATTTCTTTCTTCTAGCAAATTTTGCCCTAAAAATCTCAACCCAGTTTTCCAATTGGGGGAAAAAAAAAAAAAAAGTTGGCCAAAGGAAAAGGTAAGGATATAAAACTCTCTAAAAGAAAATACCTGCAGACAAAAAACACTGAAATTTTCATTCTTCATAAATAGGGATAAAGAGAAAAGCTGAACCTTTTCCTCCATATCTGTTACTCCATATGGAACATGCACTTTAGAAGTTTTTTTGAAATTTTAACTAGTTGCATTAAGAGTGACTTATTAGGTGTGGTTCAGAATAAAGTAAAACACGGTTGCTGTCCTCAGCAAGCAGCCATTTTCTGTTAGATAAGCAGCAAGAAAATCAGAGGTGGAGCATTTTGAAAGCTTGTCAGATTTTATATCTATCTATCTATCTATCTATCTATCTATCTATCTATCTATCTATCTATATTTTCATGTAAGCAAAGCAATCTATGGGGTAAAAAACCAAAACACTGTTATAGGCAAATTTGAGAAACTTAGAAATTAGCTGCCTACACATTTTTATTTGTGTATTTATTTATTTTGTCATGGATGTATTATTGTGATTGATTAGACAAGAACCTGAGGCACATAATCCATTTGTGGATAAAGAATCAGTGTGTTTAATCAACACTGAAGTAATCACAAGATCTTACAAACAGGTTATGGTGACTGCCTAAAAGTTCATCTGCTTCTCTGCAACCGAACCCCCCCTGATTTTGTCATCAGATTTGGAAGGTCATGAGATCATGTGTGTTTGTATAGTTGTCTGTTTAAGCAGAAGAAATACTACCATTGGGCTGTAGTTTATTTTAATTAACTATTGCAATACACAAAGGGAGTGCAAGAGGTTTGTATCAATGTTACGTTCCCTCAACATACATATTGATGGTCTTCTAATTGTTTCCCAACCTGCAATTATATAGCAACCCATGGGATTGGCATAACTAATCACAAACATGTCAGAGACTTATGTTTTATTTGAAACTCGAAATAGGAAACTCTGGTGATTTTTATTTATTCTGAAATTAATGATCCAACTTTAGCTCACTTCTGTGAAGTCCTTGTTCTATTCCTTTACAGCTTTGGTAGAAATTTTTGAAGAATTGAGCTTTGATATCTTTAGTTTAGCCATAATTGCCGCCAACTCCTCTGAGCATTCTCAAGTTCGTACACTTTCAGTAATTCCCTGGAAGTCAACAGCAATATTAGCATGTATAAATCTTGTCAAGTTTCATTCCTGAGACACCTTAACAAGCCAAATGATTTTCTAAAGAGCCAAACAATTGGAGGTTACAACATTATTCAGCAACAGAGCATTAAAAGGACAGACATTGTTCCTAAAATCTCTTACTTGGTACCAAACAAGAATGAGTATTCCCAAAGGCAAAGTGACTGCAACATGGCAATTGCTCCAGCCAGAACTGGGACCTGGGACTTCACCTCTGTCTTCACTCTCTACCCAGCACCTGAACAGTTAGTTGAACTGTGTGCGCATAACAGAGAAAAAAAACCTGAGGGTGCAACTTACAACAAGCTAAGCCAATCTAGCAGCTAGCTACCTGCAAAACAGCCAAGCCTCCTTGCATATGTGTGCTTCTCCCATTGGGAAGATGTGGCCATGTAATCTGACCCAGCTGTGAAGCGCAAACTTAGCAGAAAAAGAATCCTATGGAAACAGTGGGATTGCTTGCTGCCAGTGGCCCTCCTGCAGCTGTTCAGTGCCAGGACAGCAGTAGCCCATAGAACAGGAACACACAGGCAAAGGAAGACGGGGCAGAATAGTGTTCCTTAGGGCACTCTCAGACGTTTGGGTAGCTCTACTGTTAAACCACACAAATATCCACAGGCATCCTTTTAATTCATCCAGTCAAGAAGTGCAAAACAACATGCATGCACTGTTTGCTAAGAGGCAGTTGGAAAACAACCTTTACTTTCCCTCTTTTTTGGTATCTGTCTTTCTACCTGGCATCCCTGCATGCAGCACATGTGCCAGGAATAATTACATTCATCTGGGTCCAGTTTTAAGGGAGCAGTGCCAGCTTCTTTAAATCAAAGGCATAGTAATGCCCATTCACAGCCCTGAGTACAGCAGACCTGAATTATCTTACACATGGCATTTCCACATAGGATTTATCCAGGCTGTTCCATGTTCAATACAGCAAAATGCTAATCAACACATGCAATTAATCAGCGTCTATACAAAGGGCCTGAAGCCTTAATTAACATTCCTCTCCGATTAAACTATCACTGATGATTCCAAGTCTCAGGTGAAACTGAGTGTCGGAAGTTTTTAATGCTTGATCTTCCACCCCCCTATCTCCCAGGACTTCAAAGCAAGCATAACGTCCATTTCCCAAACAAAATGGAGCTTTGCCATTCTCCTTAATTTCCCTGGCCTTATTTCCTGCAGGAGAAATCCTGAACTTAGCAGTTTTGCCTATTTCATTGTTCCTTGATGTCACCAGGTCCTGCAATTTAGTTTTATAAAAGGATTAAGAAGCTTGTTTATGGTTTTTCAGTGTTAGAAAGCCACTGGTTTTATATTTGAGGTGTTTCACAAAGATGAAGAAAGACAACCTCTGTAGCAATACACAATTACGTTGTAAATCCAGTTGTGCTACTGAACAGCCTTCCTTGTAAAATTTTTTGCTGCCCTGTCACTCACAGTCTCTTCTTTAAAAAGATCCTTCTGTTGGGTTATTGACCTAATTTGTATCTCCTGTTGTGTTTTCCTCACATATCCCCCAAGACTTTCAACCTCTGAAAAGGAAACTAAGTGTAAACCTATCTAAATCTGTATTTGTAAATAAAAAGCTGTTTCCGCAAAACCAGCAAGATTTTATACAGCCAGAAATCGAAAAGCATTCTAAATTGTTGCAGGAACTTACATGTTAAGTGTATTGTATTTTGATAAAATCTGGATATTTCTTGTCAAAATTTAGACAGAAGCCTGCCCAGCTACCTCATGTGATGAACAAATGTGTCCAGACATTAGATAAAATGCTAGGAATAGTGTGTTATGGCCTCCATCAAAGGGTCTACCATAGGGTCAAACCTATAATAGTAGGTCTCTAAAAATAAATTTTTAAAAAAATCTAGAGGCTTCTGACTTTTATATGGTTATATATGATGAAGAGTACCTAACTTCAGCTACGCAATCCGAAAAAGTTTCCCATACTCAAGTTTTCTTCTCTCTAAAATGAAGACAATAGCGTATCTTTATCTCTTAGATGAAATGCATGTTGAGAAATATGCTTGGGAATTTGTTACAGATATGCAAAAATTTTCATATAAAAATGTATGCTGGTTTAGGTCATTATTTTAGTAAACTGTGTGTCATAAAAAGAAAACTGATTTGGTCTAGATAACAACTTCCGCTGATTTTTAATTTGCTAACATTTTTGAGATTTTGATTTAGTCTTTGGAACAGTGAAAAATAAATATTTCAAAATCTTGTAGATTTGCATAAGGTGGGGAGATGAATTTCCTTCTCATCTCCTCTGCTTATCTCTATCTCCATGTGAATTGTCATTCACCTTTTAGCTCATCTTTATTTTATAGGTATCTCACCTTTTGATAGTTCTCTACAGCTATCCAGACTTAATAGGTTTCATCATAGCTTGCTACTATAGTGCTGCATCAAAAGGAAAACAAATGCTTAGGTATAGTAATTAGCATATTGCATCAGAATGAGGGAAAGTAACAACTTATTACAAAATCTGACTGACATACAAGAGTATGCATCCAACTGATACGGTATCGTTGTAACTTACAATTGGTAAACAACTTTGAGAAGGATTTAAATCAACAACTACTAATGTTTGCTAATCTTGAATGGATGAGAGTTAACAGAAAAGGCTGAAGACTAAATATATTTTATCCACTAGTTTAAATTTTACTGAAACGTAAAAACAGCCTTCAAGCAACCATTCCTCTAGGCCTTTGGGTGACCTATTTGGGGCACTTTTCATTATTTTCCTTCTTAGTTGTCCCTAGGACAACACATATTGTCTGACATGCAGATGAGACAGAGGTTTTCAGACAGAGACAAAGTAGGTTCTCAAGATAGGAGAGAAAACATATGAAGAAGATCAGCTGCTACTCATGGTTAGGAAATGTTTATGCTGTTTCATGATCCAGACATTGCAAAAGATTTAGATGCAAGGAGTGGATGGAGGCATCCCCTGTTTTTCTCCCGTGACCTACCACAGGACAAGAAGCTACTTCTATGTGAGCAAAGACAGGTTTAGGCCCTGATGTCCCCTTAATGCAGACTGTTCCTGTGTGACACCCAATATGCAAAAAGTGCTGGGCTGAAGGCAGTCAATTGGACTTTTCTCATTTGGTTGGGGCTTGTTGCTGCTGTTAACCTATTGTTTGCATGGGCTTTGTATTTTTGTCTCTTTATTTTGGGTAGTAGTCATCTTTCAAGTGCTTATGCTTGATTTTCAGCAGTGCTGTTAGTAATATTTGTGATGATAACTCAGCATTTTCTAGGGCAGGATGCAGTGAATCACCTTTAGCAGTAAATATTTCTTTAAGAGGCTTGGGTTGTAAAACAATACCCGCTTGGAGTGTTCAAGTTAAGCCTCCCTGTTGCTGAAGTTGATTGATGGAGTCATCGAAGGACATGGATACCTGCCCTTCTTTTATAAGCATTTCCTATGTGATTTTTTAGAGACTTAATTGTTGAGTCAGTGTTATTTTATGTTAAAGAGTCTCCATAGCTGCAGGCCTCAGCTCAGAATGCTTATCAATCACTGACCAAGAGCAATTTGCTATCTATCTCTGTCTATATGAAAGTGAAATACTCTTGTTTCATACCCCACACAAAATCTCTAGTCAATTCTGACTGCAATCAAGCATCAACTCTTCTAGTCCAAAACTGATTTATGTTTGCTTAACAGAAATCCACAGTTAGGTTGTGAAAGTATTGGACAAGTTCCTAATGAGAAAGCACCTCAAAAGCACTGTCATGAAGAGTCATACAGGATCAGTGGTTAAGGAGGGTGACTGAAGGAACCAGCAGCCTTCTCCACTAGCAGGTGGCTGAGGTATTAAAACTGGAAAGAAAGAAAGAAAAAAAAAAAGAGAGAGAGAGATATGGTAACGGTTGACTCCACATATGGTTCACCCTCATGTCTTCACTGAGGGATGGTCCCTCAAGAATAAGGAAAGGCAAAAAAGTCAAATTCTGCTACTCCATTCCACATGTGCTGTGATGAGGGAAAAAAAGCCAATGAACTGATGGCTAAGATACGGGCTTTTTGCAGGACAGACAAGTAGCCATCAGTTTGAATCTCTTTGACATCCTACTGCTGCACAGTGTCAAACATATTGGTTTGCCAGCAACAAGCCCTGATAAGAAGTGTAAAGATATTCATAAATGCCTCCTTTTCTTCCTAAATATTTTTTTTTGGTGATGGTGATATGACAGGTCTCTGATAGAAATTTGTCTGTACGTGGGTAAGTATGAGCCTATTCCAAGTAACCCCAAACTTTGACACTGGCTCAATCATTTCAAATTCACACAATGTGTGAAAACAAGAAAAACTATATGTTGGACCAACCTACCTAGAGCTTTCTGGAACTCCCCAGGTTGCAGTCCTGAAAATTAATTTCCTTTTGCCTCTTAAAACTTTCTTCCATGTTGGAACATGATCTGTGTGCATATTCCCTCCACTTTACCCCTTTTTTTCTCTGTTCCTTTGCCATGTATCTCAGATACTCCCCAATTTTATTACCAGGAAGCCAACAGGTGC
The DNA here is from genome assembly GCF_987193195.1 of Phasianus colchicus. Classification (NCBI taxonomy): domain Eukaryota; kingdom Metazoa; phylum Chordata; class Aves; order Galliformes; family Phasianidae; genus Phasianus; species Phasianus colchicus. The sequence goes on along the minus strand of NC_143476.1, from coordinate 26,089,342 downwards.
TTGACAGATGGCAATCTGCCAGCTATTAATTGCTGAGAAACTGCTCACTCAGAGATCTTATCCGTTCATTTACTACTCCTTATACTAATTGGCATTCTTGATTGGTGATAAGGAAGAAGAATAATTAGATATAGATGGAGCATTTTGACTGATGCAATCTATGCAGTAAATACCTGTACAGCAACAATCACAACTGAGTAGGAGCTGGCAGGAAGATTTGCACAGAGGTTGTCCTTGGTTTTCAGAGGCAGAGAGTTGGTGAGCTATCATACACGTTTCAAGAGCTAGCTGGGATATCAATGAAAGCCAGAAGGTATCACTTTAGATGGTGTGAATTAGCACTGCTGAAGTCCATTCTCCAATGACTGGTGCCTTCAGGAACAGAAAGCCTCCAAAACCCTGTATGGGGAGTTACCAAGGCCCACTTTTGGAAGCAAATGAAGTGATTATAGTGACAGCCAATCACTCCAGAGCTGAGCAGCACCTGCATACACTTCCCACCACCCTCCTCTCAGAGGGGCAACTCCTGAAACCCCTGCAGATGCTATTTTTGCCCCGGTCCTCTAGACTCTACAAGTGGCAGTCTCTAAGATATGCAGGACTCAGAGTGTGCTGGCACTCTGCCTGCCAAGCCCAGGCTCTGCAGGGTGGTGATGTTTCAACTCAATTTCACAAGATCTGGTGCTCATCTGCTGTGCTAACACAAGTCAGGGGAGATCCCTATCAAGCAAGACAGCAGAAATGAACAACAGATGGGGATGTTTAGGAAAAGGAATGTATCTTAACGAGCAGTCAGAAATATTTATTTTATGAGCAAACATTAAAGTCCTTTAATTTGTTATCAGGCTGAAAAAAAAAAAAGAAATAGTATTGTATTGGGTAACTATTTTAGGCTTGTCTGCTATGATAGATCAATAGTGGATAAAAATCTGGAATTAGTCTAGTCCAGGCAAAAGACTAGCGTTTCCTAATGCTGGCAATTGGGATTTTAATGAAAATGGAAGTAATGTTTTGCTGGCGTTTGCGTGTTTGCAAGGGAAATGCAACACACGTCAAGGTTAACAGTAAGAAAGCAGAACCAGGAGGATCCTGGTCTGCAGGCTCGGAGATTTGTGTAAATGATGTCTCAGGTTTACTAATACTCATTCGTGCTTTCAAACAAATGTCTTGTCTGTATGTTCACACCCTTTCTGTTCTGCTTTTCTGCAACTCTTTCACTGAGCAGCATTGCTGACTAATGGCAAATTCAAAGCCAGTTGTGTGGAGTTTCAGCATAACATCAGGTTCCAGCCCATATCCCTAGTATTCTCCTGAGAAGGGCAATTCTGAGTACCCACTTCAGCTCATCTTGAAGTAAAAATATATCATGTGATTATATATATCCTCATAAAAGCAGCTTATATTATACTTGTTAGATATTAAACATCAGGACATGTTCACAAATAAATTCCAAACCCTACATATATGTTTGAATGAAATATGTGGCCATTTTAGAGCAAATGAAAGGATAGGATTCTTTTAGCCACCAGTCACCAGAAAAAGAAAAAAAAAAATCATTGGAGATGTCAAGAACCTATCAACTTCTTTACCTCTTTTCCTTTTTCTCTCCTTTACAGTCTTGTATCTGACATCAGGAACCTGTCCTACTGCAGATTATACACAGACAAGAAAATAGCTGTACTTTGGAGTCTTGCTGTTTGCCAAAACAAGCAGGCAGTATATCTACAAGCTGTTATAATCAGCTACTGCTAGTAACTAAGTTTTCCTGCAGTAAACGGACCTAACAGAAGTGAGAATTTGGCTTCTTCGATTACTCCTTCATTACTACCTTTTTTTTGTATTTTTTCTTTCCTTCCTATTTCTTTTTAAATTATTATATTATTCAGGATTAAAAAAATCAATCAACTCCCTCTTTCTGCATAATTTATGTACTTTTTTTTTTTTTTTTTTTTTTTAGTTAAAAAAAAACTCTACTTTTTGAGAGTTTATGTTACAGAAATCTGGGTCCTTGGCCTGTGCAGGAATCATTATGGGATGAGAACTTTTCTACTTGATCAATTCTAGCTTTGGGTGGTATTTCACAAATGCTGCTGGATCACTCATTCACTTTTAAGGTAATGACAGAGGCCACATGACTACTACCACAAAACAAATCCAAACCATTTTAAAAAGATGAAGAAGTTCACATGAAAATGAGTGGCTACAGATGTGTGTGGTCCTGTGTTAAGGAATAATTGAAGGTCTAAGCACCAGGCACCTCTTTACTCTGCAGCTGACATAGCATACCACAGGTTACCCAAAGGCTGTGGGTCTCCTCCTTGGAGATCTCCAAAGCCACCTGGACATAGCCTGGGCATCCTGTTGTGTGGGCGTCCCTGCTGGAGCTGGCGTTGGGTCTGACAGTCCCAGAGGTTCTGCTAACCTCAGCCAGTCTGTGGTTTTGTGATTCTGTCTGGCCCTTAGTACCCTTATGGATTTAGCACTGAAAACAAGTTGAAAAGAAACTCACAGTGAAGCAGAAAGATGCAGGTGAAATAGGGGCATTTGTTCAACTTCTTGGAACGCCTCAGTTTTGTACTGAAGTTTTCTGTCTCCCTTCACATATATATATATCTCATGCATACTTTCTTAGAGAGACATTTGCACTGGAGAAAAGCCCTTACTGGTGATCCTGAGAGACTAATTCCCCTGATGTTGAGAGTCCAGCTACACTTGAAGCTTCTCACCTAAGTGCTTTACCAATCTTTCACTTGAATCCTGATCTTCCTAACTTTTTTCATCCATGCTTCTTCCACAGCTAAATGCAGTACAAGGGAATCCTTCAGCCAAATACTTGTGCTTGGCCTTTCTGAATTGCTTCTTGACTGCATGAGAGAGGAAGACAGAGAAAAGAAACAATTCTTAGGCTGCCATCCAGAACATTTCTGCCATGCTATCACAGGACCTGCTCTCTGTGCATACTGTGTGGTTTGCTCTATTGACAACATCAGTAGGTCTTCAGGACAAGTCAATTTGTCCCTTCCTGCTCATCCCTTATTGACCTCACCTATTCTTCAGAAAAGAGACTGTTACCAATCTCTTCATGCTCTATAAGCAATAGTTTAGGGACTTTATTTCATTCCAGACCTCAAGACGCATGAAAATTTAGACATTAACAGTGCCCAAGACTCTATGGAGTAAAAACTGGTATATACCCCCCATTTGTTGCTTCAGACAGTGTTTTGGGATTTTTCTCCAACCACATTCAGTCTTTAAGTAAACCAGAGTTTTCCAAGTATCTAGCTCCTGGCCTAATGCTAGTGCAGGGGAAATTAGATGACAACAGGGTAATAATATGTACGTTGGATTCTTAGTCAGATATGGTTGTTCTGTTCTTAGCTTATCTGTCTATATGGGCTTTCAGAAGAGAGGAAGGCAGTGTAGTAGCAATTTTCTTGGAAAGGTCACCAGTTTCTTAGTCAAAAAGACTAAGGGTATGTTCAACTTTCATCCAAGTGTTAAATAAATAAATGGTTGCCAGCCAGTGTAAAATTAATCAGGTCTGAATGAATGATGTGGCATTGCTGGAGTAACCAGGCATAAGCTGGGAGTTGTCAAGTTTAGTTTTCTTTCAGTTTCCTTTGATTGTAGCAGTCGCGACTGGTTTACATTACAGCTGTGCTGGCAGGGAAGGCTTGCCAGGGAAGTTCTTCTTCCTGACTGATTGAAGGCTGAGAAGGGGAAGTAATTCTAACCCTCCTCATGCAGCCCTTGCCATGTGGTGAGGAGGACTGAAACTTCTCTTAATTTCCCTGATCAAGAAATTTAGTAATTCACAGAATCACAGAATGGCCAGGGTTGGAAGAGACCTCAAGGATCATGAATCTCCAACCCCCCCTGCCACAGGCAGGGCCACCAACCTCCCCATTTAACACTACACCAGGCTGCCCAGGGCCCCATCCAATCTGGCCTTGAACACCTCCAGGGATGGGGCATCCACAACCCCTCTGGGCAGCCTGTTCCAGCATCTCACCACTCTCTCTGTAAAGATCTCTTACCTATTTTCAGCCCAACAAGCTTAGTCTGACATTGTTTGTTCAAAGCCCTGATTTGAATGCTGGCTTTCCATACAGCTAAGAGTTACAGTTACATGCATGGAAGCTTTCATAAGGTCACACCTAAACCTGAGTGAAGTTAATAATACTAAAAAAAAGTCCCTGTTGACACACAGGTTTTCACCTTAAGTAATCTCTTTTTCATGGATAACATCAGTTTCCAGAAATGCTTAATATTAGAAAATATACGTTTTTCATAGTCAGAAACTATTTCAACATTTTGTAATAAAATTTCAAAAGGAACTATCATTGTCAACATTCAATTTTTATTTATTTATTTATTGAAGCAGGGATCTTCCTAAGTTAGAACTTAGGAAGACTATTTTTGAGTATGTTTGACATCTTATGTCTTTTTTTTTTTCTTTTTTCAAAGCAGAGGGTCTTTATTGGAATAGAAGTTGTCATTTTGCAAATATCTCTGCTAACTGCTATCATTACTTGCTAAAATATTGCTGACATGGAAATACATAGCATATTTTTGCTGGGTGAAAACAATACTGAAAAGGATTAGTCATGGTTTTGCTCTGTATTGCTTTCTCATGGATACCTGCACAAACTGCTGGACACTGGCAAAAATCTGATCTTCACAATTTGGCATATGCTTTCCTCAGTGCTGCTATTTAGGTTGGTATCTTTATAGAGAGAGACAATGTCACCAGCCATGACTGGCTGATCACATGGAGAGAAAATCTTGTATTCTGTATTATAAATCAATCTTACCATAAGAAAGAAAAGTATTGGAAACGTTTTTCAGTCATTACAACAAACAAGTCATAAGTATACAACAGGTCTGAGAAAATGATGTTTTCCTCTGGGATTTTGTATAGATGAAATACAAGGTCGAATCTCACTGCTGCTCACTTCTGTGGATGGTGTGGATGGTGGCAAGCCTCGAGCATCTGGAACTGTGGCAGGAGCAGGGGTCTTTCCAGGTTGGATGCTGGCACAGCTGCTACATGAGGATCTTCTTGGAAACTATTTCCTCACCTCATCTTGGAGAGGCCTCAGGCTCAAGCCCAGATTTCAGCCTTCCAAAGGGAGACACTATGTGTCTCTGGGAACCTCTCCTTCAGCCCTAACATGTCCTAACACAGGCTAAGAATCATGAAAGCTCATTTGGGCAAGCAACATACACAAAAGCCTTTTTTTGCTTCTATGCATACATCCATGGTTTGAAGCGTTGAAAACAGTACTATCTTCATTTTTACCCTTTAGTAGATAGGATTACATTCTGACTCACTCGGTGAAAAACGTATGAAGAGGATAATATGGTGGGCCAAATGCAATGTGTGAAATTTATTATGTTTATATATACATGCAAATATATATGTTTCATATACATATTTTACAAATATGTCCTTCCTCTTCAACCCTGGCAAAGCTTTTAAAATCTTTGTCTCAAATTCTGTCAAGTTTTGCTCATACAACAGCAAGTGTGAGGTTAAGCAGACTTTACACCACAAAGAGTCTTGGAGCTAAACTACATAGGATAATTCCCGACAGAAAAAAAAATAAGTTCAACCTTTGTTCAAATCATTGATTTGAGCTCAAAGATAAACTCATTTTAGCTAATCCAGCTGTTCTCTATTCTTTGCTGCCTATTTATCTCTGAAGTGAAAAATACTTGGAAGAACATGTTGTCTTCTATCTAGCAATTAAGAAAGAGGATGTTAGCACCTTTTTATAAGCTCCCTGGATATTTCATTTTTCAAGCTGAATTTTATAATTTAAATTAATTAAGTATTAGTCCCTTGAGTAGTCTGAGGTTCTTCTGAAACTGTCTTCTCCTCCAGTTGTTGCTAACCTGTCACGGCATTTTTACATTTAAGCAGATGGGGTATTGATAATAACATACAGTAAAGACACTGAATTGATACCTTTTTTTTAAAAAAAAAGCCTTTTTTTTCTCTACATTCAATGCCAGAGTCCCATTTATACTATTACTGCAGATTTACTATAGTGTTTGGATAAATACTTTTTGACCTAGGACCAGATTTTGGACTTCACACTTCTCTTATTAATATTTGTCATGACATGCAATCGGACATGTAGGGACGACTCAAATGCTGTTTCCTCAATGAAATGGACAATTAGCCATTTTCTTTCCCTTTAAAGATGTAAGCAGAAGTTATGAAAGCTACTAACATGTGAGAAAGTTTGGGAATTCTCTTAGGGTCGTGAAGACTGTCCACTCATTTGCTCTAACTGCAGGAAACAGAGGACAGGATAAGGCTGCATGTCACAGCAAAACAAAACAGGGATTTCTATGAAAAAAAAGCCTTAAGGCTTTTCTCACTTCATCATTATCAAGCGCTGCCTCAGTCAGCAAGATCTCAGTTCACCTTGGAGCTAAGGAATCGAAACATATAGTAAACCATGCGAGCATTCAGCTAGGAAGTAGACATAAGTTCTCTTCTCTAAGCACTGTTTACCAAGAACCTTCCTCATCCAGGAGACGCCCATGTTTCTGAGCTTTACTTTGATCCCAAAGCACAGGAAACTAAGTCAGGAGGAAGTGTTTTGACCTTCTGCCTCTCATTTCCTAACCTGGCCAGAACCAGGAAGTGCAGCGATAGGCTGAGTGACAAAGGCTGTTTTAATAAGCTTGCAAATGCCACTTCTCTCTTTTTTGGAGCTTTTCTCCCTCTCTCTGTCTTTTTGATTCTCTGTGCCACCTGGCAAGCTGTGCTGTCTCCCCAAGGGCCTGTTATGCTTTGCAATACCTGAAATGCATCAAACTTGGCCAACTCATGGAATTATCTGATGATATAAATTCTATGTGCTGAAATACGTGGAGAAGAGATTTCCAATTTGAGGCTAAGCAATATAAGATTATGAAAAAGAAAAACATATTCGCTGGCAAGGATGAAGTGACTGTAACATAGGAAAGGAATGAAGCATTCTAGCTGTCCAGTTTTGTACTGTTTACAATAATGACAATCTCTGGACAGACACTGTTACTGAAAGCTTTGGCATGATTTATCAAGTGACCACAATCTGAACAATGTCTTCTCTTATTGCTGTAATGACATTGAAGATTCATAGCTAATGTCTGTGATTTGTTATCAGATGGGTGGATCTGGAAGTTTCTAAGGCTTCTGCTATCTACAATTAATTTTTCCCATCGCAACAATCTAAATCCTCCCAAACACAAACAGTTTTACACATAATTAATTTCAAGCCCTTAATTTGCAGACACGCTGTTCTACATAAAGCTAAGCCCAAATGTAACTGCAGGGCTGGATCCAAGCCACCAGTGCTTCACCTAGAGAACCTCTGGCTTGCTGAAAAGGAGCCTGCAGCATGACCATTCCAACCAGTGCAAAGCAATATCCATCTGCCACCTAGCTGCTGTGCCTCCCAAGAGCTGTCCCCAGCTCTCTCCTGCTTCCCCATCCCCAGAGTGTGTTCAGTCTGAAAAATAAAATGAAGCCATATCTCTGGAGACAGTTTTGGCAGGATTTTTTTTCTAGTCCTGTTAGTTGCTCCTCTTTGCACTCCAGTTATTTACATGGTGTCACAAATCAGATAATCACAATATTTCCTAATAGAAAGAAATGAAGTCTATGGCCCCACCTAATCCAGACAGGTGATGTCACTAGGTTTGTTAATCTCAGACTGTCATCTACCATCCATCTCATAATTCAATTACCATGCCTATTACTTTGTCAACTACACTTATGCAATATGTATCAAAACCTACTTGGAAAATGAACCTATATGTGATTCATGGTTAGAATACAGAAAATCGTGTGTTTCTTGGGGGGGAGTTGGGAGGGGGGAGAAGAGGAGGCAGAGTATAAATGCGGGAGAGGAAAGCAAGATGGGGCTGCAGATTTGGGTTCCAGGGAGGCTCTAAAAGTTCTCTGCAGGCTGATGGTCACAGTACTTATGAGTGGCTACTCTAATGTTACAAATTTAAAAAGTCAAATCTCATTAAAAGAAATTGAAATGAATCTATTCTCGTCCCTGATTTTTCCTTTTAATTTTTTTTACATCCACATTGTATCTGTTTAGATTTAGTTCATCCCCTCCACATTTACACATGCACATATTCTTTTTCTTTTGAATCTAAGGAGTGGAAGCGTACATACTAACTTCTGTTTTAAGAAAGCCCGCATGCTAGAGTTCATCTTTGTGCTTGATATCAAACCTTTCAGTTGTGCAGTTGTAGGACTCAAGAGGTACCAGCCTCTTGAAGAAACTGTGAGAGTAATACAAAATTTTCAGCTGGGATTTACGACTGAAGTATAGCCAGAAATGTCACTTGGAATCAGAATGATGAACGCTATTGATTTCTTAAAAGTGCCAATTTATTAAATACTAATAAATAATAATTATTAGTATCATTAGAGTGATTTATATCATCATAACACTGGACAGAATGAATAGCACTAACAGTGTATTTGGGAGTCTCGAGTATCTGATGGATTTGCTATCCTGTGCTAAGTAGGAGACTAGGAAAATGAGCTACAGTTACTCTTAAATCTTCAGTTTTGTGCAGGTTCTGTTCCTCAGAAAGTTGGTAGAAGCTGGGTATCAGGTAATTCTCCCATTCACATTGACCTCTGGTCTTCCTGCACTGCACACTTCTGAGAAATTTGCACAGAGTTACTAGGTGGCTGGCCAGAAAACAGAGAATTCCTACTATGCTCAGCATTACAGTCTGACAGTTGCATATTCCTGGTTCTGTGTCAAAACTTTAGCTCCATTGTTTCTTATGGTAATTCTCAAGTGAAGAAAGCATGAACCACTATATGGCAATAAATCAGGTTAGATTTATACATTTGAGAACATTACTGTATAAAAAACATTAACTCCAGCCAAAACTGTGATGATTTCTGTTTTATACTCAGCAATAAAGCTAACTTGAACTTTCTAGCAATGAAAGATTTCTTATCACTTTTCTTGGGATATACTATATAGGAAATAACATTAGAAACCCAGAATAGGTTTAATTTCCAACTGACGTAGAAAAGTTGATTTTTTTTTTTCCTTTGAACAATGGAATAACCAGCAGTGACAAGTGATTGCTCCCACAGATGTCCATCAGTGCCAAGGCAAGGATGGCATTTGTTGTATCTTCTTCCAGTGGTGTACCACCTAATGGGGAACCCTTCCACCAGCTCATACTGTTGCATGTGGAGGTGGGCTGTGCAGTTCAGAGATCCCTGGCTGCCTCTGCAGCTCTGTGTCTCTGAGTGGGTCAGCTCATCCAGAAGCATTTTTTACACTAGCAGGTTTTCTGTGTTCCCTGGAAAGCTTGACTGTATGTGAAAGAGCTTGTGAGCACTAGTGATATGAGTACATGAGGACAGCTTGTGTATGAGCACTTGAGAAATCTGGCACCAAGGTATCCTGCAAACAAAATCTATTGCTCCAAAATTAGAAAGATTTTCTTAGCATGTGAAATCTGGTAGATACCTGTATATGTTGAAATTATTTCATTGTTCCTGAAACAGGCTTTACTGCATGACAAAACACTTCCTTACGGTAGATAGGTGTTGCCTTAACCACAAAAATGTGTGCAGGTTCAGCTGAGATAAGAACCCATCATTTCAGATGCTTATTCAGAGGTTTCAAACTGTTCAAAGCTGGATTTTCTGCTAGTACCTTTGGATCTGTATCTCTACAACATCATAAAGCTTGGTGGAAGTAGAAAAAGGAATAATACAGAAGACCCACAATTCTGCAGAAGTGTGGAGAAGTGTAGTCACAGAATCAGGTTTTTGGAGATGTGGACCTAACATCTTTCTGACTGACATGATTCCTTCACGTTTGGTAAAGGTTCTAAACAGAAGAAATCTAGGAGAAAAAAAAAAAGAACACTAAAAAAAACCTAGACACTATTAATATGCATTTTAAACTTATATTTATTTCTTATACATGAAATGGAATACTGTCAAAAAAAAAAATAATGCACTAGTATATGGATATTTTGTTTTTATTTAACTTAATAAATGTGTATTTTTGTGGTATCTGTTGTCACAGCACTGTATTTGGTGGTATTTCTAAAGCTTCTTTTAGAAAGAATGAAACAAAAGAAGAGGGGGAGAATACAGGATAATACTAGTGTTCAGAGGTATACTGCTAAAATAATGATTGTAATGCGTTCCACAGATTACTGTACCCATGATATTAAATCTTGACATTTTCAGAAAAGAGAAGGAATGCAAACAAAACATTTGGCTGGGCTGGTGCTACTTTGGCATTGAAAGCATCTAGAATAGCCTGATTTCTAAAGGTAAGTATCAAAAAAAAGAGAAAAGAAGCTGAACATTATAGTTCAGTTCCAGAGATGCTGACTTTGCATGAACCACAGAACTAGATTTAAAAACCAGTTGACAATAGCACAATTTCCGTTGTTTTTAGGGAGGAATGTAGGACATCCCCAACTTCTTAAAATGTGATCCTGCATAGTTCTGAGAATCAATGCATGGAAAGGTCTTCAAGAGATAATCTAGGCCAACGATTAACTTAAAGCAGCTGTCTCAGGTCTATGTCCAGTCATTTTGACTAGCTTTACAGGTGGGGATGCCACAGCCTTTTTGGGAGACCTGTCTTAGTGTCTGACTGGTTGTTTGATATTTCTTATATTTAACTGGAATTTTCTGCACTTTGGTTTGTGTTCATCTTGTTCTGTCACCCACCAATCATCTACATGCCACCAGTCATCTGCATGCACACATTAACACACATATCAGTTTACGTATGTTTCTCACTGAAATGCAAAATACCTCGTTTCTTCTGTCTCAATAAACCTCCATCAAAGAAAAAATATTTTAAGTTTTTGTAGGAACATTCAGTGAAGTAACACAAAACCAGATGTTTTTTATCATCCAAGTTCTGGCAAAGTCTTCCACACTGGGGGTTTTATCTCAGGCACTACGAACAGTGTCATGCATATGTTAGAATACCCCTGTGGATTGGTTTATGTGGGTATAGACTGCTGCCAATTCAAGCACTGTATGATAGAAATAGAGAAATGGTTTTTAGAGGTAAAGAACACCCTGTGGCTGTCCATCTGAATTCACTCCAACAAGACATTTTCACTCTCCAAGTTAAATGGAACTTAAAAAGTCATCTAGTTATACTGGGGAAACCAGGATGTGGTCCAGGTCCTTTAAATCACAGTCCTGACGGAGGATTTATCTTTATTTGTGAGCCTTGTCCCATCCTTTACTTTTTTTCCCTAAATTCACCTTGTTATTGTTTCCTCTTTACAAAAAAGAGAAGATTGTTAGACAGTTTTTCCTTCCTTTCCCTGTTTTGCTCTACTTTTTTTCCTGATTCAGACTTAGTCAAATTAAATATACAGAAAACAAAACAAACAGTCCAACTGTAACATCATAGGCCACCTCTTTGCTTGTCCTGCCCAGGGGCAAGACCAACAACAGCTTGCCTTGATCTTCAGGATCTCCAATATCTGAGAAACCGTAGTTTATTCCTGCATTAAAATACAAAGTTTTTGGTAGCCGCAAAGCTAATAGCCTGTCCTGGTGCAATAATCACACAAAAACTGCCTTTCCATGGAAACTGAGCCATCAAGCTCACAGTCCATGCATTAGGTCCGTAGCTACTGATTTAAATGCTTAGTTTTATTAGCACCAGCTATCTCTGGAAAAGGTTGTATCTAAGTCCTATGACATGCTCTGCTCCTCCTTTGCTCTACAACTATGTGTAGACCATGTGTTTTGACCCTAAAATGTCTGAATTCATTTACCATGAATCTTGCAGTATGGATTTTTAAAATTAACATGGTAAAATTTCTAGGCCAGGGCTGAATTTTATGATTTGTACGAAGGAGCAAAACAGAATACCACCCATATTCAGTTTTCTCCTCTTCTCTAAATTATACAGTTGTGAATTGTGTTTGTACTTACCATCTGCTCCTCTTCATATTTCTTCTGCGTCTTGGAAGCCAAACTTAGCAATACTACTGACTGGTTTCCTCCCAGCCTAGATGCCAAAGCTGTGCTTTGTTGTCAGCTTCACAAAGATGTGTTGACTCCAGTATGACTAAATAGCAAAAAGATGTGGGTTTAAAGCAGCAGTCCTCAAACTTTTGGCATCGCAAACCACTGTCAGCTGGTAAGATGCTCATTGACAACTGCTCATATTTTCAGTCCAATACTAACTGAAAGCACTAACAAGCCATTATGGCTCTGATGACTATGGCTGTGGATACCAATGGAACTCTACTGACCACAAGTATATAAATTAAAAAGACTATCAAGACTAATTGCCACTGCTGTGTTTCATCTGATTTCATATCCATATTGTGCAACACATCTAGCACATGGCATTTGCAATTTCCAGCCAAACTGGGCTCAGTTTAAAACAAGCACATATTTGCTCAGAAGTGACCCGCTTTAAACATGCTTGCACAATAGGTTGATTTTTTGTTTGTTTGTTTTGTTTTAGTTAGTGGGTTTTATTAAGAACATATTTCCATTTCAGAACAAAAAGTAAGCCCAAGAGACAATTTTCTTATCTCACATTTTGTAGAAGACATCATGATGAAAATCATGCATTTCACAAGTGAAACTGAAAAAAGCACTCATGGGATTTGTTTCTAGATGTTGAGGCATCTACAGCTATATAGAGCAAATCACCACTACACTAGAGGTATAACCATCACTAAACAGGTAAGATCCTCTCTGTGAAAGAAGTCAACTAAGAAGCTCAATAAGCTTATTCTATGCTGATGAATTTATGATAAAAAAAATAACAGAGGTTATTATAGCATAGATAGTAGTGTACATTTTTTTTCTGGTTCAGGTTTGAGAATCTGTATGTTCCAAGGAGAACAAACACTTCTATCACTTTAACATCTCCTATTTTGTTTACTTCTTCTATAAGGATGGAGGATTTACATCTTATTAGAGATAACATTATATTAGATTTTCATAAGTATTCACTCTGACTGTGATCTAGTCCTAGAGTAATTAAGGTATTCTGGAAAAGTACCAGTTGAGGTAAAATTGATCGATTTCTGATTGCTTTTTAAAAGTCCATTCAGAAGGAAACAGCATCTCTTCTGGCATCTAATAAAACCATGCTTTCCTGTGTTGCCCATGTTCTAGGAATGGCACATTACTGATAAAAATTGCATGTTCTCAGAGACTGACTAGTCTGATTGTTTCAAAGCAATAAAATTCCACATAGCAATTTTCCCCTTTTGATGCTTCTGCAGTTGTCTGGTTCTGTGGGAGTTCTCTATGTACTAAGATTTTGGCCAAAGTAGTCTGTCATGAGTAGCTGTGAAGGAGAAAATCTCAGTTCTGCATGTATAAAAGAAGTGTGAAGGGGTGTGTTTCAATAGTTCTGATGTCACCCAGGATGCTATTTCTAGCAGAGTGAAACAATTCATGAAAATGTCTGGACACTGTGTCTAAAATGATGTCTGAAAGAATCTAAAGTTGAGCATTTGGCTTTGTTCTGACTCTAAATTTGAAGAGTTTTTATCCTCTGTGGTTGACACTTAAATGCACACAGAATTAACAGTCAAAAAATTAAAAATTGCTTGGATTATAAGTAAATGCAATGCGTGGATCAAATAATTTGTTTCTTTTGAAACAAATCCTTCAGAACTGGGACAATAAGTTTAGAGGAATGTGAATCCAGTTATTTGAGAAATTCAAAAAGGAAAAAAGAATTCCTTAGTTAAAAATTAATTTTATTAATTTAAAAAATAATTCCTCTTCTAAGATTAAATATTTTACCCATGTGTAGCCAACCTTGTTACTGCTGATAAAATCTAATTTCCCTTTTGCAATGCCTTTACAACACAACATGATGACCCATGGAGATTATCCAGTTCTGTACTCATGATTACCATCAAAACAATTGAATTTGGCATGGAAAGGAGAGCAAGAAGAAAGCATGAAAAAATACAAATGAAGCACCTGTAGCTTCCATCCAATGATACTGCCTTCAACAAGTCTTTCAAATTATTCTAAATGACTTTTGGGCCATCCAGCCTTCCCTGCTGTTTCTCACTCCATACTGCATCTCACACAAGCATACCTCTCCTTTACTTTGGCTAAGCAAATCACTTTGATACTGAAGAAATAAAACTGTTTTATGCATTTCATCTGGAAAACCTTAACACCATCAACAATACTGTGGGCTGATTAGCTAACACATACTGCAACAATCATACACAAAGCAGCAAATCCCTGCTTTTTCTCCATATAAAGTGTTTAATATATACATTACAGGATTTTTTTGCACCTATCAGATGAAAGAAAGAGAATGTGCTCCAGATCTATGGCTATGTCTTCGAAGAAGGTAAAAAAAGTGGATATGAAGCTTGGTAGAGCACTTACTCTGCTGTTCTCCCTTGAAATCAAGCCCTGCCAGGCTTTCTTGTTAGATTGTTTTACAGTTTTCATAGAAATTGGAGGGAGCAATAGAAGTAACATCTCTGTAATGTTTCATATTTGTTATACTATTTCAAAATTCAGTTGATGAGGTGCTATTGAAATTTGCCAAGTTCTTTGGCTTGGGCCTCAGGTACATAAAATTTAGTTCTCAGCTCTGGATCTACCGCTGAGTCTTTTTCACAACCAAGCTTACTTTGGGTTTAGCATCTTCATAAACAAGATGCATTTCTAATTTATCTTGTCATGTTTTACATCACAGGAGAAAAGCAGGGGGAGGACTTCCATTTCAATTTGGAGTATTTTGAGTCAACACAAAACATTGATGTTGTTTTGACAAAAAAAGAAGAAAAAAAAAAAGTTTATTCAGCTGTAAGTCAAGGCAAGCCACAACCTCCCTACTATTACATTTTGGCTGTGACATTGAAAAAAAAAGATCATTAATGACACAGAGGTATGCTGCTGTACACCACAGGATGATTGGCCGTTTCTTTTTGCACATCTTTGTATGCAGAGAGAGGAGGTGCAAATCTGTCCTGCATATCTTTTTTCTTTTTTCCTTTGTGTGAGGGGAGCATTTTGCTGGTGGTAACTGGTAAATCCAGCAACCATGCATCAGCAGGATCGTGTGCCACTGGCGAAAGATTTATTCTACATTCTGCCCCATGGTTCTCTATTCAGCCTAAATCAACAATGGAAATACATGCTCAAGATAGTTCCATTTGCAGCTCAGGGTTCCTTCTTCTTTGTGCTTGCCATCTAATCTTCTCCTCTTTAAGAAGAGTATGAGCTCACCGATGCCAAGCTTGTGGTGGATGTCTGATATGCACTATGTATCAGTGTCACTCAGAGTATTTACAGACAAAAAGTGTTTTACAAGCCTAAGTTTCACTTGTATTCACTTAATTCCAATTCTCAGTCATTTCTGAAAATTTGTCAACTGTTATTCTGTTCTAAAAAAGTAAATCAACAACATTTTAAAGTCTCAAAGATATTGCAAAATATTTTTTCCAGCCTAAGGTTAGTCTCTGTCATTTCAACTGGCATGAAATTATTTTCACTCTGTGGCCCCAGCATTCAGAATTTCATGTCTGTTATGCAAAAGTGTAATTCATGATACTGAAAATACAGTGGTGGAAAATCACATGCAGTGAACTATGCATAATATTTTCAACAGCTAAAAGACCAAAAACCTTATCTGAGTCAAAATATGCTCTCTAGGATGCCAGTATGAATTCAAAGTACTTATATAGCCTTAAAAACAATACCACAGCATATCTACCAGGTCAAATTCAACAAATATTTTTTATTAAATCAACATCCAGCTGAAAATTCAGACTTAATTCACCATCTCCCCACAACTTCAAAAAACAAGGGAAACAAAGTTGATGTTCCCTCACAATTACAAATGGGAACAGAAGTGTATAATAAATAACTATATAATTTCTTAAATTACTATGAATAAAGTTAAGCATCACGTTCATCTATATTGCATTCGTTTTCTTTCAACTTTTTCCATCCCTTTTTAGATTTAATTTAAATCTCTCTAATCTGATAGAGGAGTAAAACATTCCAGATAAAAAACAATAATCATTTCAGGTTATTGTGCTGATGAAGAAGATACCATTTTTATTTGTTGCAGCTAACAGCTAAGCAGCGAGGACAGCCTGGTATGATCAGCTGAGGCAGGAACTACAATGATCTGATGATTATCACAGATTTCTTGGTCTTTTGTCTAATCTAGAGGCTAAACAATGTAGTTTCTCAGCAGTTTTAAGATTAAAGAGTGAAATCTGATAGATTTTATAGAGCCAAATAGGGTGCAATATGCTCTTGTAAATACAGTTTTTCAAAAGCCAGACATGTAGATCAGGTAAAAAATGTTTGACTCAGCACACCTCCATGACTCCTTTGGATCGCTATAAAGCCAGCTTTCTCTGTTGTTGCAATGTTTTCCATGGTACTCAGTGCCTTTCCTGGCCAAATCATCCCTCAGATTTGTCCACGTCAGGTGGCCCTTTCTGATTCTTATGTCTATGTTCACTGCTTGGTCCTACTTCCCAGGCTCTAGTTTTCCACAAGCAGTTCTGAAGAGTTTGCTTTGCAGCCCAGTGAGGCTGTGCTTGACCCAGATGCAGCACTGACTGGGAGGTTCACTTGAGGCACAGAGATGGCTTTTCAGTGGGACTGATCTGTTGTGCCTCTCTTTTCAGCAGAGTGGAAGCACCAGCTTTGTTCTCTGAAGAGAGAATAAATAAACAAGCAAACAAACCAGAGAGCAAGAATCAGGGCCTGAGCATTTTAGATATCAAGCATTATTTTCTATCTCTTTTCAGTTTTTAAAATTCCTGTCTCCCAACACCACTACATTCCTTGTACATCTGTGGGAGCTCAGCATGTGCACACATTCCAAAGAGCCTTCCTCATTCTAACAAGAATCATCTTTTACATCAAGATGTTGCAAGAACTCTTGTCACCCACAACCACTACTCATGTCTCTCTGTCTGATGGGGTAATCAAATAAATTGCTATCTCCTGCATGACCCTACTGCTTGTTTGGGAATGTTCATCTCCTCAGTCTCATGTGCTCTGTTTACCTCCAGTTGGGTGTACCTAATCTCCTGTCTCCTGTCCCCTCCATCCCTACCCAGCTCAGTTCTCTACCACTCAAATCACTGGACTATCTGATCCCTTCTCACCTTTTCATGGGATTTGCCAGCTAAGTACACATCTGTGACTGGGATCATTTCAGGACCACATCTGTAGGAAGAGAAAGTAGTCCTTGTTAGTGCTTCTCCATGTCTCTTACACTAATGATTACAAAGGTGGAGAGATATGAAAGCTTTAATCTCCAGCACTAGAAAAATAAAAAAGGAGAGACAACCAATTGCTTAGTGCTTTTTTTTCCACAGGGTTAGACTGAAGTCTTTAAGGGCTCAGCTTTGCAGGTCGCTACTACACAGTTTCCAGCTCCAGATGAAATCCTCTCAGAGTTCCTGAGAGATGGCAATGCCATCACCAGTGGAAGTGAAATAAGCACAGTAAGGAATAAGCACAGTAAGCACAAGCAAGAAAGTTAAGATTAATCTTTTATTGATGTGTATTTTGCCGTTTTGTAACTCCTGGTAGTTCCCATTCAAACACAAGCCACAGTGCCCTCACATAAGCACAGAGATGTAAGGCCTCCAGTCATCACAGGCTCTAGATCCCATAAGAGTATCAGGAGAAGGTTTTATTATCATGCTCCACCAATTCCAGAAATAGAAGGCTTCACTCAGTGCTCTTTCTAACCTCTTTCTTCTAGGAAGCAATCATTTTTTGACCAAAACAAAACCCAAAAGAGAGACACCTAAAAAAAAAGAAACATTATCTTTCTTTGCTTTTAAGTCAGCCTCTCCAAAGTCCTCAGGGAACAGACAAGAAAACAAGACCAGGTGCAGAATGTTCCTGTTCTTGAGCTGGGCTAAAACAAATTCATTGCTGAAAACAAAAATACATTCAAAGCAATCCAAAAGAAAACCTACACCTTGAAAACCAGGACACTGACCGTGTCTACAAAGGAGCCAGAAAAAACAGGGAAAGATATCCTTTTAAACCTACAGGCTGTATCTCTGGGCACAGATAGCAGAAATGGGTGTGTTTAACCGTTGTTCTGCTTTGGACAGGTACTGTGTAAAATAAAAGCAACTAGTTAAATCCAGACAGTGACTCCCTAAATAAATTTGGGTGTAAGCCAGCCTTTAGGGATCTTGTTGGCTCAGCAAAGAAAGATCACACAGCTCAGATTGCTTGTGAGCTGCAGGCTGCATCCCATATGGATCTCTACCAGAGTTACCTCCTCAGGTTCTGGTGATCCAAGAAAAGAGCATGCTGGCAGAGCCACAAGCAGGTATTAGCAGAGGTTCAGCTGTGAGCAAGGTGAGCCTGTAGACTTATTACAGCTAGACTGAGATGGAGGATACATCATGTGCTGTGAAGTGGTGACCAAGGAGAGAACTTTCTTCTTTACCACTGAGCTGATGTGTTAAATTATAAGGAGACAATCTCAGTGGCTACCTTAGGATTCTGGGTCTGCTTCCAAATATACTTCTCTTTCAACAAGAAAAGCAGATCAAATACACTCTTTGTATATTCACGTGGTGGTCTTTCAGCAGATATGTACTCAACACTTGCCTGAGCTTTGAAGAGGCTAATATGTCATACAAGTAGTCGGTGTTAATTGGCAGTGGAAGCTTCATTCAGGCTAACAGAGCTATATCTGATCTTTGTCAGCGAAAGATATTTCCTGGCTAACAAAAGACATGAAGGAAGGAGGTGTGGGATTTGGTAGCCACAGCTTAATGTCCACAGTCATAACAATTGCAGTGAATTTTTAAGTAGCTTCCCTCTCCCTAGTTAATCTGCTTTCATTTATTTTTATGAGGTATCAGTAAGCAGCAATTCATTTTAAGAGCTGCCTTACTTTCCTTAAAATCATGACGTATATGCAAACACTGAAAATAGACTGCAACAGCCCTCCCAGCCCACCTCCTGAATGTGACATTGTTTGTTATGGAAAAACAATTAACAAGAAGCAATGAAATTTGATTTCTTTAATCTGTGCAGTGATGAAAGCTTCCCTGATGTGTGCTTCTCTTTGTGGAAGCATTCCATGCTGCCACTAATCCCCTGCATTCTTTAGAGAATGCTCATTGATTTAACTACATCAGGTGCAATTAAGTTGTCCACAGGTATGCTTGTCATGCACTATACTGACATACTTTTGAGGCCATTGAGAAATTGCTTCAGAACATAGAAGGGTAGAAAGGGATCACTTAAAGCTGTGTTTCTAAAGCTTTCTAGATGCCTTTGACTTTCTGCTGCTTTTGCCCACAGTATTTTTCCCTCGTGGAAATAAGTGGAGACAAACAACTCTTCTGGGACTCTGCAGAATCTGTGAATCTGCCAGATAATTTCCACACAGAAGTCCACAGCTTCTGCACTGATTTACTGCAGTCTGTGCGACACACCTTATATTTTATCACCCAGCACTCATAAGGAAAGCAGCTCCAGGATCACACACACACAGTGACATGCACATGGAGTAGCAGTTATATGTCTAGCTTTGTGCAACCAAAGAAAGACTGAATCTTGTGAGCCACGTTAGGATCAACTATGTATTCTCTACTTGCACTGCTTCTCTTTAAATAGGATTTCCATTAAATTTCGCTAAATAAAGCAGATAAATACCTAGGATTTCATAGGGGGTCAGGAGACAGCAGTAACGCTACACTATCTTCTCAAAAGGAAGTCTAGGAAAAAATGAAATCTACACCCAGTATGCTGGAAACCCCTTCTTCTTCAGTGCCCAGTTTTGGCACCTGTCATGGAGAAGTTGTTCACAATGGTAAGGAGTGAAAATACTTCACCATCAGCAAATCAGCAGCAGTTCAGTCTGAAGACCTGGCTGTCAGAAAGGGAGACTGGTCCCACTGACATCATTGGTGTACTTTGCTGATACTGGTGCAACAAAATCAGAACTTGTCTCTGAAGAACCTCTAACCTAAGCAAGGCAGCTATTCTTGGTCACCTTACCACACAAACAGTGATATTAGATTTTTCTGGGGCTCTTTTGCTTTTGCACAGGACAACTCTGCCTATCTGTGGGATCTGCAGTGCCAGTAATCTCTCCATTCAGAAACTATATACAGGGAGCACTTGCAACGTTGAAACCAAAGTGAGATCAGGATGCCCTGAAATGAATATCAGGAGCTGTTGGACTTGCATAAATCTCCTCTTTCTCATTTTAGACAGATCGCATTTTTTCCAGTGCCTTGTAGCATGAGGCTACCATTGCCTTTAGCCACTGGCCTATCAAGGAAGGCAAATCCCATCTCATTGGTGGCTGTGTGAAGAGGCCTGTTTCCTGTAGGTTCCTTTTTCTAGGAATGTCAACCCAGGGATCAGTACCGAGAGAAAAATGGTGGCAAAAATTTAGATGTCATGAGGGGATACACACCAACACTGCAGCCTTGAGTTTGCACATTTTCCTAAAGACAGGAAGGAATCTGCCTGAAAGAAAAGGGCCCTCCCTAGGAAAAACTGTGGTCACAGTTTGAAACTGAAATCAATTTAATCTGAGTCTTCATGTCTCTTCCAAATGATCCCTGTGAGGTCCTAATAATGTCTGTTTTTAAGAGAGCTGAAGCATGTTTACATGTTTGTGGCACGTTATACCTGTTGCACAGGTAAATAAGCAATTTTAATAACTCAGCTGGCTACTTTCATAAACATTAAAGGAAGGAGAAAATGTATTTCTGTAATGACATCCGTAGTCATCCAAAGATAACTATGACACTATTTAAATGTGGACATGACAGTCTGTTTTTTACATATAGTCATCCTACACTGTTTATTCTTTACCTTCCCACACCAAAATGTCATTTCAACTTAAGAGGAGGCTCAGAAGAAAATGAAATTATTTGCTAAAGGTATCCTGAACCCCTCTAGTCTTCTGACTCACCTTCCCTATCAGCATTTTAGAAACTAATGAAAAGATTATCCAAATTATTTTGGATAATACAAAGAGCACCTTTTTATTTAAGACCATCACCTCATCCATCTGTATAACTGACATAAATAATTTTTTGAAAATATTAGTAGGTTTGATATTAATTCCTTTTCCATCTAGTCCATCTACTATCTTTAAACCATTTTGCAAGATGAAATAAGGTAATATTTTGTAAAAATGTGAATTATATGGATGTCTCTCTGCAGTCAGCAAAAGTTGCAGAGACATTGTACGTGGACAATGAAAGCAAGCAAGAAGCAGAACAGTTTGTGTGCACAAAGAAATTACAGAAAATGTCACTGATGAGGACTATTCTCATTGGCAACTGTGAACTGAAACCAGGAGGATAGGATGTAGGCATGACTTAAGAAGCAGCAGAACTCACAGGTTGGGAAGGTCTTCTCAAAGACCTAGTCACAAAGTCTTCTGGAGCCTTCCTAATTATGCTGCTGAGCTACTGGGACATGTACAAGTCATAACAGCTTTGAGCAACCCACAATTTTGAACGTAATAATAGTAAGGCACCTGTATGATGAAAAACCTTTTTAGATTAACTGGTAAGAACCGATTCATTTCTGAAGTCAGTCTTTTTCATTAATGTTTAAATTAGGAAAAAATATGTGTGTAATAAGAGTGTGGAGGATAGTAAGAAATGAAATAGTAGCTGTGATACAACTTCACTGCTAAGTTACTGCCTAAAGCCTACTGTTCCACAAATAAGCAAGCTCACTTCTTGCTCTTCACTGTTAAGCTTAGTATTTTTTGTTAAAAATAATTAAAAGCCTCCATAGAACTGCTGTAGCACAGAACAAGTTCTAAAACTAGCTTGCAGTTGTCAACTGACCTAGCTTCACTGCCTGAACTAAAAGGTGCCAGTTTACACCTGCTGAGAATCTAAGCTTCTTTTAAAAGGAAAGAAAGCCAAGATAATAAAGGTCTGTCTCCAGAGTTGCAGCTCAACCAGGTAATCTGCTCCTGCTGCAATTCCTGTGAGGTACTTGATAATTCCAACTCCAAAGACTTCATCCAAACTTTTGATGAATTGAATTTTCACAAAGACAAAAACAAAAATGAAATTAATCCAGAATCAGCCTCAACATTATTTTTTTCCTTGTTCAGGGCCCACAGCATTCAAAAAGAAAGATGTCTTTAAGATTAGATTCACAGCTTATTCAGTTTCTGCATTGCCTGAGGTTGCAGTGAGAACCTTGATGTTTCATTAAAAGATTAGCAGAAGCATTGACTTGCTGACTAGAAAGTTAATGAAAACTGAAATTTCATGATGCTAAGATAAGAGTACAATTTTATTGAGAGCCACAAGCAGTTATGCTCAGTGACATCTTTCATGTCATTGCAGTGCACACCACAGGAAATCAAATGCTACATCAATACCTGACAGTGACATCCTTTTGGGACACTCCAGTGGTGCCTTGTGGATTTAGAGTCATCTGAATGGGCAGTGAGCTGGTGAGCATGAAGGTGTCCTTAACCTCAGCAGAAGGGGATACTCCACAGCAAGCAGAGCTATGGGAAGATGTGTAGCACACAGAGAAGCCAGTACTATACGAGCTGTCCTGCAGGAGCCTTTCCAACTGGCACAGAATAAAGCAGCCCTGTAGCTATTCTGACACACTGAGGTATGGCACAGTGCCAGCTGCAGGATCTGAAAAAGCCTGACCTCAGCATGTTGAGCATTGAACCCATAGTGCTGAAGAGCAATATGCAGGCAAGAAACATTCAAAGCAGTGAAAAGGTCGCTATCCAAATTTAACTCCAAATATTAGGCCATAAAATGATCTCCGCATAACACTTAGTTAATTTAAAACTGAATACCTGTGGGATTGTACATCTTTTGCCTTGAAGTGCAGTGTGTTGGCACAGAGAATAAATGCTGTTGTGGAAGAGTTATTTCATTGCATGACAATTGAAGTAAATATTGTGGAAGTGTTTACATGTGTTTCTTTGGACGTTACCATTCTTTTTAGTTTGATAAGCTGCAGGCAAAATAACTTTGATAATGTTGAAAATTCCTTTTCAGTCATATTTTATACAAGTTCCTGTGAAATTGAAAGTACAGAATGTTTCCTCACTGCAATCAATATCTTGTACATGCAATAATTGCCAGAAATACACAGAGACACCTGGTTTGCTATTCAGGGATCCCATATTCAGGCTATGATCTTGCCACTACTTTCTATCAGCTAAATATTTTTCTTAGAACACATTCATGAATTCACATGAAGATACACGCACATACATACATATATATATATATATACACATATATAATTGCCTGAAATATAGTAACAGTTTGGGGTAAGAGGAAAGTACACACATAGCATGCAGGTTTCGTTCATCTGTATGGAAGTTAATCACAAGAAAAAAATATGTATCACAGAAAATTCTTGGGAATATATAATATTACCAGAATTAGTACCTGCATTTGTTTCTGTCTCTTGGGAACTACCTCATATGCTATCTCATTTAAAAAATAAACAGTGAATTTTCTAAATGGTATTGATGGATGACAGTACGTTCTTCGATTTTTTTATCTGAGATCCTTCCACCTTTTGACCAGGTTGATTTGAAATATGTCATAGAGGATTCAACTGCACCAGGGGAACAGAGTGAGTCAAATATCTGGATGGCTTCCCTGATGGGAGACAGTCTCTTTTTTTAACATATAATATTTTCATAAATATATTTACATTTTTTAAAAATGGAGATGGGGAATGATTTGATTAACAAAAAAATAGTTTGGAAGAAAAAATAATAACATATTCACTTTCATCTTCATTCCTCACGCTGAAGAGACGATCCTCTCCCACCTAATTATAGTCACAGTGAGAAACAAAGCTCCAGGCTCCAGGCTTCAGCTCATTCCTGAAGCTAGAGTAAACTCTCCAAAATTTAGATATACCAATTTCCTTCTTCTCCTTCTCCTGCTACCTCAGACTGCACAAGTGGAAACACAGAAAGCATCCCAATTTATGCTTTTACCTAAAAATATGATCAATACTTGGCACAAATATTATTCTGCTGGGAAAATCACCATGGGAGGGAAGAGAGGCCTTCATTGTATAGAGCCAAACCTGGTTCCTCAGTGTTTCAGGTTTATGCTTTCTCAGCAAAATAGTGTTAACCTTCTTTTCTGCTTGTAAAATAAAATATGCAATATTAATTCCTCAGTAACTGATTTTTCAGCTTTTAGACTGACAGAAAACTACAAAAGCATTCTTCAGTAGGACTGATTTTTCTTATTTTTTTTTTTTTCTTATAATAAAAGGTGGCAGAGTCAGCTTTCTTCTTTAACATGAAATTATTTTACGTTGCCAAGAATATTTTTTTTTCTAAAGATGCCAACTTTCTGTAAGCACTAGCACTTTGAAACATCTAGAAAATGGCAGCAAAATGAAATTAAAAAAATCAGCTTTCGAGCTATTGTGAGGATAAGAACACCATCTGCAGACTTAAATATCAAAGACTTTGACTTATAACTAGCTGATTTTTTTAAAATAGACTTCTTGTCCATTTTGTTATGGATGAAGTTCTTCTGTAGTTAAACACAATGAGTACATCAAGAGTTAACTTGAGACTGTCAAACCTCAGATTATAGATCATTATTTTCTCTTGTTGCTCTCAAGTTTCAGTTGGAAAAAAAAGCAGATGTTAAAAACATCATAGTACCACAAATAGTGTTTGTTTGAGCTGAGCAAAATGTTTGTATTCTGTTCCGACGCCGTGGTGTGCAAGTCTGCTCTCAGAAATGTCATATCCTTAAATCCTATATGCAAAAGCTATATTTGTGGAATCTCATGTAGTACACAAGGAGAGGTAAAGGTTTCTTTAACCTTTGCGACGGGCAACACTTGAAAACAAAATACCAACGTTAGTTTCTGAATTAACATAACATCTCCTCTGAACTCAACGAAGTCAGTGTGGACGTAGTTAAGGTAGTTGCAGCTAATAATTTATCTGGTAATTTAGAATTTTGTTTTCTTTAGTGGGAAGGACATTCGAGCCAACTTCAATTTTAATGAATACATTCATCATTAAGAAGTGTTTCAAAGTCATGACCTATCTGCAAGCTACTCATTTCACCTCTGCTTTCCACTCTGCTTCAGTCATTCCTGCTGTCAATTGTCACATAGTATTTCTGATTCCATAGCTGACAGAAGGAGCAAATGTTCATAAAAAGGACTAGGAAGATCAAAAACATGCCTAGTAGATATGGTGCCCATACAGTGTGAAACAGGTTGATTGCATGAGTGCTCCCATGGAAGCAGCAATGAACATAAACAACTGCTCAGAAAACAAGAATTCCATCAAAACTGGTTGTGATAGAAAGATAAGTCTTCCCAAAGCTATTTATGTTTCATTTGTTACCTGAAAAACTCCAGAACAATACTGCAGTCTGATGAATCTGCACATCCATGTTATTCCCTATGACAGATTTCATCTCCTGTGAGGCAATACAGCTTTTGTTTCTAGGAGGGAAGGAAGGTCATAGTATGTGACAGGATATATGGTTCGTGATGGGATATATAGTCCAGACAAAAAGAGAAAATAGAAGGATAGACTAATCCAGCAATAAGTCCCACCAGGTACTCTTAAACTGCCACAAGTAAATTTAACGGTCTGTCAAAACAATTTGTTGCTGAAATATTGTACTTGAAAAACTGAAGCGTTCATTAGGAACCAAGCTCATTTTTATCAATTCTTTTTCTTTTTTTTTTTTTAAAAAGAAAATTATTGTTTTCCTTTGCTCAAAGGATATTAAAAAAATAGCACTCTGTGAAGACTTGCTATTTTCCACTTCAGTGTCCAAAGGAAAAAAGAACATAAAAACAAAGATCAGTTTGATCCAAATTAAAAATAAATAAATAAATTCTTTCCTTGAAATGAAAACTTGCCAAAAACATTCTTTACCTAATAAACATTTTGTAAATTCCAGGAAATAAAAAATTGCATTTGGCAAATCTAGCCTTACTCCCTTCAAAGCAAAGCAAAAAACAACAATGACAAGAAAACGCAAGCACACAAAAACCAAACAGAAAATAACCAAACCAAAACCAAAACCAACCAAATAAATAAATATTGTCCCCTAAACATAAAGAATTTTATCATGCATGAAGGTATCAAAGTCAATATTTTGATCTTTCTGATTAAGCTTATCCCCACATCAGCCCTCCAAACCTTTTTTTTTAGCAGTTTAATCCACTATAGCCAATATTATTAATAGGAAAATGATGTTTTGGAGAATAGGAGAGAAGGTATAAGAAAAAAAAGAGAGGAGAAACAGTTAATTACAGAATGATTTACATAGTTCAGTATTTTTTGACCCTTTCCAGCTGTATTCTACAGTGCCTGTGAATACTACTTAATAAAAAATTAACATTGAGATGTTTCTCCAAAGTCTATTGGAGTCCTTATAGACTCCAAATGACATCACTAACAACTGGATCTTTGGCATCTGTAGTTGGAAAGATCTGTTAATTTTTTTGCCAGTTCTGACAAAGTCTATCTGAATCAAATGTTGTACATCCAAATGGACAGCAAATATCTGATCAGAAAAAGAAAAAAAAAAAAGAAGTATGGTTTCATTTAAATTGTATTGCTTAGGCTGTCTCTACAGACTTCTATCATGCTGTATTTTGCCAAGTTGGCATTTATATTAGTTCAAATAGTGACTGCATCCAATTGAAAGTTCTGAAAGAATTAGAAACAGATTGTTTTTTAAAAATATTTGGAAATTTGTAAATCCAAAGACGTCACCAGCTACCCAGTCTTTCTATACTTTTTCTCTATTTCCTGTAACACTCTCATGATGGCAAACATGATTCTAACATTGTCTCTGCACAACAAGATCATAGGACTCAACTACATCAGACAAAAGCTCAGCATCACCCAATTTACAATGTATTATTAGCAGTTTTGCTACTTCTTGAAAAACAAAAAAGGCTACTTTTTCTTGTGAGAGATAAACTGGAGCCTGTGAGAAATACGTAACAGGCATTCACATTCGTTTTTTTAGGACAGTGTTCTTTTGCAGTGAAAAAAACCTCAAAATTGTAGAGAGCTTAAGTGTGAATAGGAGATCAAAAATTTCATTTCTCCCAAGTCCAGAGGCAAATTGAACTGGATCACACTTGTTGCATTAAGAATGCATTTATTTTCAGTTAAAGTTAGAAATACTTTGAGAAGTGTCATTACACCTTATCAATACTTGCTTTTTTTTTTTTTTTTTTTTTTTTTTTGTCCCAAGATTTCATAAGGCTGCTCCAAATTAACAAGTGGGAAGAATGTAAATGTTATGTAATGATCCAGAAATCTAAAAAAAAAAAAAAAAAAAAAAAAAGCCTAACCAACAATCCACAACAATGATACATGTGGTTTTCTTGATCACTATTTGTGTGGAAATCTTTATAGCTTTGCTCAGGAACGCACATGGGCTTTGGAGTTTGGCAAGGACTGGCCTTACAAACTCTGTATGAAGGACTCTAAACTCTGATCAAAATCCTGGATCTGCAATGGTAATGACATAAAAAGCATTACTAAGATTTTAGGATAAGAGTTGAAGAGTCCTAAAAATGTAGGCATTTTTTTTGAAAACAGTTAAAATCTATGGCACAACCATGAGAAAGAGATGACAGTGGTAAAGGGCGTCACTCAGAATGAGGACTTCCTTCTGCTATCACACAAACTTCAGATAAAAGAAAAAAACAACAAAAAAAGACATTCTCAAAACATTTAGTACTAATATCCTGATTCTCATTATAGCATTTTTTAAAATATATATTTTGAATATATATTTTTAATATATATTTTATATATATATATATATATATGCTGCTTAAATATAATACCCTAGGTAAGTTTGGATGTTGCTCCAAGCCTGACTTATGGGGCCCCACCTCCAGAAGGCTGCAAATCTGCCTCCTCACCATCCTGAGCTCTTAACTCATGGGTTCGTTGATCGTAGCAACAAGCTCCCAGTTTTCCCAAGTGGTGTTCTTCTGCATAAATGTCTGATATGGTAAACTCTGCAAAAATAGCTCCCATGGGGTGGGTAAACATCACTCCAAGCCCACTGAGTTAGCCTGCTGTGGTGGAAGGTCTTTGCAGATGGAGAATGAGCACAGAACTGCTTGTCAGCGCTCAACACTAGTGTGGGGCCTGTTCCCATGAAGCAGAAAGTTACTGATGCAGGTGGCTATTCTTTGTTTACTTCCCAAACTTAGCCCTGCTGGGCTGCATATCTTCCTGTCTTCTCTTAAGTGAGAAAAGATGTGGAATCAGTGAGACTTTTGCTTTGTCTCTGCACCTCCAAACCCTAAAAGGAAGCATTCCAAAATACTGGAATTCTCGCATCTCAGTGGGCTGCTGCAATTACCAAGGAGGACAACCTGAAATGAAAATGGAAACCTTACCAGAAGGGATGCTCTGGGTAAGCAGATAGGACTTGATTCCTGCCAGAAGGTGGGGCACTGCTAGTACCCCAAAGAGGATATTATAGCCAAACAGATCCTGGCTGTCAGTGGGAGGGAAAGTGGGAATGCAGTTGACTCCTTAGCCTCCAGTTATTCCAGGCTGAATCAGAATAGGATTGGAGACCTGCAGTGGTCATAGCTTGAACTCTGGGTCAAAGAAGAGCTGTGATGCTTCTATGTCATACTGTGACAAGCTGAACTTGCGTCTTTGCCATAAGAACATTGACCTGCTCTCATTACTACACACTGCCCGGAGATTCCTTGCTGGGAACCACACCTGCCAGGACACAGGCATACTCTTACTCACAGGTGCAAGGTGTTGACACCATGACATCATTCGAAGAATCACAGAATGGCCTGGGTTAGGAGGGACCTCAAGGATCATTAAGCTCCGACCCCAGAAGGGCCATGAATCTCCACATTTAATACTAGACCAGGCTGCCCACGGGCCCCTCCAGCCTGGCCTTAAACAGCTCCAGGAATGGGACAACCTCTCTGGCAGCCTGTTCCAGTACCTCACCACTCCCACAGAAAAGAACTTACCCCTGATATCCTACCTAAATCTTCCCTCCTTCAACTTAAAACCATTTTCCCTTCTCCTGCTATTATCTATCCTTAAAAGAGTTAACTCCCCTCCTGTTTATAGCCTCCATCTAGGCACTGGAAAGCTGCAGTGAGGACACCTGCAGCCTTCTCATCTCCAGGCTGAACAAGCCTACCTCCCTCAGCCTGTCTTCGTAGGGAAGGTGCTCCCGTCCCCTGATCATCTTTATGGCCCTCCTCTGGACTCTCTCCAACAGCTCTCTGTCTTCCTTGTACTGGGGCTCCAGACCTGGATGCAGTACACTAGATGGAGCGTCACAGAGGCAGAGCAGGGAGGCACAATCACCTTCCTGTCCCTGCTGGCCACTTCTCTTCTCATGGAGCCCAGGATACCATTTGCTTTCTGAGCTGCAAGAGCACACTGCAGGCTCATGTTAAAATTTTCATCCACCAGGACCATCAGGTGCTTCTCTGCAGGGCTGCTCTCAAGGTCTCAAGGGCCGCTCCTTCCAGTCTGTATAAATGCCTGGGATTCCTCCGGCCCAAGTGCAAAACCTTGCACTTTGCTGTGTTGAACCTCATTAGATTCACCTGGGGCCCACCTTTCTAGCCTCTCGAGGTCCCTCTGAATGGCATCCCTTCCTTCCACTGTGTCAACCACACCACTCAGCTTGGTGTCGTCAGCAAACTTGCTGAGGATGCACTCGATTCCGTCATCGATGTCACTGATAAAGATGTTAAAGCGCACCGGTCCCAAGACAGATCCCTGGGGGATGTCGCTTGTTACCAGCCTCCACCTGAACATAGAACCATAGAATCACCATCCTCTGTCTGCAGCCTTTCAACCAATCCCTTAGTCATCTGGTGGTCCACCCATGAAGTCCACACTCTTCAATTTGGAGATAAGGAAGTGGTGGGGGACCATGTCAAAGGCCTTGCTCAAGCCCAGGTAAATGACACTGGTCACATTTCCCTTGTTCCACCAGTGCCACCGCTCCATCATAGGAGGCCACCAGATTGGTTAAGCATGACCTGGTGAAGCTGTGCTGGCTATCTTGGATCACATGCTCATTCCTCATGTGATCAAGCATGTGGTCAAGGAGGATCTGTTCCATGATCTGCCCAGGTACAGAGATGAGACTCACTGGCCTGTAGTTCTCCAGGTCCCCCTTGCTCCCTTTCTTATAAATGGGAGTGACGTGACCCTTCCTCCAGTCATCCGGCACCTCACCTGACAGCCACGACTTTTCAAATATGATGGAGAGAAAGATGAAGATGCATGGTTCACATCAGAAAACCAGCATGTCCCAGGAGAAAAGAAGACATTGGCAGGAATGGGCAGCAGGTTTAGCAGCAGGGTTTATAGATCACCATATTGTTTCTATGCTAGGGATGAATACTAGATCAAATTTTGCTTGTACTGCATATATTTGTTGATGTTCAGTGCAGTGAAGCAGGAAACAACAGCTTTCCAGCAGCACTGAAAATGAAGTCACCAGGGAACAGATTCTGCCTGCCTTCCTACTCCAGTGAAATGTCTCATCTCATCTCTCTATGGGGCCGGATGGCATGCATCCCAGGGTTCTGAAGGAGCTGGCTGAGGTGGTTGCCGAGCCGCTCTCCATCATATTTGAGAAGTCGTGGCTGTCTGGTGTGGTCCCGGATGACTGGAGGAAGGGTCACGTCACTCCCATTTACAAGAAAGGGAGCAAGGAGGACCCTGGGAACTACAGGCCGGTGAGTCTCACCTCTGTGCCTGGGAAGATCATGGAACAGATCATCCTGGATGACATGCTTGATCACATGAGGAAAGGGCGTGTGATCCATGACAGCCAGCACGGCTTCACCAGAGGAAGGTCATGCTTGACCAATCTGGTGGCCTTTTATGATGGAGTGACGGCATCGGTGGACAAGGGAAAGGCGACCGATGTCATTTACCTGGACTTGAGCAAGGCCTTTGACATGGTCCCCCACCACATCCTTATCTCCAAACTGGAGGGATGTGGATTTGATGGGTGGACCACTCGATGGATAAGAAACTGGTTGAAAGGCCGCAGACAGAGGGTGATCATCAATGGCTCTATGTCCAGGTGGAGGCTGGTAACGAGTGGCGTCCCCCAGGGATCTGTCTTGGGACCGGTGCTCTTTAACATCTTTATCAATGACATTGATGACGGAATTGAGTGCACCCTCAGCAAGTTTGCTGACGACACCAAGCTGAGTGGTGTGGTTGACACAGTTGAAGGACGGGATGCCATTCATAGGGACCTCGAGAGGCTAGAAAGGTGGGCCCGGGTGAACCTGATGAGGTTCAACACTGCAAAGTGCAGAGTTTTGCACTTGGGCTGGAGGAATCCCAGGCATCCCTACAGACTGGAAGGAGAGGTCCTTGAGAGCAGCCCTGTGGAGAAGGACCTGGGGGTCTTGGTAGACGAAAAACTTAACATGAGCCAGCAGTGTGCCCTTGCAGCTCGTAAGGCAAATGGGATCCTGGGCTCCATCAGAAGAGGGGTGGCCAGCAGGGACAGAGAGGTGATTGTTCCCCTCTACTCTGCTCTTGTGAGGCCCCATCTGGAATACTGCGTCCAGGTCTGGAGCCCCCAGTACAAGAAAGACAGGGAGCTGTTGGAGAGGGTCCAGAGGAGGGCCACAAAGATGATCAGGGGACTGGAGCACCTCCCCTGTGAGGACAGGCTGAGGGAGCTGGGCTTGTTCAGCCTGGAGAAAAGAAGGCTGCGGGGTGACCTCATTGCAGCCTTTCAGTACATAAAGGGAGCCTACAAAGAGGAGGGGAATCAACTCTTTGAAAGGGTGAGTGACAGCAGGACAAGGGGAAATGGTTTTAAGCTGAGGGAAGGGAGATTTAGGTTGGATGTCAGGGGGAAATTCTTACGGAGAGAGTGGTGAGGTACTGGAACAGGCTGCCCAGGGAGGTTGTGGATGCCCCGTCCCTGGAGGTGTTCAAGGCCAGATTGGATGGGGCCCTGGGCAGTCTGGTCTAGCATTAGGTGGAATGGTGGTGGCCCTGCATGTGGCAGGGGGGTTGGAGATTCATGATCCTTGAGGTCCCTTCCAACCCTGGCAATTCTGTGATTCTGTGATTCTGTGATCTTGCAAGAAGCCTTTCTGCTTGCATGAAATATCCTTGTTTATCCACTGGCACCTGAAGTGGCACTATAGTGCTGAGCTAGTGGAAAGCAGCAAAGCAGACTCAGATGTGTCCCATTGCCACAGCACAATGGTAAGATTTCCCAGTCAGAAATTATAAAACTCCAGGACTGGAGCTGAGACAGGAGCCCTGTATTCATTCGGGAGAGTATGCTCCTCAGCCTAGCTTCATCCTCTGCTCAGCTAACTGCTTTTTAAAATCTCGCCTTCTAGGGAAAGGAAGGCAAAGCAAGGGGGAAGGGAGGTCAAGGAAGATCCCAGCAATCATGAGTCACCAGGGCCTGACACTTATTTAGCAAATAGCATAAATTAAATTATTTCAAAGGCAATAGCTGCTGTGAAACAGCATGAGACAGTATGCTTTTCATCAAGCTCAGCATGGTGAGCAGTAAAAGCTCAGTGGGAGAACACAGTTATACACTGACCTGCTCCTATCCAGTTGCTTCATGCTACAAAAGAGGAAAAATGAAGAATCTCTGCTGCCTGAAACTGCAAAACAAATATCCAATCTGGCACCCATAGGAGAGTTAGATGTATGCCTATTTTTGTGATATGTTTCCTACAGTCTTGGTGGATTGTGATGGTAAGCCTCATAGAAGAAAATAGTCATCATATTTACTGTAATTTAATAATGAAGAATGAAGATGCTTCTCTGGCTTTGACATGAATCCAAATAATGAATTCTTTATAATCCTGTTGTTCTCATCCTGAGAGCAGATGCCACCCATCAATATCAGCATTACAGAATCATAGAATCATCAATGTTGAAAAAAACATTTAAGATCAAGTCCAACCAACAAACCATCACCACTATGCCCACTAAATCGTGTTCCCCAGTGCCACATCCACAGAGTTCTTGCATCATTAACAGTCTAGATCAGATTCCTGTCCTGTTTCCTACTGTGTCTTTTTCTGAAGCAGTGAGTTTGTGCTGAGCATCTCCCAAGGTTGGCAGACTGCCACAGCTTGGAGCCACGTGATAGCATGAACACCATTGAAGCAGCTTTTGAGGCCCATAGGTATTAGGAACATAAACATGTAGAAATCCACAAGAAACAAAAACACTGGGCTCTGTCAGCACTGGTTAACCATGTTGCCTAGAGCCCAGTTTTCAAATAAACATAATATTTATTTTCCTAGCTGAAAGTGTAAAGTGAGCCATGAAGAAGCAGGCATAAACCTCTTTCACTTGCTGGATCACAAAAAATCAGAGCTCTTTGTGAACATGGCAGCAGATGCTGATGGAGGGACTATCAAATAGATAGATTAAAGATGGTAGAAACAGTTCCTTAAAGCCTCCCTTAAAGACAAAAGGATAAAGACCTCATACCTCCCTTATACTGCTCTCACATATATCCTGAAGACTAAATAGGCTTCCAGTCCAGGAGAACGCCTGCACTGGTATAGTTTCAATTATGAGCATCATCATCAATTATGAGTATCATCAACATTTCTGCTAATGTCAAGACCTGACAGCTTTTCCCTGATCTCACAAGGTCCTCTTTCCATTTATACAGTTTCTCATATGAACACATAACTGAGATGAAGTGCAGCCCTAGAGTGATTCTTCTTTGCTCTGCATTTTTCAGCTGTCGCCCTCAGGATATCTCTCAGGTACTGATCAATATCATTCTCCGTAAAATCATCCTGTAATTGAGAAAAAATTTAGGAAGAAACAGTTTGAAACATAAAAAATGGGTATTATCACAGTTTATTCTTACACAAACTCACTTTCACCACTTCTTATCTCTATGCTTTATAGGTATAGGTGGTAAGAGCCAGAAAAAACATCCTTTTTCCTCATGTGTGATGTTCACAGGTAACTGCTGAGCTTCATCCTAGGTTAACTAAAACTAGCTTGATTAGGTTAATTTGCCTTTAGCAATTCTTTTCAAGCTGAAATGACTCACAACGTTCAAAACTAAATACAGCATTTATTAAGAAGATGATCCAGGGACTGATGCTTTAAAATGCTCTGAGGTTTGCGTTAGTACTGTACAAAGAAAGAAGAACAAACATCATCTTCTTTGAAATCATACAGCAAGATACATGCTCACTGCATGCAGCCATTAATATTTTTAGCAAGGTCAGAAGAGATCTTTGTCATTATCCTTCCTTGCCAAAAGCCTCGCCCAGACATTTCTGCATGAGGCTAGAACTTCTGTGTGAGCTATATTGTATCTTATTTTAAAAGATATTAATCTTGATTTAAAGATTGGAGAATTCCCCATGCCCCTAAGGTAAGTTATTCTAATAGTTAATTATCCTTTCCGTTAAAAAAAAAAAAAAAGAAAGAAAAGAAAAGAAAAATTACTTGTCTAATTCTGGCTAGCTTTCTTCCAAGTGTTGGCTTGCATTCTGCCTTTTACTGGTTTAAGACGATTTTGTATCGGAAATATCTTCCCCATGTAGGTACTTGCAGGTTATAATTACATCAACTCTTAATGTTTCTGAATGAAATAAGTAGATTTAGGTTCTTAAAATTTATCACTGTAAGACAGTCTTGTCCAGCCTCAAATCGTTCCTGAAACTCTTTTCTGCATCCATTCAGATTTTCCAGAATTCAACTATGAGTTGTGGACTGCAGCATAAAACAGTACTCCAACACTACTCTTGTTTTATAGATGTAATTTCAACTCCTTATGCCTATTGGATAGGCAGAAAAGACCATATTTGCTGGCATTAATGCAGCATCACTCAGG
Organism: Phasianus colchicus; assembly: GCF_987193195.1. Classification (NCBI taxonomy): domain Eukaryota; kingdom Metazoa; phylum Chordata; class Aves; order Galliformes; family Phasianidae; genus Phasianus; species Phasianus colchicus. Next base: position 26,054,410 of record NC_143476.1, on the reverse strand, counting down.
GAACTCTCATTCATATTCGTTGTCCACCATAACTCAGCCCTTTTTGAGTTCAGACAGTTCCAAACTTTGGCAGTCCCTGTTAAAATCCCACATACCACTTCTTCAGCTTCTTCAGGTTGAATCAGCTGTGTGGAAACTCATGCTGAGCAAGAGAGTCGGTTATCTCAAAGAAGTCAAGTGGGTGTTCACAGATAGATTGTCCTCACCCGACCATTTTTGAAGGCATTATTTTGGTTTTAGGTTTTTTTTTTCTGTTGTTATCTGTCAGCTGTATCTGTTTCCCTTCAAATTCATAATTCCTTGCCATATTTGCCATATATGCATTTGTACACTAGAAAAGAGCAGAAACAAAATTTAAGGAAAAATGACATAATACAAATTGGTTTTTTTGTTTTTTTGTTTTTTTTTTCATTAAGCCCTGTTTATTCTTCTTTAGTTGTTTAAATATAAATCAATATTTTACAAATGCTATCACATTCTTTATCTTAGTGTAGCTTGAATTTTTTGTCAAATTAACAACAGATTAGCTGATTTTGGATAACGACTGAGAAAGAAGTGTTGGTCTTGTTTCTTCTTATCTTGTACCACTGCATTACTCAGTGGCTCAGTGGATATTCTGTTTTTGTAGGACCCTGACTGCCCCCCAAGATGCACTAAAGAAGACTGTTTCTATCTTCTACTGGTCTGTATCTTTCTTCACAATTCTGCTTTGCTTTGTGGTTACCTTTTTCCTGTTCCCGCAAGTCAGATAGAGAATTTAAAATTGCGACACAGGATACCATCTTCTTTTGAACACAATGTTTGTCATTACCAAGATTCTCAAGGATCTCTCACTTCCATATTAGAGGAAAGTGAATACAGTCAGTTATGAAGACAGATACCATTGTTCAATGCATGTCTTGTCTCACATGTGGGTATAGTTAGTCCCAGGTAAGAGAGAAAAAAAAATAGGATATTCTTTTAAAACAGATCATAAACATTTGGTTAGTTAAACATTAACAAGAATCTGGATCCATTTACATACACACACGCAAAAACCCCACTATGTCCAGTTCATTTGTAAAATTAGTTAGAAAAAGACTAGGTGGGACAAGAATATAAAAATGAAATTGTAAGTGAAAAAAAAACTAAGAATGCTTTTCTTCTCCTTTAAAGGAAAAGAGACTGATGAAAAATGGATTACATGAGAATCTTTAAAATTAAGAGTGACTTAAAAAGGACCTTCTTAGGGCTGCATACTGATATATCTGCCTTGCATATGCATGTACATTTGTGCATTCATACCTGTGTATGCAATATATAATGTGTAGATATGTTTACAAAAGCACTTTAATTCTTTCATTTGAATCCAGTTCTTAAAATTAAACCAATAAAATAATTTAGAAGCTTCATTCTGTTTTACTTATAAAAGGAATTTTCTTCACAACATTTTGAAATTCTCTAAACCCTGAAATTCTCTAAACCATCGGGACTGTATCTTAAGTAGGTACACTTAGTACATCTGATTGTATTTGCAATATATTGGATAAAGCAGATATTTAAAAATAGTGAACTTGAAGTGTTTGGGGGAAAGATAAAGGTGAGCTGTAAAATGTGATGATCTCATGTTCAAATGTTTACAAAGATGGAAGCAATAAATTCCAAGATGTCTCATTGCCACTAGTTGTGTAATTAAAGAAGATAAATTTTCATAAAACAATGGCTTTGAAGATTGCTTGTAAACATTTTTTTTGCTTATTAATACAAGTTGTTTGTTTTTTTTGTTTGTTTTTCAAACAAATCTAGCATCATGTTTTTAAATTACATCCTGAAATTGTATTGAAGTACTGAATGGCAACATGGATTGTATAACTTGAAATAGAAGAATTCTTACAGCTCTATTTGCAAAGGTTTTCCACTCAAAAGGACAGGAAGATTTCTACTATGGCAGTGCTTTCTGGCTCAGTGAGATATGTTCTGCCCTCACAAGTGGATCACCAATTCTCTAGAAACAAGAAGTGCAACAAAAGTCCAGAAGATATGAATTGCTTTTTGTTTGGTTGCTTGGAGCAGGGGTGAAACTGTAAGCAGGCAGCAACACGGAGCACATTCACACACTGAAGAGTCTTCCATTCTTTAAGAAAGACAAAAAGGACAAAGTGTATTAGGGCAAAGTGAAATAACCTATGAGAAGTTACACTCTGAGTTAGGGACAAACCTAGAAATAATCTCCAGATGGTCAAGTCTGCTGGCTCTCTCTGTAAATTGAACAAAAGACACCATGGTTAGTATCACAGAGTGTTTGCCTTTTGTCCACAAACACATGCGCTCTAGTGACATCTCTGCATTAAAGACGGTTAAGGACTGAACAGATAATCTCAGCTGATGCTTCTCCATTCAGCCCTGTTCAGACAATGCCTCTGCAGATCACTTAGATTCAGTCTTACAGAAGTGAATATCTATAAAATACAGGAAGAATTTCTGGACTGTAAATCAAATCTACTTGTGAAGATTTTTAACAGAGGGATCAGAATGTTTCATCCATCGAATACCAGTTTCTGTAAAGTACAATGCAAAATAATTAGAAGTGACAGACATATGAATGTTGTACAGCAGCATTCTCTCTCGCACATGCTTGGAGCAACTTAAGATAATTTACTAAATTTAAACAGAAGTTTGTCCCTATCTGATATTCTTAATGGATGCATTTGCATTATGGCTAGTTAGATTAGGACTATATTCACTGTTCCCACATCCATCTCATTCCAATAATTTCTCTTTATGGTTCTTTATTGTAAAAAAACAGTCCTATCACTTCATTTTATTCTGCAGAATAACAGATGGTCATCCTATTTCAATATTTCAAAACGTAGTAGTGTCCAAGTTTCTGTCTCTTTCTTCAGAAGGTTTGAGGTCTTTGTTAATGAGTGTTGGTACAACTCTTAAGGCAGAAAATATATGAGTTAAATCCAGATTGCATGCAGACATCTCAGCAAGGAAATTACCCATGGATTATGCTAATAAATATGGCAAATGTTGAAAGATCATTGGCAACCATTTTATGCTAATGGAATATAAGCCAGAAAGCAAGGAGATAACCACCATCCAAACCATACATAAATATCCTGATTTCCTCCTGTCATTTGTTATCAAAGAAATGTTGTCCTTTATTCAGGTGGAGGTGAAAGTAGCCGTTTGGTCCTGATAAAATATCCCTAGCAAAAGTTCTGTCTATTTGTAACACTGTGTACTGAATGAGGAGAAGAAAACTAGTATTTTTGATGGAGCAAGAAGGAGCCAAAGTTGTGGATAAAATGTGGGCCACTGAGCTCAATTTAATTTTATTTCAAATATGTCATTTCAGCACATTCATGTAAACAGCAACCTGACTTAAAACAATGACAATGGATCTTGTACAGGTGTGAATATTAGGTATGTCATGAATATCTCAAGGAAGATGGCATCATTTATGTTTGATGAAGAGATGATTGGGTGTGTGATCCTTGAGATAAAATGGTTTCAAACATCATCTGGTCTTTCTGCCAGAGCACTCGATAACAGTGTAGTGGTGCATGCCAGACCACAGAAGCCAATGGAGTGCAAAGATTAATGCAACCAAGTATTTCCCAGGAAACGGACGTCAACACTATTTCATTCTAAGGTGAACTGATGTTAAAGATAAGCAAAAATCATGGCTTGCTCACAGATAGCATAAGAGAAAACTAGTGTGCCCACTTGCAGCTCTCTAGTTGAACAGCTTACATAACAATGATTTTAATTCAATATTCATCCTTAAGTTTACACTTACGTCAGTCAATCACCAAGTGTCATCAATAGCAGTGGATAGGCCAGGTGTTCATGCAGCCTCACCACAAAGCAGTAGTTTCTCAGTGCTGCATTTGAATCCACAGATAAGATTACACAGAATATTTTCACCAAGCCAAATTTTTGCCCCAGAAATGTTCTGGAAAGACATATAGTCTTTCTAAATTTCAGTTATTTAAGGGAAATCTGACCATGTAAATAGAATGAAGTAGAAAGTATAGTGAAAAAAAAAATCAGAAACATGAAGCTTTTTCATTTTTAATTTTAGTTGTTTACACACATATACATACTAAGTATAGAAATACATACACGTATACGACATTTAAATACGTATGTGCTTGCATGTGTGTGCATCTGTATATATTTATTCACATATGTACACACACATATCATACATGAATACAACTATTGAGTCATAATGTGATGGTACAAGTAAACTATTTTAGCAGTTTTATCCTGTTTTAAAAATCATTAAAGACATTAACTTAATTAACATGTAAAATACAGCAAATTATGTTTGTCACTTGGCGCTTCGTATATTTTAGGAACACTGTTCTCTTCCACTCTTGCATATCTTTTCTTCCTCAAGTTAAGTTTTCCTCACTGGTTGTGTCTGCTAGATATCTAACTTTTCCTCCACTCTTCCCCTCATCTCTCTTCCAATTTTTTTTTTTTTTTTGACTGAAAGTTTGTAGTTCCCTTTTATTTTTCATTTGTCCCAGTCAAGTTGATTCATTTGTTGTTAGTCCATGCTGCATTTGTACCCAGCATTGTATCAACATAAGCATAAGATTGCCTTTATTCATGCTTAACAATACCCAATTCTTGCTGAATTCTTTGTTAGCAAGGGAAGTTCACTTTCCAAATCTGGACTAGCTCATTTCAGCTGAACTTGCTATTCTATATGTTTTTTTCTTCAGCATACAAATACCATCAGGAATTTGTGAAGATTCATAAAGAAAGGTTGTGATACAACTAGGAATGTACCGGGGTTTTTCCAGGTCCTGGACTTGTGCTGTGAACACTGGATTGTTTTTATGCTGTAAACCAAACGTGAAGGTTTTATGTACTTCGAGTACAGTGCAATAGCTGAAGCTGTAGTCAGACTGTTTGCCAGAAGTACTTCTGCATTTCCATAGAAAGCTTCTGGAGCCCATTATAAACCTGCACATGTGAAATCTGTCCACTCTCTTCTGTTGGCTCAAGTAACACCAGTCAGTCTCTGCCACTCACACATCAGCCATATTTGAGAAATGTGCTCAGGTAATGCCTATCTCAGAAGAGATAGGGAACAGATGTTGATATGTAAGGTAATAAGAATGCATTTAAAGGCTAAACAGGGTAAAACAAAGAGTCCACATGATTAACTGATAGAAAATGTTATTATTTGACTTGGTTTTAGAGAAACATTCTTGAAATTAGAAGAGCCAATTCAACACTAAAAAGGGGGACTATGCTCAGAGGACCTGTTCCCCTTAATGATGCTTTCTATGTTTTTTATGCAGAATAAAGGCACAGTACTTTTCCTGTGGGGTAGAGAAGGTGAAAATAACAGAACTGATCATAGGGTTGAGCTCTCTTAGTCACCTCCAAATGTTCCTCATAATATGAAATGAAGTGTTAGTCTGACTGAGACCAGAAGAGGTTGCCCTGTGTGAACTAGCACTCGCAGGACTGTTAATGCTTACATATCCATGCCATAAAACTGCTTTTTGATATGCTGAATCACACTAGTACCAAAAAGGAGATTTCCATATGAAAACTCATTAATGTCATTAATAGGTCTTGACTTCACCAGTGTCAGTCCTAGATTCCCTGTACTTTATTAAAGCAGGTCAGTACTGCTGTTTGGTATGTAGTACCTCACTGGGGACACCTTCAAAATCGATACACAGAATCACAGAATCACAGAAACACCAAGGTTGGAAAAGACCTTCAAGATCATCCAGTCCAACCATCCACCCATCACCAATAAACCATGTCCCTCATCACAACATCCAGACATTCCTTGAACACCTCCAGGATCGGTGACTCCACCACCTCCCTGGGCAGCCCATTCCAGTGCCTGACCACTCTTTCAGAGAAGTAGTAGTTCTAACATCCAGCCTAAATCTCCCTTGGTGCAGTCTGAAGCCACTCCCTCTAGTCCTATCTCCAGTTATACAAGAGAAGAGGCCGACCCCCAGCTCACTACAACCTCCCTTCAGGTAGTTATAGAGAGCAATAAGGTCTCCCCTGACCCTTCTCTTCTCTTCTCCATACTGAACAATCCCAGCTCCTTCAGCTGCTCCTCATAAGGCCTGTGCTCCAGACCCCTCACCAGCTTTGTTGCCCTTCTTTGAACCTGCTCCAGGGCCTCAATGTCTGTGTTGCAGTGAGGGGCCCAGAACTGGACACAGTACTCGAGGTGCGTCGAAGCACGTCTATTTTGGACACTGCTTTACTTCTTGTTGCCTGTCTACTTGCTGGGTCCAGGGATGGCACACAAATAGGTGGCAGACCAAGTCTTAGAAAAAGAGATGTCAATAAATATGAAAGCAGTGTCCAAAGCACCCTGCCCTAGTGGCTTGTCCTGGAACTTGGCAAATGGAAAATAGCAAGGAGTTCCCAACAGTTGTGTACAGAGAACTGGCCCAGTCTGCTTGGCCATGTGGTAGGACCTGTGCATTTGAGGTGCAGCCTCACCAGATCTGCGTACAGGGGGACAATCGCTTTCCTGTTTGCAGTGTTCACACAGTGGGAACTTGCCTGGCACATGGCTCAGCTATCCGCTATGTTAAAGAAGTGGTGTAGGCATGAAGGCAAATAAACAATGTGGACCTGGACCTGTGCAATCTGTGCACATAGTTTTCTTTCGATATCAGTTGTGCGAAAGGCTATGTCCTTACCATTGGCAGGGTAAGCAAATACAAACAAAAACTGCAAAATTCAATGACAGTCTGGTTAGGAATGCACAAACACTAAAGCCAGTGTTGCTTTTATTGTAGTTCTCACAGCAGAGACAGGATAAAGGAGTTATCATTTGTATACATCATTTCCAGCCAGTAAATGCTGGGAATATTTATTATTTCACATACCAATAGCTCTGTGTTGTCTCACAGCCAGCATGTCATCATTCTGCTGTTAGTAGAGATTTTCCTCAAAGTCCACAAAGAGTTGAAGTCCATTACCCCTAAAACACACAAAGAATGTTTAGTTTCAGCTAAAGGAAACATTAAGGAAGGAAGTCATAGAGCTCAGGCAGAGATACTGCTCTGATCCACCCAACTACTCAAATACTACCACACTGAGCAAGAAACAAGCATTAGCTTCAAGGATTTCCCTTCAGCTGAGGCACTGTTCAATTGAACTTCAATGTTTTTTTTTAATAAGAGCAGAGCAGAAGAAACATACAGAAGGAGAAATTATTAAAGTAGACCACTATCCACACAAGTACTGAAAATTCAGCTTTGTTTTAAGTACATAAAGCAATCTGTTGCATATCAGTGAGACTTCTTTTGGGTTTTAATTTAAAAATAGACAGAAATTCTTGGTGGGATTAGGATCAAAAATATCTAAGTATAGAAATATACTACAAGGGTAGAATGTTAAATTTCAAGGTAAAATACTACTGCATTGCAGTAGATGATTAAAAAAAGAGATTTTCAGAGTACTTGAAATCTGAGTTGCATCAATACAGTATTCTATAAAAGAAAACAATAATCACAAACCATGCTGGAAATATATTTAGAATGCATGTTTCAGAAGTTAAAGCTTGCTACTAGCTTCCCTTATCATTCAACATATACTGATTGCTAAAAGATTGTTCTATTTATCCATTCACTTTTTTAACAAATGCATGTACACAATTACCATTGAAAATATGTAAAATATAGCCTTTTTCTTTCAAGGAGGCATACTTACAGTCCTCAGTAAATTGGTGGAGGCTTGGTGGATTTTTTGTTGTTCTTTTGATTTAAAGGAATCAACTGAAGGTATGTCTCCCAGTTTTGTTACTACTCAGACTACCTAATGGCAGATTTTACAGATCAGGGAGAGGTGGAGTTGTTTTGTTAATATCTTTATTTTGCACCAATTCATGAAAGTTCAGATATGAGCAGCTGCTTCACTTAGTATCAGCACTATATTTAAGATCGTTCATACAGGAAGGTATCATAGTGATTGGGCTGATAAATTTAATTGCAGATTTCTATAGCAGAAAATTAGAAAGTGCTAGAACATATTTTCTGAATTATCTCATGTTGTTTTCACCCAAAATAGGGCAGCCAATATAAAGCTGCCTGTTGGCTTGTACTGACTCCCCATGCATTTTTGGAAATATCTGGGGAGCTGTTCCAGACTGAAAATATGTAGGAAACTACTCATACAACAAAACTGTACTGATAATATTTTTCTATCTCCTAGGTAAAACCTCTGATATTGTCCTGCCCAGTAGCATGAAAGTTTAGCTGAGGTAATGTCAGGCTCTTAAACAGGTTATATCTGAAGTCCTGTCAGTTCATGCTGTCTTCCAACCACTTTTGACCACTTTGGTCAGCCTGCAAGTATGTCCCACTTCACATCTCTTGTTTTTTTCTCTATAAAATTAGGCACCAATTTGTGCGCAGAGCCCATAGAGTTTAACTTCAATCTCTGAAGAAAATCTGGGACAAATAATGAAGTTATTTCTAAGGGTCTAGAAGAAACCAAGGACAAGAGTAAAGAATGAACGTTTGTCAGGCAAAGATCATGACAGATTACCCAATTCCTTTCTATGATAAAATAATGGCTTTGAAGAAATAATATTATTAAGTTATTATTATTCTTCAATAAGTTTCTGACACAATTTTATGTGACATTTTTGCAAAGCAGTCAAGGAAAATGGACTTAAATGAGAAAAGCACTCAAGAGGCCATTAGACACACTTCATTGCTGGAACAAGAGGGAAAATGACAACATTCTTTAGGTGTCCTCTTTGCTCCTGGTCCTGTTAGAGTTGGTTGGTTTTAATAACTGAACACAAAGCAAAACATCTCAGATTTCTAAAAAAAAAAAAAAAAACAAAAACCATTGAAATGTTTGAATGCAAGCTTATCGCACCAAGAATGGAATCCCTTTGTTTTATCTGGTTTGTGTTTCAAGAAGTATGTGTATTGATTTTTAAAACTGTAGAAGAAGGCAATGGGAATGATCGATCAATCAATCAAACAAACAAACAAAAAAACCCTAAATCTATAGGAAAAGATTCAAAATCTGATGTTATTTAGCCTAAAGACAGAAATGAAAGGAGGGAGTTAAGAAAAAGCACACGCAAGGATCTGCTTTCAGGAAAACAGGATAGCAAATCTCCACCCCCTGAGATCTTAAAGCTCAAATTAAACCAATATCTCTCTGAAATTATACAGTTATAGACGATTATACTTTGATGTAGGAGAGACGGACTACTTTACATTTAGAAATCTTCTCCAGCCCCATTTTTCAATATAGTATTTGAGCCAAATCCAAAAGAAATAGTAGATTGTTTACAAAGTCATCATTTTTCTGTAAAAGCTGAAGAAACTCTAGAACTGAAAGGATTTCAAAATATTAATGGATTTATAATCATTTTTTGTGAGCAAAACCAGTAATGGTAAATTCTATGTTTTTAAAATCAGAGGTGTGTATCCTCTGTAATGCTTCAACACTGAGACTTCCACCAAATAGTTTTCTGGAAGGATAAAGTTGATCTGGGAAATTTATGAAAAAGCTACTGACACTTACCAATACTAATACAAGCTTTACTTCATTGCCTACAGTAATCCATGTTTCTTAATCCATTTCTGTAAAATCATTTAAAACTAAAAATTATACAAATTCCATACTAGCTATTGTTCAATCACCAAATGTACTCAAAGCAAAACAAAACAATGTACCAATATAGTTGTCCCTTTCCCTTTTCTTTGCCCTTTCCCTTTCCTTTTCCCGTTCCTCTTTTCCCTTCTTTTTCCCATTTTTTTCCTTTCTCTTTTCTCTTTACCCTAGCCTTTCCCTTTCCCTTTCCCTTTCCCTTTCCCTTTCCCTTTCCCTTTCCCTTTCCCTTTCCCTTCCCCTTCCCCTTCCCCTTCCCCTTCCCCTTCCCCTTCCCCTCCCCCTTCCCCTTCCCCTTCTCTTTCCCCTCCCCCTTCCTCTTCCCCTTCTCCTTCCCCTTCCCCTTTCTCTTTCTGTTTCCCTTTTCCTTTCCCTTTCCTTTTCCCTTTCCCTTCCCCTTCCCCTTTCCCTTTCTGTTTCCCTTTCCCTTCCCCTTTCCCATTCCGTTTTCTCTTTCCCTTTCCCTTCCTTTCCCTTTTATATTTTCATTTCCTTTCTGTTCCCCTTCCACTACCCCTTCCCCTTCCCTTCCCATCCTCTTCCCTTTCCCTTTTCATTTCCCTTTCCTTCTTCTCTTTTCCTTTTCCCTTTCCTTTTGTGTTATCATCAAGTAAACCCAAACAGTCCCAAACAGTCCCAAACAGGAGAAATCCATGAAAAACCTATATTTTTATGTTCCTTATATTTAAGTAGATCTGTACATACTATTAACAATTGAAAAATAAATAAATGAAAACAATCTTTCAGATGAAATGGCTGATATCATTTTAAGCCAGAGTTTTACAGATGCAAATGAAAATTCAATACAGAACGTACTAGGAAGTCAAACAAAAACAAAGAAGTTAAAGGAATATAGATATATCTATATAGGAATATGAAGAAAATCTATCTAGATATATCTATCTATAAAGGAATATATATATTTATAGATATATAAAAGAATATAGATATAATAATAGAAAGGCACTGACCAATACTGAAGTGTGTTTAGGAATTTATGTAGAAATTATCCCTTGCCTTTTTGGGTCTCTGAAATTTTTGGACTCTGAAAAGGTTTCAGTATGAGTTGTATGAAACTCTAATAAATAGTTTCTGTTCTACTCAGTGCAAATTCTGGACAACGTTGAAAAGTTTACATGGCAAAAAAGCAATACCTATACTGGAATACAGGAAACAGTAATGAAGTCGAAAGCAAAGCTTCATTGCATATTCTTTGAACAGCTGAATGTACTTTACACCAGTATAAGGATGGAAAGCATCCTGGAATACTAGAAAAAAACAATAAGCACAACGACAGATATAAGTAAACTTGCTGTGAGTCCATCAGAGATCACTGAAGTTCCAAACCTTCATCGTTCTGCTTTCTTTTGAAATAGACTTCTCTATGCACAGAGGTTTTATTTTCACATATTTGCTTACTTAAAAATTAGAAGCTGTAAGAAGGCAACTTGATCAGCACAATGGTTCCAGGTATGAAATTATTCAAGAATGATAACGTGGAGTAAATGTTAATCAAAATGACCTGAAACAAAAAAACATTTTAAACATCAGTTTTTCTAGAAAGAGCCAGATGCTGTTTCAGCTGAAACATTTTTTACTTGCTTACACAGTTTCTTGAGATAGTTATGTAAAATGGACCATATCATCTTACAACATTACCATTGCCAGTTTCATTTATGGATAACTTTAACCCATTCCTAATTTTTCATGATATATTTATAGATAGAGACAAAGCAATATCTCCTTGGGATAAAAAGGTCAGAATTACAGAAAGAAAAGTATCATCTGAATGCTTCTGAGTAGTTTTACAGTAGTAAGTTGTGAGGAAGTATAAAATGTGTAAACCCTATACCATACTTTGTCCTACATTGCATTCTGCCATCTTTCTGTAGACAGACAGACAAATACCTGTAGATTGTGAAAAGAGCCTCTATTCCCATCATCTGATGTTACCATTTCCTCACTTAAGAGCATGAGGACCTATGGCCTGGATTGCCAGGTGGATGTCACTCCTTGCAAAAGTCCTGCCATACCACAGATATGACTGTGATAATGTCCTGATAACCTGTCTGTTAATGTCCTCATGGACTCCTGTTTGGGACTACTTGATGATAACACAAAAACTTAGACTAATTGTTATTGCTCCTGTGTCAGACAGTTTGAAACTAATATAGGTGTTATTGCTGATATTACACTGCATTACAATTTTGTTCTTAAAATACATTTCAGGGAACCTCAGTGTGTCATATATGTTCAGAACAGTCGAAGTAATAGAGCTTTTGTTCCCAGAAAATACATACTTTTTCAGTTTACACTCACACTCTGGAATTAGCTGAAAGCTTCATCAGAGTGGAGCAGCTGGACAGCTGCTCTCTGTTGGTTACACATCTGACAGAACTAACAAGTATAGATTAATCTATCCAGGATTGTTTGTAATTTATGATTCTTCAATTGGCCAAGCATTTCAAATGGCAAAATGTGCCTAATTTATGGATGTTCTCATTTTCTTTGTCCTTTTCCTAACAATATCCATTATTTTTCCAACTGCATACCATAATATCCCCTGTGGGAGACCTGCCATTGCTAGTGGCAGTCAGATACAGAAATGTTCATGGTGGTCTGGTGGTACATGCAGTGAAGTAAGCTAGCCAGAATTCAAAACACACTTCAGCCAAAAACTTATTTCCCCATTTGCAAAGCATTCTTACAAAACATTTAAACTACTTTCAGAACCTTTCTCTAAGGTAATATTAATATGTAAGTAAACACACGTTAGCTGACTCAGACACACAAGAGGGCTGATCTGAAAGTAACGCCTCCTATTTTATAATGTTGGCCCTTGTTCATTGGTTGTGAAAATGCAGCGCTAATGGTGATGACTGTGTTGAGAAAGTGTTTTCTAGCTGAGAATTTACTCTGCCAAACAGTGTTACTGTGCTCTCTGTATCTACAGTAGATTCCATGGAAATATAAAGAATTCATTACTTTTGAAATGACCATTATTTTAGAGTGACCTATGTAAAACAAGCACACACTCAAGGCACAGGCTTCAGAATGTGAGCTAACCAAATGGATGCCCTGTTAGGTATGCTCAAAATTTTGTTTAGAAAATGATAAAAATGTGCTTAGATAAGTGCTATCACTGTCAGAAATTTATAAAAAGAGAAAGAATATTATCCAGCTACTGCAGAAATATTTTTACCACTAAAACTTTCGTGTTTTTTTTTTTTTTATCATCAGGACATAATTGTGTATTAACAAATAATTACGTCTGTGCATGAGTATGTATAAGACTGAATGAGTGTGAGTGTGTGGGATATGTGATGACATTGGAGGCAGAACTGGTCTGAACTGGCTCTGCTAACAGGAGCTATCTGGGTCTGTATATTACAGGACAGAGGTGGATTTGTTCCCCAGTTCATGCATGGGGAATCGGTTAATACTGTACCAGGTTCAACAGATAGATTTATAACGACACAGCACCTTCAACTCTAAGGCAGGCTCTTCAGTCTTGATTAAGCAGTCCTGCTCACAAAAGGCCAACCGTGCCAAATAGTGCCTAATGCAAAAACTGTCCCTTTCGGGATTTCTTCTGGTAGCATAGGGAGCCCAGGTCAATCCCTGGGAAAGTTCAGTGGCAGATGGTAGTAGCTGGATTCTCCCAGCACTGACTTGTTCAGGATTCTGAACGCAGTTCCATGGTGGTTAGTGGAGCATAGATTTCTCTCTGTTCATTCCAGAGGCCTCAGTGCAAATACCCTGTTAACAGGGGGAAAAAAGCATCGAAGAGGGCATCATGATGTTTCTTGGGCTTCCTCCTCAGAGCCCAGCCAAATGCCTTATCAGAATCATAGAATGGCTCAGATTGGAAGGGAACTCAAGGATCATCAAGCTCTGACCCCAGCAGGGCCACCAATCTCCACATTTAATACTAGACCAAGCTGCCCAGGGCCCCATCCAACATGGCCTTAAACACCTCCAGGGCCAGGGCATCCACAGCCTCTCTGGGCAGCTTGTTCCAGCACTTCACCACTCTCTTGGTAAAGAACTTCCCCCTGATATCCTAAATCTTTTGTCCTTCAACTTAAAAGCATTTCCCCTTCTCCTGCTATTATCTATCCTTAAAAGAGTTGACTCCCCTGCTGTTTATAGGCCCTGTCTAGGTACTGAAAGGCTGCAAGTTGGTCTCCCGCAGCCTTCTCATCTTCAGGCTGAACAGGCCCAGCTCCCTCAGCCTGTCTTTGTAGGGGAGGTGCTCCAGCCCTCTCATCATCTTTGTGACCCTCTTCTGGACTCTCTCCAACAGCTCTCTGTCTTCCTTGTACTGGGGCTTCAGACCTGGATGCAGTACACTAGATGGAGCATCACAGAGGCAGTGCAGAAAGACACACCTTCCTAGCCTCTTGAGGTCCGTCTGAATGGCATAACTTCCTCCCATTGTGTCAACTGCACCACTCAGCTTGGCGTCATCAGCAAACTTGCTGAGGGTGCACTTGATTCCATTGTCGATGTCATTAATAAAGATGTTAAAGCACACCAGTCCTAAGACAGATCCCTGGGGGTGCTGCTCGTTACCAGCCTCCACCTGGACATAGAGCCATTAATCACCACCCTCTATCTGTGGCCTTTCAACCAATTTCGTAGCCATCTGGTGAGCAACCCATGACGTCCACATCTCTTCAATCTGGAGATTAGAATGTGGTGGGGGACCATGTCAAAGGCCTTGCTCAAGTCCAGGTAAATGACATTCGTCGCCTTCCCTTTGAGTGACCAATGCAGTCACTCCATCACAGGAGGCCACCAGATTGGTTAAGCATGACCTTCCCCTGGTGAAGCCATGCTGGCTGTATCAGATCACAGTCCAGACAAATGCTCAGTAGATCAGCAAGTGACTCAAAGTATTGCATTAAACAAGAGCTTGGTCTCCTGTCTCTTCATTCTTCCCACAGATTAGGCCAAACTATTTTTTCTTCAGTCAGTGTCTTAATTCACAAGGTAAAATTTGCAGGCCCTGATCTCCAGCAGTACCTTGGATCTGTGCTAGCATGAGGAGGAGTTCAATATACATTTCATCTGTCTCCCTCCACCCAGCCCCACCCTGCACTTTAGGTGGAAAAGCAGACCTTCGTTCAAATCTTCATCTCCTTGTCACTATTGACTAAGGAGAAGGGAGTGAACTGTCTGGTCTTCCAAGCAGCTGTAAGACTTAATTGGGGTCAGCAAGCAATAATTTACATAGTTTGCTTGTTTGAATTACAGAAAAAATCAGTCACTCTGTCCAATAGCAAGGGGGGCAGGGAGAGAGAAAGTCTACCAAACCAATCACAGGATAGAGCAAGGAGGTTTTTTGAAACCTGTTTGGAAAGAGAGCTAATAGCCACACGTTCAAAAATGTGTTGACATCACTCACAGTGATGGGCAGTGACCCAAAGATTACTCTAGGGACAGCAGCTTGTTCTAATCAAGAGAAGAAGAACAGCACCGCAAACAATGAAAAACATTCCCTCTTGTGGTATAAAGATTTAAGCTGGCTTACGAGCTGTAACCACTGTGCAGGAATATTCACTGTAAGATTAACTATCATACAGAGACTTGCAGGGAAGGTGTTTTATGCAAGGAACAAAACAGAACAGAATACCACGATGAATAGGTCTAACAGGCTTTATTCCTCTCACAGCTGTCCATTTACAAGCAGCACTGACTTAAGGCTCGATGTACATGCTATGTAAGTAGTCTGTAAAGCATTTTTTTTTGCATAGGGATGTTGTTTTTTCCCCCTGTGTATTTTAGAATATGGAGTACAATGGAAATGTAATGACTTAGAAACACAGTTGAGTAACACAAGTTCTGCTGCATCAGCAGTCCCTTAAGCCCCAGTGACTTGGAACGCACTTGCAGGTGTATCACAGGATCATCTACTGGGTGGATTTTCTCTGAGTTTCATTTATCACGCAAAATGATAATAATATTTCAACTGTAATATCTAAAATATGTAAAATCTCAGATTTAAGAATAGGTTAGTATGAATGTTGCTTGAAAGGTTACAAAAGATAAAAGCTAACCCTGAAAAACAAAACTCAGGAGAAGAAGATAATACAGGTAAATTTGTCGTCATTTTTTTTTTTTTTGCTCAATTCTACAAAGCCCATAATTAACAAAAGTATATATTAAAAATAATGAAAAAAATAGAAGGGAAAAAAACCACAAGAGGCCTACGTTATGTGTGAGGAGCTGGGAAATCTAAGCCTGCTTCCTGTCACTCAGATGAGTGAGCAAGCAGAGTGGAGGACCCAGTTGACAGGCACTGGTTCCATCAAGGTATTGACCAGTCATGCATATTCTGCAATGCTTCCTGGGCTCTGGCTGCTTTTCATAGTGAATGCAAAGAGTATGTAGAAGTTCATGATCAAGGGCATCGATTACAGCTTTAACTGGGCAACTTTAGGCCTGGTTTGGACAAGCTGTCTACTCAAGCTGCCCCTCTCTCTGAGCTTCAGCACCTCTGCCACTGCACTCTTGGCACAGCTCCACATTCTCCATGGTTGACCTTCTTCCTGATTAAACCAAGCAAAGAAGAAAACTCAGACAGAGAAATAAAATGTCACCACGCTCACAAGCATTTCATCATTGTGTCCTGTTTAACACGGCTCAGTTCTGCTTGATCATCCTTTCTGTCTTTCATCTTCCTACACTACCATGTTTCCTGGTGGGGGTGTCGACAAGGGATATGCCATTATAAACAATGAAGTGAAAATAGCTAAAGTTTTCAGAGTTGGGGGTTCATTACTTTCTTTCAGTTTTCCACTGAGTAATCTAAAAGCTTGCTAGACTCTAGAAAAGCAGCAGAGAGCATAGTGAATATATCAGAATAAATGAAAATATGGGGAAGAGAACCTTTGGAGGCACAGAAGAAAGAACAGAAATGCAATTGGAGAACTGTGCATAAAATCACAATCAGAAACAACATTTTGAGATGTAATGGAGGTGAGGAGAGAGATTCCTACTGACTACTAATAGCTGCAACTAAGATTCCAGTTCACTGTATAAGTAACAGGACACAGAAGAATTCTTGTTGGGCAATTCAGAGTCATCAACTTTATTTCTTATTCTTAATAATCCACTGCAGAAAATTCTTCAGTTTCAGTTTCATTTTTCTATCTCTTTTACACAGTGGGACATGGAGAACAGTAGTAACAATACATATCTCAGAAATTCTGCAGAATTGATCTTGCAAAGTCCACATCAAAATTTAATTTCAAACCTGAAACAAAAGTTTTTGATAGAAACAAATTTCAACTCATTAATAGTAATGAATTGTGCCTAGAATTAAAAAAAAAAAAAAAAAAGAAGAAGGAAAGAA
The DNA here is from genome assembly GCF_987193195.1 of Phasianus colchicus. Classification (NCBI taxonomy): domain Eukaryota; kingdom Metazoa; phylum Chordata; class Aves; order Galliformes; family Phasianidae; genus Phasianus; species Phasianus colchicus. Next base: position 26,037,420 of record NC_143476.1, on the reverse strand, counting down.
AAAGTAGAAGGAAAAAAAAAAATCTGCAGATATTCCAGTAGGCAGTGCAGAATAGATATTTTATCTGTGTACACTTGCTCTTCCTTGCTTCCTTATGTTCTCTGTAGAGTTTTGGAGCCCCTGAAGAAGATGGTGGACCTTACAACAGTGAAAACTAGCATAGAGCAGATACATATGTTTAGTAGTTTCTCTGTTGTTATCTTTGTTACAGATGACTGTACCTGGAGCAATGCTGTAATAACTTGTAATCCTTCATATAAAATATGACTAAAATAAACCCTTACTGTGAGTCTTACATTTGCCCTTTGACCGCTAAAGAACACAACCTGGAGTTTATCAAAATTGTTTCTTACAAAACAGTGTAGGTAGAACCTCTCGAAGCTGGAAGTCTGAAAAACAAAAATGCTGGGTTGAGAAGTCACAGAGGGGAGTGAAGGTGCCAGTTCCCTGCTGGCAGCTCAATTACTGGGCATATCCCGAGAGTACCCACGAGGACTGTGACACATAGGCACAACCTCAGGACTGGGAATCCCTAGATGAAGAGTGCTGTGGACTGGTAAGCAGCTAGGCAGAAGCAGAACTGTAAGTTTGCCTGTTCTGCTATTCCCTAGGCATCTTCTGCTGGATTGTAGCAGACTACATTTTCTTACTTTTTCTTTAAACCAAGGAGGCACACTACTATGTGTGACCTAAAAAAAGAAAAATCTATCTATATATGTTTATTTATATTATCCATATATATTTTACAAACATTTCTCTGAGTGTCAGAGCACAGCAGTGTATTCTCAGGTGTCAGGGGAGCAAACAGGGTCATAGATGGGCATTTTCCACAAGGAAGTAAAACCATCCAGATATGGCTGGGAAGAGTGAGGGTCCAGTGATGGGGCCTAGATCAGGAGTGAAGGCACTACTCAGAAAACGAGGAGGAAAAACCAGCAGCAGAGAACTTGTCCTGGTTTCTTAAGTTGTGCCACAGGGTTGTGGTCTGACTGATAGAAGTGTTATTGATACCAGGTGTGTACCAGCTTTACTTAGCTTGAAATGGTTTTCCTTATCTTCTAAAAATAGCCATAGCTCATCCTTTATTGCAAAATGATCACAAATAGCCAGTAAGCTTTACTGAGAGCACAGGAATCAATCAGGAACTAGTCAGGAAACACACCCTGTCATGAAGTTCAGTCACCTCTGCAGCTCACAACAGGGTCACAGACAGGCTAAATCATTCTGAAGTTAAAAGCTCTGAGAAGAATCAGAATTAAAAAGAAAACAGAAGACATCAGAATTGTTAATTAAAGGCTTTGAAGGGCTTCTTCCTTGCTCAATAACTTGATGCACAAAAATAAATATGTTTCAAATCAGTACTTAACAAATAAAATTTTCCATTACAAATCAGCATTTTTAAAAATAAAAAATATTCCCTTCCCTCCTGTCCCCTTCCTTTCGCTATTCCCTTCCCTTCCACAAAAGTGAAAACTCCTGGCTGTCATTTTGACAACCTTCATTCTCTCTCTCTCTCAAAGCTGTAAAGTAAAAAGAGAAGAAGCGTATTCATCTTTTTAATAGACTAAAAACTTTTCTTTTTGCCAGCTTCGCCTTTGTTAAAGTCAATGCAAAAACACATCTCTCGTTTCCAAGAGAACTGTGTGTTTTTACCTGAGAAACTGGAAGTCCCAGCTGCAGCATCGCAAGTGAGAGTCACTGTAGCTTAATGTGACAGATATTGGCTGCTTGTACATATTTCTTAAGCAGCTACATTGAGAGCAGTAAACTTATTATTTAGAGTGGTTCCTGACTAGAGCACTAAAAAATTTAAATTGTATTATACTTGGCTAGTATGATAGGAATATTTAGCATACCAGAATTTATTCTTTCTCAGTATAGGTCCATTTTTCTAATTGTTTCACTGTAGTGTGTGCAACAAGATGCACAGTCAAACAGAAAGAAAAAAAAAAAAAAAACCTGAATTAAGCTTAACAAAGCAGGTGATTGTGAAATTAAATCAGGGCTTACGAAATTGACTAGAACTATGCTGTCTCAGTTTTCTATAACAATGCTTTACTAAATGCAATATTGCCTGTACTTTCCTTCAGGGCTGATTATATGAAGATACTTCTTTGAATTAACTCAGTGTTGTATATGTGGGAGAGAAACGGGTGTTTGTATTTTTCTCTTCAAGGTGACACCATGCAATTTGTGGGAATATTAGATAGCTGACAATCAAGTTCAGCGATGGCTACAAAAGTGATGTGGTATTACACCTCACTAATTTGGCACAAGAACATTTACCTATTCTCTGATCATGGCAATGTTTAATGATTGGCTTTCACGCAGACTTTGCTGAGTGATTAGATGATGAACAAAATGAAGGGCAAAAAGATATTGTTTGTAGGTCAGAATTTCAGCAAGAAAAAGAGACAAAGACAGATAAGGAGATTTTGGAAAATGTCAATCAAATTCTTTTCTGGGTCATGCAGAACGTTTGTCTGAACCATTTTTCTTCAAAGAATGAATTTCCTGGAAGTAATATACACTGGTCAAGGAATTTGCATTTAATCTCTGTTCATCAGAAACTCCAATTAACTGGAACATATATGGGGGACCCGGTAGAAAAAGGTGTGGTCAGATCTTTACTTGACTCATCTAATTGTCCACGTGTTAGGGTTCTGCAGGATGGTTTTGTGGAAGCCTGTTCCTTTGATAAACAGCACCCTCACCCCACATAAACAGCACCATGCTTTAGTGGCCATGGACAGTGGAACTGAATGATGCAGTGGATTGCTTAAAATTGACATTGCTTGGCAACAAGACAAGCCAAATTAAGTCCAGATCAGAGTAAATGCTGCAGAAATGTTTGCATGATTTCTGCTGAATAAATATTTCAAGACTATCTGCATTAGTGCAGTTTAATCTCTGATAGCGTTTGCATTTCAAAGAGAAAGATGGGCTGGGAGAGAAACTGAATCAGCACAGCACTTCAGCAGATGCTATTACACTGATCACAAACACTAAGATTTAACTAAGTATTTTGCTGATGAGAGTAGACTTTCAAATATCCTTTTATTGTAAAGACAGTTTTCTGCTTACATCTCCTGGATCAGATGACTGAGGAAAATTGTATACTGATGTGGTCTAATAGACTGAAGCAAAGATCTTCAACTGGCATAAATTCCAATGTGGCAATTGTATCAATGATCTGCATGAAAAGCAGTTAATAACCACTGAAAATCTACCCATATCTTAAACAGAACAATATACTTTCAAAAATTCTACTGAGAGAAACACGGAACAGCATTGTGCTGTGTATGCTTCAAAAAGGTTAAAGATGAAATGCAGAAAAAGTTCCAGACAGGTAACAATCATGTGTGAAGATCCCAAAACCATTAATCACAGCAGTATCTTAGCAATGTGTGAAATGGTTCCTGTATTCAAACACTTTGCAGATATTGCCTGAAAAGTGAAACACAAAAGCCAATGATTATGGTAGGCAGAAAAATAGTGAATTTGAGAACCACCCCTAAAGAGCAGAGATTAACAAGACACATGGCTCTTCAGAGATCTGTGAGCTTGAATTTGATCCTTTTCTGTAGTTGGAAGTACTTCTCCTTTTCTCATATGGAATTCTGGACACAAAATAATATTCCTACACACTGAAATACTGTGTGAAATTTTTGTTGATAGGTAAGTAAAACCTAAGGTACCTGTAAACAACTTTTGTTCCTTAATATTTTAATTGCATTTTGTTTCAGCTGATGTTTAATACTAGACAAATAAGTATGACAACTTCATAAAGGGGGGGGGAGTCTTCTGAAATCCCATATTGCACATTCAAGGATTAAGCTGCGAAAAGTATCACTGCAATTAGAAGTGAAATCCTAAATCTGACAGTTGCCTTTCAGTATGTGAAGGAGGCTATTAGAAAGAAGGGGACAGACTCCTCTTTATCAGGGTCTTTTGTAACAGGACAATGTGAAATTGTTTCACGCTAAAAGAGAGGAGATTTAGCTTGGATATTAGAAGAAATTTTTCACAGTAAGTGCAGTGCAGCACTGGAATATGTTGCTTAGAGAGGTATTGCATGCCTCATCCCTAGAGACATTCAGTGTCAGGCTGAATGGGCCTCTGAACACCTGTTCAAGCTGTAGGTTGGACTAATCCCTTCCAACTCAAATGATTTTGTGATTCTATGACTTCCACCTTTAAAAAAAACTCAGACCCCGTGTGAATGTGCAGTGGGTATATAGTAGGTTTCATTTCATCAAACTAATACAAAAATGGGTTAGAACCATTATTAAAGAAATAATTATGAAATGTAATCAAAAGTATATCAAGAACAATTCTGTCTTTTACTTAAAGATAAACAGATGGAGCTTAAAATTTAGGCATTGAAGTAAAAGACAGATAAAAGAGACTTTTTTCAGAATCTGGATGAAATAAAAAGTATCAGCATTTCTACTGAATTCAGCATCACTGTTCTGGTTTATTGCAGTTAAGGAATTGCCCCATTATCTGTAGGAGTACATGTCAGGGCTGTTAGTTTGGAATTAACTAACATTCATTATCTATGAACCTGTACAACCCCATAAAGACCACAGAATCATATTGACACCTTTGCTTCAGTTAGGTTGACCCACAAGACACAACACCTTCTCCTTTGGTGGTACATGATGAAGTAAATGTCTTTTCACAAACTTATATGCTAGCATACTGAAAGAAAAGCATATCTGCAGCCAGAATGTATGTAGTCCATTAAGGGCTTGAGTCATAATTAGTTCAAAGGAACAAGAGTAAACATCAGAGTGCATAAAAGTGTGCGTCATTTTATCGCCTTCATTTCTGCAACTTCTTTGTAATTTTTTAACAGTACTGAAACTTCACTGCTGAGCACATTATCCTGTTTTTATAAAAGTTGGATCATGAGCACACATCTGGGAGCATTACAACACCTTAATTGCACTCATTGTAATAAATGGAGCCTGTCTAGCCAGTACCTTCAATTAGCTAGGTACAGAAATAAATTGTATCTAAACTCATTTGTAAGAGTTCAAGGCTTCATATTTGATACATCTGACCCTAAAAGTCTCATCTCTTGTGAAAAAAAAAAAAACTGACAGACTTTGCTGAATTAATAAAACATACCACATACTTGCATTTACTTCATGATCATGCATTTGTGATTGACCAAAGATCCAAGCGTGGTTACACAATTTATAGAGATTGGAAATGAGGGACAGAAAAGCTTTTTCTAATTCACAAGGAATCAAACCTCATCCAGTCTTCTGGTCTTACAGGAAATGAGTCTGCAAACAGAACTAGAATTTGTATCCTGATAAACAGGCAGCATCAAATTTGTCATTAAGTTCTGATACATACTCACAGCCATTTGAAACCAATGGTATCACAGAGTTAACTAAATCAATCCATGCCCGTGACAGGGGGGCAGTAGGCCCCTGCTTCCCCCCAGGCCCCCGTAACCCAACTTCACAAAATGGGAAGGAAAAGGGAAAAAGGATAACGAGATGGGAACTGGGCTCAAGGAAGGAAAAAGAAAACAGCGACAACGATCTATGGAGGAAAACTTATTTACTAACTATGATATCAGAATGCAAGATAATACAATCTAATTGAAATTGAGACTACTAAATCAAATAAAATAGGGGAGAGAGAGAGTTCCTGAGACCAAGTCAAACCTGAAAACTTGGTACGGCTAGGAAGGCACCCTTCAGCACCCACTGCAAGGTAGTAAGAGACCGCCCACCCAGGAAGGGCCAGATCCCATGACTTCTGTGATGTACAGGGACAGCTACCCAGAATTGGAGCATTAACACTTTAATTCCCAGTGCACTACATGATGTTACGATGTGGAATACTGAAAACCAAAAACCAAAACCATGACAAATGGCCACCTATTTCCTTGGCATCACCATCAACTAGAAAGTTATGATCTCATCAGTTTCATGGCTGAAAAATCAAACCAAACCAAATCAAATAACAGCAAAACTCACAACCAACAGAAAAACAGGCAAGATAAATCTGTCTGTTTAAGGGTTGATATTTTTTGTGTAACAGCTATCAGTGTATTGCATATAGCGTATCTCCAGTTTACAGTGCAGAACAGGAACAGAAACATACACATGCATAAATTCTTTCCTGAGCAGGTCTTGAACCAGAAGCAAATTCATATACACAAAACTAGAATTTTTTCTCTCTCCTGTAGGCAGCACAAAGCCCTACTTCAGTTTCTTACAATATACTCATATCTGGTTTCTTTCATTCTCATGGTATCTGGAGTAGTAACAGAAATGAGAAATAACTGACTGGAAAGCATCCCATATTGCTGAAGCGTCCTGCACATGACTGCAATCCAGTGGTAGTATCCTAAACATTGTTTCTCGTCTAGCAAGCCCTGCCTTTCCTACTGTGTGCATATAGCATGGTGGGCTCACTCACCAACATTGGCTGCAGCAGGAGGGAGTGCGGGCAGCCTACAATCCATCCTGCTCAACAAAGATACCAGCATGTGGTCCTGCGGGCTCTCATGGCCACTGATCACTGGAGGAAACTGATCTGCCTCTGGAGGCAAGGAGTGGGGGAAAGTGAACACAAAACAGTCAAGCAAAGAGAAGAAAAATGAAAGTGTTTCAAAGTGGGGGGGGAGAGAGAAGTCCACGCTTTTCTTTTTCAGAGCTATCGGTGAGTGTTTGCAGTGATGCCACATAGAAACAGAACAAAACATTTTGCTTCTTCTTAAGAAACAGTGGTCACAAAAAAGGACTTTACTCCTGTAAACAGGCTATATACAGTCTGAGGTCCAGCTTTCCACTCATTGTGTACAGTAAGTCACTGAAAGTGGAGCTATAAGCAAACGGCTGATGTCAGGGTCCTTCACTCACCATTAGACACCGACACGCAATTCAACACTGCAGCCCTGTCAGTCTGACACTGAACTGAAAGAAAGTTCCAGCTGTTCTGGCGGTGGTCCTCTCTCAAGAAAGCACTTCCAAGCATGTGGAGACCAGGAGGAATTCTTTTATGCTGATTGACACTGTTATACATTTAGCTGTATTAAACCAGCCAGGTTTTGAAGGCCCCCTCTTAGAAATATATTCTGCATCCCTCTTACCTACTTAAGCCTCATTTTATCTATTATTTGTCCCAGTTTTGTTTCTGTTGGAATCCTCAACAGTCTTATGCACAGCCTATGCCTGAGAGCTGCCACCTGCTGTGGAAGCACAGCGGCCATTGTCCTGGCCTGCCCTACCAGCTGCTCCTATCACTCCGTACAGGACCAAGGACCTCCTTTCATCAAACACTCTTTACAATTCCCCTCCACCCCCCCCCCCCCAACCCCCCCCCAAAAAAAACCACACGCCAAAAAAAAAAAAAAAAAAATCTTGCTTGCTAGCCTTGAGAGGTGATAATGAACCAATGTATGGAAGCATAAGAAACAAAAGGCTGGAAACGACAGCCCTAACTGTCCACAGGCTCACCTGAAGTCTATACAGCCCTTTATGTGCAAGAAATTGGACTGATTTTTATTTCTTTCTTTTTTTTTTTTTTTTTTTTAATTAGTTTGTTTTTATTTGTTTGCTTATTTATTTTTGGAAGCAATCCTGTATTCAACTTTCTCCTGAGATCTCAGTCTGAGATGTGAGGAGCTTAGTCCTAGTTACTTTGGTCACCTTGTAGGATGCATATTTTTTCACTGCTTTCTTTTAATAGGTGGTATTCACCAGGCCAAGATTCCTGTGTCATCTTTTCACCATAAGATTGAAGATAAAACAGTATCACCTGCCATGCTGCATTCTCATTAAATAAGAATGGCCTTACAAGCATCATGAGTCCCTTTAATGATGTGGAAAAGAACTGCCAGGGAAATTAGGAAAGCTGCTAGATGAAGTGCTTGCTCAAGTAGCATGGTAAGCAGGAATACAATAGTGCTGTGCCATAAGTGTGGTAAGCACGATTTACCCCAAAGGAAGCAAAAAGAGCTGTAGAAATACCTTGTCACTGTCAGTAGTTCTTTTTTCTTCTTTTTTTTTGTTTTTTTTTTTGTTTGTTTTGTTTTTGTTTTTGTGTGTGTGTATGTGTGCGTGTTTTCTTTTTTAACTCCAGAAGTAGCTCTTAATTTAAATGTAATCTGCTGACAGTGTAGGGCACCCTACGTCACTGCACCTGCTGACTATTGTGAAACTTAACGCTGCGCAAGTGCTGCGTGATGGCAGTAACTGGAACAGCATAGGCCCTGGAGGCAGTTTCAGAGCAGAAACTTGTTGAAGCAAATGTTAGATCATGCCAAATTACTGCCTGGTTTTATTTTCTTGTTTGTTGCCTTCTGAAAATCATTCTCTGAGGACAAAGCTGACTCTCTAAACATGGACTAGTGATGATGTTGGAGGCTTTTTGTCGAGGCTGTTGGGAACACAGTGCAAGTGAACACTTCACATTGTGCTTTAAAGCTGGTTAAAGCCTGACTGTGATAGATAGCAAGATAGTGCTGGGGTTATAACACACAATGTTCTTGTTTCCTTCTGACTTTAGTAGTAACCCTTTGCCAGAGGCCCAGAATTCATGTCTGGTGAAAAACTGTGGAAGACTCCAGTGGTAAGCCCTTGGGCTACTGCACATAAAACTTGATTATTAGCTGTTTAGGATTTCCGGTCAATATTCAAAGAGAAGATATCAAATAGTTTCATAGATAAATGGTGACAGCATACAAAAAAAAATTATAATATTATAAAAACAATAAACAAATATAGGGTGATGCAAGCAATTTCTGAACTAAAGAAGTAGTAAAGATCTTTCTGAAGTCCTCCTGCAGACTGCTCCATTCAGTTGCCAAGAAGTTCAGGCAAGCTTGATAATAAACCTCTTCATATTCTCCCTCTTCATATGGACATTAACCAACTGTCTTCCGATTTCTGGTATGTGTCAGACTGTTGCTGCTTTTTTCCCCACCCTTTTTTTTTATGGAGGGGAATGATAGGAGAGTCATTTGTGACGTCAGCTTGATGCTCTGTCGTGGTTTATACCTTTATCTCTTTACATTCCTTCTAACTCTGAAGAATCAGCCTTGCCAAGCTGCTACCTTATGTAGTGCTGCCATGGTCCACCTGTCAGGAACTGCTGCTTTAGAACTAATATTTTCTCCCTTCCCAGATCCTTTATGTACTTAGGAGCATCAAGCTTTAGCATGTAATAATCCTTCCTCTACCCAAACCATTACAAATTCCTTTCCCAATCCTCTTCCACCACAGAGTACTAGTGCTCATTTGTGTAGGTTCTTGAAAGAGTAAGAAGTTGCTGAGACTTAGGAACCAGCATCCTGAGCTGCAAACAGCCATCAGATGCCAGGACAAGGGTATTCAGAGTATTTACTTGTATGCTGTTCCCTGTGCATTACTGTAGGCCCTGGTCAGATGTGGGATATGAGGTGGGAGGATCTTTTTTTCAGTCACAGTGCTCTCAATCTATCCATGATTTGGCAGAGCTTGTCAACATCTAACAGCCCTGCCCATCACTACCCACTCCCACTTGGTGCTTCTGCTTGCTCAGCAATTTGGAAAGAAACAGAAATACAGCTTTTCAACAAGCTTGTTCACACTGGCTGTATCTCATTCAGATCCAGATTCACACATAGGGAATGCCTGAGAATTGCCAGGTATAATTGCTGGATTTTTCCCATTACTTTTCTGTAACTATCTTGCACTATCTTATTCTTAAAAGACATAAAAAGCCCTTATCTGTTCCCCAGAGTATTTATCTTGTTTACTTCTCCTATAAGTTGCATATGGCTATGATGAAAAACATTAGCTGGACAAAGAGTGTAAGTAACATCCTGGCAAAATATTGAAGCGATCTCTGTATTTGATGCTGTGAGAGATACTATGATAGAGATGCTGGAGGCATGAGTTTCAGCAAGTCATCACCAGCTTAATATTTTGGGGATTCTATAGCAACTGACCACAGAACATCAGTGTTTGAGGAAGCTGAGTGCCCTCTGCCTCCTCAGACAGCCCAGCCATCAGCACCAGGGAATGAATGCATCTCAGGCACTGAGTTCGCTCATGAGTCACGGTGAGCCAAGAATTTTCAGGAAGGCAACTGCTTTGCTGGCCTTAGAGAGGGGTTGGGAAAGTGCAAAGAAAGAAAAAATAATAACAAGAATAGCCAATTTAATCTAGATCTCTGTAGCGATACTGATCATCAGAAGATAGCATTTATTTTGGCACCCTGATAGCTATCCATGAAGTAAATTTGAAAAATAGCCTCTGCAAGAGAATGAAATTCCTAATTACTCTAGTGCAGAGGCAACATGTGAAGAGCAGGGAGAGAGGTGGTAACAAACCTGAAAAGATGAATACCTTCAGCAAGCAGACATCGCCTCTGACTTCTGTAGGTTTTCATTCTGTACCTGCAAGGAGCAGAGGGTAGCCGTATCTCCATGGGGTGTAAAGGAAGGGGAACTGAGATGGCAGTGCTGTAAATGAAGGGTTTTGACACTGGGAACTTGACTTCTGCTGGCCTGATTGTGACCCCAGCCTTGACCTGAAGCAAACCTCTTTTGCTGTACAGGAACAAAATCTGACTCAATATGCTTTTGGACTGTTTGCTAACTCCGTTCTCAATCCTTACATGTAGAGAATGACCACACTGACATATGGCTCTTTATAACACATGGTAGTTATCATTCAGAGTTAAACCAATTTGCAATCAAATAACATTCAACACTTGTGAGGGATAAATCGAAGGCACTGGGTTACCCTGGGAGGAGTGCCTTCTTTGCTTCATGAGTGCTTCAGGGAGTGATTTTAATGAGCAGCTGTGACAGTGCAATAAATAACAAGAATTTCCTGTAGATAGGACTCTGTTTAATGTTTTATTTTCTTGTCTGTCTTTGCCTCTATCTGCACCACTCAAGGCTTGTCTATGGCACAGGAATTCTTTATAACCTTCTTGATAAGAAAGAAGCAGGATCCAGCATTTCTGTGCATCTCAAAGCCCAGAAACCGTGAGAAGCACAGTGCACAGTGCCTTCTTTATAACCTTCTTGATAAGAAAGAAGCAGGATCCAGCATTTCTGTGCATCTCAAAGCCCAGAAACCGTGAGAAGCACAGTGCACAGTGCCTTTTCTCTGACTTATAGCTGTTGATCTCCAGCCTGTGGCTAAAGGCGGAGTATGCAGTGGCAGAAAAGTTATGGGTTCCATAATCTATCTGAAAAGGTGGACAAAGACTGTGTGCCTCTGTTTCTACATCTGTCCTTGGAGTTCAGCAACATCAACTTCATTACCCTTTACCTCTGAGATTCTGGATAAAGGGTTCCATCAAAGGGCACAATTATGTCATTAAACTATAACTGCACTGTCTAAAGTATTATTAATAATAATAACATTTATCTCTTGCAAAAGAGGCTTACTTTACAGCAAGATTTTTGATGTAGTAGGTATAATTACTGGACAAGATCCTGCATGTCCTCATTCCCCCAAACTGGGCTTTCTTCTGCAGGGATGTAATCTTACTTCAGGCGTAATTCCCTGGAAGTAAAGGATAGAGCAGAGGGTGTCAAACCATTGCAAAGAGTATGAACAAAATTAATTTCAGAAATCCTGAAAAGGAGTGAGCTGCCAACCCATCTGGGTACAGCTCAGGGTTTCAAAGCAGAGGCCAATGGACAGTTGACCAGTGCTAAAAATATATGGAGCAAATACACCATTGTTCACAAAGTTGTTCACATAATAGATCCATACTGTCTACATAATTGCTCATCTCATTTTCTTCCTGAACAAGATACAACTGCTCTCATAGCTTTCCAGCAGTAGCCAGACCATGGGATCCTGTTTTCCTCACTGACCCTGCCCTTGATATGCAGGTCAGAGCTGAGTTGTGCTTGATGGAGGCTGCAAAGGAAGCATGCAGCCCCATACTCCCACAAACCAGCACTGCTGGGCTGCAGTCCCACTCCAGAAGTTGTTTGGAATAAAGAGAACACAACCAACAGGTTTAAAGATGATTGCAGCATTCTTTTACACAGAGAAGATAAGTTCTCTGCATAGATAAACAAGAGTGAGGTATTTGCAAACTGTTGCTTAGCATCGCTTATTTATAAGGTCTTCGCACTCCAATCAGTGTCCCAGGAAAAGATTTGTAGTATGAGACCAAAGTCCCTGAGAAGTTTTATGCCAGGTGATACATGATTATTTATAAACAAGCAAACAGTCTGTGCTTTCTGTTTGCTGAGACACGAGAACTGCTTGACTGTTCTTGTACTTTGCAAAACAAACAGCTGAAACTGAAGAGTATAACATCAGGAAACTGAGTGCGTTTCCCATATATGAGGGTGAGTAGTGCTTCCAGAAGAGACCAGCAATGTGAATGTTTTAAGTTATCTAAAAAATCACTGGTGTAGGTTTCTACAAGGGATACAGGGCAGCTATCCAGGACAAGAAAATGTCAAATACAGTATTCCTGAGGCCACAGTTCAAGTCTGTAGCTGAAGAGGTGATGTTACTAGTGAATCTAAATAAAACAAACTGGTGCCATAAATTCTGAAGAGGACAGTTTGAAATAGATGGTTTTATTGCAAGACACTTTTTCCTCTGGTGTTCTCAGAGAGCATTGGGTGCAAGCAACAAAGGGCCCCTCACCCCCCTGAGCCACTGAAAAATCACCCAGAAAGAGGGGGGGGGGGGGGGGGCACTACAGCTGATGCTGGAGTGTGGCAGTTAGAGGGCAAAACCTGAGGGGTTATACCTCATTTTTCCTCAGCATACCATCATCTTGACACAGCAGCACTTACAGCACAAAAACTCTGTAACAAGTTTTTTTTATTATTAGTGGTTCTCAATACTGCTCTATCCATCTAGGACTTAAGAGTTTCATTTGTACCCAGTAGAAATAGAATGAATCAAAGTAACAGGCATCCTGCAGAAAAAAAAAAAAAAAAAAAAAAAAAAAAAAGAGAGAGAAGCCATCAACCCAGGTGAAAAATCTGAGCTTCAGGAAAACATGCTGTTCAAAATCTATATTTATCAGTGCAACACAGCCATTCCGTGTTGCAATGAGAAGATGGGAAATCTGTTGCCTGTGGTACCAGTAGACTGGAGGGCTGCATGTGGCATGTGACTACACAGATGAAATTCAGAGAGATAAAGGCTTAGGTCTGCTGCTTTCCATATGACTGCATCTGAAATACCCCACTTGTCCCTTAGTTGTCTGTCCAGGAGAGCCTTGGGCCTCCTGTAAGCCTAGTGTCATCTGCCAGCCATTTGGGTTTTTCTCTGAACCCTCAAGCAGCTGAATTTGTGCTAGATATCTGTCTTCATAGCTGAGTCCAGCCCTTTATTCCTTGCTTCTGTCCATAAGTCCATGTTATAGCCCGGTTCTGTACTGAATGGGGAGCAGGAGGAAAAGGACATTGTCACCCCTACATAGGAAGCAAGGGAAGGCTGTTGTGCATTCTGATACTTTCCAAAGCATCTTCTTTAGTACTCTGGACGGTAATGTCCAGATTAGCTTCCTGAGAGAAGGCAAAGCCATTTCCCACCTTCGACAAGAGTCCTCACATGACTGCCACAGCACAAGTGCAGTGCTGAAATCCCAACACCAACATGAGAAAAAAGAAGTAAATGGTGCTATTATTCTTTTTTTCATTCTGATAGGTAAATCAGAGGTGAGTTGAACTTTATTTTTTAAGAATCCTGATAAGATAGCACCACCCACAAATCATACTAGAAATTGTAAACTGCAAATCATTATGTCTAGTCATATTCACAAGTTTAAAGTCAATTACAAGACCAACAGCAACTGTTCTAAGTGCAAAGATGCATTGAATCCAGAAGGGTTAGTATGGAGATTAGTTCCCAAGTGGTACTTTGAAACAAACACAGTGATCTCACTTTATTAAAAAAAAATAATAATAAAGGAAAGAAAAAAATAAAAAAAGACAATTTATATTTCTTTTATTTTTGCTTTATTGGTTTGAAAAAGGGCTGGATAAACAATAAAGTTGATCAGTTCTTAAACAGTGACACTTGCCAAACCAAAGATGATGTGAGTACATTACTATTGGTTTCTTTTCTTTTTCCTCGGAGGCAAAGCATTCACAATGATATATTGTTACACTTGGAATAAATAGCTGTATTTTACAGATATTAGATACAGGCATGTCCTGCGCCTTAATGTTTGCAGATCTTGCATGGTAACTTGCTCAGTGTTCTCTGGAAAACAGGGCTCTATTACTCTGAAAGTAACAGGCAGAAGTTTGTGCCAAGGAGAAGGGAGTTGGCATTTCTTAGAGAGCTCTACAATTCACTTGAGGAAAAGAAGCCTATCCTGGAAATGAATGTCATTTATGCTGGCTCAAGAGAAAGGCATCTCCAGTAAGAGGTAAATTCCTTTTACAGATTGAATATAAAATAAGAATAAAGCACTGTACAAGTAACTTGATACACAGCAGAAGAAAAATTGCAGCTATAGCAGTCAGAATAAAACTTCAGGCTGTGTTGCATTGAGCACGGAGCCAGCATTGTTCCTACAAGGAGCAGTTCGTCCTCCTGCCCTTGCCTTCTTGCTTTTGCCCCCAGTTGCCCCACTATGGCCACCAGTAAACCCAGCAAAAACAATGACAAAAATGTTTGGTTTTCAGCAGATTCAACTCCCTGTTTAGACTTAACATGTGAACATACCAACAACTGGAATGTTGTCTTTTGGAAGCAGTGTCAATTTGAGCTGTTCATGGAACTATATAGACTCCCAGAGAGAAACTCTGGGAAAGATTAACAGAACTCTGCTGAAGCAATGCTTTGCAATCATTAGCTGATTTGGACACAGATGTCCAGGCTGCCAAAGCTAATGCTGCTCCATGCTGAGGAAAGGAATCCTTGCAGATTTATGCATATCCAATTTCCATCATGAGTCTCCTGTACGGGAATGCGGATGACCTTCCATACACTCTTCTGGAAGTAATAGGGACTTTTCCAGTTACTCTCCAGCTCCAGCAAGAAACACGTCTGATTATAACATGAGATGAAGGAGTGACTCAGGGCATGGGGAATTGGGATCAGGTTCCCTGTCTGAAGGTACCAAAAAGTCATTCCCTCTGCATATGCGTAAGGGAGACCAGCACACATGGAGTCGCACGATACCGCTGCTTTGGTTCATTTCATTCCTCTAGCTCTCATTTCTACTCCAGCAGGGACAGTTTTGGAATTTGAAGCTCTGTCCAACTCCAGGGCAAACCAGACCCCATCTCTTCACAGGATTAACACTCGTGAGCTCTACCCAGCTGCCCTCTGTATCAAGGTAGATACGTCAGCAGCCAGAGCCAGCAGCTGCCCCTCCCTTCCCTGGGCATCATCCTGGTTCGATGAGGTCAGTTCAACTCACCGCAGCCAAAATCCAAGACGCAATTAGCCATCCCACACAACAGACACTGCCAGAACTCGGCTCTGACGTCAGAGTTCAAATCATCCCAGTCTCAGAGGTATGGACTGCCGTGCGTGGTGGAAGGGGAACAGACAATCTGGAATCATACCTTGACGATCCCTCAGCGAGCTGAAAGCTTGCGAAAACTGAGCTCTGCTTTGCTTTTATCACCCCAGAATTTCCTGTCTAGCCATGCATATGTCTTAGCATCTCGTTTGTACGCGCAGGCTAACACTTCATTTTATGCCATGCTATGAGACATGCGCAACTTCTCTCCATTCTTCCACAAGGGAGCAGGAACAATGAAGCCAATGGATAAATGATTAGAAATGGAGTATCCTTGCATGGTTAAAAGCAAAATAGCATTCCTTTTACATCCTGCATGAGTAATGCAAGTCTGGAGCAATTAGCTATATATTATTATCATTCTCTGCATTGATTTATTGTTGCACTGTAAGGTTTGTTCTGATATCATTATTTTCATTGCTCTGTTACTCACGGATTAAAAAAAAACAAACACATAACAACTAAAAGAACTGTCAAAAAAGACTGATTTTCACAGAAGTTCCATGCCCAATTTTCTTCATCACTTTCCAGAAACATTTATTTTACTTTTTGCTCCCATTATAACACTAATCTCATTAAGTCTCTACACTGCTCTTACTCCAACTACCTGTTTTCACTGAAGGACCAGTGGAAATCAGCATACATTCATTAATAATATGTCTGAGACAGCTTCTTGTAGCATGGTGCCACCATGAAACCTGTCTTGTCTTCTTTTTTTTATTATTCTGTATTTCTCTTACCTAAGTACCTCTGAAACAGAAATCATTAATCTGGGGCACAGAAAGAAGGAACAGATGGAAAGAGAAAGCAGACAAATCTTAGAAACAGATAGCTAACATATAATATCTTCTTTGTAATGTTATTTCAGTCTTAGGAAGCAAAAGACTTTATTGGTTTTTATGGTCACTTACAACAGTGCTTAAAATAAATTAGGAAGCATAAGGCGGTGAATTTATAACTGGTACAGGATTCCTTAATGAAG
Source organism: Phasianus colchicus (assembly GCF_987193195.1). Lineage (NCBI taxonomy): Eukaryota > Metazoa > Chordata > Aves > Galliformes > Phasianidae > Phasianus > Phasianus colchicus. Next base: position 26,020,949 of record NC_143476.1, on the reverse strand, counting down.
TTAAAGTGATTCCAGTTTTTTTCCACACTACTATCACTGTGATTCTTATTTTCCAACTGATTGGAAGTGGTGTTACTTGAGTGTTCACTTCCATCCCTGAATTTTTGTCTTAAAAAAACAGTTTCAGTCTCAGCTGATTTGGCTACCAGAGGCCAATAGGTTAGTTAAAAGTAGATGTTAGTTAAAGGTAAAGAGATTGACACCATTTCTTTTCCCCCCATCTGTGAAACTGGTCATGAGATATTTCCCCAAGAGACCTCATATTTATTATCATGCAGCTGTGGGATTCCTTTGTCAGCAGATGAAATAATATCATCTTGTCTCTTGGAGCCAAAGACTAGGGAAGAGACATAGTGGCCATATGGAGACAGGGGCCCTGTAGTCAAAGTCTGAGTTAATGAACAGGGAGAAGCAGGATTGGCACTGGACAGGTACAGAGCCTTGGGAAAGTGCATTTTGGCACTTCAGTCTCCATCTGTGCTCTAAGGAGTTGTTTCTGCTGCCTGCTCTCAAGGGCTCTGATATAAAATGATTTCCCTTGGCAGAATTTGCTGGGTCAAAATCCCAAGCGAGGCTTTTAGGCATAGAAGTAAGACACAGAATACAAAGCTGAGATCCCACTGGTGTGGCTGCTGTTCAGAATGACATGGGTCCCCAACACTGTTTTCCATCACTGCCTATTCAAAACATTGCACCGTGAAAAATCTCAGAGGTGTGAAGATCTCTGCCAGTTATGGAGGAGACAAACCTTGGTCTCAAAAAAATGGTCTTCATAAACTCTCTTAGGCAAAGCCAAGGGTACACTCAACTTTTGCCTTTTGAAGGATGTCCTGAAAACATTTTCTCATATCTATATCATCGCATATACAACAACAGAAATTTTGAAAGTATTAAAAACATGATATGTAATAGCCATCTATTTTGATATCCTCTTGAATAAGCTCCCAGATTATTTAAAACCAGGTAAGCTTACTTAGAAAATTATAAGTCAACAGAATATCTGAGTGCATACAAACATTTCTTGAGTTCACCTATATCAGAAAGGGTATTTTGCTGCAATTGACTTTGTTTCTTTTTCTTAGAGCACAGCCAGAGGCCTCAGCTAAAATCAAAGCTTGTCCGTATCATGAGTATGAAAGGAAGCGTCCATGTCCTCAAACACTGACAAAATGTATTTATTTCTTCTCTTGCAGGGATGAAGGGTTTCCTCACCTTTTCCAGAAAAAGTTTTTCAGGATGCACAGCCTGATAGCTCATTCCTACCCGTTTGCTCAAGGCATGACTAGCTCCAAGAGGGTCAATTAATAACTCTTCCAGAAGCATCAGGCCTGGAAGGATGGTATCATGTAGTCAGTGTCCAACGTGGAAAAAATGCCAGTCCTGAAAATTCAGCAGCGGTAGAAAAGTTTTCTTGCATAGGGTAACTTTTATTCTAGCTTTTGCAGGTAGAAAAATGAATGGCCTCTTTCACTTGTGTCTAATCACTTGTTGGTGACACTTTGTATCAGCTCCTGGTGTGATTGAGGCACTCAGACATTGAAATGAAAGATGGGATGCAATGGGTGGTATAAACTACAATTTGCAGGGAACAGCATATATGTATTTCTGTACACTGTAAGCCACTGGAAAAGTGTATTTCATCCATGGACCCACAAACAACCTGAACTTTGGTTTGTGGAGATGCTTCTAGGCTTATTCCACACAGCTGCATTTTGTGATATTTGCCTGTGGCACAGGATGTTGTCTGAAAAAAAAAGAACAACAATACAAATCACAAAATCACAGAATGTTTGAGCTAAGAAGTGACCTCAGCTCCAGCTCCTGCTCAGAGAAGTGACTAGAAGGTTGCCCAGTACAGGAGCAAAATGCAGAATTTACTATTTCTCTTTGGTGAACTTCAAGATCTTCACACTGATCCATTTCTGCAGCTTATCGGGGTTTCTCTGGATGATATCTCAATCATCTGGTGTATCTGCCGCTCCTCCCAACTTTGCTTTATCTGGAAACTTGCTGAGAATGTGGTCTGCCCCATTCTGCAAGCCATTAATGAAAACATTTAATGGTATTGGACCCACTATCAGTCCCTGGAACACACCTCTGGTAACTGTCTTGTGGTTGAACTTCTTGCAGTTTTCCAAGTCTGGTTATTCAGCCCGTTTTAGTTGTCCTCACTGCCCACCAATCTGTGCCATATTTCGTCAGTGCAACAGTGAGGGTTATAGAGGAAATAATACAGAAAGTATTACCAAAGTCATGACAAACAATTACTGCTTTCCCCCATCTCATTGTAGAAGGCAATCAAGTTGCTCATCCATCGTTTCCCCTTTGTCAACCCACAAATTCATAGTGACTACTCTCAATCATCAGTATGTTTGGAAAAGGTTTTCAAGATTATTCCCTCAGTCATGGGAGACTGAACTTATTGTAGTTGCCCAGACTGTCTTGAAGACAGGTTGATGCTAGCTTTCTTTCAGACCTTAGAGCCTTCCCCAGACACCAAGACCTACAAGATAATAGCACCTGGTGTCACAGTGACATCCATCAGCTCCCCTAACACCCCTAGATGCATCCCTTCAGGATATTAGATGCCTGTATTAGAATATACATATTAGATTCAGATTTGAGTGCATTTGTTTCCCGATAGATATCATTTTTAAGCTAGGATATTCTTCCTGAAGGTGCTGTAATACTCAGCTAAGTGAAAACAGAAATGCTTTAATGACACTGACCTTTCAATATACTGAGTCATCATGACTCTTGTGTCAGCCTCAAATATATCTTTTCCAAGTAACTTCCTTGGAACTATGGTGTCAGATGAGGAAAGAGAAATCAGCCAAAAGTTATTGGAAAAATCTTGCTATTGTGTAAACAGAGGTGTTTGGATATATGAGGTGTGTGAGTACAAAAGGAAAAATAAAAATAATTTTCTTTTTTTAAAAAATCCCTGCAGTGGTCTAAAGGGAAGATGTGATTTTCTAGTTTTAGTTGTAAATTTTCTTTTCTCATTCTCCCTGACAGCAAAGTCTCCCAGCTCTTGATGAATCTACTGCTATCATATTCAGCGCTACAACTTCAGGGGAGACCCCGGGAGGCAGGAGCTGGAATTTCAAAGGAGTCCATGACCAGATGTTCCAGCTGGGTTGCAGCCAGGGTTTCAAAACCAAACAGATCACAGAGGAAATGTGGATGCCTCTGTGGGGGCTTTAGCAGGACTTGAGCAGTTTTGACACAAATCCAGTATGCGATTACAAAATACCTCAAGAAATCAGCAGTGCATTTAACCCCTTTGGTTTCCTGAGAGGGGAGGGGAAACGCTTTAAGTGATGCCCTTCAGTTTTCAGTTATTGACTTCACACTTTTTTGAAGAGGAATGTGGGGGTTTGTTTCTCTCTATGGCAAAGAAGTAGATGAAGTTTCAGATGACTAATATATAGATTTCCATAACATATATCTTACCCAAATTTCCTCTTCCTGGCTCTCCCACATTACCCTAGATTAAAAGCATCCCTAACTGGCTGCCCTCATAAGGGCTCTTCTCTTGAATTAGCCTGATCCCACTGGGTCAAAGTACAAATGTCCCAGTGCTGTTATGAATATGATTCTCCTAAGCTACCTGCAGTTTTATGAGCTTTAAACTTTTATCAGGACACTGTTGTAACTAAAATAGCCTTGCACTACAGGAAAAATAGAAACAAGGATCCACCCAGCTGGGAGCAGCTTGATTGCTTCCTAAAATAAAGACTGAAGGGAAGAAAAAGAGGAATTCCTCATTTTTTTCTCAGACAGAAGATTTCCATATCTCTATTTTAGCATCCACTGGAGCAGTAACAGTACATATTAGTTGTAATAGCATTTTCTCAGGAACCATGCTAATAAAACTATATATAAAACTTCTTTATCAGAAATATCTTTAGATATCTTTAGATATTTCTGAGTTTGTTAAGCATTATGACATCCTTCAGTGGAAAAAGTTCATGACATTTTAGTTTGTGAAAGTGGAAACTGCCTCAAAGAGTGAGTAAAAGAATGGTTCAGAGCCTGAATTTTTTTTTTAAAAAAGAGAGTAGGACTTTTTCTAAAATTATGAATGTAGTGGAGAAGGGACAGACAAATATAAAATAATGAATGAGTCAACTAAGCTGAATGGATAAATTCAGTTCTAAATGGTAGAGAAAACTCTGAGGCATGCAGTTATTTCAGGCGGCACAAAGCATGTAAGGCAGCAGTTTTAAAATAAAGACCAAATTAGAAAAAGTGTGCTTTCACCTGTAGGGCAATAAGTATGGAATTCATTTCTATGCAAAGCAGTGTAGACAGAAAGGATAAATGGATTCAAAAGGGATTTTTAAAAGCGTATAAACGTTAGTTCTGGGGGTGGACCAGAGACTTCAAGGTTTGTTAGACTCCCAAAGAGCTAACTGCAATATAACAGGATATAGCAGGAAAAGAAGGTGTAGTGTTCTCATAAAAGAGAAAAGGACCTTCTGTCTGATCCAGCTGAGCAAGGCTGGAAAGGAGCAGACACCAAGCAGCAAGCAGTACACACACTTCTGCAATTCACACTTCCCAGCATGACCTGCCACAGTGGTACAGGAGCAGCAATTCTATCAGCACACTGCTCTCAATGTGTAAGACACTCCCACGTGTTTGCACACACTCTGCACCACACAAACGGGCTATACAGGACTGTGAGCAAGGGAAAATCCAGCCCTGTGCACTTACTGCTTCCTACCAGATCCAGCCTGTGTATCAACACAGACACACAAACAGCTGGCAGAGAGAAAAACCCCACTGTGCTCCTGCCAGGTCTGAATGTCAGAATAGTTCCGGAGGGGCTGATCCCAAGCCTGCTGGAGTCAACAGTACAAGCTCCTCTGCTTTCAGGGGGGCTTGTGGTGAGCTCATGCTGAAGAGGAAATCCCAAGAGGCAGCTTCACAGCCAGACCCACAGGAGAGCATGAGGTGATTAGTAGGAGTATTTCAGTTTCCCTCTTAGGCAATGCTTTAATAAAAGCAGTTTTCACAAATGGTATTTCACAATAACCAGAGGATGTTACACTAGTGGTTACACATTCAAAACAGCTCCGTAGGCATCAGCAGATCAAACTATCTGGCTAAGTGAATGGAGCTACAAACCAAAACAAACAGATCCTGCCTTCAAGCAGCAGTAACAGCCTTGCCATTAATTCATGCTTTTTCATAATAAAATAACACCAGGCAAACCCCAACAAATCCAAGTGAAGCCATTTGCTAGCTTCATCAGCAAATATCCTTCCAAGGATGTGATTGCAGGGCAGGGCTTTCCCTGCTGGATAACGCAGTGTATATAACCCAGCAGTTTCCTGCTTACGTCTGTTCATCTGGGTTGCACCGTGGCCTGCCTCAGTGCAAGGTGTAGGGTGATGTAAGATAATTGACCCATATCAAGAGCTATTTGGGATTTTTTAAATTAATTAATTAATTGATTGATTGATTTTTGCCATTTTACAGGATTTCCAGGTTTCCACATATGTAAGGGTGCGGGGAGAGATGCAAGGGAACACTAGCAACTTGCTCTGGCTGAGGATCTGGCTCCTGGCACTTGTAACTTGCTTGCTGGGACAGCAACAAACACACAGATGTGCTGCTGATCTCCACATGCTGGCTTTAGATACTCTTACCACCGAGAAACTGCCAAAGAAGGGTGTGGGAGTCAGGGATGTTTAGATGTTAGGTTTGGAGAAGTGCAGACCTCATGCAGCTACTCCCTCAGCTGTTCATTCTCAAAAACATCCCACACTAAATAAACTTTTATCTCTCTCAGAGAAATGGTATATTTGTTTCTTTTTCTTTCTTTCTTTCTTTATCTCTTTCTCCTTTTTTTCCCTGAAGCCTGGTGTTTGTGAAATGCTCCAGAGTAAATTTTTATAAAGTATTTCCGTTTATTTCTGTGCCTTGGGGGAAAAGAAGGCATTTGGCTGTGTAAGATATCCACAGTCAATCTGAACAGTGCTGCATCTGTAATGGGTAAGAGACATCTATTTACAGTACTCGGGATGTTAAACTCGGAAATACGCTTTTTATTTTTATTTTTAACCTGGAATGAAGCTATGTATGGCTGCAGACATTTCTTCATTTAGGCTGCGGGTCTTTCCAGTAATTATGGCCCAGACCCAAGTCACAGTGACGTCAATAGGATTCTCTCCATTCACTTCAAGAGAAGCTAGACGAGGCCGTGCCTTGAGGAACACAGCCAAGACAGGATAAAGCCTTCCACTTTCCCACCCAAGGAAAAACACTGTGAACTCACCAACACTTAGGGACCACTCCAAGCCGACCCTTCTCCTTCTGCCTGCCTATTTCCCATGCATTTAGCATATGTTTAGTCCCTTTTGGACTCCTTAATAACTTCCACCAGTGCATCTCACCTCTAACATCCTCGCACTTGTACTCAAAGCCCATTCATAAAACTCCTGCAACAGCACTAAAATCAGGTGGGAGTGACATCCATTCCTCTACTTCTTTTCTTTTTGCTTCCAGACTTCTTCTCTGAAAACTTTCTGAGGGCAAGCTGGGAAAGAAGGAAGGAAGGAAGGAAAGAATGGAGGGAGGGAGGGAGGGAGGGAGGGAGGGAGGGAGGGAGGGAGGGAGGGAGGGAGGGAGGGAGAAGCTGCTTACTGTTACAGTTTCTATTGTTTATATTTTTCACAAGTGTTTGCTCTGCATACGGTAAAAATAACTACAGGCAGCTGATGCTGTAACTGATTCCTGCCTCTGCTCACTCAGGTGAGTTTTCCCAACAACCTCAGTAGAGAGCAGATCAGCAGCAGGGTGAGGGCAGACATGCTGGCTAAGTGGAGTCCTTCACCTCTCTCTCACCAGTTCACAGCCCAACCCAATTAGCCCTCAGACATTGCACTAATTACTCTGGGCATGGTGCCATGGTTACATGGCTATTCAGCTTCCAGGAGCTGGCTTCTATTACTGTATGGTGCTCCATGAGCAAACAACTCCTCTAGCCATTGCACCAAGACCTCAAACATGGTGCTACAGTAAAGACCTGTCTGTAGAGGGAAAGGACTAGTAGGAAGGGTGCATTGGTGACAACTCAGCAGAGTAGAAGGTTTTGGGATTTGAGAGAAGAGTGAAAAAGGTCACGAGGAAAGGAAAGGTTAGGAGACTGGAGGGGATTGAGAGCCGTCCGTTGAATTTTGGATGAAATTCGTCTGCTGCCCACTCACATCCTTGGGTTTACTTGCCTGCAGCCAGCTGCAAGCTCCTTACTTCCTGTCTTTTCCCATTTATTCTGTCCTTCTTATGTCCCAGACTCTCAGACCTTCTGTGAGGAAATGGACAGTGAGGTGAAAGGATGGCTTCTGGTTCTCCTCCACAAGACTGAGGAGTTCAGGAGAGCTACCTGGGATTTCCAGCCAGTTACTGTCCCCCATCTCTGACCCCAGCTGTGGAGAGATAGCAGTAAGAGGAATTAACCTCCTGTTCACCTATCTGAAGCCAAATTTAGGCACATTGTTCTATCCTTAGGACCCTGAAAATCTGCACCAAGGACTTGCTGAGAACAGAATGTAAGGAGGACCAATGCCTATAATGTGTAGCCTTTCCACTTTGCTCTTGCAAAATCAGTTAAAGCAGAGTTATAAAATCAGGAAAACTTCAGTGCATAATAACAAATCCATGCTTTCCTTTTCACATTTAGGAGTCCCAGAAGTGGAAATATCATGAGATGGATACTGATGAATAGATTTGTGTTCTTCCACCAAACCTTTAGCAAAAGATAACTCCCAAAATAACAAAAATAACATAATCTCTAGTGAAACAAATGCTCTGAAAGAGGAGCTTTGTGTCATTGGATGGACTCTTTCACTGCTGAAGAGCAATTCAGAAATTTCCTCTTGCTAGGTCCACAGCTCTTGTCACATTCCTGCAGGGAAACACAGGCAGCTATCTGGGAGCCTATTTTGGGCCATGCTCTTACTTTTTTTTTTTTTTTTTTTAATCTAAGAGATCTTCCTGGTGGATATTTTCTTGGCCTAAACATACTTGATATTACAAAACTTATTCCAATCTATTACAATGTCCCAAGACCCTAACTGAACTTGTATCCAAATGCAAGGGAAGAACGCACTCTTTTTCCTCAAAGATCCTCCTTTGCACATGAATAACAACAGAAGTACAATGGAGAAATGTGGAGGAGTGTGGTGAGTTCCACAGTGGGACAATAATAATGGCAAATATTTCCAGGTTTAGACTGATGGCATTTCAATGCTACTGAAAACCATGATGGTATATATTAGATGAGAATCTGACTTGCCTGTGTCCTTTTGGATATGACTATGAATGCATCTTCCAAATACATTTAATTTGTTTTCAAGGTAAGCCAGTAAAAGGGGAATGTAATACTCCCCAAAAGACTTGAGGAGTATTATGACCAGGACAAAAATGTAAAGGAAAAAAATGATTTCATCAAAACTTTCTCTGTCATGGGATTCATTTATCTCTAATGCACACACCAATAAACAGAGAGGATTTGAAAATAGATGGTGGTGAAGAGAGAGAGCAGCAAAGCCTCACAAACCTCTGGCCAAATTCCCTCTCATAAACCCTGAACGAGGCCAAGGGGAAGATGATAAAGAATCATATGATTTCAAGATGAGAAAAGGTAAACTAGTCTTTCCACCTGACAGTGCAATGTTGCTTCCTCTGGTATATCTTCTTGGCTCAATTCATTGTCTGAATCACTGAAAATGCTAATAATAATACACATCAGGTAATAACAGGTTGAATCGTCTGATGTGTCATTGTGGAGTACAGTTCAGCTGGCAATGCTGGTGTTTATTCCACTTTTCCATAGTATTCAGTTGAGCAAAGGACAACTAGCTTCAGAAGTATTTTGGAAATAATCCAGGTTACTTATCATTAGGACCAAACATCTTGGTCCTAATGTCCCTCCCTTGGTCCTAACTGTACCTCACCTTCTCTAGTCTGATAGGTCCCAGGGGCTGAACACTTCTGGTTAGAGAGGATTTATTCTTGCAGTCTGTGGGAGAAGGGCGAAAGAGGGAATAGTTAACAATGCAGGCAGGACCAAAACAACACCCACAGCTGAGGAGCTGACAGAGTGTTGTATAATGTGGATAAAACATAGTCAGAAACATTAGCCTCATTCTCTTAAGTGTTTGCAGCCTCTATTGCTTGACAAATCATACTGTCATCTCTCCCAGTTTATCTTCTTCCCTAACTGGGAATGATGTAGATTTTTGGTAGCAAAATCTATGAGGAATTGGGATTAGCAGTGGGGAAATACCACATCTTTTCTTCATATCATTAGATGATCAGTAACATATAACACATATGGTACTCAGCATCTTGAATACAGAGGTGAGGTGAGGTGAGGAAACATTTTCCTCTGGGACTGAGCACAGCTAATAATAGGTTTTGGTGCCACATGTCAGCAGCCTTGCTACTGTTCTTCACAAACCCACTGATAAATAATGTTTTTCAAAGAAGGTAATGCAAATATCTGGATGCATTTTATAGGAAATTCCATTGCCAAACAGGGTGATGGAAGGAACAATTTTTTGTTACTTTTTGTAACAAAACATTCAAAAAATGAAATTTCACCGCAATGAAATATTTCCTCTTACATCAGTGTTTTAGATTTGTTCTAATGCTTAAGTTAAAATAACAGTTTATTTCTTCATTAAAAACAACAGCAAATTAACAAAACAAAACAAAAAATCCAAGAAAACTGAACATCCTGACATTGTTCCAATAGATTCTTTTCACTTCCCCCTCACAACAAATAAATATAGTTTTCAGAACTGAGAAACTTATGCCATGAACTTTGTTATCAACAAAGTGATGCTTTTCAGCAGGCCACTGAGAATCGCCTCACTTGCTTTATATAAACCCTGATCAGCTCACAGATTTTTTCACCTCTCTAGAGGAGTAGAATTGAATACTGACATCTAAAAGGATGACATCCTATAGTGACTCTTGCCATGTCAGAAATTGAGAATATGGGAAACATTTTTTTCTAAACTGCACAATTCAAAAATAGGTGCATAAATTTGTTATTCGTATTGTTGTTGTAGACTTTGAGTATATACATTAATTGGCCAAGGTTAATTCTGCTATAACTTTTGAAATTTTAATATTCTTTTTCTGCTCCTGATTTGTGCCTATTTAAGATTCAGAGATCAGGATGTGGCCCCAGCTAGCTGTGAAAATAGGCTCACGTACTCATTTCTTGTTTCATTGCGAACAGACTATTTACAGAGTGAAGGCCAAGCTATGTTTTCAATTATGCCAGAATATACCTGGATTACTGCCACTGTCTTCAATGGTTACATTGACCTAGAATGACTCAGATCAGAATCTGGAGTAGAGAGGCAAAGTCTAAGCAGTATTTTAGGAGAGGCCTGTTCTTCATTGGCTTTCAGAGAAAGCAGCAGTCAGGCTTAGGGTGGGGGAAATAAACAAACATATATACACCCACCATTACTTCTCCAGTTCGGAGACTGTCCATGGAATCCCAAACATCTGGAGCTCATTACCACACTGGCCTCATTGAAATAGTTATTTAATTAGCCTCCTTTTCACTTTCTCTCCTCCCATCTATTTTCCTCATCACTCAAATCCCAGATGCAGAACTCAGTTTGAAAGACCATACCAGAAGTGAATTTTCTCTGTGTGATCTGTAAGAAAACATTTCTATTCAGTCTTAAACAAATAAAACATGCTATACAATGCTTATCACATTCCATCATTAGAAAGATTCTCCTCCCAACAGCAACTAAAAATGCCATTTTTATTCTGTATTTACTGTTAACTGCTCATGAATTTTGAAACCAGAAAGTTAGGTGATGTATATGTCTTTCCATGCAACTCCTTGTAGTGGCTGTTACTTGCAGGAACTTCCAGAGCCAAATCCTGCCCAGAGGTGGAAGCCGGAACTGTCAGAAAAGCCATTTTAGCTCTACCAGAGCTCCAAACAGTAAATGTTTCTGGAGGACTAACAGAGCATAGTGATTCTTCTCGTCTATTAATAAAAGAATAGAGATAAAAACATCTTTTTTTTTTTTTTTTTCTTTTTTTTTTCAGTATAATGATGCATCCCACAGTGACAGTGTGATTATATAATGCCTATCTGGCCAGAGCTGAGAACAGGCCAGAGTTGAATCAAGACTCGGTAATAAAAATATAGGCCTGTTGAAATGCATATAGTTTCACACATCTGTTCAAAGTTGAACTCTCAGTCTAGAGAGCTTTCTGAGTAATCATTTCCATCCCTCATCTTGGTAGAAGTATCTACCTGTACTGTTGGGATTATCTGCCTGTTCAGGAGCTCCAGCTTCTGCACAAACCGATGTGAGAGCTGAGGGTCAGAGGCCTCATGAGACAGGTTGAGAAGAAGCATCTCTATGCATCCCTATCATCCCCTACCATACAAACACTGTGTTCATCTTGCTCTCTGCAAGATGAAATGGCTGAATCAGGAATATCATCCCCTAGGTACGCTGGGTTTTCATCTTGAAAGTTTAGTATAGATGTGCAAATGAGTTCCTGTTACTTGCTTTTTAGACTGAGATAAAAGACATCCTTTTCTCAGTGCATTTCAGAAGCACAGGAAAATCACAAGATTTCAGAAAATTCCAGTGAAATTCAGTGATGGCTTTCCTATTAATATCATTATCAGAAAGATTTGTTCTGGAGCTGGCAAATTCTGGGGACACACCTTACCTTCATGTTGCAATACCTTCAAGAGGTGCTGTCTCTGAATCAAGCATAATCAGCACAGGTAATTGCTCTATGCCTAGGGATCTGTGGTAAAGACAGTGTTTACCAGCAGCTACCGTGAAAGACTCTTCTAGCATAATTTTGCCCCAATCCTCCAGTTGACTGTTGACCAACTCTGTGCACCCATCCCTCACCCTAAAGAGAAGATAAATCACTTATGAGACCAGAGAGATTTTCAAACATCTAGATTCAGAACAACTCTCTAGGCTTTACTCTCAGGTACAAGAAATGGTCTTAAAAGTAACAGTCATTATTGTCATGTAATGAAATGCTGCCTTCTGAAGAGGCTAAGACCCTGAGCAAATCTGTTTATCCTGAGAAACAAAAACCCAGCCCTTGAGGAGAAAAGCCGCAATGTAAACAAGTATGGAAATGTCACTCAACCTCCACAAATTGCCTTAAAGGATAGCAGATGAAAAAAAAAAATGTCAGGAAACTAAGAGTCTTATCTTCTTAAGTCTCAATTCTTGTGAGTCTTGAGATTTATTTCTTTTTTAATATTTGGCTGGCTAGATATATGGCAATTACTGGCAGTATAATTAATGAACATTATTTTCACTCCAGAAAAGGGAAATAGAGGAAGAATTTAGCCAGAATTAAGCCCTCTAGGCTGTAATCCTAGAGGCAGAGGATCTCTCAGAAGGAATCGGGACTGTGAAATGGACAGGTATTTAGCAGGATGACATACCTTTTTTAAATAGAAGTAGGCTGAGAAGAGGGAACTCCTTTGCAGCCCTAGACATTCAGTTCACAGAGATCTGCAGAGCACAGTAGGATGTGCTTCTTTCCTCCTCTGGCATTCATATATCCTCTCTGCAGTAATGCACTACAGACACTAAAACCAGCTGGATGTGTCTAGTGCTACTGATATCGTAGCATGCATACCAACACAAATGAGCCCTCAGCATGTTTAGGCAAGTTGGCAGGCACATTTTGATGCCTGCACCAAGCTCCATGTTGCTGCAGTGCCAGTGATGCTGAAATTCACCTTAAGTAAGCTGGAGCTATAGGCAGGGCTGCAAAACACATAAAAGACTTATGTAGCGTGTGTTAGAGCCGTAGGGATTACTTGAGAGCCTGCAATGAACCTGTCCTTGCCACAATCAAAGCACGATCCTTCTTGTTTTACAGATTAGGTCTCCCAGAGACCCTTATGCATCAGCTGTGCTGTATCTGTCAGCAAGAGATAAAGCAATTACAGCTCCTGCCAGGCCACCAGTCCTGGATCTCTGCTAAAGAGTCTCGATCCAATTCAGGCAGTCACCAATGCTCCCCACCTGAATTCCGGGCCCTGCCTCTCCAGGCCACTGCCCATCCCAGAAGATGTCTGTCCCCTCATCACATGTACAAACCCACACTCCCAAAGTCCACCTCCATCATTTTTCTTTCTCTTAGCAGGCAACACTTCTTCCTACTTCCCTTACTTTGCCCAGACTGAGTCCACTCTTGAGACAGCCAATATCAACACGGCAACATGTGAGGTCCCGTCTCTCCTCTTCCACCATGGTGGCGAGAGAGCTGTGCTGGCATCACCTGAGGCATTAGGGCTTAAATCCTATGAGATGGAATTAAAGTGTAAAAATACACACCCTTAGAGACTACAATACAGTGGCAGAAAAGGTTATTGGAGGCAAATAGACACTTAGCTGTTGCAGTGGTGGGAAAAGAAGCATTAATTAGCAACTTAAATACTGTGTTCAAAGGTGTGGCATGATGTTTATCAGCTTATTCTTCAGCCCATGCAAAAGTGATTGGCAGGTGTAGAAAAGCACAAATGATCTTGTGCTGGAATGGAAAATATGTCCAGAAACTGACTCATGATTTTTAATCCGCAAATATCTGAAGGGTTCCACTGACGTTTGTAGGCATCATTGCAAGGGCACCCAGGAGATACTTCTTTCACGAAACCTCAGAGTGAACTGCTGAAATATCTGCCACTAAGCAGTGTGGACACTGAGACCAGAAATGGCTGGAAAACTAAAAAGAGAACTTCTATGAAATCAAAATGAAAAAAAGAGATAGATTAAACCATAGGCGCATGATCAATTAATCAGTGACTACTTACTTGGGAAAAGCAACAAATCTCTGGTAGAGTTGCCTGAAAAATGATCACCTGGTGCTTATATTCTTCCCTAGGCTCACTGGCAGGATGTCAGGCTGGCTGGACCTTTGATGTGCTCCTCTGGCTGTTCATTTGGTTATATATATATATGTTCAGTGAAAGCAGGTAATAGGGTTGGGAAATGGACGCAGATTTCCCACATACAACAGACAGCCACATGCTGCCTTTTAAAGTCTATGGAGACAAAAATAAATTAAATGAAAGTGAGAATTTTCTGGACAAAAAAATCGAGAGCTGTGCTTTAGCATCTTTGATCACAGCAACAAGTGTGAATAGCTGTACTTAAACCAACAGATTTCTAGTAAAACTTTAGGTCTTGAGGAAATTTAGTTTTCTTCTCACGAGTGTAGTAATAGTAACACAGATCTGAACTATGGTTTTGTGCCTATTCACAAAGCAAACTTTCTTGAAACAACTTGAATGAGCTACTTTGGATTACACATTATGATGTGTTTCATTCTTTCTTAAAAAAAAAAAAGAAAAGAAAAAATATCTTCAAAACGAGAGACCTCAGAGTGCGTCTGCATCTCAGCTTGCTATTAATACCAATACTATAAAATATTTGAGAAGATGGCACCTCCCTTGAATCAAACTTTTTAATGCAGCAAAACACTTATAGATTCAGGCACATGCTTGAATTACGGAATATAATTAATTTCTCTTGATGCCCAGGACTTTGCTGTTGATCTGTTTCCATTGCTGGGTGTAACATTAAGACTATTGTTGGTTTATACCAAACACTCTTTAAAACAAGGATTATCTTCTATTTTATATCTGTGAGGTATAATCAAGCTCTGATTCTGACTAGGGCCTTAGTCACTGTTATCATCTTAAGTAAATAAAAAATAATGATATTATGATGATGGGGCAATAAATTACTTGTATTCAGAATAGTTGTCTGAGGCTTTGGAATGAGGGTGTTTCCTAATGAAGGGGAATTCTTGGCTGTCGGGCTATTTCCAGAGAGACTTTTTTATGCATCATTGCTTTGAAATACGTTTCACTACTGCAGACTCACAATTTGGACTTTGGACATACTTGCATTTCAGCTGAGAGATAAACTAAAAAATTATGGAATTATATGAAACAATGTTTTCTGATTTTTGTTTTGTGTATGTTTGCATTTTCTCAATTTTTTACAATTAGTAAGTGTCCAAGATATAATATAAGGTTTTTCCTTTACTTTTCCTCCTTCTAGATGTAAGTAATATTTTCTTGCATGTTTCATTTCATCCTGAAATATTTTTTCTAAAAAACATTAACCCATATGCACAAATTAGATGGACAAAGAGTGGCATTTTAAATCCACTTTGCTTATGTATCTTAGTAAAATAGATTTTCTTTTAGAAATTTGGAAGAGCCAAATTGTTCTCAGAAATGGTTTAAAAAGAAACAGACTTCCATACCTTTCAGAAGCCCAGCCAACTACCACAGTTGCGTGTGCTTGGATTTACTTGTTTAAAAGTAATGGTTTAAATAGTACACTGCAATGCATTTAACAGGAAATTGATTTAGAGAAAAGAAAAAAAAAGAGAGAAAGAAAGAAAGAAAGAATAAAGAAAAATGTGTTTGGAATTGATCAGCTTTTCACAGCAATTATTGATACTTTATCAAATTATAAACAAGTTCTATTAATTTTTGCTGAAAGCTGGAAATGCTTCCACCCAAAACAACATAGAAGTATTCTGTGGGAGCAGTAATTCAGTCTCATTTTGATTGTATGCTGAGCTCTTCAGCTAGCATTCATTCTTATGAAATGAATTCTATGGCACCCAGAGACCTTTCCAGTTTCATGGAAAGAAGTAGCAAGACATAGATTGGCTAAGCAGGCAAGAAAAGCTTGGCTTGAGATCCTATGCAAACTTCACCTGTTTCAGAGTGGGGACAGTAGTAACAGTCACCTGCTGCAATTAGCCATTGACACTTTACACTGACGCCAGCTCTGAAATGGTTTTGTTCAATGGAGTTGTACAGTATAGAGCTAATCTCGCAGATTTGTTGTTTTTAGACAAAGAGGGCTCATGGGTGAAGTAGCAATTGGTGGCCATCTTGACTACAAGAAGTAGTCAAGTTTAAAATTTTGGGCAGTCCTGTTCGAAGCCAGTAGTTGGTCACAATAATCCTTGTGGTGTCCCTTCCACCTCACAATATTCTATAATTCTATGAAAATTGTTGATATAGGAGGAAAATTACCAGCAAAACTTTAACCCTGAATGAGGGAACAGCAAACTTCAGGCTTCTCAGGGAACTAGTTACTAAGTTTGTTTATGTTTGACAACAATATATTTTTTCCTCCATAAAAGTAAGATAATATAAAATGTCAACTCCCTTCCCTTCCCTTCCCTTCCCTTCCCTTCCCTTCCCTTCCCTTCCCTTCCCTTCCCTTCCCTTCCCTTCCCTTCCCTTCCCTTCCCTTCCCTTCCCTTCCCTTCCCTTCCCTTCTTTTTTTTTCCAGTAAAAGTATCAGAAATATTTAATGGCTCCACAAAATAAAAGAAACAGTCTATTACTGGTACCATATTACACACATGAGAAAAACTGAACTTCACCAGTAAGATGGTGCAGCAAAGGAATGACTTATTCAGAGAGACTGTAAAGCTCCCATTCTAGAAGGCTTTTCAGACTGACCTTGGCAAAGGTGTGATGCTCTGAACTAGCTAATAGTCCTATTTTCAGAGATGATTTGAACTAGGTATCTCCAATCCAACTAATAGTTCTGTGAAACCTGTATACAAAAGAGGAGTCTCTTTTCCACTGTCCAACACTAAATGTGTTAGGGGTGTTTAGGTACCAAGATTACTATGCATTAAGAGACAGGCTAAGCAAATTAACTTTCCTTTACACCTGTCTTGCAAAATAGTTACTACCACTACTAACATAGCCAAAGTCCATCTCAGCTCTGAAAAATCTTCTCTGCTCCTCTTCACTAGCACCCATTTTCTATAACAGGCTTTGAATCAGTTCCACAAATCCTGAAGCAATCCTTGACAGGCAAATATTGTCCTAGGCAGCTGTTGCTATATCTCTGCTAAATAGTTCTAAGATTAATGCTTTCCATTTCTTCTTCCCCTTCACTGCTATTGCTGTAGCTCTCTCCTGTTACCTCTCACTTTGGCTTGCACTTACAATCCCTCATCTTTTCCCAGAGAAAGGCAAACCTGTCAATGTCACTCAGGCTGCAAACAGAGACAATGTGAGACAAGCTGAAAACTGAGTGTCTGTCTCTATGTATAGCACACAGGAATAAAGGTTTGTAGCTCTTGACTTTATCAGGATTCATCAACAATATAGGCAAAGTGGCATAGATACATTCCTGACAATAGATTTTGTGGGGGAAAATGTTAGGACTTCAAAGTGGGTGTAGAAGTGGTCCCCATATGACATGCAAGAGCATTTCATAAATGAAACTACATACATGGAGAGCAAAACAGTGGTGGTCAGTGCTGTTCGGAGAAGGGCTGTTAGTTCTCTTCTCTGATTGTACAGCACCTTGTGAATGGTGGTCAGGATCTATGGTAGAGTTCTAGATACCTTCATAAGACAAATGATTGCAGTCTTTCCCTTACTCTAAAACTCAACATTCCTTTTCAGCTGGACATGATTATAGCAGAAATCTTATCAGACTGAGTTCTGATTAACACTAATAACAGGAATGCTGAGGGGGTGAGGATGTGTGTAAATTCATTAAAGCTCATAAGAAATTCCATTGTTTGATCAAACCAGATGTTCATCCACAGATGATCAATTATCTTCTGCAGTGTTCAGAGGCACAAATTTGGGAAAAGTGTACGGGAAACAAGACAAATATTTTGTAATTCATCTTCCCAGTTTTCCTCTGTGGTTTGTGGATTCCCTCTGCACACAGAGAATCTTGTTACATGTGTCAGTGCATTTGTGCTCTGTGAGTTTTTTTCCTAATTCTTTTTTGAACTCCTTTTTATTATTATATTCCCAGTGTCCTGTAGCTGGAGTTTCTCACCGTAACTGTGCATCATGGTAAATATAGTGCATGTTTTGGGTTTTTTTTAATCAGTCTTACCTTTGTGGTTGCACAGTTTAATGGGGACAGGCAAGCTTTGATACATATTTGTAAATATACAGAATGACTGTACCTGCTCTCCGCAAGACCACACAAACATATTTGCAAAAACATATGCTTGGAAGAAGCTGGAATAATCCAAATTAACTCTGTATTAGTGATTTACAAAAGCCCAGAAATTAATCTGAGCAATCCAGAATCTCAGCCTCCTTGTCAGCAGCTCACATTGCTGTGGTATGCTGTCAAGTTCAAGTGATTAGAAGGTGTCTCTCTAGTACTGCTTAGGGAGAAATCAAGAGCCTTCTCCTGCTGCCTGCAAAGTCAAGCTGTGCACAAGTAGGCAGTCAGGTACATGTCTAGATTCATCTGTATACTGCTGCACACATCATGGCTGTGGTGGAAGGGAAGGGGGGAGTTGAGGGGTCAGATAACCTTCTTCTTATTGCTTTATTTTGATACACCTCTGCACTTTCTGGTTGGAGCAGAAACGAAAAGAAAGGGGGGAAGAACTACAAGAGCTCTGAGATGCCACAAAGAAAATGCCTGTTCTGTTATTTTAGGTTTGGATGCAAAGGAAAAATGCAAAAGTTCTGTGAAGAAAAACCTAATTCATTCAGATCTCCTACCTGAGGCAGTGTGGTTGGCCAGTGAGCAAAAATAATCCCTCCACCCTCTGCCAAATGAGTCCATGGACATTCTGTTTATCAGACTGGAAGATGCAACTGCTGAGTATCATTTCATTCACTGAGATGGCATTAAAGACTCACAATCAAAGCCATTCAACAGGTGTGAATTAATAGTCAGAAATTATTCAGTCAACAAAAATCTGTTGGTTTCTTAAGAGACACCATCTTTCCCATTAGATACCAAGAGAGATTCATCAGTTTGGGCATTTTAAGTGGTAACCATATTAAACAAAGACAACAGCATTTATGAAATGAGATGGTACACTGATGGCTATGTCACAGGAAGTAGCACCTACAGCCCCCTGACCATGAGTCATGTTACTATCATCAGCCTTTTACTAAATGGATATCTGAAGACATGATCTTGCCACACTTAGTATCAGCATATCTACCTGGACTGCAGTGAGAGGCTGTCACAAGTTATAAATGATAGGTATGTTGTTTTTATCCCCAAACCTTATGTAAAGGTGTGTGTATGACTGGAGAGATAAGGAAACTGTACCTCAAAACCTTTCTGCAGAGAATAGTGAGAGAAGGGGAGACCCAAACCCCAGTTCTCTTATTTTCCTACCATGCACAATCTGTGCTCCATCTTGTGTTATCTACTGGGAAATATCCTCCCTTGACTCAGGGTGTGCTGGCAGCAGCCTTAAAACAGGTCCAGTCATCAGGGACCCTCATAGGGTCTCAAGTGCTCTGTCAAAAACTTAGAGTACCTGAGCATCATTTGTTACTCCCTGGAGAGCAGAGCACCTCCAAAGTTGCAATATCATCCTGAAATCAGTCTGTACAGCAGACAAGATTTAGGTTAAAAGCAAAGCGAGTTTTAGCCCGCCAAAATGCAAAGTTGAGAATCTAATTACTAGATCTGGAAAATGGATACAAGGAGACAAAGCCATTAGACACCACTTTATCTGCCTGTGCTTGGACCTGTTCCCAGTCTCTACTCTAATATGCTCAGCAAAGAGCTGACAAGACATATTTGCAGCTTATTACACTTTAGGCCCAGCACCCAAGGCTCATCCTTCTGGCAGCTTCTCCTCGCACTGGAGTCATTCACTCAGGACAAAGCCTCCCTCTACTTGTCTCCTTCCAGGGACCCCATTCAGTGAAAGAAACCCCATAGGAGTTTTCTTTAAACCAGACGCTCTTTAATTAGCTCAGTTTGAGTAACAATTTCTGAGATGGGCTCTGAAGAAAAGTCTCATGATGTATTTGCTCATGAAATGCTATTTCAGGTGGGTGGGCTAGACTATCATTACCTCAGCTGTCAGAAGATCAAACATTTCTGTTTGAAAGAGGAGTTGCAGAGCTGGAGCCAAAATGCTTCTGAGCTGGCACATTACATTTTCTGCAGCCTATGGCTCTGAAACAGCATCAGCAGTGACATTATATTTATTACCTGTGTGAGTAATGATAATAAGACCACCTGCCTCTCAGTGCTTTTAGTCTCTCTCATCTCATAAGAAAGAAGATTAATAATGTTAACCCCAGTTTGGAAACGTGAAAACTCAGGTCCTGTGAGCAGAGTAAGAGTAGCTTGGCCTGTAGCTAACAAGAAGACCCTCTCCTATCTCCCCTTACCTTAGTACTGACTGAGAAGGTAGCACTGAGCCTCTGGAGCTAGTCGGCATGCTTCTGAAGAAGCTTGAAATGCAGATTTCCCTCCACCACTATTTGCTTTTCTGCTTATCAGCTATTTTTCGTCATTTCCCTGTTGTGAAACTGATTCGAGCTCAATCCAAGACTTCTGTAGGTATTCTTTAGGTGAAAGGAGTTTTATATTCCTGGAAGTTACCTACTTGGTTTGTCATCTGGAAATAAAGACGGTAACTACAGGAATGTCAATCCCCTACCCCAAGGTAAGGTTGGAGAATGAAGAGAGGCATCTCTCCTTCCACCTAGATGAGATCCCTCCTAGTGCACCACATCCCTTCCTGAGTCTTTGTTCAGGCAATATAAATGGGTGCAGGTATCTCAGAGTCTTTCTCCACTCAACGCTGTCTCTAGAAATGGGGTTCTGGCACCTGAATAAGCCCCAGGAAATGATGGAGATGTACCTATCCAAAGAATGTAGAACACAGCCTCTGCATTTCCTTGTGTCCACATGAGCTTCTTATGGAAAATGGCCTGAGAACATGAAGTGCCTCCCAGTTTTCTTCACTGATAGCATTTGTGGTACTGCTGTGATCTGAGAGAGAAGGGGTCCAGGCTGTTGCAGGGGATGGCCACCAGCTGCAGCTGGAGAGCTCCTTTCCATGCAGACCTCCACTGTCTCCAGGTGCAAGCCATTAGGCTATGTTCAACAAGAATAGCAGGCTTTATTACGGAGGGCATAAATGATTGTTTAGGTAGTAAGCACACAATGACTTGCTTAAAAATAACACCACGCTTCTTGAGAAAACCTTTGTTAACAAAAGAGAGGAGCTGTTGGCATGCAGAGATAGATAAGTCCAGATTTTTAAATGGCTCATTAAGGCGATCTCTAGACTCTATTCACAGAAAGGTGTATGCCTAGAAATGAGCTTCCATGAGAAATAATTCACAGGTGGAAGAAGGTTCAAGAGACAGTAGTAGCTCAGAAGTTGAAAAAGAAGCCCAATAGTATGCAGAATGAATTAGTTTTTAAAATTTCTTTTCTTTTAACAATTAGCATAATGCCTTCTTGTAACAAGTTCTCTGAGTGACAAGGCTTGGCATTCCAAAACAGCCAGTGGAATTAAATTGGCTCCTACTTACTCTGAATAATAGTTCCACAGAGCCAATCTCATGACCATGCCACCTAGGAAGGGGGAATGCAGGCATAACCACCTCTCCTTTCAGCACAAAGAAATAGAAGCACAAAGCAACAGCTCTTTTTAGCCATCCACTTTTTTAAAAGACATGCTGTTGCTTTGGACTTATATCTCCTAAAAAGTTTCAGGTGAGGTCTTCTTTAAAAAACAAATGAACAAAAAAACCCAAACAGAACATGAAATAAAAAATCTGAAGATGTATACTTACACTGTAAAATCTATCACTGGAAGTTATACACACAGACTTACTGTTTTTTCCTTGCTCTGGACATGTGAACAGGTTGGGCAAGTAAAACTTCCTAGTGTGGCATTCTTAACAGTCATTCCTAACACCTATTTCTCCATGATTCTCATTTGATTTGCTCAAAATTTGCAAGCTCTTTTCTCAGCTGCACCCAGCCTGAGAGTTAGAAAGTCGTAAGTTCAATGTGGTTTTGGTTGTTGGGTTTTTTTTTGTTTGTTTGTTTGCTTGTTTGTTTGTTTTTGTTTTTTGCTAGATGCACTAAATGCCAGTCAAAATCACACGGAAGTGTTTGGAAGGAAGTAATAATAACCAGTTGTCACACCAAGTTGCAGATATTGCATCTTAGTTGTTTACAAAGACTGAACACTTAGGGCCTTAGCAAGAGAGGACCTTTCCTCCTTGAGCACTCTATGTTGTAAAGGTAACTTGCAAAACACACGCTGGTGTGAAGGCATGCTTCGACCACAGAATGCTTTTTTTTATCCATGGAGTCTGAGTGGGATTTTTCAGTTTGTTATTGTTACTCTATGTAGAGGTCATACGATATTAGCTGTGACAGCTTTCATATGTGTGGCAATAACATTCAACTCTGCACCATGCTCATCAGCAAAACAATAGAGAAGCAGCTCTCAAAGCATGGCAGAGGGAACACTTCTTCACTTTGGTTTGGATAACATGTTCTTTTTCCATTTCTTTGTTAAAAGGCATATAGCTACAATGTTTATCATGACAGCAGCAATGTTTATCTTACCAGGGTTATGTTAAAGCAAATTTAATTGTATTAGCATAAAACATATCAATGTTAGCAGTGATGCAATGTGTTTAGCATGGATATAAAGGTTGCTAAGTTTTATGCTTTCAGCTGGAATTAGAGCAGCAGCAGGACCCTGAAACATATGGAACACATTTTAGGTTTTATGTTCGTGTCTCTCAAGAAGGATTAGTACATTTGCAAATATTTTTATGTGCTCTACCATGGGCAGTGATAGCATGGGTGTAACAGCACTGACGTTTCCTCCTTCATCTTCCCATTTAAACCTGAACCCAAATGTTTGGGAATTCTTTAGAGGCTTGACAGCTGGCCCTAGCTTGCAAACATCATTCCATATCCACTGCTTGGTGGTTATAAAAGATTCACACTGTTTATAGCATAGCCTTCAGCAAGAGAAACTGCAAACAAGATATTGCCAAATTCCCTCTCATCTGTACCTATTGATGTGTATTAGATCTGGTTAAAATAAAAACTGTGGGAAGAATCTGGATTTAAAATCCTCTTAGTATGGCCACCTTGATTCACTTTAGCTTTCATTACTGAAGATATTAAGATCAGGAAGACTAATTTCTTCTTCTTAATCTGGACACTATAACTAACCATAAAATAAGTTGTTTACAACCCTTCCACATATTTAGGAAAAAAAAAAACTTTGCTCACAAGGATGGCAATTTCTCCATACTGATCAACTAACCATTCTATGCTAGGACCATCTGAAGAGATGATTAACTGTCCAGTTTCTGATGATCTGTAACAAGACATAACCCCTCCTTTCCCCTATAGGCCTTTTGAATCCCCTCTGCTTTCTTAATGGCTCCTTTTACCTACCTCTCATGTCTAATCTTCCTCATTGCTTAACAGAGTTTGTTATTTACAGCTTAAAACAAAATCATAAAAATCTGGACTAGTTAGTATATCTGATTCACGCCTGCACAATATGATATATCCTGCCATCCTCAACATATATACTATGGATCTAAAAGGATGAGTTCCACAGCCTTATATTTACAGACTATCCAAATTAGTTGTCACATCTATCTTTCAGCCTATGTTTTCCTTAGGAGCAATAAAAAATAAGAAAACCTAGAACTGTCTAAGAGAAAACTGTTATGTATTTACATAAAACCTAAACAGGAAAAATATTCTTCGTGGTGTCATCATATCTACCAAAAGTGTAGCCTTGCCCTGGCAACAGGGGTTCAATCCTGAACCACTGGAACATATTTCAATTTTCACTTCTGGAACTGTGATAAGATGTGATCTCTGAACACAAGGCAGCAGAACACAAAGTCAGGGTGGAATGAACCTACACTGATGCAGTAGGTTCAGCATTCTCACAGCAGCAATGGCTCATTCATCTACTGATGTCATCTCTACATGCACCTCAAGACTGAATGCTTCCTAGAATGTGTGCCTTACTCTGATGCCAATTCCTGCTCTCAGCTTTGGGGTAAGGTAATGAAATAGTACAGAACTTTAATTTAAGAATTCGAATTCTTATGTCATCTGCCTGCAAATTTTTGGCTTTAAACTCTAGAAATCTGTGAGTATCCTGTTACTCTTCTAAAGGTTAAACTGTAATCCAATCAAATTATTGTAGAGACCTATCTGCAGGATCCCAAATTGGACAAAGTTGCGTGTAGTATTTCTGGATAGTGGAGTACCAATGATATCATCAAGTAGTTAAAGGCTTTGCAGAAGAGTGAATTTTAGCATTACCATCTGGCAGGTCCCTCTCTTCAGGCAAAACCTGACAGAACTCTCCCACCACCCTATGAAGAACAGGGAGAAAATCAAGCCTATTCTTTAGCACATGAGTTGATCAGAACATTTTTCCTTGTAGAAATGTATAGAATTGAAGCTTTGGAAATGCAGACATTTTATCAGAAAGCCAGAATGTTTCAACACAGAGATATTGTTCATAGATTTTGGAATCTACTTAGCTCCTTCTCCGATAATTCTCACTACTCCAGGCTGTGGAGTCAAGCTATATCATTATCAGATTGCCTTTTTATTTTTAAAGCTGTTTTTAAAGACAATCTTCTTTAGTTCTTAAATATGGTACAAGATACTACATAGCGATAAGAGGAAGAGGACAACCTCAAAACCTTCCATCTGTGAAGTTCTCATTTGTCTTACATCTTCTATTTTTGTCACATTCAACCATATTTGGAGAAAGCCTCTGAGAAAAAAAGGGAGCTCGAGTCTCATTATCAAGACTGAAAAATGCTGCCAGTTCTTACTTCTGCTCTAATAAAACGGTCACACAAGTCCTTCATCCATCCCGAAAGGTTAACATATCAGTCACTGTTTTATCCCACAGAGGAGTTTGTCCATGGACGATAAGTTCAGAGCTTCAGTTCTTCCCTCCGTTTTCCAGCTTCCTTTCTGCTTACTGAATGGCAAGTTATATAAAAGCCACAAAATTCCAAACTATATGTAGCATAGAGCAACTGTTTGTCCCCAGATCCCACTGAGCTGACTACAGCAACACACAAATTACAAGCTTTACCTAATCACAGATACCCTACCAAGTCATTTTTGGCTCTAAGTTATGATGGTCAGTGAGGTTCACTCCTGCAGCTGCCTGTACTTCATTCAGCTCTGTCTCTGAGCAGTGGGTTTTTTTGAGGGCCTGTGGTTTAGAAGTGCCTGAGTTTAGAGAAGACAAAGGAAAAAGAGTTACTGACTCAATGTTACTGTTAGGCCCAATAGCCCTCTACTTGTACAGCTTGTGAACTGACAAAATGTCCACCTGAGTCCTGCAGGTAACAAATGGGGTAAAAGGAGTCATGAGCTACTTTGAAGTTTCTTACATTTCCAGTTATTTTCCTTATTGCATAAGATACTGTGTAAGACCTTAACTTTCACTGAAAGAAGATAATTGAGGCTTCCACAGTTTTGTCATTGGAAGTTGTCTAAGTAGCACAGACCTCACATAATGAAGTAGAACAGAGCCTACCATTAGCAAATTGAACTTTGGATGTGGATTCCCACTGAGTTTATCTCAAGTGGACGTACTGTTTTTGAAGGGCGTCTCCACACAGCACAGTGGAGAATGGGCAGAGGCCCCAATTTGTCAGAGGAAGTCAAACTGAGCTGAAAAGATGGCAACGCTCAATACCACACAAATGCTAAGAGTGTGGTTACTGAAGCACTCATTGCCAAATTTGTTTGGTGTTATTTAAGAGCAGCTATACTCTGTGACTTCAAGGGCCTGTGTTTCCAGATGTTTGACTGGGAAGCTGGGAACAGGTCTAGGTGTCCTGTCCCCATCTTTGTCTTCATTCATTCATTTTTGTGAGTTCATTGCTAACTTTGAGATGGAGAAATGCTGTATTTAGCCATACTAATCCATTCCCTATGTCTAACTTCTGTTTCTTGAACACAGAATGCTCCAGCAACACTCAGAGTAACTCCGGGACATACATGACAACAATTTCAGGATCATCACAAAGGCCTTCCTGACAGATGTGAAGACTTGAAGGCATATTTCAACCTGACATTGCTCAGCCTTTTTTTGTTTATGCACTCTGAGTTGCATAATGCATAGAAAGGCAAGCAGAGATGGGAAAACATTTATGTGGTTAGGCTGTGGCTTTTTCTCCAAAAATACGCTCAGCAGCTCTATGCCACAGGCATCCAAATGAGCAAAAGTTCAATTTGCATTTTAAAGTCAGAGGTTCAGTTGATGCATTTTCACCTGTCACATCTATCCGAATTCTCCTCCCTGAGGAACAAAGTCCAATGAGTCAATGATTCACATACCAATAGCAATAAAACTTTCCTGCACATAGTGCTCTACAAATACATGTTTCATTATGGGAGGCTAAGGCAACCGTGGCAGATGCTGGGATTGCAAATGCTCTTTGAGAGCTAGTCTTAGTTGTGTTTCTTCAGTTTGTATTAACAGTGCCTTACTTTGTATTTACACCACTTTCTTCATCACAGCTATTTTAAAATGAGAGAATACCCACTTCTCCTGAACACAGCTCTGTGTTGATTACCTGAGAATCATTACTGTTCTAATTTTTTGTAAGTATTAGTCTACTCCCAAGGAGTCATACATACATGGTTTCCTAAGTAACTGCCAACTGTAAAGCTGGAGACCCATGTAGACACCAGAACAAGTACTGCATATTTGGCAGTAAGAACGTGCACCTGCTCTACTTATGTGTAATTGAGACAAGACTGTTGGGCTTTTATTTTGTGAGCAGAGAGTAATATCTGAATAAAGAAAAAAAAAAAAGATACTTGCCTATGATTTTACAGAAAAGTTGCAGTAAAGTTATGCATGTGACTTAATACTTCAATAATTTTCCACAGAACTGTCCTTCCTCTTGCAAACAGCTTCCACAGAGCTCATACCATACACACAAAGATATTTATTGTCAGAGAGGGTAATAAAACTCTCAGAAGAAGGCTGAATTCTAGGTTCAATTATGAGAAAACCAACAGCCCTTAACACTGAGTGCTGGATATCTTACACTGAATTATCACAATGCATGCTAGATAGCTTTTCCCAAAAAGGGAAACCCTATGGTTACACAAGGATTTGAGATGGGAAATAGCAGAAACACTGGCTCATTACTTATTTTTTTTTACTCTATAGTATGTCTGTGTTACCAGACATTTGCAACCTTTCAGAATTCATGGATTTTGCAGTGCTAGGCTTTCTGTTTCTATGATCTCAGAAGCACCTGAACATGTTGACATCAGATGGGATGCAACAGACCAGGTGGGACAAGAGTGTTCTGAGTAGCAAGCTGGCTGGATTTACTAGTAGAGCTTTAAACTGGATTTGATGGGGGAAGAGAATTTTTTTCTGAGTGAGAGAGAAGGACTAGGAAACACTATCACTTCAGGAAGCAGTAGGGAAAAGCCTCAGATTTCTCTCAGAGCAACGCAGGAGAAGGCAACGTGGCCAATAGCCCAGTTGTAGTGCCTGTACACCAATGCACACAGCATTGGAAATATGCAGGAGGAGCTGGAAGCCATCATGCAGTTAGAAAATTAAGACCTAATTACTGTCACAGAAACATGAGATGATTCATTTAACTGGAATACCACCATTGAGGTCTATAAGCTTTTTAGAAGGGATAGGCAAGGCAAGAGGAGGGGGTGAGTTGTCCTCTATGTTAAGAAGTAGATAGACTGTGAAGAGCTACCTCTGAGAAACAACCATGACCAGGCTGAGAACTTGTGGTTTGAAACTATGGAACAGACAAATAAGGGACATCTGGTAGTTACAATCTACTACAGGACACCTGTCTAAAAGGAGTCTGCTGACAGTATCTTCTTGTTTCAGCTACAAGAAACATTGCACTCACAAGGTCTCAACATGATGGGAGATATCAACCACGTGGATGGTTGCTGGGAAAACAATACAGTGAGCTGAAAACAATTCAGGAGACTCTTGGTGTCTGTTGAGGATACCTTTCCAGTCCGAATATTTGACAGAGCAACTAGAGATGAAACATTACTGGACCTGGTGCTTACCAGTGCAGAGGAGATCAGCAAAGAGGCCTGGGCTGTAGCAACCATGTTCTGTTTGAGCTCATGATCTCAAGAAATACAGGCCTAGCAAAGAGCAGAGGCATGGCCCTGAAGTTCATGAAAGAAAACTTCAATCTGTTTCAGGAATTATTGGATGCAATCCTCCAGTAAAACTGTCTTTAGGGACATAGAAAAAGAACAGAGCCGGTAGCTCTTAGGGACACCTTTCTGAGAGTACAAGAGCTCTCCTTTCTCCTCCATAAGAAATCAAGCAGAGGAGGCAGAAAATCAAGGACCTGCTGGTCGAAGTGAGGGAAAAGAAAGAAAAGTACAGACAGTGGAAGCAGGAATGAATGGCCTAGGAAGAGTAGAGGGATGCTGACCAGACATGCAGAGATGGGATCAGAAAAGCCAAGGAACAAATGGAAATGAACATGGCAATTGATATGAAAAACATCAAGAAGGGATTCTGCAGGTACATTGGTCAAAAGAGATAGTCAAAGGAGATTGTACCCCCTCTGATACAGAAGGGAGAACTGGCTTCAACGGATATAAAGAAGGTGAGGTATTCAATAAATTATTTGCCTCAGTCTTTACTGTCAGTCAGGATTCCCATGCCTCTCATGTTTCTGAATATTTACAGGGGAGCTGGGAGAGGAAAATTTCTCCTACTGTAAGTGCAGAAAAAATCAGTGACCATTTGCTGAGACTGAATGTGTACAGGTCTATGGGACTCAATGACACGCATCACAGGATCCTGAAGAAACTATTTGGTGTAATTGCCAAGCTGCTTTCCATAGTGTTTGAAAAGTCATGCTTTCAGGTGAAATCTTTGGTGATTAGAAGAAGGAAAACATCACTCCCATTTTTAAGAAAGGAAGATAGGAAGACCCAGGGTACTACAGACCTGTGAGCCTCACAACTGTGTCTGGGAGGAACAAGGAGCAGATCTCCTGAGAGTTACATCAAAGCATGCTCAAGACAAGAAGTTATTCAAGGACCATCTCCTCCAAGCCCAAAAGCTGTGCATCCCAAGAAGGAAGGTCAGCAAGAATTTCAGGAGGCCTCTGTGGATCAACAAGTTTCTCCTGGACTTGCTTAGGTGCAAAAAAAAAAGTCTACAGAGAGTGGAAGCAGGAATGGATTACCTGGAAGGGCTACAAAGGAGTTGTCTGAGCAGCCAGGGATCAGGTTAGGAAAGCTGAAACCCAGATAGAATCAAATCTATCCAGGGAAGAAGAACAAGAAAAAAAATTATACAGGTGCATCAGTGATAAAAGAAAGGCCAGGGAAGCTCCTCTCCAGATGGAAAATGGAGATCTGGTCATGAGGGATACAGAGACACCTGAGGTACTCAATGACTTCTTTGCCTCAGTTTCCACTGGCAAGGGCTATAGCTGCATCATCCAAGCTACAGAAAGCAAAGGTAAGAACTGTGAGAAAAAAAATCTGCTTGCTGTAAGTGAAGATCAGGTTTGAGATGACCTAAACAACTTGAAGGTGCACAAGTCCATGGGACCCAATGATATCCATCTATAGATTCTGAGGGAACTGGTGGATGAATTTGCCAAGCCACTATCCATCATATTTGAAAGGTCATGGCAGTTTGTTGAAGTTCCTACTGTCTGGAAAAGGGGAAACACAATCCCCATTTTCAAGAAGGGAAGAAAGAAGATTCAGGAGCTACAGTTCAGTCAGTCTCACCTCTGTGCCTGGCAAGATTATGGAGCAGATCCTCCTGAAGGCCCTACTAAGGCAAATGGAAAATAAAGATGGTGTGATGGTGATAACCAACATGGATTCACTGAGGGCAAGTCATGCCTGACCAACTTGATGGCCTTTTATGATTATGCCAACCTCATCAAGTTCAACAAGGCCAAGTGCAAGGTCCTGCACCTGCATTGGGGCAATCCCAAGCATAAGTACAGACTGGGTGGAGAATGACTTGGAGCAGCCCTGAGGAGAAGGATTTGAGAGTGTCAATTGATGAAAGACACAATATGAGCAAGTACTGTGCATTTGCAGCCCAGAAAGCCAACCATATCCTGGTTTGCATCAAGGGGAGAATGATCAGAAGGTTGAGGGAAATGGTTCTGCCCCTCTGTTCTTGTGAGACCCTACCTGGAGTACTGCATCCAGTTCTGGAGCCTCCAATACAACAAGAACATTGAGCTGATGGAGTGGGTCACAGGAGGGCCACAGAGGTGATCAGTGGCTGGAGCACCTCCTGAACAAGGACAGGCTGAGGTTACTGGGGCTCTTCAGCCTGGAGAAGAAAAGGATCTGGGGGAACCTTATAGCAGTCTTCCAGTATCTGAAGGGGACCTACAGGAAAGCTAGGAAGGGGCTGGGGCTTTTAATAAGGGCATGTAATTACATGTATGAAAGGTAAATGGCTTTAAACTGGAAGAGGGTAGATTTAGATGAGATATCAGGAAGAAAGTCTTTATTGAGAGGGTAGGGAGACAATGGAACAGGTTGTCTAGAGAGGCTGTGGAAGCTCCCAGGCATTCAAGGCCAGGCTGGATGGGTTTTGAGCTGGCCTAGATGGAGGTATTAGAAGTAGATGATCTTAAAGGTCCCTTCCAACCCAAACTATTCTGTGATTCTATGATTCTGTGATCTGAGGCAGCCAGCATGGCTTCACCATGGATACATCATGTCTGGTCAATCTGGAGTAACAACAGTAATGGACAAAGGATGAGCAATTGATGTTGTCTACATGGACTTCTGCAAAGCCTTTGTTATTGTCTTACATCACATTCTTGTCTCTGGACTGGACAAGTGCTGCAGATGAAGCCACATCTACACACCTTAGGGCTTTCTCCCTCTACAGTAAATATGATTACTCTCAGACCACATAGTATCTGGTTTCCTTTATGCCCAAAATGCTTTTGCCATCACTTGATATAACTTGTGCAACTGCTCTTCTGTTCATTCCAAAAGAATGTGAGGCACTTTATGGTCATCACTATGTTTCTCAAGCAAATTACACAGGTGTGCATTACATGGGTTTTGATGTAAAGGCATATGGAGTTGGTTTGGGATGCTTATAAGATTTCTGGAATGTTATTATAAGACGCCATAACACAGAGGTCATCTCAAAGCAGAGGGAGAAAATAGATGCTGGGGACCTCCAGTCAGGTCTGAAGCTTGTACTCTAGGCAGATTATGTATGTAGCTAATACTTCTTTCAGTGGAGAGACAAAAGACTGAAGTAATACAGAGACACAGGCTCCTTGCTGCACACTGCTGTGTACATGGAGGTGCTGGCAGGACATCTGCTTCAAGGCATCATGCAAGAAGATATCAATGAAGAAATAGGTCTCATCAACGTGGAAACAAGATCATTGATTTGAAGTGTGTTTGTCAGTGATGTTTTACAAGCACTGACATGAAAGGGAAAGTAACAGTTCAGGACAGGTATGAGATTTAATCCTCAGCTAAGTCAGTTGATAAAGTCACTATAGAGCTACTCCTGTTTACAACAGCTAGAAGTCCAGTTTCTGACTCTCAGGCAAATCTCTGTATTTAGAAAAGTCGGGGAAAGAGGAAACATCACAAAAGGATATGATATAACGTATTTCCTCTAAATGCTTCAACATGGGAAGAGTGGTAAAGTTTTCCATGAGGTATCAGTAAGCCTCTCAGTGAATAACCAAGGGAGCAGAGCCAAAGTTAAGTCATGCTAGAGGCAACCAACAGGTTTTTAATTGTTTTGTACTTTGTTTTGTTTTGTTTTGTGTTGTTTTTAATTCCACTCTCTCATTTCACTCAGTATTAGGTAATTCGTTATCTAATTTAAAACAGGCATTAAGCATTAGAATCTCCACACTTTGCAGCTGGCATGTTTAGACCATCTCCTTCTGTGATCTCTTATTTTGGCTGCCTGTATTGCTTTGGCTGCTGGAGTAGAAATCCTTTGCTCCTGACTTTCAGAAAATCTGGATCTCAGTTTTCTTTTGAAGCCAGTTGAAGAAGCCAGCGTGCTGACTGCATAAACAAGGGCAAAGAAGCCTTCAGAATCACAGATACCTATGGGAAAATTGTCTGCAAAAGTTTTAGATAAATTATTCAAAGTGTCTAAAAAGGCTTTAAGTTCAGAAGTGACTTACCTTACAAATGATATGAAGAAATACCTGCCTGGACTAGGCTGTGCTGTCCTTCCTCTTTTGTAGTGCTGGAGATGTTTCCTCTTCAGTAAAAGAGCAACTGTTAGATGGAGAGTGAACTGTAAAGTCACATAAATTAAACTCCCTTCACTCACTCTCTCTTCAGGACTACCTCCACCTATGGCAGGGAGCCTAAGTAGGTGTAACTCACGTGGGATCTGATCCAGTTCTCATGAAGTCAATGAGAGCCTTTCCACTGACTTTTATAGGCATTGGATCCAAGCCACAGTGAGGAGCTGGAAGGTGTAAGTTAAAATCTCTCTCTTGTGTTTCCTGTTACATACACACAGTAATCCCTTTGCCTGCAGCTTGTTTCAGTAACACTTTGTGTTTTCTCATCCACGGTCTTTTGTGTGCAGCTTCTATAGAGTTAATATCCTGCGGCAAGAACAAGACTTTGAAAGTCTGGATTCCTGGAGGTTTCTAGCCCCTGCTAGATACCACTTGCCCAATCTTTCTTGTAGAGACTTTGTTCAGTCCTATCCTGTCCTCACAGACTCAGGAATCCTTCTAATACTTCTTACTGCGAAGAGGTGAGACATCTCTCCTCCTGCCTTGAGCCCATTGTTACTAGGAGGTGCTGTTCCCACGTAATGGTTCTCCATCACTGTATAGCAGGGCCAAGACTCTTTAAGTAACCAGTTTGCTTCTGGTTTCTGCAAAGCATTTTCCACAGAGTACTAATGAAATCCTTCCTTGTACTTTCCCCTTGATAGAAGCTGCCATTCTGTTTGGTTTATTTATACATATATTTATAGAGTATGACAGAACTAAGATAATGATGATAATCAGGTTTGATGCAGCATGAGCAGCAAATGTGCAGAAGAAAGGAGTGGCTTCATCTGAGTTTCACCTCAAGTTTATCCAAAGCCAGGGAAACTGCAGTGCAAGTTCCCACTACTCTATAACCAAAAAGACCTGCTGCAAGCATGTTGTAACCCCCCTGCAGAGCAAGGCTGACTAAGGACATGTTTATTTAGGTGTCTGTGGCTACAAAGGCATAAATTGCAAAAATTAAGTTACTTAATGTGGGAGAAGGGAGCAAGGTTCAAGTGTGTTTTTAACCCTAAAATGGCTCTGGATCATGGAGATTTATCACTGAATATAAGAGAGGGAGACACTGTTGGAAACAACCCCTTCTTATTGACTCTCAGGGAGCAGTCCTGGCTGTGGTGCAGCCTCAGAGGATACTACCCTTTCACAGGCTGTACTTACATTTCCCAAACTAGAGAGTGAGCCCATGGAAGGAAAGTCAAACCAGACCTGGGAGCTGCTTTCTTCCCAGAAGGTGGCTAACCAGTCATGAGGCCTTGTCTCTACACCAGAATGGTGATTCCAGCTCCAGATGAAGGCATCCCACGTCCATGTCTGTCCCTTCACCTAATGCCCAGTTACCAGCCCCACACTTCTCCATGTGCGCTGTGCCACATTCTCCTGCCTGCTTAGAGCACAACACTGGCATGGAAATGGCTCAGCCCACCTCCACATGAGTCAAGCCTCCATGAACTGGGAAAGAAATGAAAGCAGTGACATATAGGCTCCTCAGCTGTGTTAAGGAGCCTGCCTGATTCTCCAGAGGATGTGTTTGTGCATATTTTTTAAGGGAATGCTGCTTTTGATTAAAGAACAAATTGGCTCTCTGATGCAATCTTTGTTCTGTTACAAAGTCCACATGCTCAAAAGTCAGGAATAGGTCTTTCTCTTCCTCCTCCCTCCAAAACATCAATGAATAGTATTAAAATACAGGAACTACTTTTTTTTTGTTACCTGGAAAGTAACAGAAGAAAGGAAGACATCCTTAGAGAGTTCTTATCTGCGCTGTCTGGGTCCATGCACAGGGAGCTCACTGTAACAGCACTGAGGACAAAGGCAAACTGCATGTGAAGAAATGATTTGTAAGTGTTTGTCAGACCGAAATACTGACACATTTCACAGTAAATCCTTGATGCAGCAGAGTTGCCAGGTGCTATGATTTCAATGACACTGAAACCACTTGCAAATTCAGTTTGCTTTTAGTGGGTGCTTTCTTAGCCCAGAACATTTTCTTCTTGCTAGGATGAATTCTCCTCCAACTTCCCCAGCACTTTCAAAATTCTTTATTCTGGAAAACAAACAAACAAACAAGCAGTGACACTTGCACATTTTTTTAAGAGTTTGGGATCTTTAATTTAAGCTTTCTAGTTTCAGCTGGGCTGCTTTTAAATGAAAAATGCTCATTTGAAACTATGTTAAATAACCAAAACTCTCCCATTCAGCATCACAGTCTTCTTTCCACTCATTTCCATTCTAAACACTGTAGAATTCTGATTCTGTTATAACTGACACTGAATTTTCTCTTTGATATATTTGCTAATTCATTAAATAGAAAAATCCCTAGGATCGGTCACTTTTTAATAACAGATTGTCAGGAAAAATTGTCTCCCTTCCTGTAGTAGGCGTGGCAACACCTTCCTCTCCCCACCACTCTCAGATAAACTGTTCAATCCCAACAGGGATTCCCAAGAGGGAAAGCAGATAATTATAAGAGAAACAGATAAAACATTCCTTACATTCATCAAAGAGTGTATGCTCACATATGCCTGTTCTGCTCTGTAATTTTTTTCTATTTGATTGAATACTTTTTTAACACCAGATTCCAAAATATCTGTACACCTTACCATGGCTTCAGTGGGAGAAAGGAGAGCAGTGTGACAGTGGAGGAAGAAGACTGGTGCTAGGCAAAGCTCCATCTGATCCAGTTCCATCTAAGGTGAGACAACTTAAAACACGCAGAAGTTGTTCTAGGAATCACAAGCAGAAAGTAATATGCACTTTATGCAGAAAAAAAGTGGGCAGTGTAGAACATGCTAGAACAAAGCAAAGCCCCCAAAGAACCGTTTGAAAAGGTCAGTTGAATGCAGAGCAATTCAGGGCCAGAACCTCATGGAAGGAGTGCAGCTGAGGTTTGCCAAGTTACGCCCTCTGAAGTAGTGGGAGCAGATCAGACTGCAAGAGAGGCAGAAAGGGACTGAAGAAAAGCAGAAGAAGGAGGCCAAGTGCTTGCAAACCAGTGAGCCTCAGTGGAGATGTGTCAGTTAAGAGACTAGCCCAGCAGATAACCAAAGGCACACATCTCTGAATAGCAAGCTTCAGCCTCTGCTTCTGACACCAAACTGAGCAAACCTGAAGAAAAAAGACAAATGTAATAATTTAAAAGAATAAATCCCCCTGCAGATGTTCTCTGTCTGGCCAGATTTGTTCAGATTTCCCATGCCTAGATTCTTGATAATTTACCTTAACAACTGATAAATGTTTTCCTCTCTGCCCCAAGCTCTCCCATGATGAGATATATCAGAACCACCACATTCCCCATTGCTGCTGAGGCAATGGTATGACCTGAAAGCAAGATTTATATATGTGACAGGAACAAATGCCCATCACATTACACTGGACAAGAGTGTCAAATGTCCATCACACAGCACAGGACAAGAGTCTCTGTTCATCTCAGGTCCTTACACAAGGAACGTACATATTTCCTGGAAGCATCAAAATGTAGTGCAGCTGAAGGATTGGACACAGTATGTTTCCCATGGCATCAGAGAGAGCATGACACATCTTAAGAGCCTCTGTGGAACAGTACAGAAGCAGTACATTCCTATGCCATCTCATTTATCTGCCGACATACATTTCCTCTGTGTGCCTGTGTGTGTGCAAATCACTCAGACACACAGAGGTGCCTTTCTCCAGCAAAGAAGTGTGCCACCACTCAGTCACCCATGCAGGAAATGCTTCCTGATATTTAGAGGAAGCCTGCTGTATTCCACTTTGTGTCCACTGCCTCTTGTCAATGGAAAGAACCTGGCGCCACTTTCTTTACACCTTTTCTGTGCAGGTATGATACATATTGTTCAGATCCTCTTAACCACTAAAATACGGGACTTTTAAATCTTTGATACTGATGGCTTCTGAACACAAAAATCTGAGCTGGCAAAGCTTTAGGTGTCACCTAGTATAACACTCATTATGAGAAAAATTCATATTACCCAAAGTACAGG